>NC_084835.1:111201447-111915447 GCF_033115175.1 Lepus europaeus | reverse complement strand
GCTGGCCAGGTAAAAGCAGGTGGCTTCTCTAACAAGAAATTTACAGTTCTGCCTGCAATGTTGCTGACCCTACTTGACCGTCCCCTCAGCTGCAGTGGTCACTTTGGAAGTTGGGCTGAGTGAAGGGCTTTTCAGCTTAGAGCCAATAAGATCTGTGGCTCTGTCCTTGGCATCCTTCGACTCCAGGGCAGGTCCATTTCCAGTGATCCAACTCTTGGCAGAGCTGCCAGGGCTCTTCACAAGTTGACTTCTGCTGAAGCCCAGGCTTACCACATTGAAAGCCACTGCAGTGGACTGGCCTGTTGGGTCTCCTTGAGGGCAGATCACTGCACAGATCAGCCATTAATAGGCCTGGCACCCATTGCTTCTGATGCCTAGCTTTCTTTTCCTCCTAGTTTTTGTTAAAACAGACTAGAGGATGCAAGTCAAGGGAGTGCCCGTGTCCCATCTCTAATCTTCGGTGGCCTGAACTACAAGTCTGTAGTCACAGGCATGTTCTGTAGTAGTTTTTCTAAGGTAGACAATGCCCATGAGGAAAATTATATTCTCACTTTAAAACTTTCTTTCCCTTTGGTCTGAAAGGGAGGTTTTTCTACTTACTGTATACTTCGCTGATGGCGAAGTGAATCTAGCTATGAGATTATCATTTAAGCTCTTATTTTGGCTATGCTATTACAGAAAAATGTTAGCCATCTCTTTTATAAGGTCTAAAGATTAAATTGTGCATCCTACAGATTCCTTCATAATAGAATTGGTTTCCTACCTTGAAGAGAATAGAGAATTGAAAGAACAAGTTGGGCTTAGAATAGAGAAATGAAGGAGCAAATTCTAGATCGCTTGCTGACAATAGCAATATTACATGAATACTTAGCAAATAGTTTCAACCATTAGATAACAACTTAAGAAAACATTTACCAGAAGGTCCAATGCCTTCTATAAACTTTAAGAATCATGTATTTGGAAACACCTCTTAAATATCTAACATGGTGTAGTTTGTTTAACCAGTAAACTTAAGCACAACCATATAAAATGTTTTTAGTTTCTTTCTACCAACAAGTATAAAACATATGATACAGAGATTCAGGTCACACGAATTAAAAGGTATCTTTGATTAATTTTAGCAGCTTAAATTTATGGACAATCTTATCTATAAGCCAATTAAAATAAAATTCTTAATAAAATTTCCCCATGTGGACATACAATATGTACACACATATAACGTAACATAATAGACCAATATAGTAATTTTATAATAGCTTTTAAAATCTTTAACTCTTTTTGTAGATTGCCAATTGATTTGAATTGCTTTTTGTTTTTAGTAACCTCAGTTAACCATAGTTTCTCTCAGTTGGTACTGTTAATACATTATTGGCTTCATCTGTTTACAGAGCCATCCCAAAGTACTGAATACAATAGAAGTGGCTGGAAAAAGTCCATAGGAACCTATAGGAGGACAGCTAAACACAGAACCAATAACGCTTTAGTTTTATGGGCAGCAAATCATATATAACTGTGGATGACAAAAGTTGCCATGTTTAAAATTATAAACTCATCAGCCAACAAGAGGCACTTGCTTACTTCACAGTATTTTTGAAAGCACCTGTAGGATTTTACAAGTATTTAACCCTTTAGGCCTCTGGGGCTTTCTCATTAAGATAACTATCATGTCTAGTAACACAAGATCATTAGACTTTTTAATTCTCAAACATTTGTATTAATAGCATTTTCTATTATAGAAACTTAAAATTGCTTTTTACTTTTATTCATGATGACAATCATTTATATGAACACAATTATAATAGTCATTTCCCTTTCTTTTTATTACTGCTGATTTAACCTCCAAACCATTTTTAATTCAATAGTGCTTTCTAAAATACACTAGGTAAAATAGAATTTTCTTTAGAAATCATCATTTCTTGAAATCAGCATATGAAAAAGTTATGTATATCCACATGTTTATTACAGCTCAACTCACAATATCTAAGATATGTAATCAACCCAGATATATGTCAACTGAAGACTGGATAAATTAGGTTATATGTACACCATGCATTACTACAAAGTGGTAAAAAAAAAAATCAAATCTGTCATTTGCAACAAAATGGATGCAACTGGAAACCATTATAGTTAATGAAATAAGCCAGTCCCCAAAAGACAAATACCATATATTATTCCTGATCTGTGAACCAATGGAGTACCTAAAAGATAATCTATGGAAGTGAAATTGACTTTAAGATGTGAAGATTTTGATCAGCCCTCATTTCAATTGTTTAGGAACAGTTTTTTGTTTTCATACTATTTGTTAAACTCTTTACTTACTGTAGGGTTAATCTTATCTGTATAAAGTTAATTGAAAATAGATTGTTGTAAAAATTAGGAATGGGATTAGGAGAAGGAGGAGGAAGAAGGGTGAGAGTATGGGCAGGAGGGAGAGTGGGGTGGGAAGAATCACTATGTTCTTAAATTTGTATATATGAGGGCCGGGCCGCGGCTCACTAGGCTAATCCTCCGCCTTGCGGCGCCGGCACACCGGGTTCTAGTCCCGGTTGGGGCACCGATCCTGTCCCGGTTGCCCCTCTTCCAGGCCAGCTCTCTGCTGTGGCCCGGGAGTGCAGTGGAGGATGGCCCAAGTCCTTGGGCCCTGCACCCCATGGGAGACCAGGATAAGCACCTGGCTCCTGCCATCGGATCAGTGCGGTGCGCCGCGGCAGCCATTGGAGGGTGAACCAACGGCAAGAAGGAAGACCTTTCTCTCTGTCTCTCTCTCACTGTCCACTCTGCCTGTCAAAAAAAAAATAGAAAAAAAATAGAAATTTGTATATATGAAATGCACGAAAAAATAAAATAAATGACGTTTTCATCCTATAAAAAAAAGAAAAAGAAATCTCCATTTCTAAATAGTTTTAGGATGATGAGTTGCATTTATAATTGAATTGTAAAATTGGCATAAAATATAAAACTTTGTGTATATATATTTATATGTATGTTAAGAAAGTTAGCACTATTCTTCCTCTTTGACAGATGAAGAAACTGAGGTTAAAGAGAGTGGCGTAACTAAACTAATAAATGCCAGAGTTAGGATTCAAAACCAAATTGTTTCATGCAAAATTTATCCTTTTTAATCAATAATACTTTATCATTTCTGCGTGTTGAATGGGCATGTCAACACATACTACCCATTACAAACAAAGTATCAAAAGAATCTTTGTCTCTAGACTTAAAAAGATTTTTCATACACTATTCTGATCTGATTCATTTTATTGTGCTTTTATGGCAGTTGAGTTATGTATATGTCCTTTCATTAGGTCTATTCGTTCTCAAGCAATAGGAGTTGTTTGCTAATTTTTATTTGAAATGACATTTGCAAATAGGGTACTTGAGATAGTGGTAAAAGAATAAAATAATCAGTTTTTCGCAGCAATGGGAAATGTAGTTAAATTTCAAAGTCTGTTTACTTATAAAATGTTAAAGTAAAATATCACAGCACACCAAAAAATCTGTATTTGATGTAGTACTACTGTCATTGGTGGTAGGCATGACTTATTAAAGTAGTAAAATAAATGTGTAAAACTTGATGTGAGGAAATTATATAGCATTTGTTATGCTGAGTCTGTCTGCAACAGAAAACACTATAGATATGTGGTCAAGTAGTTGTAGAGATTATAAATGGTGGATGATTGTTACTATTTTATTATGAGGATTCAAAGTCACAAGATGAAAATATTTTAGAAGAGAAAATGGAATTCTAAATAAAGCCAACAGATTTATAGTTGTTTATGTGGTTGAGTGAACCAGGTAAACTTGTGTAAGTTTAAGGATAAATGAATTCATTAGTTCCCACTTTGAACACATATTCCAAAGAAGAAAACAGTCAGAGTTTTTGCTATCTATTGCTACAAAATAATTCTCAAAAAGAGAAAAATAAGAGGGTACAAAAAAGGTAGGAAAAGGAAATACTAGGTCTACAAAATACTGTGTAAAATTCTTTTTACATTGTCTTTTTTAATGGGCAAAGTTATTAATAAGTATTTAGAGTTTTGTAAACAGATTTATCTCATGAAATGCAATTGCTTGTGGCTGCCAGTGGAAAATTACAAAGCATATTAATCAATACTGGATATCAATAGCATATCCCAGGGCTTCTAAAGTTTATAAAATACTTTCCTGCACCTTGTTTCATTTAATTATTGTAATAGACTTCAGAGACAATATTATAGCCTGGCTATAGAATAGAAACAAATGTTTTCTGAGTCTGGTGCTGGCCAGGTTTCTCAGATTTGATCTCTAATAACTTTATGAACAAAACAATTTCTTGTAGCTGGACAACATATGACTAGTGAGCAAAGAATCTGAAAACAGGCACTCAGTCAGATACAAAAAAGCAAGAAAAGGAGAGAACATAGGAAGTAAAGCAAGCAGAATATCTTTAAAAGGAAACACAAAAATTATTGAAAATGTGTTTTTTAAAATCAAAATATAAAGCTTCAACCTTGATATCCACTTAAAATCATGAAATCACTGATTACTCAATACTTTGGTAATTCAGTTCATCTCTCAAGGAAACTTACAGATTTTATAGGTTTATAGAGTTGTAGATTTGCGTAACTTTTACAGTGAAATTTTCAGTGGGTTTCCAGGAAGTCAACAGAGCAAGCAATATTGATCATCTCATACTTTATACTGAAAAAATATCATAGTATAAAAATACTTAAAATCATGCCATTCCATGAGCAAAGAAACTAAGCAGATGACAATAGTTTTCTGTAGAAACTGGGCAAATTGTTAACCATGTGAAGTCAGGAAGCAGAGTTATTTCTTAATGCATTTCATGCCACTTTAACTTTGTTCTTTTGCCAGGCAGTTAACTTTACCTCCATTTTTATATAAATCTACCTTTAAAATTCTTTCTTGAGATGGTCATCACTCATTTTACAGTCTATATTATAATGCATATAACTTTGCTATTAATAATTTAGGTAAAGAAATATTGTTTCTACTTCTAAGGACAAAGGAGAAAAAATGGCTCATGCATGTAAGGACCTAGCCCCTTGCGTGCTGGTTTCTAGATGTCCAACTGCAGGAAATAAATTATTACTGAAAATCACACACCCAACAGGATTTATATCTAAGTGACCAAGTGAAGTACTTCAAGATAGCAAAAAAGCCACTGTCATTTATCATCAATGCATGTCACAATAATGTAAAGTGCTTGAGATTCAGCTACCAGAGAGGTGTGTGCGTAAAATATCTTCTTTTCTCCACAAATGATGTAGAAAGGTTATTGACTTTCTCTTTGAATTCCTGGTAGATGACCTACAAGTACTAGATGACTTGTCAGGTTATTGGTATGACCTAATGCCATGCAATGAAACAAAACTAACTGAGGGAGAATTTTTAACAGATTTTTCGAAGCTGAGGACAAAACTGAAGATAGCATTCTGTTGGTAGAGTCCTCTTAAATAAGACTCAAAAAGACCTTTTTTTGCTTTTAAGAAAATTATCTTCTTAGAAAATACTAAGAAATTTTCATAGTACATCTTGCTGAAAAGTATCGATATATCTAAAACTCAAGGTTTTTGGAAATCCATGAGTCTGAGACCTGAGAACAGAGCATTATGCTTCACCAGTAATGCGATTCGAAATGTCCATCATAGAGAAAGGAGTTTGTGTCTACCTGGAGGGATCCACCAGACAGGCCGTTTCGCTGCACTGCAGATTGCCCAGCACTGCTGTTTCAACAGCTCATTACTACTGTAATGGATATGGCCTCAGAAGCAGGCATTTGTACATTTAATGATAGTTTGACCTCTCCACAAGTGAGCACCTAATTACTTCTTCATGTCGAGCACTAATTTAAAGGTTATTGCTTATTCTCTAAGCTGAATGTGAGACTACTTATAATTCACCTGGATTTAAAATAAGGGTGAGGGTTTTTCTGTGCTAAATAACTAGATTATTTTCTTACTAAAATATGTCTATATTACTAAATCCTGATTTTTTACAGCAACATTTATAGGTACAAAATAAGCACAAATATTTGGTCATTTGAGCTCAGAAGCTAAAAATGTAATTTTTCAAATTGTCTGACACATACCAGGCATAATATACATATTTTCCAATAAAATGATGAAAATGAAGTTAAAGAAAAAAAAAGTCAAATCTAAGAAATAAACTAATCATTTTATGTATAATATCTGGTATAAAATGTCGGAAGTTCTTATAAAAACAAAAGCAACTGATAGGTTATTCACATAGTAAGGGTATGCATGACTTGAATTTCTGAAACTCACATTGTTATTTTCACAGGATTTTTTTTGTTATTTTTAACTGATGCTTCCTTTTTCTTATCACTACACTTTCAATTTTATATGTTCTTTCTTCTTGGCCTAACTCCTCTCTAAACTGATGACCATATACAATTTTTTCTGTCATTATTCATAAATATATTAAAAATTCAGCATAATAAACCACTTATTGAGAATCAAATACAGTGTCCTTCTCAGAAAGACTTTTAATAAACTCTCAACAACAATTAATTAAATGAAATTCAATTAATTATTGAAATTAATTCAATATTGAAATAATTGAAATATCAATAATTTGCTTGTGCTTTCCATATCAGCATTCATTTTACACGTTTATTTGGTTTTTGAAAGATCAGTGCAGAAGAGGACACTCTGCTGACCCTTGGTTTACCTCAAAGCCTAAGGCTTTCAGAGAATGGAGTCAAATTTCAGATTCCAAGTCAGTGGCCTTGAAACAGCTATAGCTATGCTTATTGCCTGACACATCCATCAGGCACTACAAGTGATTGATTGCGCTGCTACTGAGGCTTTGGAACTGATCACCAGAATGAAGGATTTTTCCGTCTGCATTAAAGCTCAAAGTCATTTTAAAGACCAATTTTAGGAAGGTGAGCAATAACTGTCATCAACAACTAAAATTTCACAACCACCTGAAAAGTGGTACAGGAATCTAAAATACGGGGAAAAGAGCCTGCTCCAGGGGGCTGGCTGACGCCTTCCCTCACTGGGGAGTGCATGCTGAATGTTTAATACACTTAATCAGTCTCCCTATAATGACGGGATTTCCTTTTATCATTTTGGTGTGATTTTTCTGTACTGCTGTGGAAGTATTGTATATTCATATTTTCTTGAATAAAGGAACTTTTATAATGCCATGGTTTTTGCACTCTTGTGCAATGTTTGATACGATCTCTCTACTTTCATTATCTTCCTCAAAAGTCAGATTTCTTTATATATGGCCAGTTCAAGCAAGGCAGATGTTTTCAACAGTTGATACAACCTGACAAAAGCGTCCATGTTCACAGATTTGTGTCAGAAAAAGCAGAAGTATCAAGGCAATCCCATAGTGAGTACCCCATGCTCTGGACACTTCTGCAGGAGCCACTAGCAAGCACAGATTACTGAGTTTACATTTTTCTGAAACAGATTGCTTTTCACAGGTCTCATCGCCTTTTCTATTCATGCATTTTTATATTCAAATTTACTTTTATCTGTAATCTTTCTGACAATCACTCTGAAAGACTCATCTTAATATTATTTAGGTTTCAGAAATTCTAGGTCATTTACAGAGAAACGGTGCAATAAACATTTTATCTGAAAACTACATAAATAACAAAGAGTAAAAGGAAATTGATTTCCCTTTGTGATTAAGAAATCAACATATGAAATTAGCTAAATATATTAAAATCAAATGACAGTTGGTTCATTAGCCAAACAAATATGAAATGATCCTAGATTTGGTAACTTATTTTATGTCTCAAAGATAGTTATTTTTCAGTCTCAATCTCAATTATTCCTCCTTAAAGCATGGAAATATTGTCACAATTGTAGTTAGGATTATCAAATGATGTAGTATGAAAAACTCCATGGAGGGAAATTTAGCATAGAGGATGCTCAATAAATGCTTAACCTTTAATTCCCCACATTAGTGTTTGAAGAGTTTGAAGAGTGAATCTAGAACATCAATCCAATCTTTTCCACAAGACTCAATTTTATCTTTTTTTTTTTTTTTTTTTGACAGGCAGAGTAGACAGTGAGAGAGAGAGACAGAGAGAAAGGTCTTCCTCTTCCATTGGTTCACCCTCCAATGGCCACCACGGCCGGCATACTGCGCTGATCTGAAGCCAGGAGCCAGGTGCTTCTCCTGAGATTACCCATTAATCATCATCTAATTGGAAAGTTATTAAAATATATTTATGAGCTAAAATCTTGTGCTTTAATTTCATATATGTGTGCATATATATATATAATTTATAAACATATCACATTATCTATCCAATAGCAACTATTCTCATAATCACTTCTTTTTTTTTTTTTTTTTTTTTTTGACAGGCAGAGTGGACAGTGAGAGAGAGAGACAGAAAGGTCTTCCTTTTGCCCTTGGTTTACCCTCCAATGGCCACCGCGGCTGGCACGCTGCGGGCGGCACACCGCGCTGATCTGAAGCCAGGAGCCAGGTGCTTCTCCTGGTCTCCCAATGTGGGTGCAGGGCCCAAGCACTTGGGCCATCCTCCACTGCACTCCCGGGCCAGAGCTGGACTAGAAGAGGGGCAACCAGGACAGGAGTCGGCGCCCTGACCTGGACTAGAACCAGGTGTGCTGGCGCCGCAGGGAAGGACTAGCCTAGTGAGCCGCTGCACCGGCCACACCCTAATGTGTTTTGCATACAGTCTTGATTTCCAATATCAGGTAGAACATCTCCTTGCCATGCTGCAGTTCATTCTCCCTTTCTTTCACTGCCAGTTTCAACTTATTTTAACCACACACACTGCTCATCAGTTGTTCCCAGCATGCACTCCTATGGGATGACTGGTTCTGGAAGGACTGTGAGCGTGTACTCTTTAAACTGTGTTAAGATCTAGATGCTCTTAAAGAGTTAAGTCCTTCGAAAACGCAAGATCAGTTTTTTTGCTGGCATTTGCAGAGTGAACCAGGCAGTCACCCCTCGCTCCCTCCCACTCTGTCCTGAATAAATAAAAAGTAATTTTCGAATTGAAGCAAGTTGTTATGTATATATTCCTAGTTTGATCATCATTGTATTAAAAATGAAACTATAAACACTAATCCACGTTTTCTTTATTTTTTAAGATTTACTTATTTATTTATTTGAAATATAGAGTTGAGAGACAGAGAGAAAGAGACAGAGAGAGAGAGTTCTTCCATCCCTTGGTTCACTTCACAGATGGCCACAATGGCCAGAGATGAACCAGGCTGAAGCTTGGAGCCAGGAGCTTCATCTATATCTCCCATGTGGGTGGGAGGGGCACAGACACTTGGGCATCTTCTGCTGCTTTTCCCAGGCCATAAGCAGGGAGCTGGATTGAAAGTGGAGCAGCTGTGAGATAAACCTGAGCCCATATGGGATGTCAGCATCTCATGCTGTAGCATTACACATTATGCCACAACATCACCCACATGATTCTTTAAAATTTAAAATATAATAGGCTAATTATATGAACAACATAGGAACATATACATGGCAATTATCTGGGCTTGCTGTGTAGACAGTGCTTGCTAATTCTTTTGCAATCAATTATAAGGAATTTTAATTTGGAAATGATTACAAGGATCAGGATCCCTTTAGATTTGAGACTTTATTAATCTTCAAGACATCTTACCCAGGTGCATTAAAATTCTGCATAAACTTCAGTGGTTCCATCTGTTAGTAATTTTTATTAACTATCTGTTGTGGGTGTGAGCTACTTAGAAATTAGGTGAAACAAAATACTTTAGATGCATGATCCTTTTAGGTAGCTTCTGAATTATGTACAACAGTTACCTCCCATTCAGCTGCTTCCAAACATGAACAGAGCACAGAGGAAAAAGAGATACCCAAGTCACATCTTTGCCAAGGTCGCAGAGCATCAGAAGAGAATGTTTGAGAAAACTTTTTCAGTTACTGGATAAAATCAGCTCATATATTTTCTACCTGCAGATACTTATTTAAAGAAAGAAAATAAAGTATCTAATGTCCTGATTGTGATATGTCTCAGATTATGATAAAAATATCAAACAAAAATTTGATGTTCTAACAGCATCACTTTTGGGAATGTGCAGTCCTTTTAGGAAAACTGAAACAGTTATGAGAACATATAGAAAAGTTACAGAGACAACATGCCTACTACTGAGGATCCACATCCTCCTAAACCACTCAGAACATTCATTTTACAAATGACCAAATCACAAACAGATGCGCATCATACTCATGGCCACAACAAAGCGCAAGGCTGGGGAAATGAGCACAATTCATAATGCAGAGGCTGTGACTATTTTCACAAAAGTGTTGTGCAATTGCGACACAACGTAGACAAACTATACAGGTTAAGTTTGGCTAAAATGGTTGGACAGAAGGTAATAAATTTTGCTATAATTTGTTCTTTTCTTAAAGCAAGAACAACTCAAAAACAAAATGAAAAGCAATATGAGTTGCTTTTTTCTTTTTTGACAGGCAGAGTTAGTGAGAAAGAGAGACAGAGAGAAAGGACTTCCTTCCCTTGGTTCACCCACAAATGGCTGCTACAGCTGGTGTGCTGCGCTGATCCGAAGCAAGGAGCCAGGTGCTTCCTCCTGGTCTCCCATGCAGGTGCAGGGCCCAAGCACTTGGGCCATCCTCCACTGCCTTCCCAGGCCACAGCAGAGAGCTGGACTGGAAGAGGAGCATCCGGGACAGAACCAACACCCCAACTGGGACTAGAACCTGGAGTGCCGGCGCCGCAGGCAGGGGATTAGCCTAGTGAGCCACGGCGCCGGCCCAGACCATGCTTCTTGACACACAGAGGATTTGTAGTAAGCCAGCATGACACTTCCACAAGTTCTATGATACTCAATGTCTAAACATTATTTAAAACAACTGAAATGTACTCCATAAATTTCTTCAAATAAATCAATATATATTTTATTTGTATTCATGGGCACTCAACAAAACTGTAAGGAAACAATGTGTATAATGTTGAATCATTTTAAATAGAATGAATTGCATGTTGCTTTTCTGAATGCAGTTTTCAACATCTGAAATAATAGACGTTCTTTACTCAGTGGTATCATTTTTGATGATAAGAATATTTTACCAAAACTTAATATGATTCACACATGCCTGGCTAATTTTAGGTGCTAATTTTGTCAAGAGTACAGGTTTTGTATGTATTGTCCCATTGTATTAAAGAGGTTAGCATCTGAGACATTGCAGCTCATTCCTCCAGTGTTGATTGCTCTCATACACATTGTAAGTGCTGAATAGTTTAGGGCTTGTCATTTTTACTTTAGTTTTGCTGACAGATAATTTAAATACAAGAGGAACTTTAAAGCTCTAGTTTACGAACTTTAGAAGTTGATTAGACTGATATTAAGGAAGAATATGTTGAAAATGGAGCTATACTGTCAATTACAATGTGATTACTCATGTAATGTAGTGTTTTCATGTACCTGTCTTTCCTGCAGATAAACATATTTGTTATCAATAGAATAACATATTAGCTTAGTTTAGGAGAATTACTAAGCAAATTACAAATCCACTGAATGTTGGTAAGTATTGATTTGCACTAATTTCCTTCATTCAAGCTTGAAATTTTGAGTTCCCTGAACTTCATTTTTTAAATGTACAAAACACATAAAAGATTTTTGTGAATGCTAAATGCATTTGCAGTTAACATATAACCATATAATCATAAAGTTTTTCATTTTAAATGGAAGATTTCTCATCTGGGGTGTATTACTTAGCTTATATTGGACTCGCACAATCAGTCATTTGATTGCAATTCATTCAATTATCTTTCTTTTTTTTAAATTTTTTTTTGACATATAGAGCTAGTGTGAGAGAGAGACAGAGAGAAAGGTTTTCCTTTTTCCGTTGGTTCATCCCCAAAATGGCCGCTACAGCCGGAGCTATGCCTATCTGAAGCCAGGTGCTTCCTCCTGGTCTCCAATGCAGGTGCAGGCGCCCAAGCACTTGGGCCATCCTCCACTGCCCTCCCAGGCCACAGCAGAGAGTTTGACTGGAAGAGGAGCAACTGGGAGTGGAACCTGGTGCCCATATGGGATGCCGGCACCGCAGGCAGAGGATTAGCCAAGTGAGCCACAGTGCCGGCCTCTCAATTATCTTCCTACTTCAGAGTTTATCCCATGAACTATATTACTTTCTCTAAACTTCACTAAATGGAAGCCACATGGCCTAACCACCGGTGTCAAGCTCCATCCCCATCCTAATGGGATTCCCTGCTCCTGCTTCCCTGCCTGCCCGCCAGCAAAGTTTTAAAAGGACTTGTTTCTGAACACGTGGCTCTCTCTAGCCTCCTCTTCTCCTGTCTCACTCCCCTCTCTCCTCTCTCCTCTTTCTCTCTTACTCTCCTTTTCCCTCTTTGCCCCTTCCCTCCAGTCTGCTGGGTTTCCCCCAATAAACCCTTTCCCTTAAAAAAAAGAAAAGAAAAGAAAAAGAAGTGCTCATATTTATAGTGCATTTTGGATTGGTTTCCTATTGATGTATCAATATTTAAGAATTTTTATTCATTTTAATTATTTTATATTTTAGTGACAGAGCTAATCTTTAGGACACCAGTTAAATCAAGGGATAGGTGGACTGAAAAAATGAATCCCCTGTTATTGCCAATAATTATTTAGTATCTGCCTGAAATGTGCATTTAGAATGAAGGTAAGGCCATGTTCAGGGTCAAGAAGAAAGCCTGTGATGTCTTTATGAACAAAGGATGATGGCACATGAATGTGATATAAGCCTATTTCAATATTTCATGTACTTCTTTTTTTTAACTTTTATTTAATGAATATAAATTTCCAGTGTACAGCTTATGGATTACAATGGCTTCCCCCTCCCATAACTTCCTTCCCACCCGCAACCCTCCCCTCTCCCGCTCCCTCTCCCCTTCCATTTGCATCAAGATTCATTTTCAATTCTCTTTAAATACAGAAGATCAGTTTAGTATAAAGATTTCAACAGTTTGCACCCACATAGAAACACAAAGTGAAACATACTGTTTGAGTACTAGTTATAGCATTAAATCACAATGGACAGCACATTAAGGACAGAGATCCCACATGAGGAGCAAGTGCACAGTGGCTCCTGTTGTTGACCCAACAAATTGACACTCTAGTTTATGGCGCCAGTAACCACCCTAGGCTCTCGTCATGAGTTGCCAAGGCTATGGAAGCCTTCCAAGTTTGCCGACTCTGATCATATTTAGACAAGGTCATAAAAGACAGAGTGAGGATAGTAACCAATGATCCTAAGAGTGGCATTAACCAGGTTTGAACAATTATACAGCATTAAGTGGGGAAGAGGACCATCAGTACACACAGGTTGGGAGTAGAGCCATTGGTGGTAGAGTAGAGGTTATGATTACAAAGGAATGAGGCCCAAGTATGCTAGACAGGGTCTAGAACAAAGGACAGAGTCATTATTAGAGGAGCTAAGAAAGGTGCTGTCTAAGCTACAATTAAGTTTTCTGATTGAGAGGCAAATAGAACCTGATCGAAGGGGCTTGATAATAATCTGTTGGGCTTTAGGCCTTGTAAGTTAAGAGGCCCAGACCTATCTATCTCTTCACATGGGGTACATCCTAAGGGAGGTGTGAACCTCCTAGAGGAAGGCACTCTGTTGACTTTCATTACTTGGCTGGCCTGGGAGGAGAGCTGGCCAGGTAAAGGCAGGGGGCATCTCTAACAAGAAATTTACAGTTCTGCCTGCAATGTTGCTGACCCTACTTGGCCGTCCCCTCAGCTGCAGTGGTCACTTTGGAAGTTGTGCTGAGTGAAGGGCTTTTCAGCTTAGAGCCAATAAGATCTGTGGCTCTGACCTGGGCATCCTTCGACTCCAGGGCAGGTCCATTTCCAGTGATCCAACTCTTAGACATTTAGTGCCAATATTGTAACAACTCTTACATATTAGTGAGTTTGAGCTTTTAGATTGTAATTTCAATACCACCACTTATTAACAGTTTGTGGTTCAGTTTTCTTATCTTAAAAATTGATTGATGGAGCTGGTGCTGTTGCATAGTAGGCTAAGCTCCTACCTAGAGCTCTAGCATCCCATATGGGCTCTGGTTGTCCCAGCTGTTCTTCCTACAATCCAGCTCTCTGTTTATGATCTGGGAAAGCAAGTGGAAATTGCCCAAGTGCTTGGGTCCCTGCACCTAGCTGAGAGATGTGGAAGAAGCTCCTGTCTCCTGGCTTCAGATTGGCTCATCTCTCTTTCTCTCTGTCTCTCCTTCTATCTGTGGTTCTAACTCTCAAATATATAAAATATTTAAAATAATGCTTAATAGTATTGCTTAGTTCATAGGATTAATTTGATAGTTAATCTCTCTCTCTCTTCCCCTTATAAAAATATATCTTTTTAAAAAAATAAACAAAAACATATGGCACTGTGGTGCAGCAGGTTGAGTTGCCATTGTGACTCCGACATCCCATACCAGGGCACAAGTTCAAGTCCCAGCTGTTCTTCAGATCCAGCTCCATGCTAATGGTTCTGGGAAAGTAGTGGAAGATGGCCCAAGTACTTGGGTCCCTGCCACCTAAGTGGGAAATTCAGATCCAAATAAATAAACATATCCTTCTAAGAAACTAAAACCAAAATATATTTAAAAGAGAACCTGGCACCTAGTAAGGCCTTGGTTCTATTGGTATCAGCACCATCACCACCACAATCATCCTCTTCCTCCTCCTCATCATCCTAATCCTATATCCGAGGATCACAGGCTCAGTCAAGAAATAGGAACTGATGAGTAGGGCAACTTCCATTCCCAGGCTGAAGAGTAATGACCGCAGAGTTAATTTTCTTTTGTTTGTTTGCTTTGTTTTTGCTTGTAAAAATTAATTTAATTTCTATTGATTTTTAAAGTGAACAAGTCTGATGTATTTCATATACACATATTTAGGAGCATAGTGATATTTCCTCTGTATGCTCCACTCTCCCTCCCCCTTCCTGTCTTATTCTTTCTCTTAATTTTCACAATGATCTACTTTTAGTTTTTTTATACTCACAAGATTAACTCTACGCTATTTAAGCTGTTTTGGTAATATTTTTTCTATCTCAGTATTATGCCTGCTAGGGCATTTTTTTTTTATTGAGAGACAAACTTGGAATGAAAATGAAGCTTAAAAAATGTAGTGCTGATATGCTGGGGCAGGGGACTTTTCTTTCTTCTTTTCCTCCTTTGAAATATATTTGGTTTCCTTTTATGTGAAAGAGAGAGAGGGAGAGAAAGAGAGAGTGAGATCTTCCATTCACTGGTTCACTCTGAAAATGCCTTCCACAGCCAGGGCTGCACCAGCCCTGTGCCAGGAGACCTAAACTAAATCTGTGCCACTCATTGGGGTGGTAAAGACCAAAGTACTTAAGCCATCACCACTGCCTCCCAGGAAGTGCATTTGCAGGAAGCTGGATCAGAAACAGAGCCAAGACTCAATCAAGCACTTCAATGTGGGATGAAGGTGACCCAAGAGGTGTCTTAACTGTTGTACAGCATGCTACCTCGGTGAAACTTTCTTGACCTATGTAAGTTGTAATGAAATCGAATCTCTTGTACTCCATCAGCTGTCTTTCCTGTTGCGTTTAGGCACCAATCAAATGATATGATTTTCCTGAGCTGTGGCCAGCCCAGATTTCCATTTGTCTTCTTTTAATACATTTTGTCTTATGCATAAGTGTCATGGTTTCAAGCCACCCAGCATCTATCGAAGAAACTAAATTTCAGAAAATTGCAAACCATTGATCTGGCTTTAGGAGGGCAGAATCTAGAAAATGCAAATCTGCAGACACCATTGTAGCTAGAACACAAGCACTTGGACTGGATATTGTCAGTTTGTCACATGCTGCTTAGTCTTTGATTTAGCAATAAATAATCTGAGGACACATCATTTGTGTGTGTGTGTGTGTGTGTGTAGGGTAAAGTGTCCCTGATGTTGGCATTGTTGGCTATAGAGGCATCCACAAATTTGGGAGAATCAGGGCATAGTTTTCCTCTAGTGTTCAGGGACAACAGCAGCAGGTGCTGTTTCCTCATCAAGCTAGTTTTGATGAATTGTTCCAGGATTGTTTAGACTTTGTATGCTAGACTCCAGCCCTCTCTGTACACAATAATTCTTGGAACTACCTTATATCTTTACATTAAAATCATTTTATATTAATCTATCATACTTAATCTAGTAGATTTAAGACAAACAAGCATAATTTTGACACTGTTTTTACTTTTAATAAAGTGAAAATAGTTATATACTTGAATATTGCCAAATATATGATATCAAAACCTGCAGGGACCCTTTCAATGTGTGATCATGGAAACTAGAAAAAAAGGTAATGATTTGACAACTGTTATATAAAAGTACATTGGTGATATATTAATTCCAGCCAAATTTCTAGATAAACTTTCATACTATGGATTCTTTATGTACTGGATGAATGTACTTTATTCTGCATATTTCCTGCTCCTGAGAAAAATGAATATATTTGCCGAGTCAAATCCTGAAAATTGTGCAGAGCTCTCTGCTTTAGTTCATATCATATTTCACTGAAAGCTATTGGTCTTTTTTATATAAGCACACTAAAAGAGGGACAGATTAAGGATAGCTTTTATGGGATTGACGGGCTTGGTTCATTCATTTTGGTATGTGTAGAAAAGTAAGCAAGAGAATGAGAATGAAAGAAGGATAAGAATGCTAAGAAGATTTACTGGTTCTTATTCTATCTTAATTCTCCAAACTCCAACTTCAATAGCTCTGGGTCTACTACTTATTGAAGGGGGAAAGAAAAACTGGAGCAGTATAAGCCATAGTTTCAAGAATAATTTTCCAATATAGTCTGTGCTAGCCATCATAGTAAACAGCCATCTTGGTTTTATCTCATCTAGTGTTGTGGTTAGGGGCACCTGGCCTTTTAACTCTAAGATCAATTCTAGTCCAACTTTTAGCATGTAAACTGTGATGCCTAAGCCAGTTGTTTATCTTTCTTCTGAGCCTCATTCTATCAAAACAGACAATAACATCAAATGACATTCATAGTACCCATTCCACTGGTTTGTTATGAGAAATGTTTAAGAAAATGCATGTAAAACCTACAGAATTTGCTACTCCTGAGAAACTCTCAATACACTTTAACTAATACTTTATTATGGGAAAAATATCTACAAACTGTTTTGAATTATCATTGATGTGGTCTTCATGGGGTGGGTGTGCATTTCCACTGTCACACAGTTAAGTGGTAAGAAGCATGTAGACTCTACAATAAAGCCACAAGTCTCCATGGGTAACTTTCATTAAACTCCAATCAAAATGAGACGTCAGCATTCTGACCATTGTCTTTTTTTATGATCTCACTGCTAAAATTTTGTTTTTCATTTATCTCAACAGAATCAAAAAGTAATGAGATTACTCATTACTCATCATTTAATTGGAAAATTATTAAAATATATTTATGAGCTAAAATCTTGTGTTTTAATTTCATATATATGTGTGTGCATATATATATATATGCAATTTATAAACATATCGCATTATCTATCCAATAACAACTATTCTCAAAATCATTTCTTCAATTTAAGAAAAAAATGGTCAAATGTTACAGGTAACAGAAATTTCTGGGCAAGCACAATCCTACCAGTAAAAGTATCTACTGACTAAAAATGAGTGTACCTCAGCATGTTAGAGACACATAACTATGAAAACATCCATT
The DNA here is from genome assembly GCF_033115175.1 of Lepus europaeus. Classification (NCBI taxonomy): domain Eukaryota; kingdom Metazoa; phylum Chordata; class Mammalia; order Lagomorpha; family Leporidae; genus Lepus; species Lepus europaeus. The sequence goes on along the minus strand of NC_084835.1, from coordinate 111,897,747 downwards.
TTTTTCTCTCTATGTATCATATTTTATTACTTAATCACAGTGTAGTCCTACTGGTTTACAGCTCACTTACATAAAATGCCAAATGACCATAAGTCCAGACAGACGCTTACATTCACATTGGCTCCCACAATATGGCACTCAGGCAACAAATAATCAGAAACATATTATCAAGAATGATGAAAGGCCCGCTGTGCCAGCACGACGGTTTAAGCCATCAAGTTCTCGCAGTCAGTATTTACTGCCTCCATATTTCAGTTAACATACAATGAGGCACATGCATATAATTCTTTAAAATGTGCAGAAAGGCACATAGTCTCATTATAGTTCATGTATATCAACTCACATTGACTAAGGGATATGGAAAATAGCGATAAACTAGCCCAGTAGTTTTTCTGTATAAATATTTTAAGGAGTGTACGTAGGCAGGGTTGTCCAGAGAAACAGAACCAATGAAGAAAGTGTCCAACAGAGAAAATACAGACACAGATTGGTTCACAGGGTTATGAACGCTCAGAAGTTCCACAATCTGTCATCTATGAACTGGAGAGCCAGTAGTGTAATTCATCTGAGTCCAAAGGCTAAGGTATAGGGCACAATGCAGTGGCAGCGATGCAAGTCCTCGTCTGAAGACCTCAGAACTACCAATATTGATGTGTGAGTGCAGGAGAAGATGGAAATCTCAGTTCAAGCAGAAAAAGAATGTTAGCCCTTCCTCTGCCTGTTTGTTCTGTTCATGCCCTAAGCTGGTTGAATGATGTCTGTGCACATCAGTGAGGACAGATCTTATTTATCCAGCCTACTAATTCAATTCTAGTCTCTTCAGGAGGCACTGACACAGATACACCTGGGAGTAATGTTTTACCAGCTATCCAAGTATCCCTTAGCCAAGTCAAATGGACACATATAATTAAACCTCACAGACAGAAAACATGCAGCATTCCTAAAGACTTAAGCATTGTCATTAACATTTGCATTTCATAAATACTTTCTTTAAACTGCTTATCTACAAATTAGAAGACTTAGCATTTTACATGAGAAATTAGAGGAAGAACGAATGAGGATGGTGATTTTCTTTCTTCCAAAAAAAAAAAAAGCCATATTTCTCTGTTACAAAATACTTCATCATTCAAATGACAATCATTGAATTATGGTTTAAAATGTACTAAAATCCTATGGAGGAGGCCATAGGATGTATGAATGTAATTACATGTTCAAATTAGGAGCCCAAAGATATTAAAGCAAGCATGCATCATGCATCAATATCCACTGCATATGCGCCAAACCTAGGCTCTGTCCAAGGTGCTACAAATCACACAGTGAGAACAAACAACCCTGACCACATGAGAAAGCAGGATGAGAAATATGCATTGATAAAGTCATGAATTAAATTTATAATTATAAAATTTGATGAATATTGTGGTATTAGGATGAAGTTATGAAGACAAGAAAGAATAGAAACTGATTTTTTTCCTGACCTGTTTAAAAAAAAAAAAACACAAGAAAAAAAATACTTAAAGGAAGCTAGTAACTTCCCTGAGATATGAAACAAGGTAGAGCAATCAGGAGAAGGGGAAGATAGGGATATGGCAGGAAATAACAATGGGAATAGTCCCGGCCATCATCAAATGAAAGACGAATATGCAAACCATAGGCATGAACAGAAGCACAACTTATTAAAGAAATTGAAACAAAACAATTTAATCACAAGGGACAGACACAGAGGGAAATTGATGCCAGCTCCATGAAGAGATTTCAAGAGTTTATTACTCAGATGCCATAGGTCGCAGTATGCTTGGTCTTCATTTCGAGAAAGAAGGGGAACCACACAGTTGCCAACGTAGAGTGATAACATGACAATATTTATGGTTTTACAGATTTTTTAACATTCTATTCACTTGAAAAAACTTCAGAGACAACAGCATTTTTAGATCTCTTGAGTATTTAAGGATCTTTCAAAATATTTTAACAGAAATCTAGAAATGTGAACACTTGAACATACACCAGCAATACATGCAACATCAAATTTCATAAGGCTCCTAATGGCAAGGATCTTCATGTTAAAACTCCTACACCACAGAGAAATGTATTTGGAGAATAAAGCTAATGGTCAGAATCCTTAACACAGAAGATTAGTCCTTTTTGTTTTTTTGACGGGCAGAGTTAGACAGTGAGAGAGAGAGACAGAGAAAAAGGTCTTCCTTCCATTGGTTCACCCCACAAATGGCTGCTACGGCTGGCGTGCTGCACCGATCCAAAGCCAGTTGCTTCCTCCTGGTCTCCCACGCAGGTGCAGGGCCCAAGCACTTGGGCCATCCTCCACTGCACTCCTGGGCCACAGGAGAGAGCTGGACTGGAAGAGGAGCATCGGGACAGAACCGGCGCCCCAACCGGGACTAGAACCCGGAGTACCGGCACCACAGGTGGAGAATTAGCCTAGTGAGCCACGACACAGGCCAAGAGTATTCTTTACAGGAAGAATTAATTAAAAGGGATTTTAAAACTAAATGATGTATACTAGAATTTCAGAGTCTTAGGACATTTTGCTTCCTTAGTTAACTTAGGGAGTTCTAAGGACTGCATGGTCCAAATTGGGCTCACCATTTTACTGATAATACCCCCAAATTTGAACTTCAAGAAAGTTAAAATTTACTTACTATATTAACCTACTCTATTCTATACAAAACCAGGACCACTTTTTATGTTCTTGGCCCTGATCCATTGTCATTCAAATTACTGTCCCATTTCTCATTCTAAATAAGCATCTTTTTAGCTTAATTCCAAATATGTTAACTTTGTGGAGATACCCTCTTATTTTTGAAACTGGTTGAAATTCCTTCGAATTCTGGTCTCTTTTCTTTCTCCTAGTTCTTGTTCCCATCCTTCTCTTCCCCTTCCTCCTCTTCCTCTTTCTCCTCCTTCAACTTTTCTTCCTCCTCCTTATTCTTCATTCTTTTCTTTATCTACCCCTCTTTTCTTCCCTTTCTTCTTCATTTTTCAATGGATTTGTACTTTATCCTGGAATCTGATGTCTGAAATTGTTCTTCCAGTACTTACTTCAGTTCCTCTTCTCCATAATCTCATGTCCTTGTATCTCAGACCTTGTTCATTGAAGCTATTCCACACAAAACCAGGCACTATGATGGTGTGGACTGTGGATTCATTTCAAGTCTTGTCTGATTCCAAATACAGAGATGTGGTGGTGAATTAAGAAGTGTAGGTGAAGAAGTGTGAGCATGGAAGCTAACATAACTTAGAGAATTAGAATCTAATGAGCTTGTTTAAAAGATCATCACCCATGGGCATTCTGTGCCTCTTGTGTATTTCTTTGAATTTCAAACAAGAGTAGCAACATAAATTTCTAGGATGTGCATTCCAACAAAGATTCTGTACTTTGACTTTAAATTCAAACCAATATCAGAATAACAGCAGCAAGAGTTTATGTGGGGAAGGACTGCAGATAAATGCTTAGGAATAAATGAATCTACCAAAGAGAGTACTTTATAATCAGATGATTACCAGGGAGAAGCAAGGAGTGCTTGGAAAATATCAGTGGAAGAGGAAATTATGAGGCAAACATAAATAATAAAGTAAACTTAACGAATCTTGGATTTAAAGCAATAGTTTGAGGACGGCATTGTGGTGGGATGTGCAGCAACTTGTGATGATGGCATTCTATATCAGGGCACCAGTTCAAGTTCCAGCTGTGCCCCTTCTGATCCAGCTTTCTCCTAATGTGCATGAGAAACCATAGGAAGATTGTCCAAATCCTTGTGGCCCTGTCACCCATGTGGGAGACCTAGATGGAGTCCCTGGTTCCCAGCCCCTTGCTTCTGCCTGGCCTGACCCAAGCTATTGAAGCCATTTGAGGAGTGAACTAGTGCATGGAAGACCTCTCTCTCTCTCTCTCTCTCTCTCTCCGTCTCTCTCTCTCTCCCTCTCTCTCTCTCTCTCACTGTGCTTTTCAAATAAATAAATAATCTTAAATAACAAAATAATAGATTAGGGTAAAGCATTGACCATCTGTGGAAAATAAGTGTGGTTGCATTGTTGATGTTGATAAATGTATAGAAAGGGATCATTTTATGGAACAGAGAGTTCAATTTTGGATAACATGGATTTGAAATGCTTGTAGAAATTCCCAATAGAAATGTATAACAAACTTTGTTCAGTAAAGGAAGACCATTGCTCAGGGTTAATGTCAAGGACAGAGACAGATCACAGGGTCAAAGTGTACAATTGTATAGACAAAGAAACCATTGGGAAAGGGAGGAACAAGGTCAGGGTCAGAATACAAAGATGGAAGACTGCCTGAAACAATGGAACCAAAGAAGACAAGGGTGCAACAGATGAGGTTAGAGCAGTTCTAGGAGATCACGATATTACAGGAGTCAATGGAGAAGGCTTTCTTGTAAGAGGATTTTGGTCATGTCCAATAGTGCAGAGATATAAGTGGGCAGGTTCACTTTGGGAGTTGGCTGCTAGTTAGTAAGTGAGTCTTTTTGAAGATGAGTCTTAAACTAATGATGGTAACATATATACTTGTGAATAAAAGAATGGGTAGCTACTGAGAACACAGGATAGTAAATGTACACTGCTATTCAGTTTTTCTTGTATTTGTGGTTCAAAATAAGGCACTGTTTTTCAGTATCAGTGATATTTGACCAGTTTTAATAGCTGAATGGAAAGATAGAAAGGGGAGAATTTTCTTTTAATGTAAGCAAGAGAAGATAATGAAAAAAGGAAATACTTGCAGAATTAGAGTTTAAAAGAAAATGTGTAATAGAGTTCATGGGTCAAAAAAGACAAGACAAATTTAGACTTAGAAGAACAAACACTTAAGTTAGACAAGGAGAGTATCCGTACATATACACATGCCAATCAAGCTTGCAAAAATCACACTCATCTGGTTAAAAAAGAAACTCTGGAAAAACGCTGGGAACACTTCAAAAGGAAACTGAAGATCAGGGTTATTTTACTTGATAGGCTACTCAATCCTCTCTGGCTAATGCCCTAGTTATCCCTTTTCAACTATATATGAGTGTATCAACTCAAAGACAGGTAATAAGTTAAAGAATCATTATCTTAACTTTTCAAAATTTATCAAAGATTGTATTGTAAAGTGAAAACTGTGAAGGGATAAATAACTGGCAATGGTAAAATAACCTATTATGATAGCTGAAGGAGAGAAAGGTAAGTATCCTTTTAAATCATCATGAGTATCTTTCATGAAGAGAACCCAAAAGCACACAATGTGGCAGGTCAGGGGCAATTCAAACTTAAGTGAGTCAAAAGAAAATTTTAGGAACAGCATTCAAGGCAATACAAATCCCAATAACAAAAGTTTCTTTAAATACATCAAAGGGGCATGTTCATTCAATAAGCATTTATCCTGTGCCTATTCCATGAGGATCAATGCAACTAAGGGAAAATCATTGATTTAAAGGAACCTAAAGGGAAAAATGGTACGGAATGAAGGACAGCAGTGAAAATATGTTCCTCTCTTTATTGAATAAAATTGTCAGAAAATTCACCAACTAACTTTTCTTTATGCTATGTGGTACTTTTTGAAGCTTTTTTATATTTTGAAGTAATTTGGAATTACAGAGAGTTTGTAATCTAAGAGTTCGCATACACGTTTTTCTAACTCTCCTAATATTAACATCTTACATAACCATGGTACATTTGCAAAAATTCAGAAACTGAGTTTTCTTCAATACTATTAACTAAAATAAAAATTTTATTTGATTTAACAATTTGTATATTAATGCTCCTTTTCTGTCTCTATTCAACAGGCAGGAAAGACACAGAAACACACCTCAAAAAATATACAAATCCTTGAGGAGACAGCAGGTGGCATAACGGAATAATGAACCCAAGTTACCATTTTTAGCACATCCTAGTAAAATGATACTTTTACCATATAAACATATAAACAAGACATTTGTGCATTTTACTTACATATATTATAAAGATATCAAATCTATAGCAAACATAGATATCTTTAAACATAGAAGGAGAAAAAATTCTATCCAAAAAAGTTATACCTTCTTAATTTTCCTAAATACAATCTTAATAATGTTACTCTATGAATGTTATTCTAAATTTCATAAAGGCTCAACAAGTTAAATCCATGCAAAACATTGATATTTACTTCTATTTTCTTGAATTTCAGTCTCCAGACTCAGGCATCATGAGTCTGTGTCCAGATAGTGAGTACTACATGAAGTGATCAAATGACAAACTTCTAGGGCATAAGGTTGGAGTATACTCTGTATTCCTAGCCATTGTTAGAAGGCCAAACTCCCATCTTCTCTCTCTCTTTCTCTGTTGAGGTAAAGTAACCAATACATATGACTAAAAGCTATTTTCAAACTAATGTTACCAAAAGCCAAGCCAGTGATAACAGTATTACGTAGCCTACTTTTAATCTCTTGCCACATCTCAGATTCTCTTAGCCATCCAAAGTTTGCTTAGATTTTTCTATTATTTAGTACTACATTATATGGTTGATTTCTTTCATTGTTACATGTTTGGGCAACCATCTAAAATATTGTGAACTATCCTGCTAATCTTAGTCAATGCAGTTTAATACATTATAGTTATAAATAAAATTGTTCAATATAAAACAAGAACTGAAGTTTCTATAAAACATTATCCTCTCTTTGACATTCTTTCTGAGCTATTGTTTGAGCTCTGTATCAGCCAACTGTTGTCAGTCCCTTTTGATATGTTTAGTTGGTGTGCTTTTGTCTCCAATCATTTTGATACTACTGGAATAAAAATTAATAACAACTAGATTTTACAAATTTACCTGAGCAAAAATTGGCTTCAGAATTTGACGGTATCCCCAAATTAAGGTAATTTAGAATGCCTACAGCCAGAGAAAAAGATGTGACATGCATACAAAACCTGATCGATTATTATCACCATTTACATTATAACTGCCTTCCCGGGCCACAGCAGAGAGCTGGACTGGAAGAGGAGCAACCTGGACAGAATCCGGCACCCCGACCAGGACTAGAACCCAGTGTGCCGGCGCCGCAGGCAGAGGATTAGCCTATTGAGCCGCGGCACCGGCCTGATTGGCTGATTCTTGACTTTTCTGGATGGCTGAGACTCAGTTTCTTGGTTCAAAGGTCGTTGATTTCCTTACACATCAAGGACCCATTTTGCTATGTGCATTTTGCTATGTGCATTTTGCTATGTGTCTGATTCAGGCCAAATTTATCACTCAGGTACAGCGGCTGGTGTATGTCTAATTTATTTTGATCAACAGTATAACATGAAAGGAATTCTTTGGAATATTAATCATTATTTTGAGGCTATGCCTGAAAATAATTTACTTTTATGTCAGTGGTCTTCCAATTTTGTATATAAGAATCAGCTGAAGGACTTAACAAGAATTTGAGTACTAGACTCCACACATATTTGTATTTTAACCAGCTCCCAAAATTACATTATGTTTTGGGAGTTATGAACCTCCTTGCTGCTGATATCAGACTGAAAAAGGGTAGTAAAAGATAATATGGCATTTTTTCCAATCTCTGATAATTAAAACTTTAAATGAACACAGATCTTTAAATGGGGGATAATCATCTACTTTCAATAAGATTTTCCCCATTCAAGGATACCACTGGAATCCTCAGCTACATTGTTCATTATAATCATGATACTTTCCAAGTGGATTCACTTAAAAGTTTATTTGCAATAGCCCTAAATGTTTGTATAACTTTTATGATTTTATAAGGCCTCTTTAAGCCATTACAAGAAAATGAAATTGTGATTGGATAATGAAAAAATCATTATCTGGTCTTTTCTATATGCAGCATTTCAAAATTTAGAAAAGACAGATTAAAATAAAATTTCTTTTCTAACACTCCCACTTCCAAAATAATCCATCAATCAATCAAATAATAAATGACTGATAATTTAAAGTGTACAGTAGAAGCTTAGACAGGCATCATCTATCACCATTGTTGAAGCATAGACATCATATTTCTGCTTCAGATAATGATTGAATAGTTTGTATCATACTATCACTTCTTTTATCAATAATTAAAAATTCGGAAAAGAACATGTGAAAATCAACTATATAACCCAACGTTGTGGCATGGTGGGTAAAACTGCTGTCTTCAATGCTGGCATCCCATTTGGGTGCCGGTTATAGTTCTGGCTGCTCCACTTTCAATTTAGCTCCCTGATAATGTGCCTGAGAGAGCACTAGAAGATGGCCCAAGTGTTTGAACCACAGACACCCTCATGTGACACCAGCCCTGGCAGTTGCAACCATTTGGCGAGTGAACTAGCTGATGGAATATCTATTTATCTAGCTACTTAACTCTGTGTCTCTCATTCTCTCTGCAAAAAGTACCTTTCAAATAAATAAAATTGATCTCTGTTTTAAGATTTATTTTTATTTATTTGAAAGGCAGAGTTACAGAGAAAGAGATAGTGAGAGAGATGTCCCAATCATATGGGTTGCTGGCTTCACAGGCGGCAGATTAACCCTCTATCCCTAAAAAATAAATCTTAAAAAAATTAACCGTCTGAAAGTATTGGCAAGCATATAGTAACAATTTTTAATGGAAGGGTATATGGCCCTTAAAGGATGGAATTCTCAGTCTGTGACCAATTTTTACCAAATTTCTCTCTGGAGATGCTCATGGGTATGGATGAATTTTAAGTAAAGTTCATTCAGGAAGCAAGAATATTACTAGACTGAAGGCTAGAAGTTGAGAGTCTGATCCAGCAGAATGCATCAGATCTCAGCATAATCAAAAATACCGTGTAGGAAAGGATGCCCAAAGTTCAATACATAAAATTCACTGAAATATTTAGATTGTCTCATTAGCAGAGCTACAAGGTACATGATCCAATAAATCCAGAGTAGGCTGGAAGTACTGAGTAGAGTTTTCATCAGATTTTCAGTTATAGGAAAATTATATTTTGGAGTTTAAATATAACATCTTAAGGTATGGATAAATATCTAGGGATTTCCATAGAAGCCAACAAATAACAATTCCATTGGATTAAATATCATGTCATACCGCAATACTAACAGATTGGGAAAAAATTGAAATATGTCCTATTGAATCATGCCTAAAGCTAAGGTTTTCCAATGTGACAGTGACCTGTCAGTAAGGTAATTCCTGCCAAGAAAAAAAAATCAACACTTCAAAGAACGATAAAAAGTCTCCAGGCTCTCTTCATAGTAGCATCCATAACTCCCTATACTCAATAAAAATGTTATCCTCTATGTGAAAAAATGGAGATTCAGATCCATGGATATTTCCTGGTTTACATTTATGAGGCAAAGACTTGAAATAAATGAATAATATATTACAGTAGCTATAGAAAAAAGATGAACATAATGAATAAAAAGGAAATAGCAGGGGAACTATGGGAAATAAAAACAGTTGAAAATATTAAACCTAACTAATAAATATAGCTGTAACTGAAAATGCATGGTGTGAAAATGAGTCCATTTATTAGTCAATACAGAATGAAGGATCAATAAATGTCAAGACAAACGGAGAGCACTCAATAAAAGTCAAGCACCTCTCTCTGTCCTCTGCAGTGAAAATAAATAAATAATTTTGAAGGGCGGGGGCGGGGTAAGCATTTAGCACAGTGGTTAAGTCAACGCTTGGAGCAGCTGTATATCACATGGGAGTCCTGATTTGAGTACCAGCAAACTTTGCTTCCAGTCTAGTTTCCTGCTAGTGCTTACCTTGGGAGGCAGAAAGTGATAACTCAATCCTGGTTTAAGCCTAGCCCAATCCTGGCTATTACAGGATGGATAGACTATATCTCTCCATCTCTCTCTCTCTCTCTCTCTCTCTCTCTCTCTCTCTCACTCTCCATGTTAAATTTTACAAAATTCAAAAATAAAGCACAAAGATTAAAGCAAAATATAGAAATCTGAAAATAAATAAGTATAATTACAGTAAACCATAAAATGTGTAAGATAGTCTAGCCGGCACCACGGCTCACTAGGCTAATCCTCCGCCTTGCGGCGCCGGCACACCGGGTTCTAGTCCCGGTCGGGGCACCGATCCTGTCCCGGTTGCCCCTCTTCCAGGCCAGCTCTCTGCTGCGGCCAGGGAGTGCAGTGGAGGATGGCCCAAGTGCTTGGGCCCTGCACCCCATGGGAGACCAGGAGAAGCACCTGACTCCTGCCATCGGATCAGCGCAGTGCGCCGGCCGCAGCGTGCCAGCCGTGGCGGCCATTGGAGGGTGAACCAATGGCAAAAGGAAGACCTTTCTCTCTGTCTCTCTCTCACTGTCCACTCTGCCTGTCAAAAATTTTAAAAAAATGTGTAAGATAGTCTAACAAATGAATATTTGGATATGGAGAATGAGAGTGAGATAGAGTGATAAGGCAAGAGAAATAACAAATCAATATCCAAATCAGAAAGAAGAAGTAAAATTGACCCTGCTTGCAGATAGCATAGCCATATATATATATATATATATGTGTGTGTGTGTGTGTGTGTGTGTGTGTATAAAATCCTAAAGACTCCATCAAAAATACTATAAGAATAAAACAATGCAGCAAATTTGTAGGTTAAAAATGAATAAGTAAAAATTAGCAATATTTCCGTACACTAACAATGAACTGTCCAATAAAAAGAAAAACAATCCTAATTATAATAATTACCAAAAAAGGGTAAAACATTTAGAAATATATTTAACCAGGGATATAAAAGACCTGCACACTGAAAACTATAAAATATTGCTTAAAATATATAAATAGAAAAATAATCTATATTCATGGAGTTGAAAATTAATATTGTGAATTTGCTCATACCACCCCAAAAATGACTATCATCACACCATTTTTTACAAAAATAGAAAAAATGCAGATGGCTATATATGAATGACAGAATGGAAGAAATGGAGGGAGAGGGCTGCTGACTGCCTGGTAGGTGGCTTGCAAATGTTATGAGACGCCCCACCACTGCCACATTCTTCCTGTCCCAGGGAACCTGTATTTTCTTTTCCTCCTTGGATTGTTTCTTGTGCTATTTCATGGATTATAGTTACAGTTAGCAGAGAGAAAATACTTTATTTCATCTCTCCTGGGTTAGTCTTCAGTGCCTTGTTCTAAAGTTAAAAATATGCATTTCCTGGGACTTGTATTAGTGGCTTAGCAGGTTAAGCTACCGCTACCTGCAATGTGGGCATCCTTTGTAAATGCTGGTTCTTGTTCCAGCTGCTCCACTTTCAACACAACTCCCTGTTAATAGGCTGAGAAAAGCAGCAGAAGATGCTCCGAGTGTGTGAGTTCCTGCCCCCCATGTGAGAGACCAGATAGAGCTCTAGGCATCTAGTTTCCATCTGTCCCAGTCCTGGCCACTGAGGCCATTTGGGGAGTGAAGCAGTAGAAAGAAGATCTCTCTCTCTTTCTTCATCTCTTCCCCTCACTTCTCTGTAACTATGCATTTCAAATAAATAAAATTAATATTTAGATATATACCACTTTTCCTATGGCTTGGAATTTCAAATCTCAAATATTTGATAAAAAGAGAAAAATATTCCATGTAAAGATGTACATACTGTAGAGTAGTGTTTATTGCAATATTGTTAATAAATCTTCAAAGTGAACAATACAAACTTCCTACAATATTTATATATACACAAAAGTCATTATGTTCACACATGAACAACTACTATGTAATGGAAAGAAACTGGCTACTGTTCTATCATACAGCATGAACGAAAAACAAACAAACAAAAAAACTGGAAATAAAGAAGTCAGACAGAAAATATCAAATACTACATAATATCCTCATGCAAAATTCTTCCCAAGGCAAACTAATTTAGGGTGATAGATATTAGGCAGATTTGATTTGGAATTCAGGTTGAAGATGCTAATTGCTTGGCATATCAGAGTTCTGTTTGAGGTGCTGGAAAATTCTGTATCTTGACTCAAGAGATGATCACACCTGGTACACACTTCTCAAAGCCTACTGATCTCTACATTTAAAAGCTGTATTTCTTATTGGCACATACAATATATCTCAAAAAATGTTTTACAAATATGTGCATATTTAGATAAATAAACATAAGGCTGATTATGTTCTTTTTTTGTTTGTTTCTTTTAAAAATTTATTTATTTATGCTGAAGGCAGGGAGAGAGAGAGAGCGAGAGCACTCTTCTATCCACTGATTCACTCCCTAAATTGTCACAACACTTGGAGCTGGGCCAGGCCGAAACCAGGAGCCAAGAACTCCATCATGATCTCCCACATGGGTGTCAGGTGTCCAAGCACTTGGGGTAGCTTCTGCTGTAGTTCCCCAGGCATATTATCAGGAAACTGGATCAGGGACAGAGCAGCCAGGACTTGAACTGGTACTCTGATAAGAAATGCCAGTGTCACAAGCTGATGCTTATCCTACTGCACCAAACACCAGCCTCAATGTCCTATTTTTAACTAACACATTCTGGCTCCACTAGAACATTGAGAGTGGCCGGTTCTGACTACCTGTTGCATAGCAGGATCATCTTGGAAGATTGAGCAGTTAGTTCTCATTTCCATCCCTGATTTTTACTTGATTGAGGGGTACAGTGGCAGATCCTGGTAAATTTTAAATCTCTCCAAGTGGTTCTCATATATAATCAATCTCCTAACTGTATACATAAACAAACCATGAGACCCAGTCATGCTTGTGGTAAATAGATGAGACAGTATTGGAGCTATGTTTCCAATATCAGAGTTAATTTTCATCTACAACCCACCATCATTTGTCCATACAAATAAATAAGATGAGGATAAAAGGGCAAGACATATTTTAAGTTTTTGTTTCATATTTATATAGGTATCACTTTCCTTTTAAAATCTTTATTTGTTTGGGATAGACAGAGAGAGAGAGAGAGAGCATTCCCATCCTTTGTTTCACTTCCCAAATGACCACAAGGGCTGGGGCTGAGCCAGCTGGGTGCCAGGAACCCAATCCAGCCTCCTGCGTGGGTCATAGGGACCCAATTAATTGAGCCATCATCTGCTGCCTTACAAGGCTTACCTGAACAGCAATGTGTAATCAGCCAGCACTGGGCCAGGGTGAAACCAGGAGCCCGGAGCTTTATCCATGTCTCCTGTATGGATGCGGGGCCCAAGCACGTGAGCCATTTTCTGTTGCTTTTTCCAGGCCATTATTAGGGAGCTGGGTTGGAAATGAAGCAGCCAGGACACAGCAGGAAGTGGCTTTACCTGCCACACCAGAATGCCAGCCCATAAGCACTTACTATTAAAGTGTTGTCATTCAAAGCAATTTTCGGTGAGAAGGGGACTCTTGGCCTAGAGTTCGAGATGCTAAGACATTGGCTTCCCATGTTGGCGCCTAGCTTTAATACCTGGCTCTGCTCCTAACTGCAGCTGCTTGCTAATGCAGACCTTGGGAGGCAGCAGTGATTGCTCAACTTTGGGATTCTGCCACTCACATGGATGTCCTGGATTGAATTCATAGCCACTGGTGTCTGCCCCAGCTGGAAGCTATTTTGTGGTTTGATGTTCAGGAGGTTAAAATCTGTATCAAACATTCTATGGTGGCCTAATGAAAGAGGAAGTGTTAGTAGCAGGACTATTAGAACTGAAGTCTCAGCCTCTTCACTGCTCTCTGGAATTGTAATTCCTTGCTATATTGCCATCAGTCACACTATTTTTCACCATGAGAGCCATATCTGGAATGAGAGAACAGTGACATTTTTAGGTATTTGATACATGTTTTGCCAAAGTTTTTTTGTATTTATGATTTTTCTGTCTAAAACTCTGCTATTTTGTTTCTTGTGAGTTCAATAACCTTTCCTATTCACAGTGAAAAACAAATCCTTTGAAATTATGTCAACTAAAAATGAAATTAAAAGATAAAAAAGAATTCATAAAAGTCCCAAAGAATTAATACTTACTAATAAAACATATCTAATTTATTATATTTATAGAGGAAGGGCTGGAGGCTGTATGTCAGACCTAGGTAAGAAAGAAGTGACTTTTTAAAAATCCTATCTCTTAATTCCCCTAATAACATCATTTTGAAGGTAGTTCCAAGCTATCTGAAGTTAATATTCTGGAATTTTAAAAAGGGGATGAAAGAGAGTATGAATTAAAATAAATACAAATGTAAGGGTATATAGATTTTTTGTTAAAGTATTTGTCACTGATACAGAGTTTTTATGTTTGATTGTTTCATATTTTTATGATTCAAAATAGGACAATACATTCAAAAGAAGTACATATGATTTTTGTTTCAATTTTACTTCATTCATTTACTTACTCAAAGATATTTGTTTATTTAAAGTTGCAATAATGTACCAAGATAAATAATGTTATACATAATAGGACCCAAGAATTGTTTGAAATTTAATTTCTATTATTCATTCATTTGATTTAAAAAATTAATGAGTGTATTCAAGAGGAGATGCAAGATATCAACATCATACCCTAAGTTTGCTCATAACCATCACACCATGACAAAATGATGTATTTTATCTAGAAAGATTATAAACTTCTCTCTGTCTAGGATGGCTACCAGGAGTTGTTCTTCAAAACAGTGACATGTAGTGAATACAACACAAATGAAGCAGAATTACACTCTGGTTTCTCAAACAGAAGTCATTTAGCTTCCAGGAACTGTTTAAGCTGTTAAGTGACCAATTTCTTTGTTATCTATTATAGTTCAGTTTGTCCAGAATAATGTATTGGAATTCATCCAAATATTAAATTCTTCTTCTTACTGATAGGTATTTAACAAACCTTCAACAGTCATGTCCTGTTCAAAAGATACCAATGCTTATGACTTATTGATAAATCTTGGCATAACCATTTATTAATCATCAATGTCTACTCTTAATTCATGGCTTTGGCAATGACTCTCTCCTTTACCCTTTTTCTGCAGCGTCCTGTAGCTGGTTCCTTCAGTTACTACAAGTCTTTTTCTTAAATGAAAAGTCATCTTTTCAGTGTGTCCTTTCCTGAAAATTCCAAAGTAAAATTGTAGCTATGCACCCCGAATTCCTCAATATTCCCCTGAACTTTTTATCTCTGGTCATGTGTAGGATCATGTGACCTGACTATGTAATTACTAACACTGATACAGATGCCTCCATATGCTGGAATGCAGTTTTTAGGAAACTGTTATTTTGTACAGAGACCTAAATCTCATCCTAGAACAATTATTGTGACATAAATTAAATAAATAAATATTTGTTAAACAAGTAAACATGTTGTATAACTTCAGTAAACATTCAACGATAATATGAATTCAAGAACTGAATTAAATTCACTTTATTTCACAAATTAACTTAAATTCCCTATTCATGAATAATAGGATTTTCAGAAATGATTATATGAAACAAAATTTTTCACTTATAGTAAACCTAATTAACTTTAGTATAAAATTAATTTACCACTTAACTACTTTTTGCAATATTATATACTGATGATGCCTACAGATTGAAGTACATACAATTACATCACATGAATGTCAAAAGAAACATATTACATGGATATAAGAAATGTGGCCATCCAGTTGGAAAATGAGCTAATTTTTAATATTTTTTTTTAAATTAGAAGAAATTAGGGTCAGGGACTTGAACTCAGGCACACTCGATATGAGATGAAGGCATCTCAAGTGTCTTAGCTACTACACTAAAATGTGCTATTTATAAACATTACATGTTTTTATATTCTAGTTTTCTTCCAGTGTGTCCAATAAACCTGTTTCACTATCACCTTCTAGATCAATATGGTAACCTAGAGTTCATTTTCAAAGTATTTAGTTTCCAATTTTTTTTTATTTTTATATTTCCAGTTTAATAATGTTACTTGGTTATAATTATAGAAGCCTCTTAAAAATCTTCTTAATAATCTGTTATCTTTTTCCACTCATGATTTTAATTCCTATTTATTTTTCAAGTCTAAATTGCAACAGCATGCTGATAAGATATGAAGAAGATATATAAGAGCCATTAAAATACTACATATGCTGCTAATTTAGGTAATCACCTGCTATGTCTTCCAAATGGTGAAAAACAATTTTATACTATTTAGTATAAAATTTAGCGCACAGTTCAAGATCTGACTTAGTGAAAGATGCCAACACAGAGCATAATTATGTGTTTTACTCGGTGTATGGCTAGCTCTTAAATGATCCCCCCCTTGATTTTGCTACAATTATTATAGCCTACCTATGGAAGAAAGAAAAAACACAGATGCTCCATATGTTCATAGGGATAAAAGTGCAATGTAGGCTATAATAGAGAATTTATACAATAAACACAAAGGAATTAATGATAACAGGTTAACTCATGGTCACTTTACAGATGTCAGACATTACTTGGGGAAAGAAGTATGCATACACATTTAAGTTTGACCCTGTAGAATTTAAAAAAAAAAAAACAAACTAAATATGTAATTGGTTGTTTAATGAAGCTTATAACATTAAGTTTCAGTACAAATAATATTAATAGCTTCCTTTAAATAATGTATCTTTAAATTTAAATAAGAATTTGGTGTTAAAAATCAGTAATGGTTACTTAAAATAGCACTGGATTCCGAGAAAGGCCAACCACTCAATTAATTTAGCTTTCAACAACTAGAAAATAAATTACTTCATCCTAAGTCTAAATTAGTCAAAGGCCTATGGGGAAAATGGAAAATTTACCATCTGTGTATCCCTACCAACAAGGACACTAATTTCACATATGAAGCCAAACACAAGAATTATGACAAAGCTACATGATGATTCTCAGATATTACATGAAGAATGAAAGTCTAAAATTAACTTGAGAGTCACTAGAAGGCAGAAGCTCCTCATCCTGTCAATCTTAAATCAATTAAGATATTCTGAATAAACTGCCTCCACAGAGAGAACCCATTCATTTTAATATGTCAATCTCATCAGATATTTTTCTCTGCACCCTAAAAATACATTTATGCTGACACACATTTAATAAGGGCCACTTAAAAATGTTTCTCCTCGGCCAGCGCCAGGGCTCACTAGGCTAATCCTCCTTTTGCGGCTCCGGCACCCCAGGTTTTATTAGTCCCAGTCGGGGCGCTGGCTCCTGTCTATGTTGCTCCTCTTCCAGTCCAGCTCTCTGCTGTGGCCCGAGAGTGCAATGGAAGATGGCTCAAGTGCTTGGGCCCTGCATCTGCATGGGAGACTAGGAGAAGCACCAGGCTCCTGGCTTTGGATCTGCGTGATGCACCGGCCGCAGCGTGCTGCTGGAGCGGCCACTGGGGAGTGAACCAATGGAAAAGGAAGACCTTTCTCTCTGTCTCTCTCTCTCTCTCTCACTGTCCACTCTGTCAAAAAAATTTTTTAAAAAATGTTTCTCCTCTCTTTGCCTAAAAATCCAAATCATGGAAAGATTATGAAATAGAAGTAAAATTTATTCATTAAATATTTGAAATTTAAAGCAAAGCATAAGGGGAAGGAATTAAAAACTAAAGTAGTATATATGAATAAAGCTGGGGAGTGGTTGGATTTAATTGCCACAGATCATGTAATGTGAAAACTGTGTACTTCATATTCTAAATCAAGTACCATCAAAATCATCTAAAATCGAGGGAGAGATCTTTGATGAAAATTTTGAGACATAGAGAAAGGATCATAATTTTTGGTCTCTTTCCCATATTACTCTTTGGTTTTGATCTAAATATCAACTTTTTCCTTAAATTTATTGAAAAATCATGAGATTTTTGGTCAATTTATATAATTGGCTTAATTTATACCTATATAGATAATCTCTAAGGGTGATTCACATGAACAAGAGCAAACCAATGGTCTAACTGTGACAGTTCAGTCCACATTCTTGTGCTTATCATACAAATATAATACTAAAGATGTATTTTGAGATTTCCTGGCCTTTAAGACCTGAAAAAGCTGAGCTCAGATCTCTTAACGTCATCCATTTTGAACCCTTGGGGTTCAACATCAAGGAGAAGGTCGATGCTCGTCCTAAGGCCTCTGCAACTCCCTTGGGGCTTGCACTGTCTCTGTCATCTCTGGAGCTCTCCTCCTGCTCCTGCAGAATCACGTTAGTCTGCAGATTTCTCTGCTGTCTTGTATGTTCTTTATTTCATGTGTGTCCTATTTCATAGGCTCAGTTATGAAACCTGGCAATAACCCTCCTTGCCATACACACAGCTTTCTCACAAATAATTCTCGGTAACAGTGTTTACCACAGGTCATTGAGACAGTGTGAGTAGAATGTGACTTCAATGAGGGGTGAAACCTGGAGTTCAGGGATGGAAGAGAGAATAGTTATGGGGTAGACAATCTGAAAAGTATGACTAACTTCACATAAGACACTTCTGCTTTTAAAACATCATAACGACAGCCATCAGGTGTTCTGGAATTCCCTCTTTTCTCCTTCCTGGTGTTCTCTTCTATCTGAAGTTTCTCTTATTTTCAAATGTGGAGAAATTTTACTGCTCCTTTGCTTATTTTACTGAAACTTTTCTCATTTGGGGATTTTTTTTTTAAAGCCACTAAACTAAATTTTACTGGATCATCAGGAGGTTACCGTAAGAGTGACATCTAAAATAACTTCAGTTGTGGTGACATCTGTAAAGTAATACATGAGCTGTTGTGTTCCCTACATGTTTGGAATTAATGCTAAATTCAGAGAAAAAAATGATGTCAGCATTAAACAAGGAGGAAAGAAGTTGGGAATCTAGTGTTTCTAAAATGCAAACAAATGTGGAAAAACAAGAAGATCCTAGTGGGGCTGAAAGTTTATAGGAAAATATCATTGTTTCTATTGTTAAAATGATCCATTAGACCCAGTGATAGCCAAATACTTAAAATAAATCAGTTTAATAATTTTATTGCATGGCATTCGTTTCTTCACTTAAATTGTTTCAGCTTGAATTGTGATAAACTTATAAAAATAATATTTTGCAGATATTAGATGGTTATGTTTTCTATGTTTTGTGCCACTACACAATAAGCATGTTTTGTAACAGAACATCTTGACTCATAACTGTTCATGCTAAGGAGAAAACTGGTACATTTTAATATCAGAAAGTATCAGCAAAACTCAATTACAGATTAAATGCATTCATAATCATATCTCATGTACAAGTACAAGAATATGTACAACACTGAACAGATTAGATGCCATTACATCCTGACTAATCTGAGAATCATGATTCTGAGAATCATGTCTGAACTGATAATTTGCAGTATTATAAACGTAACTGTAGGATCATAGTATCCAGATGAGATTTTATCATCTATCCCTTGGTCTTTATACTCACTCAGTTGTCATATCTACCATCAAAATTGACTCTAATAAGCCATCGTTTATACATCATTGTTTATGAATCATTAGTAAAGGAAAATACTTTTTAAAATTCAAATTTGCCAGGAATTAATAATCCTCTATAGCACCTGAATTGTTTATGTGATCTTCCAAGTCTTGGGGGATTCATTTATTTAGTCCAAGGGATGCTATGATATTTTCCTTTATTTAGTTTACATTCCTTGGCTTGGGATTGATCAACAATGTTATTAAAATTATTATATAGTGATATAGTTACACATAAGTGTATTTATTTATATATTTATATGTGTATATACATAAAGTATATAATTTATGATATTCCCAGGAATGCAAGTAAAATATAATTGAAAATTGATAATTGAAAAAATAAGCAACTAAGTGATGGAGATTCCCGTCTCTTGAGGGCTTGTATAATGAAAAACTGTAAAGTATTTGTTGTCATTAGCAAATAAACTAGAAGCAGAAAACACCTAAATTAAAACAAATGCATTACTATGGAGCTAGAAAATCCCTCAAACAATTTCACCATTCTGAAACTTTCAAAAAAACTAAAATTTTATTTAACTGATCAGGAACAAATGTACATTTCTTTCTCTCTAAATGCATTAAAACATTATGGAGTTCAGAAGAGAAAGTAATGGTTGCGTGCTCCATAAAGACCAATAGATTTCTACCTCTCACCTGCCAAGTTGGAGTCTTTAACTGCCATTCAAGTGCAAAAAATACATTTAAAGTAGGAATTATTCTTTTATTGTCAATGAATATAGAGAGATTTGATCTCACTTTACAAGGTCAATTATAACTGTACATCCATTGAAAATCCATTTGGTTGATCTTGGGGTCACATGGTAATTCATTTATTGAAGGGTACTAGACATAAAACAGAATATGTCAAGCCATGCTTGACATTGAAACACTACCAGTTTTTACCCACTGAAAGCAAACCTTTGAAATATCATTTTGAATCTGTAAAACTTTTGTTTCTTAAATTCCCCATTTCTATAGCCATACAGATTTCCATGAGTTTTAAGATATTATGAGAGCCCTCACCTAAGAATCCAGACAAAATATCTATTAGCACAGTCACAAGAGCATAATCTGAATACCCCATTGAAAGCTTTATGAAATCTGCTTTACAAAACAGTTCATGCATTCATGTCATCAAAGTGCTATAATGCAACAGATATATACATATATAATACATGTATATATGTATACATAAATGCCTACAAACACTAAATCTTGCAAAAATATTTGGATATTGATACAGCCCACATGAATAGCTTATGACTTTTTTCATTTGTGTGTATCTCATCAATACAACATTAGGAACATAGTAATTCTTCCCAATGTACCCACCCTCCTACCTACTACCCCTTCTTCCTTCTCCATCTCATGTTTAGTCTGATAAACAAAAAGAAACATTAAAAAAAAGAAAGAATGGTATATAAAAAAGAAAAGAAGTGTTCCTCAATGAGCTAGACAAGGGCTATTCTATGTTATTGATTCTTGAAGGTGATTTGATTTTTCCCCCTTCCTCTTCAATCTTGCTTCCTCCCCCTTCTTTACTTTTGGAAATTTACTTGTCTGTAAAGAAGAATCCCAGGATGATATATCTTTTGCAAACTCTTAGATATAACTATAACTATGAGACATAATAATATCCCCCATTTAAAACACTAAAAGGAAGTGATTCTTGAGAACAAGTTTTACTATTAAGTCTCATGATACAACTATCTGGGAACAGAGGTCCTGCATGGGAATTTACTGCACTGTGACACTTTTTGTTTGTTTCACAAATAACACTCATGTATGACATCAGTGATCACCCAAGTTTCTTTGATATGAGTTGTCTCAGATTTGGAAGTCTTTTGGATCCACTAGCTCAACAAGGCTCTAAGCAAAGTGAAAGATCTCTCTTCCTTTCAGAGAAAAGTATATCATTCTTTGGTGGCCACTTCTTTCCAGTGGTGTCTCGCCCACACGGTCTTTTATGTAAGACTTTTTTTCCAATCTTGGCTTTCCAAGCCTGAAATGCTACCCCTTGGCTTTTCAACCAGACTAGAATGCCCGTAAGGGCTGATTCTGAGGTGAGAGTGCTACTTAAAGTGATCATCAGTTCTGTGAGTCTGCCATGTGGACTGCTTCACATGCTGGTGCCTTCTCTCCTTTTTAATTTGATTATCGTTTCCAAACACTTCTTCCTATTTATATGGTCAGTTTACCACTTAATCCTATCCAGTTTATCTTTATAACTCTTAAGCTGCTATTTTTAACATCTAGCTTAAGGGAATTTTACTCCTATGGCAAGATGTTAAGCTGTACGCTTAGAAGTAAGGAATGTATGCAGGGCTGTACTGTTTTGCAGTTATGAACTGTATATACGTCACACTTACACCTTCAGGATCTTGGAAATTCTTCCCACTGTGGCCACTCTCCCACCCACACTCCCAGCCCTCTCCTCTTCCCTTTCTTATTCTCACTCTTTTGCTTTACTAGGCTCTATTTTCAATTAACTTTATACATATACAGTTAACTATGTTTAGTAAAGAGTATAATGAGTCATATGAAAGAAAAACTATAAGGAAAATATTATAAAGGAAAACAAAAGAAAACATAAACAAAAATATAGAAGAAACAGCTGTTCCTCAACAATCAAGTGAAGGGCTGCTCAAAATCATGGTTTCTCAAAGTGTCAATTTTACTTCTACATGTTGTCTTTTAGGTGTTCTATTAGTTATCACAGATCAGGGAGAACATATAGAACTTATCCCTTTGGTTCTGGCTTATTTCACAATATGATGTTTTCCATTTTTATCCATTTTCTTGCAAATGACTGGACTTCATTTTTTTTTCCTTTCTTTACTGCTGTGTAATATTCTATGAGTAAATATCCAATAATTTCTTCAGTTGACAAGCATTTGGATTGATTCCATGTCTTTGATATTGTGAATTGAATAGTGATAAACATGGAGGTACAGGTAGTTCTTTCATATACTGATTTCATTTCCCTTGGGTTGATTCCCCAGAGTGGGATGGCTGGGTCACATGGTAGATCTATATTCATTCCTCTGAGGTGTCAGCACACTGTCTTTCCTAGTGGTTTTACCAGTTTACAGTCTCACGAACAGTGGAATAGTGTGCATTTTCATCATATCCTTGGCAGCATTTGTTTTTTGCTGATTTCTGTATGAAAGCCATTATAACTGGGGTTATGTGAAACCTCATCATGGTTTTCATCTGCATTTCTCTGATGGCTAGTGATCTTGAGCATTTTTTCATGTGTTTGTTAACCATTTGGATTTCCTCTTTTGAAAAATACTTGTTTATGTCCTTTGCCCCTTTCTTAACCAGATTGTTCATTTTGTTTTTGTTGAGTCTCTTGATCTCTTTATATAATCTGGTTATTAATTCTTTATTGGTCGTATAGTTTGCAAATATTTTCTCCCATTCTGTCTGTTTTCTCTTCACTTTGCTAACTGCTTCTTTTGCAGTGCAGAAACTTCTCAATATGATGATACCCCATTTGCCAATTTTGGTTTTTATTGGTCTTTATTGCCTGTGCCTTTGGGGTCTTTTCCAAGAAGTCTTTGTGTGTGATGTCTTGTAGGATTTCCCCAGTATTCTGTAATAATTTGATGGTGCTGAGTCACAGATTTAGCTTTTTGTCCATTTTGAGTGGATTTTGGTGAAAGGTGTCATGTAGGGGTCTTACTTCATACTTCTGCATGTGACGATCCAGTTTTCCCAGCATCATTTATTGAAGAGACTATCCTTGGCCAGGATTTGATTTTAACTCCTTCGTCAACGTTGGTTGTAGATGCTTGGATTGATTTCAGGTGTTTCTATTCTGTTACACTGGTCTATCCATCTTCTTTTTTTTTTTTACCAGTACTAGGCTGCCTTGAATATAACTGCCCTGTAATATGTCTTGAAATCTGGTATTGTGATTCCTCCAGTTTTGTATTCGTTGTATAAGATTGCTTTACATATTTGTGGTCTCCTGTGTTTCCATATGAATTTCAACATCATTCTTTCTATATCTGAGAAGAATGTCTTTGGTATTTTGATTGGTATCACACTGAATCTGTAACTTGCTTTTGGTAGTAAGGGCATTTTGATGATATTGACTCTTCCAATCCAAGAACATGGGAGATTTTTGCTTTTTGTGTGTGTTTTCTGATATTTTTTCCTTTAATGTTTTGTAGTTCTCATCATAGAGATCTTTGACATCTTTGGTTAAATTTATTTCAAGTTATTTGGTTTTTTGGTTTTTTTTGTTGTTGTTGTTTTTTTTTTTTTTTTTTTGTAGCTATTGTGAATGGGATTGACCATAGAAGCTCTTTCTCAGCCATGACATTGTTTGCTTTTGCAAAGGCTACTGATTTTTTTTTTAGTCATTCTAAGAAAAATGTAAAATGAAATATACAGAAAACATATACCTGGTTATATACTGGTCACATACATTATGGAATACCATACTTTTTTTTTTTTAGGAAAAAAACTACTAAGTAGGCAAATACTACAGTACTACACATCAGTTTCTTTTAGACCTGTACCCAAGAGCAATGCATATTCTCATCAAAGCAAGGCAACAACAAAGATGTCTAATCCATAATATCTGAAAACTGGATATAACTCTAATATTTATCAACAGTACAACAGACAAATAAATTTGATCCATCTGCATAATAACATGCTATTTATCAATGAGAATTAAAGATTGCAATTGTATTCACAAATTTAGATGAGCCTCATATGGTATAAAGTAAAAGCACTCAATCATAATTGTACATAATTTTATTTACATAAAGAAAAATTAGATGTCAGCATGGAAGAATCTGGGATGCTTATAGTGTTTCAAATAGTGCTTTCCATCTGATTTTACTGCTTGATGTGTTCAGTCTGAAAAAACTCACTTTGTGAATTTAAAGCTTGTATACTTCTGTATGATGGCTATTTCTATCAAAGTGTTGAAATATTTAAAAAGCATTTTAGGGGTGCTCAAATTGTAAAAAACCCTGAAAGACTGCTAGAACACCCAACCTTAGATTAAGGAGCTGCTATTGTGGCACGGCAGGTTGCTCTTGGTTTCTGCCGGGGTCTGTTCTGCCCATTGCAGCCCTTTGGGGAGTAAACCAGCAGGTCTCTCTCTCTCTCTCTCTCTCTCTCTCTCTCTCTCATTTCTTTCAAATAAATCTATTTTTTGCCAAAAAATTTAGATTTACATAAATTTTGTTTTTGCCTTGGAATTACCAGCGAATTAGAACAAATATATCTTGATGACTATTCCAACAATTCATTTCTATGTTGAAAATTAATAAACCAGATGTTTAAAAGAAAAGGGGGACAACAAATTGCTTTAAACAGAATGAAGTACAGTTTCAAAGGGCTGGTCATAATGATGCATGATAACATAGGTCAAGCATACTGGGATAGGTCAGGCATACTGGGGACATGGATCAGAATATTTCTTCACAGTAAAGTGGCTCTGGAGGGTTTCTCTGTATAGGTTTTTTTTTTATTTTTTTTTTTATTTTTTTATTTTTTGACAGGCAGAGTGGATAGTGAGAGGGAGAGACAGAGAGAAAGGTCTTCCTTTTTGCCGCTGGTTCACCCTCCAATGGCCGCTGCGGCCAGGACATCGTGCTGATCTAAAGCCAGGAGCCAGGTGCTTCTCCTGGTCTCCCATGCGGGTGCAGGGCCCAAGGACTTGGGCCATCCTCCACTGCCTTCCCGGGCCATAGCAGAGAGCTGGCCTGGAAGAGGGGCAACCAGGATAGAATCTGGCGCCCCGACCGGGACTAGAACCCAGTGTGCCGGCGCCACAAGGCGGAGGATTAGCCTGTTAAGCCACCGTGCCAGCCTCTGTATAGGTCTTAATCTATTCAGTCTATATCACAAAATACCACAGACTAGGCACCTTACAGAAGTTCATTGGAAAATGGAAATTAAATGATAATTTATTAATTTATTTTTGTGATATTCTTTTCAAATCCATGCATGTTTTTTTCATAATATACACTTAATAAAATTTCGAAAAATTGTCAGCGCCGCGGCTCACTAGGCTAATCCTGCACCTTGCAGTGCCAGCACACCGGGTTCTAGTCCCGGTCGGGGCACCGGAATCTGTCCCGGTTGCCCCTCTTCCAGGCCAGCTCTCTGCTGTGGCCAGGGAGTGCAGTGGAGGATGGCCCAAGTCCTTGGGCCCTGCACCCCATGGGAGACCAGGAGAAGCACCTGGCTCCTGCCATCGGATCAGCGTGGTGCGCCGGCCGCAGTGCGCCTACCGCGGCGGCCATTGGAGGGTGGACCAACGGCAAAAGGAAGACCTTTCTCTCTGTCTCTCTCTCACTGTCCACTCTGCCTGTCAAAAAAAAAAAATTGAAAAATATCCCCAATTAACATTAGAAATGCATTTGTCACAATCATTTTAAGCTGTTAAATGAGAACAGATTTCATATAATTCATAAACTATACTTCCCTTCCTAATCCTTGCCTACCCTTCTTCTCCTTCCTTCTTTTTTTATTCTAGTTTTGTGATAACATATTTTTAATTTACTTTATAATCACAGATTTAATTCTACACTAAATAAAAAGTTCAACACATAAAAAGTAGAAAAACCGTCATTCCACGTGAGCATAGACAAAGGTTATAAATAATCAAATCTCAACATGTCAATTTCACTCATTAGTCATATACATCATCATCATCATCATCATCATCATCATCATCACCATCACCACCACCACAATTATTATTATTTTGGTCACAATCCTTGAGCTTGAAGTTCAACATCAAGATGCTACCAGATCCCCACCACAGATGATGTCTTCTTACTGGGTTCTAACCAGAGGGCAGGGGGCAAGGGTCACCTCTCTGTGATCCCGTACTTGAGGGCACTATCCATTTACTTCTCAAAGGCCTCGTGTCTTAATACTACCACCTTGAGAATTAGGATTTTGACAGTTGAATTTGGGGAAAATATTAACATTCAGACAACAAAAGGAAATTAGCATGGTAGCTGGTCTAGGGTTGACTCTACACAAAGATCTGAATTACAAAGTATACTCAAACGAGTATAGGAAAAATACAGTGAGTTCATTTACGTTAAGCAACATTGTGGACTACAAAAACACTAGTAACAGAACACAACATAATTATCGGTAAGGATGAATGTCCTAATACCAGTGATGTGTGCTGCTGTAACTCACAATGATTTAGGAATTAGGAATTTTTACTTATTAATTCCTGTTGTATTATGCTTCATAAACCAGAGTTAAGCTATATTTATCTGACTTCAATCTTTTTGTCAAACCATTTGATTCAATGAAAAAATTCTAACTTATGTAAACTTTTAGTGCAAAGATAATTATCTGCCACACTAAGAAAAACAAAGAAAGAGAAATAGTGATGTACTAAAAATAAGTATTAGGTTCTCAGTAATCTTTGATCGTTACTGTGTGAAATTATAATCACTCAAATGAGCAAAAGTACTTTATCTGAAATCCAGAGTTAAGTTTTCATTACTCTTTATAAGATTTTGGCATCCTCAAATCTTTTTTGGGCAAAACAAGATTTAGGACCAATTTGTCCATCATTAGTGGTAACTTACCCTTTCTCCCAGAAATGTGTGTTTATAAACACCAAATCTAAATACTAGATAATATTTAACACTGAGTTTATTTCTTCTAGCC
The DNA here is from genome assembly GCF_033115175.1 of Lepus europaeus. Lineage (NCBI taxonomy): Eukaryota > Metazoa > Chordata > Mammalia > Lagomorpha > Leporidae > Lepus > Lepus europaeus. The sequence goes on along the minus strand of NC_084835.1, from coordinate 111,870,758 downwards.
TATGAACATAAAAACTAATATGTTTATGAATGTAAGTACAACTAAAGCAATGTAAAAATAGTTTCATAATCCCCAAATAATGTCAAGCATTTTCAAAGTAATGAGAAAAAGTATTGGTTCTTAGGCTCAGTTCCACAAAGCCATTTAAGAAGAAATTGTTATAAAGCACAGAGAATTAAGCTATCCCTTTATTGTTAGTCACAGGCAAAGGAGAAAAAGCATTTACTTATTTATTTATTAAGATTTATTTTATTTATTTGAAAGACAGGGCTACAGAGAGAGGTAGAGGCAGAGAGAGAGGTCTTCGATGCTGGTTCACTCCCCAGTTGGCTGCAATGGCCGGAGCTGCGTGGATCCAAAAACAGGATCCAGGAGCTTCCTCCAGGTCTCCCACATGGGTACAGGGGCCCAAGCACTTGCGCCATCTTCTACTGCTTTCCCAGGCCATAACAGAGAGCTGGATCAGAGGTGGAGCGGCCGGGTGTCGAACCAGCGCCCATATGGGATGCTGGCACTACAAGCCAGGGGTTTAACCTGCTGAGCCACAGTGCGGCCCCCAGAAAAAGTATTTAATAGTTGATTTACAACTTTGTTTCACATTTCTCGTTTTGCTTGCACCAGTTGCATGAGCTATAAGTTCATTTTGTCATAAAGAAATGGGAATATAATCACATTCTAATTACATAGCTTTGGGTTATTTGTACAATTAAGTTATCCATTACAAAGTTAATGAATTGTTAACGCAATTCTCCTTGGTGACCTGATTGATATACTAACACTTATTGTGTACAGCTGCTTATTAAATAAGGTATAGTTATCAGCTGAACACTAAACACTCACATATGTATATTACATGAATATGTATGTCTAACTCTGTTTCAAATCACAAGAAGTCTTTCATCACAGCTGCATATTTAAACACACTCTCTGTTCTTAAAGTTCTGAATTTAAAAAAAAAGCAGTCAGACTCTTATATAAGAACAATTGATCTTCAATTACATCCATTGTTTTACTAAAGGAAAGATTTCACTACTCTTAGTGAAATAAGCTAGACCCAAAAAGACAAACATCTGTTTTTCCTGATTTGTGATAACTAATATATACAGAAAAAAAGGTAATGTATATGAGTGAATCTGACATTTTGAGATTTGATTCTTTATAGCCTTTGGATCTACTCTTGAGGAACTTTGGTTTTCCTACTTACTGCTTGTTAAATCCTTGATTTAGTGGTGGATTAAGCATGTGATTATAAAGTAAATTGAAAGTACATCATTCAAAACTCCAATGACAAATAAGAAAGGAAAGTGGAGAAAGGGTAGGGTGGGAAGTTTCATTATGCTCTTAAAACTGTATACATGAAATACATAAAATTTGTTACCTTTTTATTCAAAAAATAAAAAAGATTAAAAAATAATAAAATAACCAAATAAATAAGTTATTTTAAAAAGATCAATTGAGTATCAGCGTAAAGTGCTCTGTCCAGATTTGGGGGGAAAATGTGTCCTTTGTCTCAAATGGGGCCTACCATGGCAAAGTACATTAGCAAAAATATGTCTCCAATGTTAATGTCATTGAAATATGATGCAGAGAAAATTGGAGAATAATGGAGGGAAATTTTTATTAAAAAGATTTTAAAAATCTGCATGCACACAAAATTAGTGCTAACCACTCCATCCACAGGGAAACTCATTGCGTTTGTGTTGCTCACACACTGTCAGCAGTCACAAGTCACGTTAGGGCTTGGATCACTGTGTGTTAAATTGTATTATGCCCTTGTAAAGCTGGTCAACATGGTTACCTTGTGTAAAACATCTTTAAACTACAAGTTCTGATACACACCTGCTAATGTTTACTTCCAAAATTCCATTTGTATTAGATACTTAACTAATGCCATTTAAAAGAGTCGATTTTAAGACTATATTTTAGATACTTATTTGTAGTAGGTGCCATCCCAGACTTACATTTTGTGATAACTTTCAGATGGTTCCCCTAATTCTTCAAGTGATACCTAAGATGTCTTGACTTAATTTTAGCCCATAATGCTCCATAAACCATAAAATATTGTGTTAACAATTTTGTAATGTACTAAAACCAGCAAACTAAATTTGCTTCAAAATCAAAATAAATGTGAATGAAGTACATAATTATGACATAAAAGCTATTTTCAAGTGAAATATCCATTTTACTTGGCCAGTATAAAAATAATGTTTTATATCTTCAGTAAATTAATACTTGGGCCAGCATTACAGCATAGTCAGTAAAGCCGCAGCCTGTGATGCTAGCATCCAGTATGGGAACTGTTTCATGTCTTGGATGTTCAACTTCCTGTCCAGCTCCCTGCTCATGGCCTGGGAATATGGCCCAAGTGCTTGGGCCTCTGCACCTGTTTGGGAGACACAAATGAAGCTCCTGGCTCTAGGCTTTGGACTGACCCAAAACCAGGCATTATGGCCATCTGAAAAGTGAACCAGCGGATGGAAGATCTTTCTCTATATATCTCTCTATCTCACTCTGTAATTCTGACTTTCAAATAAATAAATAAATATTTTTTAAATGCAAATGACTTCTAAAATATTTTTGTGCATATGTCAACATAGCTTTACTATCAACAGATGTATCTAATTTTGAGTGGAATTTCTTAGATTGAGCAGTAATGTTATTAGTTATGATTGTAAACAGTTCTTCCAACCTACAGTAACATTTCTACTTCAATTTCATAGGAAATATTTTTAAATATCCATTTTTAATTTATGAGAAGTTTAGATATCCAACTTATTATAACATTAAGGGTTTTTTTATTATTTGAGCAGAAAAGTGTTCTGGTGCAAGAAAAATTCTGAACATATGCTACAATAAATGAATTGAGAAATTTATGCAACTCTATTTTATAAGAAAATTGTTTATATATATATATGTTTCAAAATAAATAGCAGTGATTGCTTTATTTGAACTTAATATCAGAATACCCATTGTAACATAATCGTTAGCAATGATAATTTCATAATATGGAATTTCATAATAATGTAAAGTTATTTTGTGTCAGAAATATTAAAATTTGATATATGATCATGGAGCCTCTTTTTACAGTATCTGCATGCATTTACATAACTTTAAGCCATTAAAGAAGTGAATTATTCACATACAGAGAAGGTCTTTGAGTACAGGTGGTTAGGTAATAATTTAATAGCAAACTATTTCATAGACATGATAAAATATGGGAACTATAATAAGATGAATTTAGTCCACAAATGCAACTTAAATATTCAATTAAAAGGAGATTTTTTACACATAATGAAGAGTGAACACTTTTCAACAATTTTTGACATTGTTCCTTTTTTTAGTCAAACAGAAATGATGACATATAAACTTAAATTTTGTTTTTTTCCAGCTTATTCCACTATCAATCTCTCCTCAGACCATTTTGATTAGATCATTTCTCACTCCACAACACTGGAACAAATATAAACACCAAAATATAGCTTAAAATTGTAAGGGTTGGGTCACTTTGGTCATTTTGTCAACCTATCTAGCTCTCAACTGTGTATCAATCTCTGATTTACTATTACCCTTTAGTTCATTATTCACTATAAATACTATATAGTCTATGTAGGTTTATATATTTGTTATATATTTTTGCAGGAAAGAGAGAAGGTGAACATGTGCATCTTTATCTCTCCAAATGTGACATTTTAATTACCTTGATATGCTGATTAACTACCATATTTAAAGTTTGAACCACTGGCAATAGCTACTGTATTCAAAAAATTAGGATGGCTGTGGTGCAAATAGATATGTTAAAATAAGTCTGTAGGCAGTGCCTTTGTTGCAGATGCTAGATACTTTCAGGACCAGTTTAAAATTTCCTTGTCCTGCTTTTACAATTGCAAGAAAACCTTTTACTAAAATTAACTCATGAAATTAAATGTGGTGCAACCAGTCTCAAAAGACCCCAAATCACACGACTTAGGAAGTCATTTATCTCCTCTATAAATAACAACTTGGTATTTGGTTTTGTCTTGAGGGTTTTTCCAGGAACTCAAGGCTCTGAGCAAGAAGTATCTACCAGCTGACTGAAACAAGTGCACTCTGTCATCATCAAAATTCCTGAAAGAACACGATATCGCTGATCAAAGGAGAGTCAACAGGACTGTGGACCAACTGAGGCTTCACCTGAGCCGAGCACGCACCATTCCACTTCAAATGCAGCCGATACCTCTAATTTTTCAGAAAATATGGGAATTTAGTGATAACTGCTCATCCTCTTGCTCTGCACTCCATTAATGAAAACCTACTTTCTTCCATCACCCTAATGTCAATGATCGACTTGCTGTACGTTGGGTGGCCTGACCCATGTTTGGGAATTGCACCTAAGTATTACAACATTATTTTGATTACGTCATTGTTGATTGACATAGTGAAGATGTTCGAATTTCATGATGATTTATACATTAAGTTGTTTTCATATATGGCAAATTATACAACTAGTTAGAATTTTGCAACTTATGTTGAGACAGGAAAGTCGGGAAAGCATAGAAGTCACTTGCCAATCTCATTGACAAAACAATTTCCATAACAATTTATTTATATAAGAATATATATAATTTATTTATGTAAATCTATATAAATATATATCATGTCATATATATATATATATATATATATATGAATACATATGAGAGAGTTCCTGGCTCCTGGATTCAGCCTTGACAATGCCTGTTTGTTGCTACCATTTGGTGAAGTGAACCAGTGGATGGAAGATCTCTTTTTCTGTCTCTTTCTCTCTCTTTCTCACTCTGCTTTTAAATAAATAAATCAATAAATGTTTAAAAATAAAATTAATCAATGAAACAAATTTTAACTGTGAGCTTTTTTTCTAAGGAGCAGTACAAAATAATTTCACAAATATTTCCATTTTTTATAAAACAAAATGTGATCTGTTTTAAAATTAATTTCATAGTTAAGGAGGTTGCATAAGAAATCAAGGTTATATTCCTCTTTGGATCTAATTAAAAAAGTACTTGATATGCATATGCCTCAACTTCAACCCCCAAAATTATAATAAAAAAACTAAATTGCCTCCAGTGCGATTTGGGAAAGGCCTTAGCTTTTTTAAAATTAATTTATCGCAGGTATCCCTAAATTCAGTATCAGGCAATCCAGAAAATATGATAGATGATGAAACCCTGAAGTGGTCTGAGAAGGTTACATTTGATTCCTCAAAAGTAATATGGTTCTGCACATTATATATATGTAATGAAATGTTCAGCTGTAGTCCATAAATATGCACAACCATTGTTAACCATCTAATTTAATCAGGGAAAGAGCCTACCACAGTGATGAGGAAGGAATGAAGAGCAGTGCATACCATGACTGTAAATCAGGTCTCCCACTTGTAACAACAGGCAGGTAGTAAAGTGTTCTGACCCCTAGATTTCACCTGTTTAAAGATTAATATCTACATCGGTAGGAGTTAGAGAGCTGTGTGTATGCATGTGTATGTGTGTATACAGTTTCTCAATAAATTCCTGTACATATTATAATGCACATCAATATAAGGCTTTAACAAATTCTTGTCACTGCCTTTTCATCTTGTTCCCTAATTATTCTCAAGTATAAGAAAGGACTGTGAAGACTTCCAATTGGACAACGGAAATTACATAAAATGTCATCCCACTATATCACAGAAAAATGGAAAAGGGGTAATTTAAGTTCTTCACACAGTAGTACCTCACCACAGATTGTCCACAAAGGTGAGGAGAGAATATTGTATACATTTGAACAAGTATTTAGCTATTATCTTTTCCTTCTATTACAAAATCAATTTTTGTCTTCCTCGTTCTGTTGTCCCCTGATACTCTTCAGTTCAAATCTCTCAGTGTTAAAAGACAGACAAATGAGAGAGAGAAAGAGAGAGAGAGAGGAAGATGGACTCATGGAATATAAAAATATTGTGCAGAAAATTATGAAAACAAACTATCAAAACAACATGCTATGGTGTAAAAATTTAATGAAAAAAACTGATGAATTATCATTTTCCTTCAGACACTCAGAATTATATTTCCTAGTATATGTAAATAGTTTAGGGAAAAGATCTCTTAGTTTTTACATAACATTTGAAAAGATGAGGGTGGCTACAATTTTAGTCATGATACTCAAGAGTAACAAGCCTCCTGTTATTTATTTCAAGAGACAGTAACTCTATTTTTGCTCAACAGAGCAGTGTACAAGGTCCATGGGTCTCTGCCCACCTGTCTCATGTAATGCTGTGGATTTTATTTGCTGCTGCCTTTGAGAGCGAGCAGAGCACACATATTTTGATTCCCTTACCACCAACTGCACCAGGTAATAAGGTACTTAATATTTCCCACAAGACAGGAAGCTTGAACATTTCTTTCTCAGGTTTTGTAGATTTCTAGTCCATGCAATTATCTGAAAAACAATGAATCTACCTTTACACTCCATAGTTGTTATCAGCCACATTTCACCTCAAAGGTCAACAATTGAAAAAGGAGTAATAAAATCCATATATATATATAAAAGAAATCCTTATGTCATGTCAAGAAATCCCAATGAACCTCTTAGGACATAGTGATATATGTGAAGATCATGTCATGTTTTTCCCCAGTCTTTAAGGTGGTCCATGTGAAAAACCAAATAGCAAAAAATAAGAAATAAAATCCAGGCATTTTGATATTCTTTATCTGAACCACAGGAAATGCTCATTAGAAAAAAAAACTTCCCAGTCCTCAATCCACTGAATAGGAACTGAGAGGGTGTGACCATGTAGATTAACTTTTGACACTTTAACTGATTAAATTTTGGAAGTCAGTGTTCTTTCTGATAGCACTCATGGTTAAATGGACTTGATTAAGACTCGAGATACATTCTTGTCCAGCCAGTTCCAAGTTATACTGGCGCTCCAGAGCATGGGCATGCACAAGTGTGATTTGTATGCGAATGTGTTAGGGAAAAGGGCAAATGACACTGTCTGCAATGGAGTCAAAATATAATTAGAATGTTGTTAGGTAAGAAAATCAGTTAATTGTTTTCATTTGTAGATAAAAAGAATCTTAGCTTGCCTGAAGCACTATTTTTGCTGTGTTAGGAGTACTGGTCCCAGATTCCGGTCCTTATCACATTGATAAAGCACAATAGGCTACACTAGGCAGTAATGCATTTACAGTCATGCATTGCTTAATATGTTCTGAGAAATACAGTGTTAGTTCACTTTGTCATTTTGCAAACATTAGAATGTACTTATAAAAGCCTAAATGAAATAAGTCAATCATGTGACGCCTTAAGGCAATCAAGAAACACTGTAAACAAGAGCTATATCAGTCAACACAGCACATTGTTTAAAGGTAAACTTTTTTTAATAAATAGTAGAAGTGTACTCAAAAATGATAAAATATAATACAGTATATTGAACATATAAATTAGAAATGCAGTCTTTTATTATAAAATTTTATGTTAAATACATACATGTGATATACTTTTATACAACTGGCATCACAGTTCTATACATTTGTTTTACACCAGCATCACGCATAGACATGAGAGTAATGTTTTACATGATGACATCATAATGGCTCCAACATCACTGAGTCCTGGGCTTTTTTCATCTCAATAACAGTGTTATGAGACCACAGTTATGAAGGTGTGTAGTTCATCCCTGACACACACATTGTTCTATTACTGTACTTAGGAGACAGGGGAGCAGGGAAACTTCAGCCCACCCTGAGACACCCCAACAAGAGTACTCTGACCCTTGTGCCATCCCCTGTTGTCTGAGTCATGCTGCATTTGGATGTGGTTGGTCTTGAGCTATAAGGCTGACTGTGGTTGGACAATTTTAGCTCAGGGTTCTGTACTCCTCTTCGTGTTTAAAATTTTGGTGATGTACAGGCTGGCATTGTGGCACAGCATCCAACATCAGAGCACCAGTTCAAGAACTAGCTGCTGCTACACTCCAGCTCCAGCTCCCTGCAATACACCTGGGAAAGCAGCAAAAGATAGTCCAAGTATTTGAGCCTCTGCCACCTAAGGGCAAGACCAGGATGGAATTCCTCGCTCATGGCTTTGGCTTTACCCAACTCTGGCTAGTGACTATTTTGGAAGTGAACCAGGTGAAGGAAGGTGTCACTCTCTCCCCTCCTCCTCCTCCTCCTCCTCCTCCTCCTTCTCTTCCTCCTCCTTCTTCTTCATTGGCTTCTTCTTCTTCTTCTTCTTCTTCTTCTTCTTCTTCTTCTTCTTCTTCTTCTTCTTCTTCTTCTTCTTCTTCTTCTTCTTCTTCTTCTTCTTCTTCTCTATCTCTGTCTCCATCTCTATCTTTATCTCTATCTCCATCTCTATTTATATTTATCTCTATCTCTATCTCTATCTCTCCCTCTCTGTGTCACTCTGCCATTCAAATAAATGAATTTAAAAAACACTTTAGTGATGTATCCCCTACAGGTATGCACAACATATCTTTTGCATCATCCACGCTCCAGGGCACTAGTGCCTGATAAGTGTTGATTCTCAGTATCTAATAAACAATCTCTACCACAAACTACAGTGCTTAACCTGGGATATGTTCCTCACCTGAGTTTCACTAGTCTTGAATCTAATATAGTTGTGGTTCTTATATGCGATTTAATTCATATTACAAAGAGTTTGGATCAAAATTCAAGGCCTTGGACATCCCTGAGGCTACTTAGAGATAACCTCTAGAATAAACTATTCTATCACTAAAGATAAATATTTGTCTGCATCTTCCACATTGTTAACAGGAACAAAATGATAAGGATAGCAGACCTCCTAAACAAAATGTTGAATATACTTGCATTTTCAAAATCAGAAAATAATGTTAAGTCCAACATATGTTTTGTGGTGAAGACCCAGATTTTCACATACTGTATTTTTTCATAACTAATGTTTTCATACAAATATAAACTAACCTTGTTGATAGGGAGTTAAACCTACATTTGAGAGGATGAAAATTTATCTCTAACAACCTTAAGGGCTGAGTTTTGATTAGTATGATTTTAGAAATACTTAAGCAGTGCTTTAGCAATCAAAATATATATCTAACAGACTTGGCTCATTTGTAAGTTTATTCAGCTGTTAAATAAGCAAAAAAACACAAACAAATCAAATCAAAATATGTTTATGGAAGCAATTTTTCTAGGGTTAGGTAAAGTATTTCTTAAGTAACCACAGATTACTCAGATCTTAAATTTTAAATATAATGATTTCCTGGGTCTTCAGCACATTCTATAAAGTGCTCCACTGACCATGTGCAGTGACCTCTAAAAGTAGCCTTACTGGGTAATTTCTGACTGTTCTTACATTATGTGTGAAGGAAAGGGACATCTTTCCAGTTGAGAAGTTAGTATATATCTAACTATTCAGAACATTTAGGGATTCTGCAGGTTTGGGTATTTGATGGTGATTATTTTTAGATTTCTAGCTTAATGAAATTCAGTAATTTAAATATAATTTTTTGTTTATAATATGATCACTAATATATGCTTACATTTCTTCCTAGACTGAAAAAGAAATATCAAAATGTGAGATCTGTCACTACCAAATCAAGTGGAGATCTATCAAAAAATGTATTAAATCAAGGTATAGCCATTCTCTACTTCTTGGAAGGAAGAGTGTTGAGGTGGAATGAGGTGAGATCTTCCAGAGGTCTGAATTTGATTTCTGACTTGTTCACTGCTGACTGTGACTTTATGCAACTCACTTAACCTATGACAACATCAGTTTTACTACCTGCAAAATGGAATTATACACGGTTCTAGAGAACAAGAAAAAAAAAATAAAATCACATATCTGAAAAGTTTTGTATCTGTAAGGCAAAATGCTAGAGAATCATATTTATGGAGGACTGGGGAAAGCTAATTTTTTTTAAAAAAATGTAATTATTTGATAGGTAGAGTTGCAAACAGAGAGAGGGACACACACACACACAGAGAGAGAGAGAGAGAGAGAGAGAGAGAGAGAGATCTTCCATCTACTGGTTCACTCTCCAAAAGGCCCTAAAGGTCAGAACTGGGCCGATCCAAAGTCAAGAGCTTCCAGGTCTCTCACACAGGTGCAGGTGTCCAAGCACTTAGATCATCGTCTACTGCTCTCCCAGGCCATAGCAGAGAGCCTGTTTCAGAAGAGGAGCAGCTGGAAACAAACTGGTGTCCATATGAGGTGCCAGCTCTGCAGCCAGAGGCATCGCCCACTACTGCACAGCACCGGCCCCAAAGGCTAATTTTTAAATGTCATATCTTACAGAAAAATTGCATGTTTCATCAAAATCATGTGTGCCATGCAGAACCCTACAGACATACACATAAGAATACTTTTTTTATGTCTATGAGATCTGTGAGTGTTCCTGCAAATTTAATACAAATATTTTTTTAAAAAACATTGCAAAGGAATTCTCAGTATAAAAATAAGAATTTCATGAATAGAATGACTAGTTGAACATAAGAACTCAAAGTATAACTATCATCTTTTTAGCAGAGAATGTTAATGGGAATTTACTTTATAAATTATAATCTATCCTTTCCTATAGAAAAAAACAACTATCCACTCTCAAAACATTAACTTTTAAATTTGTTATCATTAATCAGTATATTTTTCAATTTTATAATCAACAGGCAAAGTTTTCTAAATAAAAGGATAATGAGTCACAAGTTTGACACCAAATATGTCTATGTTCAAATTAATAAAATTTCTGTTATTAGTTAAATTCATGTTGTTGAAAATTTAGTTTGTATTTCCTCAGAAGGTAGGAGGTACTTCATGTTCTATTTTACTGATTCTCATCAAACATTTTCATGTCAACTTTGCTTTCACAGATGCATGCTGTTTTTCTAAGTCATAGGTTTTTTTTATTTTTTTAATTGGGAAGGACTGATTTTTGCCAATCTCTCCATCACGGGAAAGCCACTGTCCATAGACAAGTTCGTGTCCTTGGTATCATTCTAGTTGGCACATCATTGTGCATATCCTTGCAAAACTGCCAGAATTATTGCCAATCTTACCATACATTTGTTATATCCATATAGACATATCTCTATCTACATAGATACATATCTATCTATCTATCTAATGTCTTAAACTCCTCTTGTGTCTAGATTGAAATTTTTACTATACTGGATACAAAACATTATAAATAAACTCTTGTTTTCCCTAATTAAAATGAAGAAAATCTGTAATTTCTGCTTCATTCAATTTCCCACTAGTTAATTAAAAAAAAATGTTTACTAACTTCTAATCTAAAGACTTTGAGACAAATCATGGGAAAATGGAAAAGGGTGGTCTATGATTGAACATAAGAAATATACAGGATGGCCGGTGCCATGGCTCAACAGGCTAATCCTCCACCTTGCGGCGCCGGCACACTGGGTTCTAGTCCCAGTTGGGGCGCCGGATTCTGTCCCAGTTGCCCCTCTTCTAGGCCAGCTCTCTGCTATGGCCCGGGAGTGCAGTGGAGGATGGCCCAAGTGCTTGGGCCCTGCACCCCATGGGAGACCAGGAGAAGCACCTGGCTCCTGGCTTCGGATCATCACAGTGCCCTGGCCGCAGCGTGCCGGCCGTGGCGGCCATTGGAGAGTGAACCAATGGAAAAGGAAGACCTTTCTCTCTGTCTCTCTCTCTCACTGTCCACTCTGCCTGTCAAAAAATAAAAAATAAATAAATAAATAAGAAATAAGAAATACACAGGAAAGGAAAGCAAACATGAAGTCCATACCTTAATTAAAACAATGAATGTAAAGCACTGGGTTGCAATAACAGTGGCTGATATTTGGATGTTAAAGTTCCTTTGTTATTGTGAAGGGAATGCAAATATTCTAATATTATAATATTTTAATGTAGGTTAAAGAAAGTATTTTAAAGAATATCCTCATGTTTTTCTATCATGTAGCAGATGGGAATATAGGGCATATTTAATATGTACCCTTTTAATCCACACTGATAGGACCTAATAATAAAATTTCAATTTATGCTTTTCATACTATTTCAAAGGTAAAATAAGTGAAATAGCTATCAAGTAGAAAATTGAAATAGGAAGAATGTAAAAAATTCATAATAGCTTGATAGAATTATGACCAAACACACCAAGAATATTAATAGATGTAAACGTGTTCGTCTCCCTTAAGGAAACGATGGCCATGGAGGTCTTTTTGTTCTTTCCCAGGAAACTGCATGAGCAGTCTGGGGATTGTTTCACTTTTTCTTTCCAGGGTTGATAACTCAGCTTCAGGTGGTATCTTTGCATCCACCCTCATTAGACCTCAGCTCCGAAGATACTTGGTGTTCCCCTCCATGTGAGCTGTTCCTGTGCTGGAGACTGCTTGGCCTCTCTGCCCTGTTGATTCAAATAGCCTTGGCTGCTCCAAATATTACCCAGCTAAGTTCAGGGACACCCTGGAGCTTTCTTTGGGTTCTCAGCCCGCATTTCCGTCCAGAGGATAAACCGACAAATCCTAGGACATACCTCAGTTGCTTCCTTTCAGTCAGATGTTATTGCCCTACATGACCTGTCCTGTAGTTTTACATGGTTTGTCAGGATATTCGTGGTTCAAGGTGGAGGGTGATTCTAGTCTCTGCTACTCCAATATGAACAAGAGCACTTTTATAGCTTGTTTAGTGTTTAGATTGTTTGCCAGTCCCATCATCTCTGTTATTTACACATCTGTTTCTATTCAGGGATTTTTTTTTTCTGATGGTGTATATGTGTCATAAGTTCTGTCAGCCCATTCCTGGTAATGTGTTCGTGGATGCGGGACACTGTAAATTTCGCAGTTTGTTGTTGGATTTCTTTGTACTGTTTTAGATAGCAGGAGAATTGTTTCTGACAGGAATTTAAATTTGCAATGAAGTGAATTTCTGCAAGGCTTCCTTTTAATCATTGGATGGCACCACTAAGCCTATTTAATAAGGTGACAATCTTCTAAATATTTTACCCAAAATCATGGGAATTAGAATGTTTGGAAACACAAACCACTGGCAGGCTGTGTTATCAGTGAGATTTCTTCTACTCAGTCCTTTCTTGCGGTTCTTTCCCTGGGCTTATATAGTAAAGCATTATTCACGATCACTACAAACGTGTAAACTGTCCAGATGCCCATCAAATGATGAATGGATGTCTCAAATGATGAATATTTATACAGTGGGGTACTCTTCTGTTAAAGAATGAAATCCCAATTCGTGCTATAATGTGTGTGAATCTTAGAAAATACTGAACTATGTGAAAAAGGAGACACAGAGACTATTTTCTGTGATTTCATCTGTGAAAACTTTCAGATTAGGCAAATCCATAGAGACATAAAGTGGATTAGTGATTTCTGGGGTTAGATGGAAAGGGAACATAATAGACTGCTAATGTGTATGCTATTTGATTTGTGTGATCAGTATGCTCTGGAATTAGATACTGGTTATTGATGCACAACTCTATATTACAAAAAAAGAAAAAAACTAAACTTTAAAATGTCTACCATATGATATGTTAATTATATTCTTCATAACTATTATTTAAAATAATAGTAGTTAATTCATCTAGAGATTATGTAGCACATGACATGTAGGATGAGAAATATGCAAAATCATCAGCACAACTCCAGATAAATTGATTTAATTTGAATCTCAACAAACTTTTAGGATTAACTTTATTAGTTTAGAGGAAATAAAAGGGAAAAAGGAATACATTAAGCTATACAGTAAGAAAACAAACAACAAAATTATCACTACTTTGGCTCCACATTTTTGTCTTCAGAATCTGTAAATCTAGCAAAGAAGAAATCTCCTATTTGCTTCGAACCAAGAGGATTTAAATAAAAGTTTTTAAGATCAAGTTGCAAAGGCTTAATTTTTACAGCCATGCAAGAACATGAGAAATGTATTGTTTAAAAGCCCTAGCATTTATATACCTTTCATTTATAAATTCCCTATAAATAACGGTCATGGGAAAGCATAAAAGAATGTCAAGAGCGAAGATCAGAAAGTGACATCCACAGAAATATGCCTATCCAGAAAGTCTGGCAATTGCATAATCATTTGGGTTGATTTTTTCAGATATTTTTTGTATATTTGATTACTTTATGCAAATTAATATAAGTATAAATAAAAGTGAGCAGTGCTAACTACTTTTACTAACTGTAGATGAGAGAGAATAGTGCACATTTTTCACCTCATGCTCCTGTTGGATTCTTGGCCAGTCCTTACTGGGTAAGGCACACACCAGCCCTTAGGTTAATACATAGCACAAGCCTGAGGAGAATCTCTACTCCTTCTTCAAACTTAGTAATTTTGAATTCATAATTCAGAGGAGATGAAGACTGGACCTCCGAATTGGATATTTAAATAATTTAGAAAGTTGAACAAGTTGAAATTAATTCAGAACAGGTCTTGATTTGAGTAAACTGCAAAAGAGCACCATAGACACTCAGGATGACTCTCCTGAGGTCATCACACAATCATTGACTAAAGCCATGCTGAAACCATTTCTAAAACCCGAAGACATAAACTAAAATAGCCTTCAGAAAACAAAATCTTCCCATTTGAGTTGAACAGAAGTCTACAATTTCAACAGAACAGTTCCTTTTGCTTCCGTGGGGAATGCAAGGGCCAATGTGTATATCACTTTTTTTCCTCTAAGAATTCATCATCCAATGGCCTAGATACCAAACCTATTTTCATGCTTCCCTTGCAGTATATGATTTATTCATGATTTGTACTATCAACCAGAATAGTTATATCATTTTTCACAATTTTTTCTGACATTGCTCATCTTTCCTTTAAAGACTGATTCCTTTCACAGTAACTAAACCTTTTTTCTTTCTTTCATTTTTTTTCCTTTTCTTTCTTTTTTTTTTTAGAGGGAGACTTGGTGTTGTTGAACTGCTGCAGTCTCAGCAGTGCCTCAGTTAATGATACCCCTCAGCTCAAAAATATTTCATTTATTTCCTTATCCCTTTCTTGGAATTGCATGCTTTTAATCCCCAAACCTATTAGGCAAGGGAAGGAAAAAGGCTGCCTTCAACAATGCATTTTAAACATAAAAGCTACAGGGACTGGAGGAGCTACACATTTATAGAAACAACATCACACACCAGAATATGTGCAAAGGTTACTTATGATTCATGCCCCTAAAGAAGTCACAGTGCAGGTAGTGAAGCAGAAAAACCAGCAAACAGCACCAACAAATCTCAGTGCAAAGGTGAAACATTGTCTTTGACATGAGCATTTGTGTGCAGTTACTTCATTCACAGACATATAGAGTTAGTGTTCCAATTCATAGATATTGCCTCATATTTCCACTCATGTAACATGCTTGACATACCTGAAATTACATTTTTACATATTTCTGGTGATGTCATTGACTTTTGTTTTATTTTGTTATATTTTACCATCAGTTGAAACTAATTGAAATATCTCTTAGATACTATATGTTGAAATTATAAGTTCTCTGAGATCTCAAAAAACAAAGCTAACTGAGAATAAAGCAATTTATGTTGTTGAATAGCTACAAGGATGTAAAATGCTTTATGTCAGAACATAGAACTAGTCATCTCTGCAAAATTTAGATTCTAACCAAATTAACATTTATCAATTGTAGATAATGAAAAAAAGGAAAAGAAAGAAGATATCCTGGTTGTGTTGTGTGGGTACTCTGCATACTGAGGGTGTTAGTAAGCCATAAGTACCTTTCAGCAGATGAAAAGGAAGACATAGGGATGTTTGTGTGAAAGAGATTTGAAAAAGATATGTGCTCCAATGCATTGGCTCTGAATTTCAAACCTAAAGAATAAAAAGTTTAATGAATTCATATTCGTAGGGGGAGAAAGCTGCACTTAAGTCTCACAATGATGATGTTGCAGACATTCGCTGTGCATTTGCCTTGCAGTAGTGTAGGAGTAAGCATTTTGTATCTTTATCTCATTTCAATCCATAGACTGAGAAGTGTTTAGGAATGTGAGAATCACACTAATGTCTATCATTGCTTACTTATGTAGTAAAATAACTTCCCTTCTTATTCAGTTATTTTTCACTTAAGACTTAAGACAAAATCCAGGAAAATGATTAGGTTAATTTTTTAATGATCGACAAATCATTAAATGAACAAAATGTCTTCTCCTAAATGAAATCCCCAAAGTATGTTACTTGGTCTGACGTATATGAATTTTCACTTCATTTATCTCTATGCACTTAATTGCCTAGGTTATTTCAAGATTGTATTTCCTGTCTTATCTAACTGTAGGAAGCCTTTGATAGTGATGACCCCAGGTATACAAAACAGGTTATGATGTCCTGTGTGGTGAGCTCTAAGGGGCGAATTAACGCGAGATATTTCATACTTTCACATCCTTGCAATCATTTTACTTTCCAGTGTGATATAACTGTATTTCATGACAAAGCACTAAATATATTTTCTTTCAAATGGTTGCAATTGCCTTTTACCTACATATCTTGTCAAACATCATCAATTCTCTCTCTTATTCTGTCTTCTGGATGTAGAAAAACATTCTACTTATATAAAATCTATTTATTTAATTTATTTATTCACAAGTTATATATACTATCTGGAAAACCAACATCTTGTATTTACTGAGAATATTATTAACACTAACCACAGCCACTTGTCTTTAAAAGCCTTAAAACAGTGGCTCTGATGCTCTGCTTAGAGAGAAATAAACTTAGAGAATAAACTGGAGATAACATTAAATGCCTTTATTCATTAAAACTAAAGAAATCGAATCTACTTACATGTTCCTTATGGCGATTTCAATTTGTAGGATTCTGCAATACACAAACTCTCTGATAGCTCTGCATTTTTCATTTATGTGTGCACAATCATATTGAAGTTTCACAATTATAAATCTTTTGAAAGACAGCCCTTTAAAACCATTGGTCTTAAGTAAATCAATCACTAACTAAAGTGTCAGTATTGCTTGGAGAAGCAGTCATGAAATACAGAGTTAAGGTCTTCGTTTTATTACTTAAATAGAACCAGTTTAGATAGGTAATGTAAAATCACTTCACCAAAATCCCAGAGTGTGATGCAGAACACTTCAGAAGTTCCATGGCATCTCTCAACAGGTGTGTAGAAATGTGTATATTGCTTTATGGGGAAATTAGGACAACTGTCATATTCTTATTAAAATATTCTTATTAAAATCACAAAATACTTCTCTATATTCAGGTGTAAACTATTAAAACTTTCATGTGCCACATTATTCTTTTCTTAAAATTATATTTGTTATACAAGTTTCATGTATATCATATATATAGGTTTAAGAAAATAGTGATATTGCCCACCCTTCCCTCCCTCTCAACCACACTCTAACCCTTCTTCCTCCTCCCTCCACTATTATATTTTAAAATTGTGGCTCAATAGGCTAATCTAATCATCTGCCTGCGGCGCCGGCACACCGGATTCTAGTCCCGGTCGGGGCGCCGGATTCTGTCTAGGTTGCCCCTCTTCCAGTCCAGCTCTCTGCTGTGGCCTGGGAGTGCAGTGGAGGATGGCCCAGGTCCTTGGGCCCTGCACCCACATGGGAGACCGAGACTAGAACCCGGTGTGCCAGCGCTGCAGGCGGAGGATTAGCCTATTGAGCCGTGGTGCCGGCCCAGAAAGTAGTTTCAATCTTGGTCATCCTCTTGCACATGTTCCAACCTCTTAAGAGAACTAGGAAGTTTATTGTTCTCCTACTGAGTGATCATACCTGTTGGTCCACGAGTTACATTGTGTTTTCTCTATACAACAGCTTTCCTGTGATTCTAAAGCTATTCTAAAATAAACAATTCCAAAAAATCAAAATAAAATTCAACACCCAATAGTTTTCGTTTTTATGTATGTTTCATTTATCATAGTAACACTCACCTGGTATCAGAATATGACTCAAGCCATCACCCTCTCAAGGAAGCCTTTTCACTTATAGAATGTAGGTTCTTGTTAACAATGTGCTGCCACAGCACACTTTCAACTTCATATTTATTTAGTGATTGAGTGATTAGCATTTGCTTTTTCCACTAGAAGGAAAACTCAAAAAATCAGACATCGTATCTGCTTTTGATCACCATGAAAGCATGAGAGTCTGACTCAGAACCTCCTTATTAAATATGTGTAATGAATATAAGTACCAGAAAGGGGAATGAAGTGATTTTAATAGCACATACTTCTATCTTGTTAAATCCAATAGCTAGCAACTGGTATTACCAGGAAAGAAGTTACAGTATTAAAAACTACAGAAAGAAAGTTCATGCCCATGCTAGATGAAGCAGAGCGGTTACTAAAGCACATTTCACAATCTTCGTTACCTTTGTAGTTTAATAGAATTCTGCTATAGTCACATCACATTTCCTGTCTGTAGACTAAAAGATTGGAGTAAAAATGTCCAGGTTCAAGTGAGCTACTTAATACATTGTCCCTGAAAGGAGAAAAGAATTACACAAAATGTGAAATAGGTTTCTACAGCATTCTTGGTGTTTGAGAACCTGTGGTCCCTTAGCATATTGTCCTATTAGCTAGTACTTATAAAACAAATGCAGGAGGCCAATGCTATTCCACTTCCTCAGTAAACTTTTCATATATGTTTGTTCTCATTTTATGTAAAAGGTTAAGTGATAGAAAGGGGAAGAGAGGGAGAAAAAAGGGAAATGGAAGAGAAAGGGAGAGAGAGAAGAATGAAGTGGAGAGGAGAGAAGAGGAGAGGGAGGAGAGCAGGGGAGGGGAGGGGAGAAGAGAGGAAAGGAGAGAAGGGGGGAGGGGAGGGAAGGGAAAGGAAGGGAGGGGAAGGGAGGGGAGGGGAGGGGAGAGGAGAGAGGAAGATAGAGGAGAGACAGAGAGAGAATCCTCCATCTGCTGATTCAGTTCCCAAACGTCTGCAACAGCCAGGGATGGGCCAAACTAATACAAGGAGCCTGAGAGTCCATCTGGGTCTTCCAAATGGGTAGCAGGGACTCAAATACTTGTGCCATTGTCTGCTGTCTCCTGGAATACACATTTAAGGAGAGCTGGATCAGAAGTAGAGTAGTGAGGAATCAAACAAGGCACTTTGCTAAGGGATACAAATGTCCCTAGCAGCATTTAATCACTGTATCACACATATTCCTCTCCTCTATAACTTTTAAGAAACTACCCTTGGGAAGCATGTCACTTAAGTGTGGGATTTTTCACAGCAACACTTTAAAATTCCATAGGGTAATATTGAACGTAAATTTTAAAATATTAACATTGTATATAAAATAATGCTTTTAAGGGCCAGTGCTGTGGAACAGCAGGTTAAGTGCCTTCTGCAGTGCCAGCATCCCAGTGGGCATCTGTTTGAATTCCAGCTGATCCACATCCAGTCCAGCTCCCTGCTAACATGCCTGGGAAATCAGTGGGAGATGGCACAGTGCTTGGCCCTTGTACCTGTTGGAGACCTCCTGGCTCTTGGCTTCAGTCTGGCTCAACCCTGGCTGTTGTGGACTTTTGGGGAGTGAACCAATAGATGAATTCTCTCTCTCTCTCTCCCCAACTCTGACTTTCAAATGAGTAAATCTTTAAATAATACTAATATTTTTAAAATAGCATTTTTAACAAAACCCTTTTTTGAGCAGCCAAACAATTCCAAGGTGGTTGAATAAGGAAAAGATGTACTGATTCTGTCCAGAGGAAGACGTAGAAATAGACAGACTAACTGTATTCCCAGGGGAGCGTGGGAGAGAAGTTTGTGTGAGAATTCTGCAGAAAGAGGAGGAAAGCCAAGGAGCAGCATGTAAAGTGCAGTCACACAGCAGTGAGTGAGGACAACACACACAAATGCCACATCCAAGGACTGCAGGAGACTGCAGGTTCAGAAAGCAAGGGGAGGGCAGATTACAGCAGGCTGTATTATTGGTGATGTTGCATGAGGGAGAATGTTGCCGACCACACTGACTTTCAGTCCGGCCTGAGTCTAGCAGGGGCCAAGGTACCCACCTAATGCAAAAAAAGGAAAAGCATATTTCTTTCTACCCAGCCCACAATAAGGGCACCCAGAAACTGGTGGAGAAGTGGCACCATCTAGCCATAAGAAGGTGCAGCAACTTGGCCGGCGCCGTGGCTCAACAGGCTAATCCTCTGCCTTGCACACCGGGTTCTAGTCCCATTCGGGGTGCCGGATTCTGTCCCGGTTGCCCCTCATCCAGGCCTGCTCTCTGCTGGGGCCAGGGAGTGCAGTGGAGGATGGCCCAAGTGGTTGGGTCCTGTACCCCATGGGAGACCAGGATAAGCAACTGGCTCCTGCCATCGGATCAGCGCGGTGCACCAGCCGCAGCGGGCCTACCGCGGCAGCCATTGGAGGGTGAACCAACGGCAAAAGGAAGACCTTTCTCTCTGTCTCTCTCTCACTGTCCACTCTGCCTGTCAAAAAAAAAAAAAAAAAAAAAAAGAAGGTGCAGCAACTCTCACATGTGTGACCAGGGGAGTTTATCAAATGGAAACATCTGTGGTTCCCATTGACTTTGAAATGCTTTGTAAGGATGACAGAGGACTGGGCACACATGAAGAACTGTGAGGTTCCCCCAACTTCTCAGTATATCACAGGCACTGGGGCTCAAGCTATAAATACATTAAGGGCCTAGGAAAGCAGCCACCAACCAAACCCCAAATTAGTAAGAGAAAAATAAAAAAAAAAAAACAATTACAATTAGATAAGAAATAAACAAAATTGAAACCATAAAACAATACAAATCAGTGAAATAAAGAGCTGTTTTTTTGTAAAAATAAACAAAATACCATTTACCAACTTCACAAAATAAAAAGAAGACAAAAATTAATAAAATAAAAGTTGAACAAGGAAATGTAACAACGGGTACCACAGAAATAAAAAGAATCTTTAGGAATTACTACAAACAGCTATATACCAACAAATTAGAAAATCTAGAAGCAATGGATAAATTCCTGGACAAAGAAATCTATCAAAATTGAGGTGCAAAGACATGGAAAACATCAATAGACCAGTAACCAAGATAGAGACTGAATCAGTAATAAAGACACTCCCAACAAAGAAAAGCACAGGACTAGATAGCATCACTGCTGAATTCTACCTGAGTGTTAAGGAAGAACTAATTCCAATTCTCAAACTAGTCAAAACAATTAAGAGAGAGAGAATCCTCAATCATTACCTTAATCCCAAAACAAGAAAAAGATACAACAAAGAGTACTACAGACCAATATCTCAGATGAACATAGCTACAAAAACCCTAAAAAGGCCAGCGCTACGGCTCACTAGGCTAATCCTCTGCTTGCGGCACGGGCACACTGGGTTCTAGTCCCAGTTGGGGCGCCGGAGTCTGTCCCAGTTGCTCCTCTTCCAGTCCAGCTCTCTGCTGTGGCCCGGGAGTGCAGTGGAGGATGGCCCAAGTCCTTGGGGCCTACACCAGCATGGGAGACCAGGAGAAGCATCTGGTTTCTGGCTTCAGATCAGCACCGTGCGCCGGGTGGGGGATGGTGAACCAACAGAAGAAGGAGGACCTTTCTCTCTCTCTCTCTCTCTCACTGTCCACTCTGCCTGTAAAAAAATAAAAAAATAAAATAAAAAATAAATCAATAAATGCCCTGGAATTAATTTAATCAAGAAGATGAAAGATCTCTACAATGGAAGTTGAAAAACATTTAAGAAAGAAATATAAGAAGACACAAATAATGGAAAATCTTCCATATTTATGGATTTGAAGAATTAATATCATAAATGTCCACACTACTGAAAGCAGTTTACAGATAAAATGCAATCTCATCAAAATGCTAATGGTATTTTTCTCAGATCTAGAAAAAATGATGCTAAAATTCATATGAAAACACAAGAGACTTCAAATAACTACAGCAAATCTTACACAATAAAAACAAAGTCAGAGGTATCACAATAACAGATATCAACACATACTACAGGGCAGTTATAATCAAAACAGCATAATACCAGCACATAGACATATAGACCAACAGAACAGAATAGAAACTCCAGAAATCAATCCACACATCAACAACCAACTAATCTTTGACAAAGGGACTGAAATCAATCTCTGGATAATGGACAGTCTTCCACAAATGGTTTTGGGAAAATTTTATTTCTGAATGCAGAAGTGTGAAACAAGACCCATACCTTACACCTTACACAAAAATCAACTAAAAATGAATGAATGATCTAAATCTATGACCTGATATCTTCAAACTATTAGGGAAAAACATCAAGGAAACTCTGCAAGTCACTGGCATAGGCAAAGATTTCTTAGAATAGGACCCAAGAAGCAATCAAACTAAAAAAAAAAAAAAAAAACATAGAAAAACGCAATTCCATTAAGCTAAGGAAGTTCTGCACTATAAAGGAAACACTCAACAAAGTATAGAGCCAACAGAAAGAATGGAATAGTGGCTAGCATTGCAACTGTTAAAGGATTAATGTCCAGAATCTATAAATAACTCAGGAAATTCAACAGCAACAAAACCAAAAATCCAGTTAAGAAATGGGCGAAGGACTTGAAAAGGCATTTTTCAAGAGAGGAAATTCAAATGACCAACAGACAAATGAAAAAATGTTTAGGATCATTAACCAATAGGGAGATGCAAATCAAAATCACAATGAGGTTAAATGACTAGAATGGCTAGTTAGAATAGCTTTCATACAGAAAGCAAAAATCAATAAAATGCTGGCTAAGATGTGGGGGGAAACATTCACTAATCCACTGTTGCTAGGGATGTAAACTAGTGCAGCCATTGCAGAAAATTGGAAATTCCTCAGAAATCTGAAAATGCATCTAGCATATGACCCTGCCATCCTACTCTTAGGAATTTATACACGTTAAATTAAATCAGCATCTGAAAGAGTTATTTATAACCCCATGTTTATTGCAACTCAATTCACAATACCTGAGATATGGAATCATCAAAGATATCCATCAAATGATGACTGTATAAAATAAAGAATGTAGTGTGTGTGTAATGGAATATTACTCAGCTATAAAAAAGAATGTAATCCTGTCTTTCACAACAAAATGGATGCAACTGGAAACCATTATACCTAATTAAATAAGCCAGCCAAATAGACAAATACCATATGTTTTCCCTGATCTCTGGTAACTAATAGAGTACAAAAATTGTACCATCATTTTTATTGCTATCTGCATAAAATTGTTCCTGTGCAAAACTCTTGAGAGGGAATGGCTTAAAGTCTAAATGAACTTAATTATTATCTTGTAGCCACAAGGAATTATTTAGATATTTTATTGTTATTGGTTGTAGTTCATTGAAATAAATTATGAACAACTAATTGTCCAAAAAAAAAAAAAAACTGTATATGGGTGAAATGGTCATTGTTCTATCAAATTATTATTTATAGCTATTTTCTGAGTTCCCACTAACCTAGGGTCTTTCCGTTTTTTACTTACTAATTTTTTATTCAGTGAAGTAATAAGCCTTATAATTCAAGGTGAATTTAAAATATATTATCTCAAAACAACAAAAAAAAAGCAGAAAGAAAGGTAGATGGAAAGAATGTTGAAGGCAGGGAAGGAGAGAGGGAAACATTGAATATCATTATGTTCTTAGATTTGTATCTAACAAATCATTGAATTGTTTTGAACAGGCATTTTTCAGGAGAGGAAATTCAAGTGACCAATGAATATTGAATCTGTTAAAAATTAACTGAAAGAAAAATTTTTAAATGATTAAATAGAAAACCTTTTTTTAAAAGATTTATTTATTTATTGAAAGGCAGAGTTACAGAGATAGATAGATAGAGAGAGAGAGAGAGAGAGAGAGATCTTCCATCCATTGGTTCACTCTCCAAATGGCCACAACAGCCAGAGCTGGGCTGATCCAAAGCCAGGAGCCTGGAGCTTCTTCCAGATCTCCCCGATGGGTGTAGGGACCCAAGGACTTCAACCACTTTCTACTGATTTTCCAGGCCACAGCACAGAGCAGGATTGGAAGTGGAGCAGCAAGGACTCGAACCAGCCCCAATACAGGATGCCGGTTCTGCATGCTGAGGCTTTACCTGCTACACCACAGCTCCTGCCCCTAAATAGTAAACTAGTAATCAGCTTTGAGATATAAACAGCTAGACAAGTAAAAGTCTTGTAATAATGAAAAATATTCTGACTGCCGAAATCTTTGTCATTTACAAATATCCATGAATAAGTCATCTTAGATGTGATCTCATTTTGGTGCCACTGCTGGCCATGTATGGTTTTTGTGTAATTCCACAGCAGAAAAATATATCCTTCACAGTATTTGAATAAATGTAAGAACTGCACAACATATTTACTGCTAGTCATTAAGAATGGGGCATAAACAGCTCCAGTTATAATTCAGACTAATTACACAACCTTAGAATGCTTTTAAATTTAATCAGAATCCATTTCCTCCTGGATTATTTTGTTGCAAGCCAAAAAAAATTTGCATTTTTTAGAGTTGGTACACTGTGCTAGCAATCAGTATGCTCTTGCTGTATCAAGAAAATCATTCTAAAACTCAAATGTTAAAGGTTTTCAGGGCTGTAATATGAGCCACATTGATTAATGTGCTTTTAATTTTCAAAACTTGTTTTAAACTTGGAGTTTTTTGCTTGTTTTTCTTTCTCTTACTATGGCTGAGCCACAGAATGAGTTTAGGTTCTTTGGGAGCTACTGAATTTGGAACAGCTCAGTATTTACTGTGCAGGGCTCAAGTTCATGCAGGCATGCATGAGTATATGGGTTTCCTAGAGAAGACTTTTGAGGATTTCTGCTATGCATTGTGGTAGAAATCCAGGTCAACTATGCTTTCAAATATGCGCATGTAAGCTTTTGAACAGTCATTGTTATTTGAGCATCAGTGATTCAGAAAACATCAATTGAATGTTGTTGCAAAGCGAATTGTACTGTTTCTGTAGCCCATCAACCTGGAATGATTAGTTCTCTTGGTTTTTCATACTCTTAGAAATGTGATGCAAATTCAAGGAGTAGAAATCTTCCTTGAAATACGAGCATGATCAAAGATCCCTTTCTGTGGACAATATTTACTTCAGTGGGGGGACTGGTCAACTTAAATCTAGCTATGCCTGCAAGGCAGCTCCAGGTTACATTTCCATTGCTTAAAAAGAATTCTGATTAGTATCTACTTCCAATAAGCTGTTAAATTTGTGACACCTCCCTGCAGGCTCACACTGAGTATGTCATACCTAGGTTGGCTGTTCTGCACCTGGCATCTTTTAGAAGCCTAATAAAGTGCAATTCCATGCAGTGGGAATGAAGCCAAATGCACGTTAAGCAAGTCATAAAGACAAGACTTACTGTTTCCAGAGGATTGGAAATTTTCTATGACCTGAAAATAAAAATCAAAATAACATACGAGTATCCTCACTCATTTGATAGTAACACTTGGGTAGCTTTGATGGAACTGGGTCACTGCTTACACTCTCTAAATTGTAGACAGTATACATTTAAAGAAACTGCAAATCTCTGGGGAAGTTTTTGTGGCAATGTTCTTTCACTGAAATTGATTCTCTGATAACTAGGGTTTTTTTTTTCTTTTCTTTTCAAGATTTCTAATGTAAATCCATATATTGTAAACTGAGCTCTTCAAAGCTTTAAAAATTGACAAGATTCTAAGAAAATGAATGGATTTGAAGAAAACATCTCTCTTAATGCAGACATTGCCTAGGTAGTAGCAATGAATCAATAACACCCAAACTTAAAAGCATTTTAGACAATGTGAAGGACCTACCTTTTATATTTCTTCTAAACTTGAGATATTATTTAATAATCCTTTTGCCAGCCCAAAAGAGATCCACCCAAAGAGGATCAAAAGAATTTCTCAACTTAATATACATTTTATTTTTCTTTCCACAATTTTATCTTCCTTTAAGAAAGTCTTCTCTTTCATCAGCTAACATATTGTTGTTTGTCCTTCTTGAACTCACATTTGCAATGATGTTGTGAGATACAGACAAGCCTTAATGGCTTCTTTGTTGGCGAGGATATGAACTTAAGTCATATTTCAATAGCCATGATTGTTTTGAAATTAGAGTAGGAAAACAATATTAAAACTTTGAAGTTATATTAAAATACAGTCACAAAAACATTCTTTTAATCTATATCTAAACTATAGTGTTGTAACGTTTCCCCTGAAATCCAAATTCATATTTCCAGCTTCCAATCTGAAGTCTCCACATGATATAAATTATTGTGTTCACAACAAAACTTCTGACTTCCAAACCCAAACCTGCTCTTACAATTGTCATGTCTAACTCACCCAGGGAAACCAGCATTCCATTCTTGCTCTCTTTTTCCTCTTTTGTCATTCCTCTTTTTCAAATACCAACTATTGCCAAGTTCATGTCTGTATCCGAAGCACCCAGTACATACTTTCCCTCATTTCTGCTGCTGTGACTCAAACTCAAACCACCATCACTGATCTCTGTCTGCTACATTTTCCACAGGGTGCATTTAGCCCGCTAGTGGTATAAGTCCCGTGAAATCATTTGATCAGGCATTGCCAAGGCAACAGCAGTCAGCACTCAAAATTCAGTAATTAAATAGCAAGCTAATTTTTAATTTGGTAATTTTGTAGGGCTGCTGAATGATGTTATAAATATCTAAATGGTTTATAGAAAATTCCCCACCCTTAAGATCTTCCAATGCGTTAAGTCAGAGAGGCCATTTTAAATGGAGAGCAGATTCTCATAATGTTAAACTGTCTCTCATTAAATTTAAAGTAAAAGGGGCCAGCGTTGTGAAGCAGCAGGTTAATGTCCTGGCCTGGGGCAACCACATCCCAGATGGGCGCCTGTTTGAGACCCAGCTGCTCCACTTCCAATCCAGCTCTCTGCTATGGCCTAGAAAAGCTGTAGAAGATTGCCCAAGTCCTTGGGCCCCTGCACACATGTGGGATATCCAAAAGAAGCTCCTGGCTCCTGTCGGGTCGGCACAGCTCCGGCATTGCAGACAACTGGAGAGTAAACATCGCATGAAAGACCTCTCTCTCTGCCTCACTCTCTCTGCCTCTCCTCTCTCTCTGTAACTCTGACCTTCAAATAAATAAATAGATATTTAAAAAAAAAATAAAGTCCATCACTTTTCAGCCTTTTTGCTAAGATCAAATGGAAAATAGGGTGCACAATCCTTCATCTGAACTATAAGACTCTCTTAAGTTTTATATGCTACCCCAATCCTTCTTCCTGTGTTATGTTAGCCATCCTGACAACTGGCTGTTTTTCAGATCATGGCACTTAAAAAATTCTTATTTGAAAGGTGGTGTTATATTGAAAGAATGAAAGAGAGAGATTTCCATCCAGTGGTTAACTTCCCAATGTCCGCTGCCAGGGCAGGCCAGCCTGAAGCTAAGGAACCACGCACTCCATTCTGGTCTGCAACGTGACTGCCAGGGGCCCAAGCACTTCAGCCACCATGTGCTGCCTTCGCAGGTGCATTAACAAAAAGCTGGATCAGAAGTGAAGCATCCAGGACTCTGATGCTCAACCCTGGTGGCGTAACCTGCTGGGCACAACACCAGCTCCAGATCATGCCTTTTTATTTTCCCTGGAGTGTCTTCACTACCCTGCTGAGCTGAGCTCCCTCTAGCAGATGTTTCAGATGCACACTCCATGCAATTCTCCCCACATGAAGAAACTCCCACCAATCCCCATCCTTCTTGATCACATCACTCTGTTATGTTGCCTCTTCTCATTCATTCTTCCCTTGATATTGTTTTCATGTCTTTATTCGCTGTTTCCCTTTAACCTTGAGAACATACTCTCATAGAGCAGAAACATCATCTTGTCCACTGAAACTTTCACATCGATTACTCTTTCTGGTACATATATTAAATAACACCATTTATTAAATGAATGATGAGTCAGTAAGTTCCAAGAGTAATGCCACACATAAATATTTTTAGTTGATTTTAGAATTCACGAGTCAAATTTGAGTATTCATCTTGGCTTAGGATTTAATAGCTAACTCAAGGGTAAACATTTTCTAAAATCTTTTCAAAAAAACAAAAGAAAATCAAGTAGCTCATTTTTATAACATTTCTATAATTTTTATGAAACAAAGGTAACATGATATCTTGAGGTTTGTTTATAAGCCAGATGTTTCAAGAACTTGATTTAGTGCCCATTGTGCTCTACTGCTGTATTTTTATTTTATGGAACATCTTTGTCTCTCTGCATGTGTTGTTTATGCCTGGAAGCAAGCATGAAGGCTCCACTGGTGGCAAGAGGAGATAAGCGACTCCACAGCCAGGTGACTAGACAGCTAAACATGGCCCCAGTAATCCAGAAATAAAATTAGCTACACCAACAGAGCTTTATGTTTTCACCCCTGCCAGAGAAATCAAAACTCATTTTATCGTCTGAACAAAGACTTATATGTAAAACAGTTTGCAATAAAGAGAATAGTTTTTTGCTTTGGTTTAAATACAACTGAACAGTTCCTTTAAAATGGAAGTCACAAATAAATTCCACAAGCCAGAAGTATCATTGCCAGAAAAGTTTAATATCTATTTACTTGTCTCAATTAGAGTCTGATTAATTGTCCACAAATAAAAGTTGATAAATTCTTGAACGCATAGTGGAAAACAACCACTCGTACTCCTATGGTGAATGAATCTACTTTAAAATCATTAACTGCCTGCCACAAATCCAGCACAGAAATCTTAAAGCATTTAATCATACCATTATTTTTATTAATACTATTCTATATTTCTAAATAATTTGAAATGTATCAAAGTTCCTTTTATACCATTATATTACTTAATATTGAAAACACCCTAGAAGTCTCTTTCTCAGAGAAATGAAGTAGGAATTGTCAGGAGACTCAGAAGAAGCTCCTGGCTCCTGGCTTCAGATTGACTTGGTTCCAGCCATTGCCGAACATTTGGGGGAGTGAACCAACAGATGGAGGACTTTTCTTTCTGTCTGTCTCTCTCTTTCTGTAGCTTTTCCTCTCAAATAATGCATTAAAAATGAATGTAGATAACAAGAGGATTTTTATTTTTTTAAAAGATTTATTTTATTTATTTGAATGATAGTTGCAGAAAGAGGTAGAAACAGAGAGAGAGGTCTCCCATCCGCTGGTTCACTCCGCAAATGGCCGCAATGGTTGGAGCTGGGCCAATCCAAAGCCAGGAGCCAGGAGCTTCTTCTGTATCTCCCACGTGGGTGCAGGGGCCCAAAGACTTGGAAAATCCTCTGCTACCTTCCCAGGAGCATTCACAGGGAGCAGCCAGGACTCAAAATGTGGTGCCCATATGGGATGTCAGTGGTGCAGGCCAGGGCTTTAACACTCTGTGCCACAACACCTGCCAGGGGGATTCTTATTAAGATCATCAAACGAATTCTGTGGTTGCACATTTTAGCAAAATACAAATAATTTAGAATAGAACTTAACTTACTAAATTATAATTTTTGTGATAAGTCAGGCTCACATTCTTTATGTTTTTCAGCATTAATACAAACATATTACATGATCTGATAGCGCTTTAATGTATACCTATTCAAATGAAAGAAATTAAAACAACGAATAGATACTACTGCACATCTATTAGGATGGCTCAAATCTGCCACATTGACAATACTAAATTCTGGGTAGAGTGGAGAGCATAACGATTGGTCAGTCCTCACTGGTGGGTATGGAAATAATCCAGCTACTTTACAAGAGAGGTTCCTAGTTTCTTACAACTAAATATACTCTTATCATATGATCAAAAATTTAAATCCTTTCTATTTATCCAAATGAATTTATGTTCACGCAAAAACACATACATGAATGTTTATAACAATTTTAGTCAAGATTATGAAAATAGAAAGCAAGCAAGATATCCTTCAGTAGGTGCTAAAAAGAGATGATAGAAAAACTAGTTCATCCAAGCAAAGGAATATTATTTCATGATAACAAAATTAACAGTTGAGCCACAAATATACCTGGAGGACACAAAATGCTAAAACCCAGTGGAAACAATCCACTTGAAAAAACTCCATGCTGTAGAATTCCAGCCATATGACATTAGGGAAAGGGCAAAATCAAGGTGATAGTAAACAAGACTGGTGCTTTCCAGAGTTTAGGAGGAGGAAGAAATGAGTAAGTGCAGCACAGAAAATTCTTAAGGTGGTGAAAGTAGTTTGTATAATGCTACAACGGTGGTGCATATCACTACACATTTGTCAAAATGCTTAGAATGCCAGAAGTTAACCCAAATGCAGCCATTGTCTTTGAATGGTAATGTTGTGCTAACATTGCTCAATGAGTGACTGCAACGCTGCAGTGTGAAATGTTGTATGTGGCGCAGGGCAAGATGTACATTTGTGGGCACATTCTTTATGGGAACTCTGCTTCTCTCTCAATTCTTCTAAGACCCTAACTCTCCTCTAAAGTATACGTGTTAAGTGACACAATTCATTCACATCTGGAAAATTTTAAAAGCTGATCTCATAGAACTAGAAAGTAGAATAGTGGTGAGCAAAGCCTGGAAAGATGTGGGGAAGGGGAAATGGAGACAGGAAGGTTAAGCAGGTGCAGGGGTGCAGCTGGAGAGGATGAAGAGCTGCTGAAAGGTGACTGTGGTTGACAGTATTGAACAGCATATTTCAAAGTGGGTCGGGGAGAGGAATCTGAATGTTCCAACACAAGGCATAAAGTAAGCGTTTGAAGTGACAGATATGCCAACTGCTCTGTTATGATGACTATCCATTGTATACATGTATTGGAATATAACAATATATACTCTAAATATGTTCAGTTAATACTAGTAGGGTAAAATTTAAAAATGCATAACAATTTTGTAAAATTTTAAAAAATAAAGTTTATTAATATAACTTTTCTTTCTTCCTGGCTTTCTTTCTTTTTTATGTTTTTGCTTTTTAGGAAAAAAGATACTGGTCTTATAACGATCTCTTTAGCTTATCCATAGAAAGAATTGCTATTTAAGTTATTAAGCAAAAAGTGGTTCATAGAACACTGATTATAATAATATATATGTGTAATGATTAACATATTTTAGCATGTTCATGCATCTATAAGTATACTAAGAAAATAAAATTTTGCTACAAAAATTAATATGTAAAATATTTCATGAGGAAATTCCATGAAATTAAATTTTATAATTAGAACAAAAGAATAATTCTTTACATAAAAAAGATATTTTAATGCCTAAAACTCATTAAATTCATATCATACCTATTATAATCAGGCCAAAAAGAAAACTCACATGTTCCCTTGAGTCAACTGATTTTTCCTATGATATTTAAATGAATGGGTGTTGTATTATGGTCATAAATAACATCAAAGTATACTATTCATGTTCTGGGATTAAAGTTCTGCGGGTACTGTAAAGTTAATCATCTTCACAATTATACAATCAAATGAAGAACTTTGAGTATTTTTTAAGAGGGAGAAGAAAAACCCCTAAGGCTCCTTTTATTCACACTTGCAAGAAGAATGTCTATGAAGTAAAGAAAAGGAGCTTTTTAACCACAAATCCTAGGGGAACTCTTTGGATATCATGGGCATTTAAGAAGCACGGTGAAAATGAAGAAATTAAAATACCCTGGATTGCAGACATGGATTTTTCTTTAGTATAAAATAACTCTTGGTGGATAAGGAGTTCTTAAATTTCACAAAATATGATTCACCCATGGAATATATATTAGTTTTTTTTTTCTGATGAAAGAAAATGATGACTTAAAAGAAAAGAAAATTCTTTGTCATTTCCTCATCTTCTGGTGATAAAGTGGGGGAAAAAGCATAAAGTGAAGTTAAAAGATCGTTTCACATTCATAGGTGCTTCATTCATCTGATAAGAAGAAACCTCTTTTCTATTCATTCCATAAAGTAAGTGTCCTGGTGGTGCCAGATTAGGAGGGGGCATAGTGGATACTATGAATTATTCACAGGAAATTCTAGAGAGCTGAAAAACACGCCGCTAATTCAGCTCTGACATTAAAAACCAATTTCAGTAAACAATAATACTCTTTTCATATATCTATGTGGAGAGGATCTTATCTTTAACTAGAGAACTGTCTCTCATTTGAGGTCATTTAAAATATTGGGAATGGGGTTGACTTTTCTAGTTAAGAGAGAGAGAGAGAGAGAGAGAGAGAGAGAGAGAGAGAGAGAAGGAAGAAGACCAGAGAGAAACAAGGAAGGGAGCAAAGGAGGAAAGAAATGGAAGGGAGGGAGGGATACAAGGAAGAAAGCAGTTACCAATCTTCTTGAGACAAGAATTAAATTCTATCCTCAATGTAATGTACACCATGTTATCATAAGAAGCAATAAATTAGACCCCTTATCATACCTATTTATAGATGGAGAATCTGAGTCTCAGAAAAAATTATCATGTCCAGATGAGAACAATTCATATCCCTCAAAGTGTTTCACATTCAATAAATTCATCTTTTCATATATATTTGAGTAACTATAAATCAAATACTTGTTCATGGGAGCAGTCGCGTACAGATTCTGAACAATGGTTTTGTTGGGATGGTTCTGTAATTATTTCTGGTCAGATATATTTCGAGCAAGATGAGGCAAGAATACCTGATTC
Organism: Lepus europaeus; assembly: GCF_033115175.1. NCBI lineage: Eukaryota > Metazoa > Chordata > Mammalia > Lagomorpha > Leporidae > Lepus > Lepus europaeus. The sequence goes on along the minus strand of NC_084835.1, from coordinate 111,838,231 downwards.
CTGTAGGTTGCCCATAGTGCCGCTCCATCTCAACATTTCCCTGCTTTCAGCTAATTCTTCTTGCTGCTTTTACACAAATCAGAATCTAAAACAGTTGATTTGCCTCCTGTAGCTGTTAAGCTATTATAATTATTGGTCCTACTATCAAAAGAGAACTAAATATATGATGTCAGAAATGAAAATAGAAAATAGACTCATATATTAGAATTTATAAATTTCATTTATGTATGAGTTTTTCATGTAAAGATAGAGCCACGAAGCATGGATAAAGTTAAGAATATGTCAACAAATAAGACTGAGCAGTTTAACTTCATGATGATCATGACCATGCCTATTTCTGTTTCATAATAACAAAATTCGAAATTATTAAAATAACCAGATTTCGGGGCTGGCGCCTTGGCACACTAGGTTAATCCTCTGCCTGTGGTGCCAGCATCCCATATGGGCGTCGGTTCTAGGTTCTAGTCCCGGTTGCTCCTCTTCCAGTTCAGCTCTCTGCTGTGGCCTGAGAAAGCAGTAGAGGATGGCCTAAGTCCTTGGGTCCCTGCACCGCATGGGAGACCAGGAAGAAGCACCTGGCTCCTGGCTTCAGACTGGCACAGCTCTGGCTGTTATGGCCATATGGGGAGTGAACCAACAGAGGGAAGACCTTTCTCTCTGTCTCTCTCACTGTCTGTAATTCTACCTGTCAAATAAATAAATAAAAATCTTCACTAAAAATAAAAATAAAATAATTAAATTTCTTATTGATTGAAATTAAATTATGTTTTAGCATATAATAGATTCCATACATTCACTGTACTTTTCTTAGTGGCCCTTACATATATGTAACATGGTTTTAGCATTATTTGTCTTCTGCATTATTTCATACAGTAGATTAATGAAGTATATTGAATGAGAAAGATATTTTATTCGACAAAAATACCCCACCAGGACCCAATACAGAACACATTTGTTATACTTCACTGGTAGTCCTAATTTTCTGCCATCCCAATTTCTCTGGTTATTAGACTTAATTAATAGAGTATTTGTAAATTTGGTATGGAATATGGATGGTGGGGAAGGGCTCTTTTGTGGATCTCATGCAATATTAATTAACAGCTCATCTCCATATGTGTGTGTATATATATTATATATATATATTATTCAGTGTTGGATACTGTGCTTAGCACAAGAGTCTGTCCCTCAAGAACTCTTAGAATAGGTTACATTACTTAAATACTATATAAAACATAGGGTATGTGTCGAAGAGATTTCACAAATAAGACCAGTGTACGCAAATAATGAAGGATAGAATTAAAAAGGAGAGAATGGGCCGGCGCCATGGCTTAACAGGCTAATCCTCCACCTTGCAGCGCCAGCACACCGGGTTCTAGTTCCAGTTGGGGCGCTGGATTCTATCCTGGTTGCCCCTCTTCCAGGCCAGCTCTCTGCTATGACCCGGGAAGGCAGTGGAGGATGGCCCAAGTGCTTGGGCCCTGCACCTCATGGGAGACCAGGAGAAGCACCTGGCTCCTGGCTTCAGATCAGCGAGATGCGCCGGCCGCAGCGGCCATTGGAGGGTGAACCAAAGGCAAAAAGGAAGACCTTTCTCTCTGTCTCTCTCTCACACTATCCACTCTGCCTGTAAAAAAAAAAAAAAAAAAAGAGAGAGAGAGAGAGAGAGAGAGAGAGAATGATCCTGCAGGGGAAGCAGGACACACAGCAGACTCAAGGAATGGCAAATGCCCAAAACAGCACTCCTGCCTCAGATCAACCCTTGGGACATTCGGATCTGGCTAAAAGGTCCATGAGAGTCTCACAGGCGTGGAAAGCCATGACACGATGGCAAAAAACAATCTAAATGAAAGATCCTGGTGAACAAGACCCCAGCAGAAGGAACGGGCCATCAAGGAGAGAGGTGTCTTTCTCTGAAGGGAGGAAGGAACCTCCACTGTGACACAGCCTTGACTAAAGAAGTTCAGAGTCGGTGAACTCAAGGGACTTCCATAGCCTAGACAGCTCATAGCAAGAGTCTCAGGTGATTGCTGACGTCATGAATAAGAGTGCCAATTGTTAAATCAACAACGGGAGTCACTGGGTATATGCTCCCCATGTAGGATCTCTGTCCTTAATGTGTTTTACTATGAAACTTAAAAACACTACTAATCGAACAATACCCTATACCTTGTGCAGTTGTGTGAATGCAGCCTGTTGAAATCCTTGCTTAGTATATACTAAGTTGATCTTCGGTATATGAAGGTAATTGAAAATGAAACTCGATAAAGGGTGGGATGGGAGAGGGAGAGGGGAGGGCCACGGGAGGGAGGGAGGTTGAGGGGGGAAGCCCCAACAATACAAAAGTTGCACTTTATAAATTCACATTTATGAAATAATAAATACATAAATAAATAAATAATAAAAAAACTATATAAAACACAATCATCTATTAATTTTCAAGTCAATTATACATGTAGGTAATTTGGAAGTACAAGTTCTTTTACAGAGTAGAAAAGAAACTTACTTTTATTTTTCAACGATACAAAATATGAGAAAGAAGTGAAACCAAGGTATAGATGAAAGAACTGGAAATATGCATTCAAGAAAAAGAGTATTCATGGCTTTTCATAGAAATGTCAGATTATTTTAGTGAATGGCCAAACATTAGTTAATGGAGGATTTATGTTGTTAACATAATTGAACATTGGTTAAAGGGTGAGGGAATTGGTGAGATGATACTTCCATGTGATCTAAAATAATATTTAAAAATGTAACTTTAGTTATATAGTTTTTATCTTTATGCTTCATTGTCACAGAAGGTGAAGTTTTGAAAGTTAATATGTGATATTAGACACAGTAGATATTAGTGACATTATCTGAATGCTTTGGGACAGAATTAAATTTACCCATGCTGGTTGGTTCTGAATAAGGCCCTTAATCATAAGACCTATCATGGAAAGAGTAAAGGAAAAATGAAAGAGGCTTTGCCAAGGGACGATTCACTATACTGGAAGACTGGTCAGATATGAGAAACAATGGAGAAAAATGAGCCAGAGGTGGTGCTGAAGTTTCCAGAGTGTGTGATGATCTGTGCAGAGAGAGTTCTACTGGCAGCTGGGAAGTCATCCGGAAAGCGGGCTTAGAAAGCAACATGATGAATTATGTCTGAGATATGCTTGACTTGAGAGAACAATGGAAAATCCAAGGGGATCATAGCACAATGTTATCTTCAAGTTGCAATGGACTTTGGGAAGTATAATGCTCTATCTTCATCTGATACATCAATCCCCTTAAACAGTATCCCTAAAAATACACATTCAACCTGTGCTTGACATTGCTTTAATGATAGGAACATTCTCTGTATTCCAACCAATTCAATCTTTTTTGCCAATCAAATTTTTATAAATACCCATCTACTACAGATCCAAAACTACTCCTCCTTAGATTTCTAGGCTTTTTGCTAGCTGTTCCCCATGGGGAAAAAAATAAATGCAATCTTTCTTTTACAAAACAACCCTTCAAATAATTGAAGGCACTTTTCATGTCCCATTGAGCCTTCTATTCTCTAGGTTAAACATCATTTAATGTGTTTTCAATGCGTTCACTGGGTCTTTCTTTAAAGTGTAGTGCCTACAACTAAACTCAGATTTCCAAGAACAAACCAATCTACATATAAAGAATAAAAGTTCTAAATGATCATTATGAGAATTTCTGAAGCTATGACACAGGGAGTGTTCACACTATCTCCCTACCCCATCCCCGTCTCTCTCCTTGCACACACACACACACACAAACCAATAGAGGTTAAGCTAGCATATTCAACAAAAAGAGAGCTTCATGATAACTGCAACTTTAAAAATGTAGAATGTTGCAGAGACATTGAGACACTGATATTTAAAAAAAAAAACTATCTCTAGACCACTGAGTCACATATTAATCACTGGGGATTAAGAGAGTTGTGCTCAGGGAAGACAGATCTCAGAACTTTAAATTGTTAGAGTATGGAAAAATTTTGACAGCAAAAGGAATGAAAAATAACTACTAGAATTAGTACTTCAAAGCCAGATCAAGAGACACTTCTTCAAGTACATTTTTCTAAAGTCTTTTCCAAAGCAGCTTGTGTCCCTTATCCATGCCTCCAGAGCACCTGCAAAGTGACTTCTTCTAGCACAGTTTGTCATCCTTTGCAGATTTTTCTTCTCTTTTTTCAACAGATTTTAAAGTGTTTAGTGACAGAACCTTATTAATCATCTCTGTGTCCTCACCATTTGGTCTAATGCTGAACTGATTGTAGATGGTCTGTAAACCTGTGCTCAATCAGAAAATGAATATTCTATCCTTCAAGACATCCTCGGCACGTTTGAGTGGATGCTTCCTAGGAGTTTTGCCCAGTTTTCTCATATCTTATTTGCTGTGTTTCTGAGAACTGTGCCCACTTCCTTTGTACTTTTGCTTACAACAAACTGCCTGGACTTGAAATCACTTTAGATAGCTTTCCTCATGGTTGGAAAGCGGGAATTTCTAAGTATACATCCTGGCCTCAAGGTGGTTCTTGACCGGTGACAGACTGGGTACAAAAAAGAAAGACCAGAGTCCTTGAAGTCGTTGGAAGCAATGCTTCTGAGTTACAGTTACACCCTAGCATTTCCTTGAGGGATCAAGTCAGAGCAATTTCCTGTTGGACAGTGGGTGAATTCACAACCAGTCTTGGTCTCTATCCCTTTTTTGTCCTAAATAGATGGTATATTTAAACAGTGACAGCCAACTGTGCAGAATTTAAAGCTATTCTTTCACTGTAATTATAAACCTTTAAGTGTGTTAAATTTGCTGTTTATGTGTCTTAGAAGATGAATTTGTGCTGTAATTCAGTGTACTTAAATTGACACTTTCTGTTGCCTATATACTGACAATATAAGCCTAGGTCTTATCTACACAGAGAGAGGAGGAGAGTCAGAGAAAGAGAGAAGTCTTCCATCTGCTGGTTCACTCCCCAATTGGCAGCAATGGCCAGAGCTGGGCCTATCTGAAGCCAGGCACCAGGAGTTTCTTCTGTGTCTCCCAGGTGGGTGCAGGGGCCCAAGGACTTGGGCAATCTTCTACTGCTTTCCCAGGCCATAGCAGAGAGCTGAATTGGAAGTGGGACAGCCAGGACTCGAACTGGTGCCCATATGGGATGCCGTCACTGCAGGAGAAGGCTTTACCTGCTAAGCCACAGAGCTGGCCCCAATTTCTTTTATTTTTAAGAATCAGAAATTGGGACTGTTTTATGTTGTCTGTACTCTGGTGTTTGCCATGCACATCTTAACTTATACACAATCTACTTAAAATGTATACTAAGCATATTCCAGTAAGAGGTAATTTTTAAAATTGCTCTTAAATAACTCTATTCCCTCTAACTGAATTTTGTGATATCTATCTAATCTATGTACATACATAGATATATATGTATATCTATAAAATTTACGTGCAAATCACATGCTTTGCTAATATCATGGTGGCAGAGATAAAACCAAATAATTCCCAATCATCCTTTTCAAAACACTTATCTTTCTTTCTACGTTTTTTTAACTTAACACCTCCTTTTGTTGCATGTCTCATCTTATTTCTCAGTCCCATACTGGCGGTAATCTGATTCACTGAGGGTTGGCCAACTGTTTCAGAAATTGGAGGACACTTCCTTCTGCGTAAATGTTGTACTGTCAATTTTGTAAATTTTCATCATGCTAAGTTATTCCAAATACACTATACACTCTGGAGCATTGACAGATACTTTCTCCTGCCAAATCTATTTAATTTTCATGTGTGGTAATTAATGCCAGTGAAAATTAGCCATAAGTTATGACTTCCTTATTTCATTTATATTCATCAATATTATTTTAATGCTATCTAATTTATTTCAATTGATACTTAAGATAAAATCATTATGAGCATTTATTTAGAGGTCAGTGTGTCTACTGCTCAATGCTAGACATGAATACCCTTCATCTTATGAAATAAAATTTGAATTCTTACAAATACCATGGTTATGAAATATCTAGTATTTAAGGTAAATAATCAGACTTATAAGTAATAATATTAGATATAAATGAATAAAATGGCATCCTGCTGTTATATAAAGTCACCTTGCAAAATACATGGATTATTATACTTAGATTAAAATACATGTATTTTTAAAAGTACTCTTCTTTTCCTGGTAATAAAGACTTATCTTAATGGCCAATGTAACACAAAAAGGTGTTACATGGGAGAAATAATGAATATATTGCAACATTGATACCAAGAAAGATGAAGAGGATAAATTTTCAAAACACAAATCAGTACTCTATTGTGGCAAAACGAATTTGTATATTCATAGATGTTTGGATTTATATGATTGTTATTTTTAGCTCATTCTTGAAACCCTGAACTATATATTTGAAAATTTTTGGATAACTTTCTTCTTAAAATGTTTATATATTTTCATATACATGGAAGTCATAATCACAGAAAGAGAGAAAATGAGAGGGGACAGAGAGATGTTTTCCATCCACTGATTCACCCTTACATCCATTAGTTCAATCCTCAAATTCTTTTTTTTTTTTTTTTGACAGGCAGAGTGGACAGTGAGAGAGACAGAGAGAAAGGTCTTCCTTTGCCATTGGTTCACCCTCTAATGGCTGCCGTGGCCTGCACGCTGCTGCCGGCGCACCGTGCTGATCGGAAGGCAGGAGCCAGGTGTTTATCCTGATCTCCCATGGGGTGCAGGGCCCAAACACTTGGGCCATCCTCCACTGCCTTCCCGGGCCATAGCAGAGAGCTGGCCTGGAAGAGGGGCAGCCGGGACAGGATCGGTGCCCCAACCGGGACTAGAACCCGGTGTGCCGGCACCACAGGTGGAGGATTAGCCTGTTGAGCCACGGCGCCGGCTCAATCCTCAAATTCTTAACAACAGCTGGATCAGGCTGAATTCTGGAGTCCAGAACTCCAGTAGGGTCTCCCATGTGGGTGGCAGGGCCCCAAGCACTTAAACCATCATCTACTACCTTCCAAGATGCATTAACAGGAAGCCAAATCAGAAGCAGAGTAGCCAATACATGAACCAGCAGTCCAACATGAGACATGGGCATCCCAAAAGGCAGCTTAATCCATGGCACCACAGTGCCTGGCCTAAATCACTTTCATAAGTGTTCTTAGCATAATGCTTCTTACATAATAAACTATATATATATATATATATATATACATATAATACACTATGTGCATATAATACACTAAAATATAATAAACTCATAAACTAAAATAAATGTCTGATTATACAATAACAACTATTGTATAATTCATTGTATTAATCAATAATGTTTCATGTATAACTCCAGCTATAAACTTTTTCTCTAAAATAGAATTTCCTGAAGCTGGAACACTTTATTTTGGAAAAACTGATCACATGGAGGCTAAAATTATATAGTATATAATGTAAAAGGATAAATTTATAGAAGTCAAGATCTCTGAAAAAGCCTAGAGTAAATGCTCAGATTATATTGCTAAACAATGTAGTTGAGGTTGTGGAAAAAATGCCTATCTCACACCAGCCAGCCAACACCTCACTCCATCTTATTGTTAGGGAATAAATAGATAACTAGCATATCTCTTACCTTATGTCCCTCAGTGACTCCCAGGAAATATGCAGTAAAATTCAAACTTTTAAAGTAGCAAGTAAAGCCTTTCACCATCCCATTTTATCTTCATTTTTCAAACTAACAACATTCCAGCCCCAGAGAATAATTTACCTGACTACAGGGAATCCTTGATCTCCTCTTCCCTCCTTTCCCCTCCCCTCCTTTCTCTACTCCTCTCCTTCTCTCTTCCCCTTCTCTTCTTTTCTCTGTTTCTTTTATTTGCCCTTTAAAAAGCCATGTTTGGATACAACTGTGTAGTGCACATTTTGTATGGCTCATTCCACAAGATTAAAGTTTGAATAAGTTTTAAATAAAAGAGGTGCTGTTGGCTCAGCGGGTTAACATCTTGGCCTGAAGCGCCAGCATTTCATATGGTCACTGGTTTGAGTCCTGGCTGCTCCACTTCCGATCCAGCTCTCTGCTATGGCCTGGGAAAGCAGTGGAAGATGGCCCACATCCTTGGACCCCTGCACCCACGTGAGAAACCAGGGAAAAGCTCTTGGCTCCTGGCTTCTGATTGGCACAACTACAGCCGTTGCAGCCAATTAGAGAGTGAACCATCGGATGGAAGCCCTCTCTCTCTCTTGCCTCTCCTCTCTCTATGTAACTCTGACTTTCAAATAAATAAATAAATCTTAAAAAAAAAAGAGGTTGGCCAGCGCCGTGGCTCAACAGGCTAATCCTCCGCAGGCACACCGGGTTCTAGTCCCGGTCGGGGTGCCAGATTCTGTCCCGGTTGCCCCTCTTCCAGACCAGCTCTCTGCTATGGCCCAGGAGTGCAGTGGAGGATGGCCCAAGTGCTTGGGCCCTGCACCCCATGGGAGACCAGGAGAAGCACCTGGCTCCTGGCTTTGGATCAGCACGGTGTGCTGGCCGCAGCGCGCCAGCCGCGATGGCCATTGGAGGGGGAACCAATGGCAAAGGAAGACCTTTCTCTCTGTCTCTCTCTCTCACTGTCCATTCTGCCTGTCAAAAATTTATAAAAAAATTTTAAAAAGAGGTTTATTTTTTGGGGCCGCTGCTGTGGCATAGTGGGTAACGCCACTGCCTGCAGTGCCAGCATCCTATATGGGTACCAATTCGAGGCCTGGCTTCTCCACTTCAGATCCAGATATCTGTTATGGCATGGGAAAGCAGTGGAAAATGACCCAAGTCCTTGGGCCCCTCCACCTGCTGGGAAACCCGGAAGAAGCTCTTGGCTCCTTGCTTCAGAATGGCGCAGCTCTGGCAATTACAGCCATCTGGGGAGTGAACCAGAGGGCAGAAGACCTCTCTCTCTCTGCCTCTCCTTCTCTATCTGTAACTGTGACTTTCAAATAAATAAAGAAATTTTTAATGAGGTTTATTTTTGCTTATAGGTCTGGAGTTTCAAGGTCATGACTCGGGCATCAGCTTGGTTCTGGGAATACCTAATGGAAAATGCTATCATAATGATGGGAGTGGATGAGAGTGAATGAGATGGCATTAAAACACAGGAGACCACATAGAAATTCAGGGACAGTGTTCTGTTCCAGAAATTATCTCATTAAAACTAACTGGAATCCCACAAGAGCTACTTAGTTCCTTTCTGGGTAAACCAGCTTTTTGTTGGTAAATGAAATATCTGAGGTTGCTAATCTTTTAAAATATTTATTTATTTATTTATTTGAACATCAAATGAGAGAGACAGAGAGAGAGAAAGAGAGAGAGAGAGAGATACATCTTCCATCCTCTGACTCACTCTCCCAGATGGTGATAATGACCAGGGCTGGGCCGGGTCATAGCCAGGTACTTCATCTGGATCTTGCACATAGGTTGGCATGGGCCCCAACATTTGAGCCTTATTGTTCTGCTTTCCCAGACCATTAGCAGGAAAGTGGATTGAAGTGGAGAAGCCCTTGTGAGTTGCCAGCATTACAGGCAACAGCTTAACCCACTATGCCATAAAGCCAGCCCCTGAGGTTGTGAGCTTTTAAAGAGAAAGACTTAATTTACTTCATAGTTTTGGAGGTTCAAAGTCCACAGACACTGACACAGGCCTTGACTCTGGCAAGGAGTTCATGGCAGTGCAATATAAAGTGTCAGATAACTAGCCAGGAAACAGACAGGGAACAGAGAAAAAATGGTCTGATGATCACCCAGTATTAAGGTTTTTTTTTTTTAATTTTGAAGGTTTATTTATGTATTTTAAAGGTAGAGATTTCAGAGAGAGAGGAATACACACATACACACACACACACACACATTGAGAGAGAGATCTTCTAGTCTCTGGTTCACTTCTCAAATGGCTGCAGTGGCCAGGACTGGGCCTGGCTGAAGCCAGTAGCTGTGTCTAGGTCTCTCACACAGCTGGCAGGGGCTCACACACTTGAGCCATCCTTTCTGCCTAGCACATTAACAGGGAGCTAGATCATAAGTGAAGCATCCAGGACACATAGGTGCTCATCTGGGATGCTGAGATCGCAGACAGCAGCTTATCCCACTGTGCCAACATGCTGGTCCCCATACTAACATTTTAACAGCAGCTTTCTTGCTAGAACTGCCTTCCAAGAGCATGTCACCAAAGACCTAAGCCCCACCTCATTAGGTTCCTGTCACCACCCTGGGAACTAAGCATTTAACACATGAGCTTTTAGAGTATACTCAAGATCCAAATAATAACCTAATCATAGCACTAGAATACACCCACCATGACCCAAACACCTCCCGGTAGGCCCAACCTGTTAAAGGTCTCTGTGCTCGTCAACTTTGTCACACCAAGGAACAAGCTTCCGGTAATGAAATACTGGGGGACAAACCACATGCACAGCACAGTAATTTGTATTATTTATTTATTTATTTTTAAGTCAGAGTTGCACAGAGAGAAGGAAAGCCAGAGAGAAAAAGAGGTCTTCCATCTGATGGTTCACTCCCCAGATGGCTGCAATGACTGGAGCTGTGCCGATCCGAAGCCAGGAGCCAGGAGCTTCTTCCAGGTCTCCCACCTATGTGCAGGGGCCCAAGGACTTGGGCCACCCTCTATTGCTTTCCCAGGCCATAGTAGAGAGCTGGATTAGAAGTAGAGAAGCGAAGACTTGAATCAGCGTCCATATGGGATACCGACACTGCAGGCGGTGGCTTTACCCGCTATGCCACAGAGCTGGCCTTAATTTGTTATTTTTTAAAACCATATCTATTTAATATATACAGTTGTGTATCTTTAAACATATGCATACACTTATGAAATCATCACCATAAACAAAGTATAGAGATATACATCACATATAAAAGTTTCCTCATCACTCTATTTTATCTTGTTTCTTTTTTTGTTGTTGTTAAGAACACTGAATATGTAATTTACTGAGTTAAAATAATGTGAACACACAACACAGTATTGTTAACTACAAGTACTATGTCACACAATAGCTCTCTAGAACTTACTGATCACAGCCACTGAAGAACAATTCCTCATTTCTCAATCCCTTTGTAACTGGCATTCTACTCTCTGTTTCTCTGAAATCAATGATTTCTCTGAAATCAATGATACAATATGTGAGATCAAGTAGTGGTTATCCTATTGTGACTTGTTTATTTCATTTAGCATAATGTCCTCTGTGTCTTCATGTTCTAACAAATAATGACCGTCATGAACAGTGCTGTAATAAATACATGAGTCCATGTATCTCTACGAGATCTTGCTTAGAAATCTTTAAGTATATAGTACCTCTGTTTTAAATGTTTTTTCCAGAAAGTGGCATAATTTTTTCATAGTTCATAAATCCCCACAACAGTGGACTAGGGTTCTGATAAATCTGCATCCTTATCAATGCTCACCTTTGTTTTTTCTTGAATAATAGCCATTCTAACAGGTAGATTTTAGGTGATATATCATTGTGATTTTCAAGTTTTATTAATCAACTGATTGGTTTGAAAGGCAGAGTGGTGCACACACACACAGAAAGAGAGGGGCAGGGGCTGGGGGAGAGAGAGCTTCTATCTGCTGGTTCAAGCAGCAATTGCAAGCAGCAATCAGGGGTGGTCCAGGCTGAAGCTGAGAGCAAGGAACTCCATCCAGGTACATGTGCTATTATCTGCTGCTGTTTGGGCGCATTATCAGGCAACTGGATCAGAAGTAGAGGCAGGACTAGAACCCAAGCATTTGGAAATGGAATATGGATACCACAAGTAGCAACATCACCTACTGCACCACCATGCCTGCCCTTTCACTGTGATTTTGATGTGAATTCCCATGTTGATTAGTGATAGTGAGCAATTCATAAAGCTGTTGTTCATTTGTTTGCCTTCTTTGGAGAAATTTCTATCAAGTTCTTTGTCCATTCTAAATGTTTTCTTTGATACTGAATTGCAGGGATTTCCTATATATTTTATACACTATCCCTCATCAAATACAGTCTGCATGTATTTTCTCCCACTCTGTAAGAGGCCTTTTCATTCTTTTGAGAGCTTCCTTTGTCATTTGGAAGATTTTGAGTTTGATGTAGTCCTCCTAGTCTAGTTTTGCTTCTGTTGTCTGTGCTTATGGTGTCAAGAAATCATTGTCAAGTCCAATGTCATAATTTTCTCTTCTGCTTTCTTCTAGAATGCTATTCGTCAGGTCTTACATCAAGTCTTTAAAGATAAAACCTCATTGTGAGTGTTTTAATGTTTGGTATAAGATCCAGGTCTATTCCCTTCTTTGCATTGAAGATCCATTTTCCCAACACCATTTAGTAGAGAAACTGTGCTCTCACACTGTAGGTTCACTTCGGTTTAGTATCTGTTTTATATGTGTGCTTGGGTTTGGTTCTGGGCTCTGTGTTCTGTTCCACTGGCTTCTCTGTCTATTTTTATGCAAGCATCACACTGTAGTTTCTAATAAAATTTTACATCAGGCCATCTGATGCCTCCAACTTGGTTCTTCTTACTAAAGATTGCTTGGGCTCTTATTGTTGTTTGGTAGTTCCACATGAATTTTTATTATGAATGTCTTTTATGTCTGTTACAAGTTGCCACTGCGATGGTTTGAACCTGCAGTGCACTTTGGATGGTAGGGGAATTTTCACAACATTAATTTTCCCAATCCATTAGCACAGGATGCTGTTCCATTTATTTGCGTCTTCTCTAATTTCATTCTTCAAAATTCTTTAGTCCTCAATGTCCTTTCTCACCCCACCTGGATCTCCACGGGAAAATCCTCATCCAATTGTTTTGCCTGTCTACTTAGCAGGTCCAAATATTCTCTTTAGGATCTCTTCAAGCATTTTCTCAGCTCAGTTTAAAGTGCGCATTGAGTCTCCACTGCCTAAGGCATCAATCTGGGTTGCTTTGTTGAATAGTGAGGGAGTCATCCTCAATAGCTGCTAGTATGGTGACACTAGCATGCAAAAGACAATTTCAGTAAAATGAATGTTTTCTAAATTATGTGTGAATTGTGGGTAAAATAGCAGCCCTAATAAGGGGACTATACCACACTGTAGAAGCTCCTCTGGAAGGGAAGGGGAGCTTCCAGGAAGAGATGATGTCTCATTCAATGTTGGACTGAAGGCTGAACTAAGAGGAAAAAGGTGGCAGGTATTAAAATTATTTTCCTGTAGGCCGGCACCATGGCTCAACAGGCTAATCCTCCGCCTTGCGGTGCCGGCACACAGGGTTCTAGTCCCGGTCGGGGCGCCAGATTCTGTCCCGGTTGCCCCTCTTCCAGGCCAGCTCTCTGCTGTGGCCCAGGAGTGCTGTGGAGGATGGCCCAAGTCCTTGGGCCCTGTACCCCATGGGAGACCAGGATAAGCACCTGGCTCCTGCCATCGGATCAGCTCGGTGCGCTGGCCTCAGCACGCCGGCTGTGGCAGCCATTGGAGGGTGAACCAATGGCAAAAGAAGACCTTTCTCTCTGTCTCTCTCTCTCACTGTCCACTCTGCCTGTCAAAAAAAAAAAATTTAAAAATTATTTTCCTGTAAAGCAACCTCAGCACAGTTGGGTTTTTACTTATTTTAGTGATTAGTGCAACATAAATATTTTATTACATATGCAAAGGACATACTTTTTCAGAATAATAATTGTATGATATTCCCACTGTTGATTTACATTGCTAGTACTTCATTAGACAGAATTATGTCTTTGAAAGCTATCTCTTTTCCTTTTATTTGGAAAAACCTGTGATTAATACCAGCATGTTCACACAGAATTCATAGAAAGTGTTTATTAAATGTATATGATTGAGACCAGTGCTATACTCAGCATAACAGCAAAGTGAAGATCAATGTCAAAATTTTAGAACTTCATTTTGATATGCAAGGTTTATAGACTATAACAGAAGAACCCTTTGATTTCTGGACAACATCATGGAGATGATCTCCCTTTAATTAATATAAAATGAGACTCATAAGCAGTAAAGTCAGAGAATGCTCTTAGATCAGTGTCCTGTGAGCAAGGTTGTTTCCAGTGCTAGCATCTCCTGGATCACAATAAACACTACAAGTAACAAGAGAAATAAATAATCCGGCTTGGAGAAAGAAGTGCCTTAAGGACACAGAAATTTTGGCACAACCCTTGTCACAATAAATAAATCCTAGTTCATCAATTGTTATGCACACAGTAATCTTTACCAAACAAAGAACTTGAAGATAGAATAAGTTTAAAAAACAGAGAGAAGCAGCACTGTGGAGCAGTGTGTTAAAGCCATGGTTCCAGTCTCAGCTGCTCCACTTCTGATAGAGCTCCCTGCTAATGCACCTGGGAAAGCAACAGAAGACGGCTCAAGTCCTTTGGCCCCAGCACTCACGTGGGAAATCAAAGTCTGGCCCAGAATCGGTGGATGGAATATTCATCTCTCATCTCTCTCTCTCTCTCACTCTCTCTCTCTCTCTCACTTTCTCCTATCTCCTTACAATTCTGCCTTTCAAGTAAATAATAAATCTTTAAAAAGAAGATGTAACCTCCTTAGAAAGAAGATAATTAAGAGCCTCTGAAATCCTCTAGCACCTAGCAGCCTATTAAAAAATCAGAGTGAGAAACTCACCATATCATACTTCATGTATAACAACTGGGTTCACAAAAAGGGTCTAAGAAAATACACACAAAAAATTCAATGCTGCTAATAATTTACTTTATAAATAGAAATAAAAACCAGATTATATTTGTATATGAATTAAAGATGTTCATTATGAATAGCTGTTCCTTTTTTTTTAACACCATGCAGAATGCCTTATTTAGTATCTGGTCTATTTTTTACATAGAAATAATGGCTTCTCATTTTAAAATATGTAGCTTTTAAAATGTTGATTGACATATTCTATAGGTTTTTCATGGTGTTTGAAATTAGGTACTTTCTTTGTGATGTGATTTGAAAATATTCTTAATGAACTGTTTTAAAATATTAAGACTCCAGAGGTAGGGTTCACTCATTACCTGGAATACCCATTTCGAAAACTATTTTAATAATTTTGTAATAAATTTTGATTAGAAGATACATGCTTTGTCAAATATTCAAAGAATATACCAATATGGAAAAATACATAAGCATCCATTTTTAATCACAGCATCCAGAGATAACCACTAACAATTTTGGTGTAACTTCTGCTTATGTTCATTTTGCATGGTTTTTTAAAAATATTCTCCAACTTATAAACTTGCATTTTAATCTATTTACTGGTTCCATTTACATTTTACGTGCTTAACCAGCATTTTTCACAAATGTGCTCAATAATAGGAGTCTTGGCATAATAAACTCTGATCAACCCTTTATTTACATGCTAGGATTGTGCAGGCTCACATTGTGGAGTCATCGCTTGTCCAGGTTTTTCTACACATTTGCTGATTTCATTGCTCATTGTTTCATCTCAGATCTGGCACAGTTTCCCTTCTTTTTGAAGGACATATTGTAAAATTCATATAACACAGGTGAGTTAGTCGTGAACTCTCTTTGCTTTTATCTGCAAATGTCTAAGGTCACTTTCATTCTTTGAAGACGGGTTTCCTGCATTTATCATTAAAGGGAACCTTTTTTCCCAGGCTTTTGAAGATATTGTTTCACTATTTTCTAGCTTCTGTTCTGAAATAACTTGAAAATCTAATGGTTACTTAGTATGAACTATATTCTCTTACATAGTCATCAGCTGTATGTTGGGCCATTAGCAGGTGCAATGCCCCTCCCTTTCTATGAATTATCAATTCATTTATTGCATTTGAGCCTACAAAGCAACCTGAGTCTAAGTTTCATTCTCCACAGAAAACAGCTCTGGAGATTTCTTACAGTATCGCCAATTAGCACTAGATCTGGAAAAGAGTAGACTTCTCTTTCCCTGAGGTGCTCTCACAGAAACACGAGGATACTTCAAAAAAGTGTGAAGAGCAAAATTAAATGATAACTTGATTTTTGGTGCAAAAATTATTTGAAGTCTATTCATATGAGGAGTTTTCAAAAAGTTCAGGAAAACTCTGTATTGTGGAGAAACTATGTAAAGGCTGCAAAATGTTCTACAGTAAAATAGATTCATCTTTCTTTTAATTCCATCTTTCCACAAACTTTTTGAAGCGCTCTCAAAATGTGATCGTCTCCAGCGACGGCAGATGGTTTACAGGGGTCTCTCCCATTCACTATAATTCCCAGTCTCATTTTTGTGTATTGCTCATTTTGATTCATGCCCTTTTTTCTCATACGGGATTGCCAGCTCAGATCTACTGCTTAACCTAGAAGCCAGCCAGGCCAGATAGGTGTCACAGATTTAGTAGGGTAAGATAAAGGAGACTCCTGCGGAGACACAGTGACAGCCCCAGTTCAAAGCTTTGTGGCTACATAAGTTATTACCTAATCCAAAGTACCTATAGCAATGCTCATTATCAAATATAATGACATACATGGCACCCACCATGTCTTGCTTACATAGACAACAATTCATTCTAGGCACCAGTTCAGAGAAAATGAAAGGAAAAGAACTGTATGCTAATAATGATATAATATACAATTGCTTATTTGCATTGTCCCTTATATCATGATATCTGCTGATCCTAAAAATATTTCCAGTACAATTATCCTGTAAGCAATATGAGGACACCTGCCATTTAAACATTAAATCTATGCTTTATAAACGTTAGCCAGATATTTCAATTACTGAGTATTTTAATGCTTCACTACGCTTTGAGGGGAACAAGGCTCAATTATGCAGCATTATCCTCCTTACCATTTGTGTGCTAGTATCAGCAAAATGCTTAGCTTCACCAAGAATAATACTAGCAGACTATTTTAATGATGAAGAGTGCTCGTGTTACAGGATAAGTGAATCTGAGAGCAAGCATAAGAGTGTGGATCCTAGGAAACACCCGCTGTAGCTTCCTGGAGTCCCCAGCAGTCATGAAATACAACCCACACATGTACTTTATGCTGGCTCGTGTCCTTGGAGAATCTGAGTGACAGCCATTTCCAAGTGATTGCTTTCTTCTTGATATTAGATGCAGCTATTTCATCAGGCATAAAAAGGTGCTATGGCTAGCTCACTAGTGTACCCCCAAGTCTGTTCAATTTATGTAATCAACTAAGAGGCTCCAGAGGTCTGACTTTGGTATCTGCCACAGCTTTCTTTTTTCTTAAACTCTCAACTACACCTATTTTGTGCTTGCACACATTTTTATTCTTAGTCTAAATCCACAGGGATTTCCAAAAAGAAGAGCCTCATTTAAAGGAGAACTTTATTGCCATTATTTAGGACCCAACTCATAGGCAATTGGCTAAGGGTATGGGGCTGCAGATGAGGAAAATGAACTTCAAGTCTCTGAGCATCTTGCTTTCCGGCCAGGTCTATATTCATGGTAACTTGTTTTTCACGTTTTGAGGGTGGCTCTGGGTTGTAGCAGCCTACACAGTTCTCATAAATGTCTGACTAGACTGAGCTTTGTATTTTATGTGAGTTCCCCTTTGTCATGTGAATGACTATCTTCTGAATGTTTTTGCCCTTCTTCCTTAGAGAAGGGGATTTCCATGATAACGTTAGCGTGTTTCATTACAGTAGCTCATAACGGTCATCATCAAGCCCCATCTCAGCAGGCTGCTGATGTAAAATATCCGTGTGGCAGAACAGTGACTGCATATTGGAGCTGATGAACTGAGAATGCAAATTGTCCTAGTTTGATTTTAAATCACAACTGAAAAGTACTCATTTGCTGGTGATGTCAATTACAGCACATGGCACGCTGCTGGCCTTTTGCACTAATTGTATTGTCTTCATCATACCAGGTAAATCTGGAATAATCCATGAGATCACATCGTTTCACCCTGGAGTGTGCACTGTTAGCCTCCAAGATCGTCTGCCTTCAGCACTGACCAAATAAGAGACAATGAATTCCAGGCCTGTCGCTTAACCATGTGCTTCTCAAGACTCAGTCGCATATCCTACTCACAGAGTTGTGGAGTACAAACCCATATTCAAATTGTTGATAAAAAAATTGTTGACATAAAACCTAGTACTATGCTGATAACATCAGACTTTCTCCTCATTTATTAGAAGAATTATAAAGGTAATTATCTCATAAAGGTACCAGTTGGAAAAAAAATCTCCATTTTATTTTTTAGATTTAATATTTTTAACATTTTGCCATATTCACTTCATGTGTAAATATACACACACATACATACTATTTTTCTTGAAAGCACATAATAAAATATAACAGAATTGTTAAAAAGGATTATAAACTGAGGATGAAGGTTGTATTATAACCAAGTGATATAATAAAGTGAAAACAAGATTTACAAATGGAGACTCCTCAAAAAACTAAAAATAGATATACCAGATTATCCAGTTATCCCACTTCCGGAAATGAAACCCAAGGAGATGACATCAGCATGTGGAGAAGACATCTGTATTTGTCTTCTCACACTTCTAGATGCAATGAAGTATTCTCTTTGTGGCCAGAAACAAACCACCCGTTCATTTATTAAACAGGAATTCTTAACATATTCTCTCATGGAACTAATACCTCTGTTTTGGCTAAATGTAAATTTTAATCTTCTTGCTCTTTACTTATTTTAACAAAGTTATTACTGGGAAATAAAGCAAATAATTTTGTTATTACTATTTTTAAATCTTAACTTAAAACACAGCTTTCAAAATAGTTCATGTTCCTGAACAGAGGCCAACTCTGAAAGTGCTTTGTTTTCTGGAAGAACAAAGAAGTGCTCTTTCCAAGCCAAACACCCGTACTGTTTAACAGTGGTGGCAACTTTATGGGACTAATGTGATCTACAATTCCAGGCCCCTTGCAGCTTAATGAATTGACTGAAGACGAAATCCCGACACCGTATCTTTACTACGCCAGGTGCTTCAGAAGCGTCAGGGCCAGATGTTGTGAGTAATGTGATGTTGTACTTATCTCTGGGGCTGGAAAAGAGGCATATTCAGTTTTTAGTTCATTTTTGTGTCAATGTTCTTTTGGCTTTCTGTCTTCTCCACAGTGTCAATATGGTTATCGTTTCTAAGGAGTGATAAAAATCATATCTCATTAGCTTAGGGTCTGGCTTCTGCAGACTCCCTTTTTATAGATCTGCCTTTGTTGGTTCAACTCAGGGTATTAAAGATGTCTGCTTTGCTAGATAATAAATAAAGCAGCCATGTGGGAAAGCCCATTTGAATATCCAAGTTCTTCGACCATTTCCCCATAAAGAAATCCTTACGGGAGGAAGTGAGGCACTTGTTTGGCCTAGTTTTGTCTTCAAGCCGGAGGATGGAGGGTCCCAGGTCCTCTGCTCTCTGTTCTTCAGAAGCAGTCCCTGTGGTTCACTTCCATTCAGTGCTTTTCTTCCTCAGGATTAGTTCCTAATTGTTCTCCTGTGGACTAAGTGGAGGTTTTGTTTCCATAAACTTTGTTTAGGTTCAGAATAGTTTTAAATTTACAAAAGTTGTGAAGTAGTACAAAGAGTCCCCATATATCCCACAAACAGATTCCCCTATTATTAGCATCTTGAATTAGTGTGATGCATTTTTTCTAAGTAAATGAAACACCCTCAGCACACCCTATCATTTTATCAGAACAAAATCCCTCAATCCCCACCACCTTGCCCAGCCTCTAGTAATCACCTTTCTGGGTTCAAGTTGATGTTTTGGTTTGAGTCCTGGTTTGCTTTAGCTCCCACATATAAGAGACAGTGTGTGTCTGCTTTGACCATAAAATCAAAGTAATAAAAAAGTATTTAACTTTTAATTGTTTTCCTATATTTTGGTTCAGTATGTGGTTTAAAATAAAATATTTAATTTCAGGATTTTCCAATGAGAAAAATATAATGAATGTGCACATATTCAAAGAAAGTTTTTTATTCCAAATACATTGAGAACTTTTCCAAAGTACCTAAGATGTTCTGAAAATAAAGACCTTATATTCAAATTTATTGAAGCTTCTTTATAGACATGATTATACAAGAAGAAAATATACTGCTGACTGGGAGTGGGGCTGATGACTTGGATGTATGTGCTTGAAAGCCAACATACAGGCGAGTGGACAAAGGGGAATTGTATTCCTATCCGGTGATTTCACAGGTCCACAGGCAGTGTCTACACTCAGATTACATGGAAAATCTGAGACTTGTGTGATTCAGATAATGAATTCAGAGACCGCTTATATTGTTAGAAGGCTCCAGTATTTGATCTCCTCGTTATAGCCAACAAGGTGAATTTGGCTAGTTTCTTTTTTTTTTTTTTAACTTTTTTTTTTTTTTTGACAGGCAGAGTGGACAGTGAGAGAGAGACAGAGAGAAAGGTCTTCCTTTTGCCGTTGGTTCACCCTCCAATGGCCGCCGCGGTAGCGCGCTAAGGCCGGCGCACCGCGCTGTTCCGATGGCAGGAGCCAGGTGCTTATCCTGGTCTCCCATGCGGGTGCAAGGCCCTGGGTCATCCTCCACTGCACTCCCTGGCCACAGCAGAGAGCTGGCCTGGAAGCGGGGCAACCGGGACAGGATCGGTGCCCCAACCGGGACTAGAACCCGGTGTGCCAGCGCCGCAAGGCGGAGGATTAGCCTGTTGAGCCACGGCGCCGGCAAATTTTGCTAGTTTCTACAGTGATTACAATAAAAGGAAGCTGTTTGTACTCCTTTGTGTATCTTTATACAAAAAAACAAAAACAAACAAACAAAAAAAAGTTCCCGGGAATAGGAATTAGACAACCAACATAAAATTTTCCATGAAAATATTAGAATGATATACATTCCTGCACCAAAATTACATTCTCAAGTTTTTCCAATTGTTTTCGTCATTTAAATAACTAAATTTCGGTGTCAATTCTTTGCAGGCAATTTAATCCTAAACTTTGTTTTGGATAGCAAATATTGTTGCTGGAATAAATCCACCACAATATAGCAACCTGTGCCAATCTCATGTCTGCTTAGATCAATATTAATTCTTAAGGTTCAATAGTCTTCTGATGGCATAGCTTTGCTGTGAAGATAAAATGAAAAGGCATTAAAACACTATGGAACTAAGTGTATTTGCAGTGATCTATTTCAACTACTCACAAGGAAACAAATTTTTTAAATGATGGAAGTGATTCTTGATATAATAGGGTATATTAAGAAGATTAAGGGACCAGAGCTGTGGCATAGTAGGTTAGGCATCTCTTGTGGCACCAACATGCCTTATTGGCATCCGTTCATGTCCTGGCTGCTCGTTTTACAATCCAGCTTTCTGCTATGGCCTAGGGAAGAAGCAGAAGATGACCCATAGTGCTTGGGCCCCTGAACCCCTATGGGAGACCCGGAAGAAGTCCCTGGCTCCTGGCTTTGGGCTGGCCCGGTCTGGCCCAGTCTGGCCTTTGCTGCCATTTGGAAAGTGAACAAGCAGATGGAAGACCTCTCTCTGTCTCTCCCTCTTTTTGTCTGCAACTCTGCTTCTCAAATAAATAAATACATCTTTTAAAAAAAAGAAGAAAATTAAAAAATTTAAATAATTTATCATCATTGACTCTATAACTATTTGGTTCACTCAATAAATAGATACATACATACGTACATACATGCATAGATAATTACTATACATAACGCTTTTGCTTGAGACATGAAATGAGTTCCTTCTACTCTAGGATGCATAGGTATCCCTTGCCTAAGTTGTAAGATAGTTTGCTTTACTCTGACATCTAGGAAATAATACCATTAAAAGATTTTTTGTCTCACTGAAGTATTCAGATAATGATCCTATGGGTGAGAGCCAGAAATAATTTAAAGCACAGATTTGACCAGTGTCTGAACTTGAGGAAATGATAAACTGATAAACATTTTCTAAAATCTTAGTTTCAACTCATTGTCCATTCTCATTTCACCTAGATTATGAAACTTGTCAAGTGTGAAATTGCAAAGAAGACTCTCAAATGCTTCAGCTTCTGATCTCAAATCTTTTTAGGGTAATCAGGAATTATAATGTAAAAACAAACTCGGGAAAATTCTTCCTTAGTATTTTGTTCTCAAATAAGAAAATTTCCTGACAGTATGGCTAAGGAAATATCATTCTCCTGGCAGACTAAGATTTAGACTTCTGAATCTTATGAAGTTTGCCCCCCTCTGGCTGATCTTCTGACACATCGAGAAGTCTTTTTTTAATCTATACTAGTATAGAACTCTCGTACACTTACCTCTAAACAAGGGGAAAATCTCTTTACCATTAAAAGGCCGATTTTCTTTGAAGTACAGCTCCAGTCAAACCATGTATATTTCAAAAAGCACATCAAAGAGTCAGCTAGGATTGATATGGGACTGATAGTTTGATATTGTAGAGCTACTGTGGATTAAAAATTCCATGTAACAGAAAGTGTCAGTTTAATTACATGTATATTTTAAGTAATGTCCATACATATAAATAATATGGATACATATTTCTCTATGCTCTTACCAACCATCAATAAATGTGAATAAATTGTGTGATAATCTATAATTAGCGTGTTTCTATAATTTCCTTTTGGTCTGGTAGTTCTCATTAATGTGGCTCAGCAGATTACTAGTTTAAGAAGGAATTTAATTTTCCTTGTTCTCGCAGGCCATTTTTATTCAAAACTTCCATCTCCTTACTGCTATCCAATTTATTACTGCTAATATGAATAAATGTGTTTATTAAAAGAATTAAAAATGATCAATTGGGACAGAAAGCTTGACACTTTATTTTTAGGATAAGACTTACACTATGAGGCTTTGTTTTATGCAAATATGATACATTTAATCACACACTTCTGTCTTCAGTTATAAAATAGTTTTTTGGTTTTCCTTTTAATTCATAATTCTCTTTCTGCTTCTTGTCTTCTACTTGAGCTTTGACTATTAAAATTCCTCAAGGTCCCATTAGGAGATGCAAGCTTTTATTTATTAAGCTTTCTTTCACTTTGTCCTATTCATTCTCCTGGCTATAATGAAGTCTGTGTGTCAAGGATCCTAAACCTAGTCTTTAGTCCAGTTACCAGTCCCTATTTGAAATATTCATTTGAGTTTCTAAAATGAGAAAAAAATTCAGAAAATGTAAAGTGGATAGGCAATGAAACCAAAGAAAACACATCCCAAACTGACCAATCGATCTTCTTGGGTAAATCTCTATCCATGCTGTTTCAATTTATGGCACCTGTATCTAAACCAGTTGCTTAGACACATAGTGGTTACTCATAGCATCTCTCTTTCCTTCTCCATTCCAGTGATCAACTACACAGTTTTGATTTGGCTCATATGACCATGTCTACCTTGCAAACCACCAATACTCTCACCTGAACTGCAGCAATACCTATGTATTTCCCTAATTCTTTCTTCCTTTTAAGTCATTACCCACTGAATTCTTTTAAAAAGAATTATGCCATTTCTTTGATAATGTCCTTACAACTACTTGGGATAATAATCCTGTGATCTGGCTGCTGCTAAGTTCCCTACATCTCCTGTCGCTTCTCCACCCTGCTCCAGGCACACCAATCAGTGCTTTTTTATCTCAAGGTCTTCATTTCCTTACTGTTGTCTGTGGGTGTCTGATACATAGTTCCTGGTGCTCTTCAGCTGAGGACCTGAAACTTCTGCTCAACTTTCAGCTTAGAATTTGCTTGTCAAAAGCACTTTCCAGCACCAAAATTCAATCTCCTTATTCTTTTTTTTTTCTATTCTTGTATTTTTTAAACTTTTATTTAATGAATATAAATTTCCAAAGTACAATCTGCTTATTCTTTAAAAGATATTTCTCTCCTTCTTAGGATCTATTTCTAAAAGCTGTATATTTTCTACAAGGAGTGAAGCAGATCACATGTAGTAGTTATAATAAGGTGAGACAGAGAAGGGAAGACCTATTTTTCCCTAGAGATTTATATACATTGGAAGAAAATAATTTCCTAGGAGAGGAAAAAATGAGATTGGAAGAGATTAACCACTGAAAGAAACGAGCTTCACAGGAAAATCACAATCAAGTGACAAGGAACCCTGCATTAGAGAACACAAAGGGACTTCAAATAACTCAAGGAAAATAGAATTAAAAGACAAATTTACTTCGATGCAAAAAATTGAGATCCAGTAATCATTTTTTCACAATAAGTGTTTTCCATGAACTTGGTGATGATCCTTTACATCTAGTCTAGTTCATCACTGTCCACTCTGCCTGTCAAAAAAAACTACTGAAGAGGCATAATTAAATATGAGTCCAGTCCCCATCCCAGTGATATTATTCTCTAGTTCAAAGCCAAAATAATCAATATCCCTCTATTAGGATATTAGAAGTTTTGCTATTAGAAGTTTTGCTAACTAATTCGAAGTTTTGTTCTATTAGAAGTTTTGCTAAATAATGTCTGAATTGAATCTTGAATTAAATGAGTCCAATCAGAGTTAAAAAGGAATATAACTAACAAAAAGCAGAAGTGTAATTAACAAAAAAGTGGAAAGGACAGATGGCATATCAGTTAAGATGTATTTTGGACACAGTAATATCCCACATTGGAATCCTCGGTTCTATGCTAAATTCAAGCTTCCATTTCATGCACACCATGGAAGGCAACAGTGATAATTCAGGTAGTTGGGTCACTGCCACCCACGTGGGAAGCCCAGATTGAATTACCAGTTCCTGGCTTCAGGCTGATGCAGCCCCATCTCTTGCAGGCATTCTGGGGAGTGACCCAACAATGAAAGAGCCCTAGCTGTCCCTGTCCATCTCTCTGTTTCCCCCACGTTCTTCCCTCTCTGTGCATCTCTGCCTCCCAGATACACAAAATAATTTTAAAAATGAAAACACATTGCCGGCGCCATGGCTTAACAGGCTAATCCTCCACTTTGCGGCGCTGGCACACCGGGTTCTAGTCCCGGTTTGGGTGCCGGATTCTATCCCGGTTGCCCCTCTTCCAGGCCAGCTCTCTGCTATGGCCCGGGAAGGCAATGGAGGATGGCCCAAGTGCTTTGGCCCTGCACCTGCATGGGAGACCAGGAGAAGCACCTGGCTCCTGGCTTCCGATCAGTGAGATGCGCCGGCCACAGCGGCCATTGGAGGGTGAACCAATGGCAAAAAGGAAGACCTTTCTCTCTGTCTCTCTCTCACACTATCCACTCTGCCTGTCAAAAAAAAAAAAAAAAAAAAAAAAAAAAAAAAAAAAAAAAAAACACAGTCAAATCAACCAGTAGAATAATTTGTACATTGAAAAATATAGATGACATATATGAGCAGGGTCAGAGATGTTTTAGTAAAATTACGAAAAGAAAGAAGATATGAAAAATTATCCAAAATGTCTTAAAAATACTACTGAAGAGGCATGGCCAGCACCGTGGCTCAATAGGCTAATCCTCTGCCTGCGGCACCTGTACACCGGGTTCTAGTCCTGGTTTGGGGCGCTGGATTCTGTCCCAGTTGCTCCTCTTCCAGTCCAGCTCTCTGCTGTGGCCTGGGAGTGCAGTGGAGGATGGCCCAAGTCCTTGGGCCCTGCACCTGCACGGGAGACCAGGAGAAGCACCTGGCTCCTGGCTTTGGATCAGCGCAGTGCGCTGGCTGCAGCGCACCGGCAGAAGCTGCCATTGAGGGGTGAACCAACGGAAAAGGAAGACCTTTCTCTCTGTCTCTCTCACTGTCCACTCTGCAGGTCAAAAAAATACTACTGAAGAGGCATAATTAAATATGAGTTCTCTCAAGCTAAGAGCTATTATCATTTGACTTGAGCTTTATAGTTGGTGCTGCAAGGGATTCATGGGTTATCCTGTGTATTATAGGGCATTTTATTAGCATTCCTTGGCTTTATGCATTAAATTCTCCCCTGGATCATGACAACCAAAAGTGTCTCCAAACATTGCCATATTCCCAAGGAGAGAGACACCACTCATCATTCATCCCTCCCATTGAGAATCACTGGATTCTTTAAAAGGACTTAACAGGAAAAGATTGATTTTCAAGTTTTAGCACACTGATGAAGTTCCAAAATAGTCATTTAACCAGCATATTTCTACATTTTCCCTCAGGAAAATTGATATATCTACGCTACTTATTTCATCCATTATATTACTCAAATGCTTTCGAGAAAATAATGACAAAACAGGAAAAAGAAAAATATAAAGAGATTCAGGGCATAGAAGACTTCACAAATGCAGATGTAAAGGTCAAACATAATTGTTATACTGTGGTTTCAAATTTTTCTCTGGTCTCTTTGGCAGCTAAAGTGAAAAGACAGATGATGCGTTGCATAATTTTTTTAAGCAATGAGAGGCAGGAAGTCAGTTCCACAAGGACAGCATTAGTTCTGTTAGCATTTTCTGAGGACAGGCATCCGTGACTTTATAGAGAACACGTTGAAGGACGTAGGGAACTGTGCTAACAACATTTTTTATGGCAAGAGTGCTTGTGATTTTGATACAGTTGTTCTGATGTAGTGGTTGTCAGTGGATGTTGAGAGAGTAATGTTAGAACTCAATCAAGCGAAGGCAGCTTTCCAGTAAGCTAAGATACCAAAGTCCAGCTGGATCCAAGGGTGTGATTCAGAGTATTGAGAACAATGGTTTTGTTATGCACCCTTCAAGATCTTCAGAGAGTACTATTTCTTTCTTTAGGAACTTTTAAAAAAGTATTTGAGAAAGAACAAGAGTGAGAGAGAGAAAGCAAGTCCACTCTGCTGGTCCACCCCATGAATGCCTGCAAAAGCCAGAATGTGACCAGATCAGAGCCATGAACTCAATCCGGATCTTCCACGTGGGAGGCAGGGACCCAAATATTTGAGTCATCATCTGCTGCCTCCAGGGTGCACATTCATGTGAGTTAGGCGCTGGAGTTAGGTGCTGGAGCAGGTTGTTGAATTTAGGTACCCTGATGTGGGAACCGACATACTAACCATAAGTTCAAGGCCTACCCCTTATTCTGGCTTTGTGTGAGAGCTTGATATCAGTTATTTTGATATTATATTTATGGATTAAGGCTTACTAATGCATGCACTATGTAACACAATTAGAATTATTATTTTTCCTCTTTTTTTTTTTTCTTTCTTACCCAGACAAGCCATTGCCTTCTGATGTAATTTCTGGAATTAGTGAATGCTGTTTATCTGCCCGAGCTCAGGACAATGGAAACAGTGAATAGGACAAGTAGAGTCCAAAAAGAAACAAAAATGCAACCCAGTAAACCAGGCTATCAAATAGAGAAATGATTTTATAATTTTATTTATTCCAAAACTGCCATCTGGCTTAAAATTTCAGTGATCAAACTCATAAGGCTCGGATCTCTGGGAACACACTATGGACGAGATAGCTGTGCAGACTTGGCTGTAGAGTCTGTGACTCTTGATGCTCGTGAAAAAAGGTCATGAAAATGAAGCGAAAGAAACTCTTACTCTTTTCCTCTCCCAGGAGAAAGCATGAAATAGAACAACTTTGAAGAAAATGCACATCTAAGTTAACCTAGAGATGAGAAAATGCATTGGTTAAGAGAGGATAAAATCCATGAAAGTGTTGTTTACAACCCACCAAAATAACAGTACCATCAAATATTCTGGGCTCTGAGTTTTACCCAGATGAAAAACACAGCAGTGAGTCAGCTGAGATGAAGCCCGTTTTCATCTGGGTAGGATAAGCAGGCCCTAAATACCCTAAGACAGACCAAATAATGAGCTTCATCTCCATGTGTGTAGCTGACAGGTGGCAAGAATCATTATACCATGTACTGGGGGCAACAGGAGCTACCACACACAGGGATACTTCATCTTCTACACATGCCAGTCATTTTTGCTGTCTTCCTCTCTGCCTTGCTCTGCTCATCTATTGAATACAGGCAAATGCATCTCTCAGGATCTCTTGTCTTTTGCCTTCTGGGTAATTTGAGGCAAAGGGAAGTGCTGCGAGATATTGGGAGGCAAGGCAAAGGGGATTTATATTTTTGTCTCTCCTAGTTTTAAGGAGAATCTCCAGCACCACAGCTTATCAACTAATATTTCTTCAATATTTTACCATAGAGGAATGATAATTTGACTTCTCTCTGACTTAATTTAGTTTTCAAGTATATTGGAGATTGAATGAAACTCCCGGAGAGGTACAGAATGTATTTGTGCAGCATCTTTGTTTATTAAAAAAAAAAAAAAAAAAAAAAAAGGATAGCTATATTCAGCAGTGTCAGATTTCTCTTGAATGGGAGTTAAACAAGATACAAGAATGATGTGAATGAATTCTTAGTAACAGGATAAATTCTAATTTAAATTAATATTGGCTCCCTGATACACTTAGCATTTTTCTAATTGTTGTCCCTAAAATTACACACCTATTTTTCACAAAGTGTGATAAAGGCAGCTAATAAAGTGTGAAAATATTCATTGTAGTACATAGATCTGATATAAGCTAGTCAGTGAATTTTCAGTTTCATAATTCAAATATATATGAGCCTATCTGCTTTTTTTTTTTTTTTTTTTTTTTTTTTTTTTTTTTTTTTTTAACAGGCAGAGTGGATAGTGTGAGAGAGAGACAGAGAGAAAGGTCTTCCTTTTTGCCGTTGGTTCACCCTCCAATGGCCACTGCGGCCGGCGCATCTCGCTGATCGGAAGCCAGGAGCCAGGTGCTTCTCCTGGTCTCCCATGAGGTGCAGGGCCCAAGGACTTGGGCCATCCTCCACTGCCTTCCTGGGCCATAGCAGAGAGCTGGCCTGGAAGAAGGGCAACCGGGATAGAATCCGGCGCCCCAACCGGGACTAGAACCCGGTGTGCCGGCGCCGCAAGGCGGAGGATTAGCCTGTTAAGCCACGGCGCCGGCGCCTATCTGCTTTTTTAAAAAAAAAAATTTATTTATTTATTTGAAAGTCATAATTACACAGAAAGAGAAGGGGAGACAAATATCTTCCATCCGCTGGTTTACTTCACAATTGGCCATAATGGCCGGAGCTGTGCCGATCTGAAGCCAGGGGCCAGGTGTTTCTTCCTGGTCTCCCACACAGGTGCAGGCGCCCAAGGACTTAGGCCATCTTCTACTGCTTTCCCAGGCTGTAGCAGAGAGCTGGATCAAAAGTGGAGTAGCTGGGACTTGAACCAGAATTGGCGCCCATATGGGAAGCCAGTACTGCAGGCAGCAGCTTTACCTGCTACGCCACAGCACTGGCCCACAAGCCTATCTTAATAATTGATTATGCTACAAATTGCTAAAGAATGAAAACTTTTCTTAAGGATTGAGAAAACATATGTAAATAAGAGTGTCCACATCAAACTTTAGAGACTGGTAAAATTATTAAACAAAAAAGTATGCAGGTGGGTGAGTTCATGTAAAGTGAGCATAACCATGTGGTTAATCAACAAATAAAATATCACTGATATTTCATTGTGTTCTCTACAAACCAAACTTCCCCAAATACCATCTTCACTTCGGATACCACTAAATTTTTTTTTCTGATTAACATATTTAGATAGTCCACCCTTGTTTGTCTGAAGAAGTAGCTAGCTCACTTTTAGATGCACTGTTCTGCTGTTTCAATTTATAATGATATATTTGTCCATTATTTTGTTGATGAACAGTTGGGCTTTTTTTTTCTAATTTCAGCTGCTTCGGGCAATACTCATGGTTTATTTATCCGTTAAGGTGTTCATACTAAATTTATATGCAGTTGTGTGAGTTAATTTTTTTTTAAATTCCTTTTTGTGGTATATTTTCAAGTGATTCAGTCTTTGAAATATATTTTATATCATACAGCCTCTATTTTTTTATGTTTTGGAATTAAATGCTTTTTGAAAATATAACTCCATTGTGTTCTGGCATTAATTGTTTCTGCTGACACAGTCTTATTACAGTCTTTCGTTTTTTCCTTCAAATGGCTTTTCACACTTTTGTTGTCTTGAGTTTTGTGTAGTTTTCTATGATGTGCCAGATTAAAAGCTCTCTTTTTTGTTCTTGAGGTTATTATGCACTGTGTTTTGCATACTTTTTAATCTGTTGCTAGAAATTCATAGCCATCTTTGGAAATTTCTAATCTAGGAATTCAGGTACTGCTTTTGTCTTATTTTTTATCTTCTCTGCAACTCAAATCACATTTGTGAGGAAGGCATTTGGCCCAGTGATTAGAAAGCTGGCTAAGATGCTCACATCCCATTTTGGAGTACCTAGGTTCAAATCCTGGTTCAGGCTCTTGACTCCAGCTTCCTGCTAAAGTAGATGGCTCAAGTAATTGGATCCCTGCCCTCCTTTTGGGAGACCTGGATTGAGTCTGTAGCTCCCAGCTTTGCATTGGTCCAGCCTTACTCACTGCAAGCATTTAAAGAGGATCAGAAAATGGCAACTTGCCTGGAGTTGCTTTATGAAAACTTACATGTATGTACAGCTTTTCACTTTGTCCCATATATTTCTTTCCACTTCCCAACTGTGTTTTTGCATCTTTCATATCTTTGAATTTAATCCTTAGTATTTTCTTCTAAGCCTCCTTTTAATCTGCCAATTTTCTCCTCATCTATGTCTAAACTGACATGTCACTTGATGTACATATTTATGAGTTTTTCTGTTTCTAGAAAATTTTTCTTTTCCATTTATTTCTTAGCATGTGCTTAACACCTACTGATCTGCAATTATGTGTAAAAATTTTTAAACTTGCTTATTTTTATTTATTTGAAAGGCAAAGCTGCAGAGAGACAGACAGAGGAGTAGGGGGAGAGAGAGAGAATTATTTTCCTCCATTGAGTCCTTCCCCAAATGTCCACAATATCCAAGGCTGGGCCTGGCCAAAGCCAGGTGCCTGGAATTCCATCTGGGTCTTCCATGTGGTTGCCAGAGCCCCAAGCAGTTGAGCTATCATCTGTTGACTCCCAGGGTACACAACAAGAAACTGGATTGGAAGCTAAGACAAGATTCAATCTCAGACATTCAGGTAGGGAATGCAGGTGTCCCAAGTGGTGCCTTAAGCCAATGCAACAAGACACATGGCTGTATTTTAAATCTGATAGTCCTTACAATATGAAGCTTGTAGTCTAACACCTAATTACATGTTTCATTAGCTGATATTTATTTCTGTGTACATATTTGGTTTCTTAAATTTGATTCTAAACACTGTAAAAATTCATTCTGTATCTATTTTGTTTTTCATTTATCTTAATGTCCAGCATGCTAGAGCACAATTTATATTCCAATATCCTAATACATAAGACTTATCAACTCACTTCTTAATTTCTTTAAACATTTTTTATTTATTTGAAAAGCAGAGAGAGAGAGAGAGAGAGAGAGAGAGAGAGAGATCTTCCATCTTCCATCTTCCATCTTCTGTTTTACTCCCTAATTGACCACATTGGCTGGAGCTGGACCAGGATGAAACCAGGAACCAGAAGCTCCATCCAGGTATCCAACGTGAGTGTAGGGACCCAAGGACTGGGGCCATCTTCTGCTGCTTTCTCGGGATTATTGGAAGGGAGCTGGATTGAGGTGAAGCAGCTGTTTAACTCTCTGCAGCACAGTGCCAGTAAAATGCTCTCTTTTTTCCACCTTCATTTCTGCAATTCCTATCCAGAAAACTAACATCACATGTTGAATCCCATCCTGCTACTCAGCCATTTTTCTCTCATGGTCCTATACCTTTCTCCTCCTAAGTAGAAAACATGATTTGTAAGTAAAAAACCTAGAGTTATAGGCAAACTAACTTCATGCCATAAAGGAGTCTTTCAACTTTGCCAAATAAAATGTGAAATTTTGACATCTCTAAAAAATTTCCCTCAATATTTGATACTGAGTATTTCCGCAAGAAAAACACTAGAATTCATTATTTACTGTGTGCCAAACAGTTTTTTTTTAAATGTGTATTATTATATTGATCTCTCTTAATGGTAAGTACCATTATTACTTCCATGCTATAAATGGAGAAATTATGACATCAATACATAATGTAACTTGTTCACATCACACAGATAGAAGGTGAGGAGTTTGAATTTATATCTAAGCAAGTTGGCATCAGAAACCACTGTCTTAACTCACTACACAAGACCAAATCTGCAGTTCCTCTGTGTGGCTGGCCTGCCTGTTAACAAGGATCTCAGCATTGTAGATGGAATCTGTCCACCATGCTGCGATCTGTGACTATGTAGTGTGCCCTACACTCGACATTAGATTCCATGCACTGGTTTAAGCATACAGATGATTATTAGATGGTTCAAAAGCTAAGAGCAGCATGAAAATGAGTGAATTCAGTATTATTTAAGAGCACATTGTCAATGTCTTCATTGTACCCATCTGTCTTTCTCCCTAAGTACGTTGTTGAGTTCATGGAATCTATCAACAGATTTGTATGTACTATTGTGGTCATAGCGATATTCAACACAGTTCTTCCCAGGGTGCTTAAAATTAAATTTCAGCTTTACTGTATCTTTCGTAAATGCCAATTTCATTTCCTGTTTTATTTGCTGTTCCTGATCGTGTTCAGACTCCAGTTATGATATATTTTGAAGACTGTAAACTTGTAATTACTTTAGGAGTTATAACACCATTCAAAGATTTGCCTTCATTTCATTCCCTTAGCCTAAAATCAAAAGCACAGTACAGATATGATTAGAAACACCATTCATATATGAAACTGAAAACTAGAATTTCATGAAGCAGTGGGCATGCAATTATCATAGTTACCTACATATTACATAGACTATGTAAATGAGTGCATCTTACAGTGACATCACTACATTCACGTGATTTATTTGGTACAAATGCCCCTATACAATGGGGATGGAGCTGGTGTTGTGGTATAGTGGGTAAAGCCACTGCCTGCTATGCTGGTATCCCATATGGGCGCCAGTTCAGGTCCAGTTGTTCCACTTCCAATCCAGCTCTCTGTTAATGGCCTGGGAAAAGCAGCCGAAGATGGCACAGGTGCTTGGGCACCTGACACCCATGTAAGAGACCCACAAGAAGCTCTGGCTCCTGGCCAAGTCTCAGCTGTTGCAGCCAATGAGGGAGTGAACCAGAGGATGGAACAATTCCTCTCTCTTTCTCTCCTTATTTCTCTCTCTCTCTCTCTCTCTATATATATATATATATATATATATGCATGTGCATGTGTGTGTGTGTGTGTCTTGTGTCTCTCTCTTTCTCTCTCTCTCTCTGGAACTCTGACTTTAGATAAATAAATAAACCTTTCAAAAAAAGACTTTTCAGAAAGTTAGCATCTGTTATAAAAAAGGTGGGGATAATAACATTAACTATCACTGGGTTTTTGAGAGGCTATAATAAATACAAAATACTTGACATATAGAAAGAGAATATATTTAGTAACAGTATTAATCATGGGACACTTACATTGTATCCTACCCACAATTTTAATAAAAATTATTTTATACTTTAGAAACTAGTGTTGACCACAAACAGCTATATTAAGGGCATTAGAAATTCTATGTTGAAGATTTAAAATATTTATCTAAAATATAATTTAAGAGGGATACGTATTTAACTTTTGAAAACAGAAAATGTAATGATTTTAATGTTTGTATGTCTATTTTACTTACCTGTTTGAATGAATCTATGTATCTAAATATCTATTTCTGAGAGGTTTTTGTAGTGTGCAGACAGGGATTTGATTTCTTTATTTGAAACTAAAAAGCACAAACCTAAAAGAGTGAAAATAAAATAGAAATCTTAAGAGCTTGATTTGAAAATATAAGCTTTAAAATCATAAACAGGCAATTTTCATGAGGAATTCATTAAAAACCAATATCAACATCATTATCACAACTCTCAATGTCACCCTCCCTCTCCGATACCCTTTATAGATGGTATATTCACACATTTTTGCTGTTAAAGAAGTGAAATCTGGACAGGTACCAGTTTAATGAATAAGTTATTTTGACACTTGATCTCAAAGGAATTAAGGATGTGCTTAATAAGACTCCTAGCATTAAAGTTATATTTTCTCCTTACCATCATGTCATCTCCTAGCTAAAAAGAATTAGAAGTGTTTGGTATTTAAACAGGACAGCATTTAATTAGGCAAAATGTGGAAAAGGTCATTTTCTGAAGCAGCAGCACCTACATCCTGCTCTCATGCCAAAGACTCCGTTTCAACATAATTTTAAGTAAGTTTCATTTTCCTCATTTCTATTATTACTCCATTTGTCTCACAGAATTGTAAAATTTAAACAATAATTGTGAAAAGTTTGTGGAAATCTATAAAGTCTGATAAAACATTGATTTTTTGTTCATTTCACAACTCCCTCTTTAAAATATAAAGCAGCAGAGGCCATTGTATCACATGTAACAATTGCCATGTTTAGAATAAGACCATTTTCCTTTAAAATTTCAACCTAAATATTTTAAATATGATATAGATAAAATATGTCCTAGGTAATCCAAATATGACAAAAATCTCTAAATATAAACAGAAATAAGAATCCAGTTGACTATATAAAATATTTCTAAGAATCAGAACAAATTTATATTGATTATGGTAATAAAATGAGTCATTTATTGGAGAAAAAAATCATCAGTATGGAGTGTCAGATTTTATGAATGGTGAGACTTGATTACTGGAACTATGGCTTATGTTCCCCTAGTGGATGGTCTGGAGGAATTTTGTTTGATGAACATAGGCCTGAGGAGCATGTACGAAGTGGTTAAAATTGACATTTAGCATAAGTAAATGGGTGGATCATAAATTTCTGTCCTCTAGTAAAATAACAGAAAAATATTTATATTCCTTATAACCTTACTTTGAAAATCAACTTTATATGTTGGTAATATGTAAAACCATTTATTGTAGTTTTCTGTACAAAAATCAAATATATATTATAAATATATACTTGGAAGGAAATATGGAAGCTGCACATTATAAAAGTCTGCTAGTTGTCTCATCATAAAGAAGCCAGCTGAAAATATGGTGGCTCCTGACTGTTTATCTTCATTTGGTTTATTACTATCCCTGTTGCCTTCATACCCTCCTAGAAATCTTGGCTTTGAACTTCCAAGGCTTTTATCTAGTAATGCAATCTGCTATCTTTTATACAGAAGATAAGACAATAAATAGTAAAACGACATGCCAGAATAGGAAAGGCACAGAGAGGAAAGTAATAGGGTTTCCATAATTCACATCATCAGTCCAGACAGGCTTTGAGAAAGAAGGGTGTGTGTGTGTGTGTGTGTGTGTGAGAGAGAGAGAGAGAGAGAGAGAGAGATACAAAAGATACAAAAATCACTAAGCAGAAGTTATTGAAGAGAAAAAGTGAGGACATTCTGTTACAAAGGAGGTTTGGGTTGAGCGTTATTACAGATGATGTCTTACCAAGAAAGATCTTGGGTGTCAAGCTGAGGAACTAGGGTATCATCTCGAAGCATCTGGACCACAGGCTATTGACAGGACATATGTGCCTCCTTGATCCAAATCTTTCATTACACTGTGAACTCTCTGATGAGAAATTCTACCCATGAGTATGAATGCTATGTTTAGAGAAGGATCACATGGAGGCCTGAATGGAAGGGAAACATTAGAATAGAATCAGAAAGCATCGTTTATTATTCCTTGAGGAGTCAATAAGCTTATTGAAATGCAGAGGGGTCAATGCTGTGGCTTAGCAGGTAAAGCAGCTGCCTGCAGTGCTGGCATCCCATATGGGTGCCAGTTCAAGTCCCGGCTGCTCCACTTCCAATCCAGCTCTCTGCTATTGCCTGGGAAAGCAGTAGAAAATGACCCGAGTCCTTGGGACCCTGAACCTGTGTGGGAGACCTGGAAGAAGCTCCTGGCTCTTGGCTTCAAATTGGCACAGCTCTGGCCATTGCAGCCAATTGGGGAGTAAACCAACGGATGGAAGACGACCTCTCTCTCTAAATCTCCCCTCTCTGTGTAACACTGACTTTCAAATAAATAAATAAATCCTTAAAAAAAGAAAGAAAATGCAGAGACCTTCTGGCTCTGGTAAGCTAATTATTATCCCTGATATTTATCTAAAAACTGAGGACTTCAAATAAGAAATAATTTAAAATAAAAATAAAACATTGAAGAATACAATAGTATTATTCTTTATTTCTTGTATTTTTAAATGTTTTCACAAGATATAAATCATGAATCTCTATTTGTGGGCAGGCATTGTGGTGCAGTGAGTTAAGCTACCACTTACAATGACAGCATCATGTATCAGATTACTGCTTTGAGTCCCAGGTGCTCTGTTTCTGATCCATTTCCCTGCTTATTTACCTACGAAAGCAGTAGAAGATGGCCCCAGCCGTCCACATGGGAAACCCAACTGAACTTCCAGGCTCTTGGCCTCAGCCTCTCCTGGTCCCGGCTCTACCAGTGCTTTGTGCAGTAAATCAGCAGACAGAATAGTCTCTCTCTCTCTCGTTCTCTCTCTCTCTCAGCCTTGCAAATAAATACATAAATCTTTGAAATAAAATCACTATTCATGAAAGAAAATACCATTCATGAAAGTAGGAAAAATGAGGAATACTAGACTGAAATCATGTTCAGATTGTGATTACAAATGCTATACTGACCAACCAAGTGCTGAAGGGGAGTCTGATTCTGAGTTTATAGGTTTTGTAGGTTGACACATTTTTTTTCAGTTGTCCTGTGGCCTAGTTTCAATCCTGAGAGACATCAATTTTTGCTCTTAGGTTTTTTTTAATTGAATTATAGAAATTCTCAAGAAGGAAGATAAAATAGCATGCTCCAATGTCTGAAATTTTAATCATATTTATGTCTTCACATATGATACAATGTTTTTCCTTACCACATAATGGGAGAATGTTAATTTTCAAAATTTATTTATTTTTAAATGATATGAAATTGTATTACGTATCTTGTATAGCATAAAATATAAATAGAAATGCATATACTGTGGAGTGGTTAAATCTAGCAAATTAACAAATCCACTATTTCACATAGTAACTATTTTTGTCATCCTCTCTCAGCATGGATCATTAACTATAGTTACCATGTTGTACACCAAACTTCTTGAATTTATCCTTTTTACTATAATAATTTCCCATACCAAAATAGAGACAAAATATCCAATTCTAACAGGAAATTTGTATGGGAAATACTTCAGTAACAGAACTAGAGATTTTATTTGCAATCATGCCATTTAGCCATGTATGTGACCTTGGATGAGCTGCTTTGACCTTTCAAACCTCAGTTTCCTCATCAAAGAAAAAAATAGTAAGTAATTTGGGAAATGAGAACTAAAGACACTTATCACACTAAACTGTTTTGTTGTGAATTATTAAAATTTGACACTTCCACAGCTTACTCGCAATCAGAAGGCAAACATTTAGTTATTTTAATTTTCTAAATTCTACTCCCTTTATAAAGGCAGCTTTTAATTGCCTCTTAAGGTCAGACCAGCTCTGGCAAATGATTTACTCACTCATCATTCATCACACTCATCCAGATGTAGCATCCATCCAAGCCTTTTGTGCAACAGCCTCACATGTAGGACATAGAAGTTAACTTCTGCATCCAAATCCAAATCTGGTCCAACATCAGCTGTAAGATCCAAGATCGTACTTCAGTGAGGCTGATAAAATGTGAGACAAAGGTGCTGGTATGTATGTGACTCTGTGATTGTGTCTGAGTGCATTAATTCACAGTTGATTTTATGACCAGTAACGTGAGTGCAGACGGCAGCTAAGGAGAAACCAGGGGATGCTTTCGGATTGAGCAAGCCCTACAGTTATCCAAATCAACGCTGTGAATAAACAGAAAGCATTTTCAAATTACTAAAGTCCATCATATGGCTACAGGTTGTGTTCCACAGAGGTGAATTATCTAGAATATGAACTATCAGTATACGTCAGGAGGTCACTTTTATTACTTTTTCGTTTTTGTCGAGAGGAGTTACTGTTCATCTCTTCAAAGCATTGAGATCTCCAGTATAGCAGGAGAGTAACGAATGCCGCTGATTCAATTCCAGAGTGAAGCAGGGAAAGTTGAGACTGTCAGCTTTCAGTTCTAGAAAATCAAGAAAGGGAGCAGGAAAACGGTAATGAAACTAGATTCTTGCCAGCAAAGATTTCCAGATTGGCTTTATGGGAATTTCTCATAAATAACAACTTACAAGATAAATGTACAGATAACTCACACAGTTTGTGATTTTTTCCCATTCTATTAATCTTTTATGTTCCTTTAGAATATTTCTTAGTAATACTTTTAAAAACAGTAACACATTCATTCATTTCACAGAGCAACACAGAGAGAGGAAGACAGAGAAAGAGAAAGAGAGGCATTGTCTTTCTGGAGATTGACCCCTTAAGCATAGCAGGAGCTGAAGCCAGGAGACAAGAATTCCATCTGGGTGGCAGGGGATTAAGCACTTGAGTCATCATCTAATGTCTCCCAGGTGCACTAGCAAGGAATTGGATCAGAAGCAGGACTCAGACCAGGCACTTTGACATGAATGAGGGTGTCCCAAACAGCAGCTTTACATGCTGCACCACAGTCCTGCTGCAAATCACCGTCTTTCTCCATACTTAATCCTCCTAAATCGATATGATTGTGTTAATAAACATACCACACACTAGAAGAGGGATTCCTGTGTGCTGAATTTGAAGCCAACAAAGGCATCTCATTCAAAGACCACCTCTCAGAAGCGTTGCAGGAGTCTAGTTTTAGCTCTTCAGGTTCGTGTCTCATAACCTCCAAGAATAAGGAGTGTGGGCAAAGAAGGGCAAGCAGAGACACAGAGTCCTGAAGCAAAGGAAAGTTCCCTCAGCAGGAAGGGTCCCTGAGCAGGGAAGGGGGAGCTGTCTAAAAGTTTGTATTTGAGTTATGAGGAAATCTACACAGGGTTTTGAAAACATTTCATTTAGTCACCAATGACCTTCTTGTTGCTGGGAAGTCTGTATTTGGATTGGTCCAGCTGTAGCAGCATCCAGTTTTGGAGTAGTGGGGCCTTTTGCTCCTGGCGTTTCACCCTGCACATGAGGCTTGAGTCTGCCTTGGCACATCAGGCTTCAGTGTCTTGTGCCCTTTGTGTCCCTAAAAAAATCTGCCTATTGCTGCATCTTAGCTGCCTCCTGTCTCTGTGTCCAGTAAACAAAAGCGAAATCACCAAAAATCAGATGCAAATTCCTTTCGTTTTATTCAGTATTTTCTAACATTATCTATAAAATGATTAAATCAGTTTTGTCTGCCTGGCCATTTTCTTTAGTGGACATCTGACACATGACAGATTAACAGAGCAGACTTTACTTGCTTCTTAAGTAATATGGTCTCCTATTCCCCCTCAAGCCATTTGTTCATGCAGATTCAAATCTTTCTTCAAGACCAAAGTTCCCCAAGGCCCGATAGAACTTTTGCAAATATCATCTGTCCTTGCAGATCTACAAAGCAAGAGGTTTAGATTTTTTTTAAAAAAATGGAATTTCCTGGGAATATAATGTGTTTTACATAACTGAGACTCATTAAATAAATATTAAAGAGTGGCTTAAATAAAGGATAAGAAAAACAGGTTGTAGGTTGTCTACTAGCCAAGGAGAAAGATATTCACAATTAGGAAATCAGTAACCACCTGCCTAAGGGGATTGATGAAAGTTATTTAATTACTTGAGGATAAAAAGCATGTTGGAGTGTATTCCTTTCAGAGTAATAAAATTATTCTTTTTGTTCTTTTAAACACTTG
This sequence comes from Lepus europaeus, assembly GCF_033115175.1. Taxonomy (NCBI): domain Eukaryota; kingdom Metazoa; phylum Chordata; class Mammalia; order Lagomorpha; family Leporidae; genus Lepus; species Lepus europaeus. Next base: position 111,798,655 of record NC_084835.1, on the reverse strand, counting down.
AGGAAAAACTGATATTGCATAACTGTTAAAATTTTCAGAATAATTAATCCTCCCTGGTGCACATGTAATTCCCATTTGTTATCAGGTTATCTGATTACTGACATAATTTCACATGCAATTTATGATGCTGGACAGAAATCCCAGTAGCAAACTAGCAAAAGAAGACAAAAAAGTAGAAAATGAAGAGTTTCCAATGTTTAAGATTTTCTTTTTATAAATGCCAGTATGATCACTTGGCACATAATTGAGAAAATCAGAGTGAATTTCTAACACTTGAGCACACTCAAGAGGTGTTGGGGGGCAGAGACAGTTTGACATAAGCAGAAGCTCTGGAAGTGCCTCCTAACTGATAATTGAAGGGCACAACTCGACTTAGACACTGCGGAGGAGAGCATGTTCTGGTCCATCCAGGAAAGAAGGTAATGTTATGAGCACCACACACGAGAGCAAAGGATAAGAGTTCGCTAGGATCCATTGGAATGTGTGTTTATTATGGTTTTGCACAATGCTTAATCAATTCTACTGCCTTAGAAGGAACCTTGGGGACAAAATTAAAGCCAAACCTGCTATGTGCTTTTTAAAAAAATCATTTAAAAGTCAGAGATAGGGGCGGGAGGTCTCCTACCTGCTGATTTATTCTCCAAATGCCTGGGAACCAGGAATTCAGAGTCTCCCACATCATGGTGGCAGGGGCCACTCCTGCCACGTGTTGATCAGAAAAGTGAGAGCAGCACATGTTGGAAGGAACAAGCAATAGGAAAGGAACAGAAGTGACTGTGAAAGCAGGCCCTGATCCATTGAACTATAAAACAGCCTGACTTAATCTGACTAAGATTAAAACACACTTGAGGTTAACATTTAGTTTAGTGTTAAGATATATGCATTCAGCATTGGAATACCTGGGTTTGATTCCTGTCTCCAGCTCCTAACTCCAACTTCCTTCCAGTGAAGACCCTGGGAGGCAGCAGATGACACCTCAGGTAACTGGATTTCTGCCACTCATATGGCCAACCTCAGTTACGTTCCTGGTTCTATTCACTGTGGGTATTTGGGCAGTGACCCACAGATGGGAACTCTCTCTCTCTATGTCTGTCTGTCTCTGCTGCAAAGAAATTCTTTATAATTGTGTGTTTATTTTAATTGCAGAGAGACAACAGAAAGAGATCTCTTACCTGCGGGTTCACTCTCTAAATGCCAGCAACATCTGGGAATGGGCTAAGGCGAATGAAGCCAGGAATCAGGAGTTAAATCCAAGTCCCTCATGTGGGTAGCAGAGACTCAACCAGTTGAGCCATTACCTGCTGCCTCCAGGGTATGTATTAGCAAGAAGCAAGAATCAGGACAGGAGTCCATATTCAGACTCAGGCACTTTGAGATGGGAAATGGATGTTCCAAATGGAAAATTAAGTTCTGTAGCAAATGCTTATCCTACAAATCAATAAATTAAAAAAAATGTGTATTTTTTGCTCATCATACCTTCTATATTAAATTATATATTTTCTGGCCGGCGCCGCAGCTCACTAGGCTAATCCTCTGCCTTGCGGCGCCGGCACACTGGGTTCTAGTCCCGGTCGGGGCACCAATCCTGTCCCGGTTGCCCCTCTTCCAGGCCAGCTCTCTGCTGTGGCCAGGGAGTGCAGTGGAGGATGGCCCAAGTCCTTGGGCCCTGCACCCCATGGGAGACCAGGAGAAGCACCTGGCTCCTGCCATCGGATCAGCGCGGTGCGCCGGCCGCAGCGCGCCAGCCGCGGCGGCCATTGGAGGGTGAACCAATGGCAAAAGGAAGACCTTTCTCTCTGTCTCTCTTTCACTGTCCACTCTGCCTGTCAAAAATAAAAAAAAATAAAAAAAGTAAATAAATTATATATTTTCTGCTTTCCTTGTCATTTTCAAATAACTCAGGGAATTATATTTTTAACTATTAGAAGAAATTCAAGCTATGTAGACCAAGGAATATCACCTTTTTTAAAAAAAATCGTGATTTATCAGTCACCAACATCATAAAGTAGTATAATGACAAAGCATTAGCATAACTGAAGATCACAAATCATCAGTGTGAATTGCCTATTAAAAATAAATATTAGAAATATGAATATCTAAAATGACTTTAATTTTGAAATATAATAAGAACCCATGAGTTATTGTAGAATAAAAATATACCTGACAAGCAGACAAAAACCATCTGCTTCCCATAAAAGGAGAAGGTTCAACATGGTTTTGATCAGAGGTATTGTTAATAAAAGATTAATAAGCTGAAAGATTAATAATATCTCAAAGTGAAGAAGTTCTTTTTATCTCCTCTGCCTTCGTCTCCTTTCGTGTAGGTGTTAATGAGTATTGAAAGGGACAAAAGGCAAACACGACACAGGAGAAAGGGGCACATTGAATCTCATCCTTAAATAATTTGACTTGGCCCACATGACCTTCCCATTGGAGTCCCTCAGAAAATAGATTCTCTGTGACAGGCATTTCCTAGGGCTGTTTCTGCACAGAAAGTAAATATTCACAGTCAGAAAAATATGACATAGACACTTTGTAAGATATTCTCTAGGAAAAGTCAGAATTCTTTTGCATCAAATTTTGTGAAAGAAGAAAACCTGTTATCTTCAGTAAATTAAACATCACTTTGTAGCAAATCCATTTCTCTTTCTACTCCCTAACTACTTCTTAACCCTCTTCAATTTTCAGAAAAAAACAGGTCCTCATCAGGGACTAAGAAAAGGATTTTTGTTTTCTTTTTCTTTCTTTTTTTTTTTTTTTTTTTTTTTTTTTTTTTTTTTTGCTAATCTCTGTTTTGATGTAATTTCTCAAATTCTATGACTATTCAGGTTGTGGAAATTTACTGCTTTTGCTTACAGAAGCAAGGCCCTAGGTAAGCAGATGCTCTGGGATAGTTACATGGTGTAGAACAGTAGCCACCAATACAGAACCAACTCGGGCTGGTCACAGTGAGTGTATCATTGTTTAACATCAATTTTTTTAAAATCTGTTTATTAAATAGAAATACAAGGTTTTCATAAGACTATTTCTAAATGTTTGACAGTTCTGTCTTGTTGAACTCTAGATCTTACTTTTCTGGAGTTCATATATTCAAACTATGTGTTGCCAAAGTCAAGATCTCTGTACCCTCTCTGATTCTCTCGACACTGGGCCATGCCAGGCAGGCAGCAGAAGTCCTTTCAGTCCTCCTTGTAGCATCACACCTGTTTTTATCAGAATTGCAAGCTTGAAGTGCAGCAGAGCTGAGACCCCTTTATGCTGCTCTTGTGGGTGCATTGACTTCTTGTCTCTTTGACATATGGTATTATTTTAACTCTTGCTATTATCCTATGTAATCATCTCCACAAATGTACAAGGCTGTATGTTTTACTTGGCCACATGGCTGACTGAGGACAAATTTCACATTTTCCTGGCATCTATGATACTCTAATCGCAGTCTATGGCAATAGGAAATCACTGGTCTCCTTAACAAGATCATTGGCCTGCTGTACAGCTCTCCTTTTGCAATCAAAATCATGGAGGTTGTACCCTTCCTATGGAGCATTCCAACCACTTTGACTATAGCAGTTCTCTACCTACTGACCAGTTTTAGTAATATGCACTTAAGGCTTTATGCTCTCCAATGATGCTAATCTTGTTTCATCTCTTTGGCATTTGATCTTGCTCTGTATTTGACTCTGTGGTTCAGGTAGTGAGGGAATAGATTTCCCATATAAATGACACTGCAAATACTGAGATTGTGAATAATGTGATAGCAAAATCAGAGCTTTGGTTTGTACTCATGTGGGTTTGAGTTTCAGTTCTGTGCCTCATGTACCTCACTGGACTTCAATTCTCTTGCCTGTGAGTGGAGACAGTAAATGCTTACTTTACCAAGCTTCTATGAAGGTTAAATGAGACAAGTAGTGTGCACTGCATAATTAGTGCTTAAGCCTATGATGAGTGCAAGTAAATCCTGGCTGTAAATGATAACATCTCTGATTAACACCCCAAACTCCTTTCCATGACCTGTGGATTCCTCACCTTCCTCCTGAGTGGAATGACAAGCATTTGCCATCCCTTTACTTCTTATTTTATCAAGCAGGTCTGTTGACTGCCCGGCTCAGCAATGCCATCAAATACTGTCAAAGAAATCAGCACTCATTTTAAAGATTTAATTGTATGTTATACACATCCAAATTCACTGGCAGAAATAATACATGTGTGTAGGTAAATGGATAAGAAATTGCAGTAGAATTTTCAGCCTGATATTGACAACTTTAAAACTACAACATATTAGCTGGGGTAATATAGAAACTAAAAATATTTTCAAATCATGTTTAAATTAAGACATCAGAAAAATATTTCACATACTCAGAATCCCATTGCCTCAAGAGAGACAGAAATATGTATTACTATAATTTTCAATTATGGAACAGAAATTGAAATATTTATAAGCAATCATAATCAAACTAAAGTCCAAAAATATTTCTTAAAATATGATTATGGGTAATGTCTTTCATCCTTCTCCTCCCAAAATATTAACAACATAGCTTGCCTCACACGTTTTACACTTCCTAAATTTCATGAAGGAGACTTAAATCCACATCCTAGGATAAATTTCACAAAGAAAACTGCAATTCTCTAATTCTGGAGACAACTCATGCTTTGATGAAGAAAAGTATTAAACACACGAATTTGCCTGCACCCACTGGAGACCTGAAGCTCCTGTGAGTACAAGCCACCAGCATAGGGAAATGGGTCAGACTCTTACAAGTTCGTTTATATCTGTGGTACGTGTTACTGATGTTTTCTAATTTTTTGTCCCTCCAGCTTCCTAGCACACCAAGCATAGGTGAGTCATGTGACTTCTATTTTTAAAGATCTATTATTTATTTGTTTGAAAAGCAGAGTTAGAGAGAGAGAGAGAGAGAGAGATATTCCATCTGCTGTTTCACTTCCCAGATAGCTGCAAAGGGGCAAGCCAAAGCCAGGAACTTGAAATTCCATCGGGTCTCCACATCATGGATGCAGAGGCCTAAGCATTCAGGCCATCTTCTTCTGCTTTCCCAGGCACATTAACAGGGAACTGGATTGGAAGTGGAGCAACCAGGACTTGAACTAGCACCCATATGGGATGTCAGCATCGCAGGTGGCTGCTTAACCCACTGGGTCACAACACAAGCCCCAGTGGCTTCCATTTTTAATGAGTTATTAAACGTTGGAAAGTGACTTATAAGGCTAAAATATTTAATTGCTAATGCAAGGCACATATAGATTCCCCTTTAAAATTGCTTTATTTATTTATTTATGTATTTATTTTTGTGATGAAAGCTCCTTAAATCTGTTTCCCTGATTGTCATCCTATTTTTCCCCTGGTAACCAGCAATGACCGTAAGATAATGGAAGAAAATCTTTATTGTTTAAAGCCCTGAGAGTTGAGGAGAGAAGGGATACACACACACACACACATGCACTCATATATCCCTCCTGATAAAAATATCAGCGTAACTGTGCTTGCTGGAAGGATTAATGATCAGTGCAGAGAAGGGGCCTAGAAATAGAAATCTCTATTGTAGAGTGAAATGTGAAACTCAACAAGAGAGAAAGATACCTCCTTTCATGAACCTGGAATTAGAAAGGACCAATTCTCCTCCCATCTCCTATCCCCCACTCTTCTCACTAGGCTCTTACCAAGGGTATAAAGATTTTTGGTTTGGGGACACCTTCATAAGAAATTTGTCAGGGATGCTGTAGAGCACAAGAAAGTCTGTGAACTGATACAAAAGGCAGAACTGGTCCAGAAAGAGATACCAGAAAAAGAATCACTAGGACAAATCAAAGAGATAACAAACTAAAACTACACTTAAGGAGAGGAAACATCTGGAACATATTTTATTCAATAGTCTTTCAGCTTTCAAATTTATAAAGCAAGCCAATGAACTGTTGAATAACATATGTTATATCTTCCTACGTTGATAAATATACTTTGCTAAGGACAAAATTGATCAAGTATGTTTTTCTATGATTAAAATTTGGAATAATATCAAAATTGAATATATCCATTTGCACATTGGCCATGTTTAGACAACCATAGTTCATGAACATCTACATATTTATTTTACAAAATTTATTTTTATTGATTTCAGCTCTGAAGATCACTCATTATGTTGTTATAATGAAAGTTTCCACATAATCTGTGCTGTATGGAGGGGTTGGGAAAAACTGGCTCACAACACTTGTTTCAGCACAACCCCAAGTCTAAGAATTGTTTTAATCTATTTGAAATGATTGGAAAAAATAAAAGGAGGATATATTTTTGATGCATGAATATCATATAATATTTAAATTTAAATGTTCAAAAGTTAGATTTCAGGGATGAGCATTTGGTGTAGTGGTTACAATGGTATTTAAAATGCCTGGAACTCATATCAGAGTACCCAGTTTCATGTCGCAGTTCCCCAATCCTCCTTCCTGCTAACGTGCGCCCTGAGAGGCAACAGTTGGTGGCTCAAGAAATTGGGGGGGTGGGGTGGAGGCTGGCGCTGTGGTGCAGCAGGTAAAGCCGCCGCCTGCAGTGCTGACATTTCATATGGGTTTGAGACCCGGCTGCTCCACTTCTGATCCAGCTCTCTGCTGTGGCCTGGGAAAGCAGTAGAAGATGGCCCAAGTCCTTGGGTCCCTGTACTTGCGTGGGAGACCCACAAGAAGCTCCTGGTTCCTGGCTTTGGATTGATGCAGCTCTAGCCATTGCGGCCATCTTAGGGAGTGAACCAATGGATGGAAGACCTCTCTCTCTGCCTCTCCTTCTCTCTCTGTGTAACTCTTTCGAGTAAGTAAATAAATCTTTAAAAAAAAAAAAGAAATTGGGTTTTTCCACTTCAGGTAGGAGTCCTGGATTATATTCTGAGCTCCTGGTTTTGGCCTCTGCTCTGCCCGAACCATTTCACGTATTTGGCAAGTGAGAGAGTGCGCTCTCGTTCTCTCTTCCTCCCTCCCTTCCTCCCTCCCTCCCTCCCTCCCTCCATCTAATGAATAAAAATAGTAAAGAAAAAATTGTCATTAAGTTTTATTGGAACACAGTCATGGCCATTTATGTTTGCATCAGTCTGTGGCTGTTTTCTCAGGACAGCTGGAGAGTGGAACAGTTACAACAGAGAATTCTATGGCCACAGTTCTAATGGAGTTACTGTTTGATTCTTTACAGCTAAGTTTGCTAACACCAATCTAAAGAATCAAAGCTATTAAAAGACACCATTTACAACTATAAACTATTTGTTAATTTTTGGAAAACTAAATAGATAAAATCACTAAAAATCAAATATAGTTTTATTTTTTATTAAATATTATTTTCTATTGATTTATATTACTTATTATTCATTTTCTATTGCTTTATCTCAAATTCTATATCAAAAATCTAACTATTCTTAAATGTCTTCTAAAATCAAATTAAATTATATTAAACATTTCCATTAAAAAGAACCTGCCATCATTGAATGCACAATGCTAATATTTAACAACCATATAGTTGCCAAGATAAATAATAAGTACAATATTTCAGTCTCATCATATCTGGACTTACATAAAAGTAATAAGAAATGTTTCACATTTCCAATCATCCTCAGCAGTCACATTCAATTCTGCAATTCACTATGAATTTTGACCCAATAACTTGAACCTCTAAAATGAATTAGAGCACAAAGAGAAGCAACTGAGTTGATTCAGAAATAATTCCCTATTACACAAAAATCTACAGCTTTTCTGATGTGAGGAGAATGATTTGAGAAGTTCAATAACGTTTCTTTACTATAGATAGCCACCACAGGAGCTCTTTCCCTTGTTTTCTGTCAAGGTCTCATTTAAGTTGGCAGTAGCACACACCCCAAGCCTTCATAGGGTTTTTCTACCCATTCACTTAATTTTTTTAAATTTATTTATTAAAAAAAACCAGATGTCATGCTTTTTATATACACAGTTCTTTTTTTTTAAATTAAACTTTTATTTAATGAATATAAATTTCCAAAGTACAGCTTATGGGTTACAATGGCTTCCCCCTCCCAAAACTTCCCTCCCACCCACAACCCTCCCCTTTCCCGCTCCCTCTCCCCTTCCAATCACATCATGATTCATTTTCAATTCTCTTTATATACAGAAGATCAGTTTAGTATATATTAGGTAACGATTTCAACAGTTTGCCGCCATATAGCGACACATAGTGAGAAAAAAAATACTTTAAATATTTTTTATTTTCATTTTATTTGAAAGACAAAGTTTCAGACAGAGGTAGAGACAGAGAGAGGTCTTCCATCTGCTGGTTCACTCCCTAGATGGCCACAATGGCCGGAGCTGTACCAATCTGTATCCAGGAGCCTCTCCGGGTCTTCCACACAGGTGCAGGGGCCCAAAGATTTGGGCCATCTTCTACTGCTTTCCCAGGCCATAGCAGAGAGCTGGATCAGAAGAAGAGCAGTCGGGACTAGAACCGGTGCCCACATGGGATGCCGGCGCTTCGGGCCAGGGTTTAACTTGCTGCGCCACAGTGCTGGCCCCTCACATACACAGCTTTAAGAACCTCTTGAGGGGGCTGAGTCTGTGGCATAGCTGGTAAAGCCACTACTAGTAGTGCCGGCATCCCATGTGGGTACCGGTTCGAGTCCCAGCTGCGCCACTTCTGATCCAGCTCTCTGCTATGGCCTGGGAAAGCAGTAGAAGATGACCCAAGTGCTTGGGACATTGCACCCATGTGGAGGACCTGGAAGAGGCTCCTGGCTCCTCAACTCATACCAGTGCAGCTCCAGCTGTCATGACCATCTGGAGAGTGAACCAATGGATGGAAGACCTCTCTCTCTCTCTCTCTCTCTCTCTCTCCCTCTCTCTCTCTCTCTCTCTCCCTCTCCTTCTCCCTCTCCCTCTCGCTCTCTGCCTCTCGGACTTTCAAATAAATAAATAAATCTTTTAAAAAGAACATATTGATATTTCCTACCTTCCTCTCCCTCAATCCTACTCTCCCTTTTCCTTTCTTTCTTACTTTTATTTTAATATTCCCTGTGATTTGCATTCAATCTACTTTATAATCACAAGCTTAATCCTCCACTAAATAAGAAATTCAACAAGTAGTAAGTAGAAAAAGCACAATTCCTCAGGAATGTAGACAAGGGTTGTAAACAGTAATCAGATTTCAAGATGTCAGTTTCACTCACATTCATGACTTTCTTTTAGCACTCTATATGTTACCAAAATCAGAGAAAGCATAGTTGTCTTTTGGAGAATGATTTTTTTCACTAAGCATAATGGTCTCCAATTGCACCTGTTTTGTTGCATATTTATTTCTTTAGCTATTGAAAGACAAAATTATAGAGATGGAGAGGTAGAGAAAGAGAGAGAGAGAGAGAGAGAGAGAGAGAGAGAGTCTTCCACCTACTGCCTTACTCCCAAATGGCCAAAAGCACCAGGGCTGGACCAGGCCAAAGGTAGGAGCCAGGAGCTTCATTTAGGTCTCCCATATGGGTGCAGTGGTCCAAGGACTTGGACCATCCTGTGCTGCATTCCCAGGCACCTTAGCAGGGAACTCGATTGGAAGTGGAGTGGCCTGGACTTGGACCAGCACCAATATGGAATGCCAGTGCTGCAGGTGGTAGCTTTACCTACTGTGCCACAGCAATGGCCCCCAGAAATCATTCTTTTTTATGGCTATTATTCCACTATAGATAGATAGTTAGATAGACAGATATGTAGATATCACATTTTCTTTATCAAGTCATCAGTTTTTGGTAGGACAAGGGCAACCTGGAGCTTGACTAGTGTTAGTAATAAGAGTGGAGGTTGGGGCCAGCGCTGTGGCATAATAGGCTAAACCTCCAGCTACAGCATTGCATCCCATATGGGTGCCAGTTCATGTTCCAGCTGCTCCTCTTCTGATCAGGCTCTCTGCTAATGGCCTGGGAAAGCAACAGAAGATGGCCCAAGTTCTTGGGCCCCTGAACTCATATGGGAGACCCAGAAGATGCTCCTGGCTCCTCGCTTTGAATTGGTCAACCTCCTGCCATTGTGGCTATTTGGGTAGTGAAGCAGTGGCTGGAAGACCTTACCCTCTGTCGCTCCCTCTCTCTGTTTGTAACTCTATCTCTCAAATAAATAAATAAATCTTTTTTTAAAAAAAGAGTAGAGGTTTCAGGTAAGTTAAGTGAGAGAGTAATTGCTATAATTTGCTATCATTAGCTTATAGGACATAACCTCTGTTTGCTGTTGTTCATGCAAGAAGAAAAATTTGTGCCCAGTAATACACACAGGGAAAATGATTTGAAGACATCAGAAAAGATGAGTGTTCGGAGACTAAAGGGACAGACTTGAAAGAGGTCAAGAGATCTTTCTCCCACAAACTCAGTAAAAAATAAAGCTACTAGTGCTGGATCTCAGAGTTCCAGCTTCCAGAACTGTGAGGCAACAAATTTCTGTCATGAAGTCAACTCAGTCTGTGCTTTGTTTTGTTTGGTAGTTGAAATTCACTAGAAAAGTAACGCAGTTGAATTTGCCTGTCTGTGTTTGACTTACTTCACTTGGCGTAACCACCTTCAGGGCCATCCGTTTTCCTGAAGATGTCTGCATTCAGTGCTTTTTTATGGCTGAATAATATTTAATTGTATGCATAGCCTACATTTTCTTTATCCATTCTTCCACCAGTGAATACCTAGATTGGTTCCATATATTGGTTTTTGTGAACAGTGCTGCGGTGAACATGGGAGTGCAAGTATCTCTTTAATATATTGATTTCACTTCAATTCTGTCTATATACAGATGTCGTAAAAACCCTAATTGAACTTGGAATAGTGATTGCTAGTGGCTGTGAGGGGTGGGAGGAGGTGAAGTGGAAGGAGTTTAGATAAGGGGTATGAAACACAGTAAGATAGAAGTAACATGTCCACAGCACAGGGTGACTATAGCTTACAATAATGCATTATATTCTGTATAAAGAACTGAAAGAGAGAAGTTGGTGGATTCCAAACAGAAAGAAAATGTAGGGGAACGGAGAGGAAAAAGTATCTGATTTGATCAATTTATACTGTATATATGTGTTGCAGTATTGAAAGGTTATCCCTTAAAATCATACAAATATGTCACATTGATCAAAAATGTTAAAAGATAAAGATTACGGACATGTGTACTGTGCTCACCAAAGGGCACCATTTTTGTGTATACCAATGAGGAGAATGGAAAATTAGACAACTTGTCTCTTCTCTTTATTACTTCATCTTTTAAATTTTTCCTTTAGTCACTAAAACTTATGTTCTATTCTAACCAGAAGTTGACATTTTGAAACTTGTTACAAATCTTATTGTTTGGGTAATGGTAATCCAAAGTGATTCTTCTGTCCTGACAGTCATAATCTTTTGCCTTTATGAGTATTCAATTAGCTCTTTCTCATAACAAACGTCCATAACATTTGTAAAACATCGCTTTCTTATCTGACAGATCTTGTGGATCAAGTTGGAATTGAGAATAATGACAGCAGTTTTGTCTCTGAACAATGCTATCTGAGGTTCCAGAAAAGAAAACGAAAAAGGCTGGGGAAGTGGAAAAGAAACCAAGGAGAGGGTGCTCAGCTGGGAAAGAGAATCTGCATGGATAAAATTTTGGCTTCTGAAACCTGAACGTATGTGATTGATTCTAGAATTACAATTGATTTGCTATGTTATCCTTGGCAGTTTACATAACCTCTCAGCCTTATTTTTCACTAACAAGTGAATACAATAATCTCTCTCTGTAAAATTCACAGGAATTAAAAAGTGTTGATAAATTCCCTTATATTGTGCATGATAGTTCTTTCTTCCTTTTTGTTTGAATGCTCAATTTTAGGAGAATTTTAGGTTTATAGAAAAATTGAGAAAGCACTGCAATTTCCTATACATCTGCCGAACGCCACAAGCAAAGCCTCAACAATTATCAGCATCCTCCACCGGACTGATATTTTGGTTCAAATAATGGCATTTGACATGTCATTATTTTCCAAAGTCAATAGTTGACATCAGGGCTCACTCTAGATGTTGTTCGTTCTATGGATTTGGGTACATTTATAATTATGTGCCTCCACCAGTGTAGTATCTACCATCCAAAGTAGTTTCACTGTCACCAAAATTGTCTGTGGTCTGCCTATTCATCCTTCCCTATCCCAAGTAAATTGAATTTCTGATGACGTTTTGATCCATGAATTTGGTATATCTCTCTATGTATTTAGGTCTTCTGTAATTTCATTGAGAAACACTTTGTAGTTTTCAGGATAGAAATGCTACACTTCCTTAGTTAAAAAGAAATCTTGAAGTGTTTTCTGTTTTTTAAAGGTTTATTTATTTAAAAGTCAGAATTACAGAGAGAGAGGGAGAGACAGAGGGAAAGATTTTCCATTTGCTGGTTCGCTCCCCAAACAGCCACAGTGTCCAGAAATGAGCCAAGTGGAATCCAGGACACTGGACTTTCATCCAGGGCTCCCAAGCGGGTACAAGGGCCCAAACACTTGGACCATATGCTGGTGATTTCCCAGTCCATTAGCATGGACCTGGACTGGAAGTGGAGTCGCCGGGACATGACCCCATGCTCATGTGGGATGTTTGTATTGCAGCATGAGGATTTACTTCTTCACCATAACGGCAGCACTTCAAACTATTTTCAATATTTTGATTCCATTATTAATGTCCTTATTTCTTTAAATTTCTGTGTCTACTGGTATGGTTTGAATATGGCTTGTCTCCACAAACATATGCAGGAGCTTAATCTCCAGAGTTAAATGTCACAGGCATTAAGTGAAAACTTGATTTGGATATGATGTTTAGAGGTGGGGTCCTCCAGGTAGTGATTGGGTTAGATAAAGCCAAATGTGCAAGGCCCCAAGACTGAATCGAGGATTTATAAAGAAAGAGAGGGAGATTCAAAGATACAGAAACTGATCGATGTGCATGCTTGCTGTCCCTTGCCACACAATGCCATATGAGGCCATGTGCTATAGCAGGCTTCCAGCAGAGAGAAGGCAAAGTACCACCAAGTGGTATAGCCAAAGAGCTGATCATAATAACCACCCCTCCACCCCTCCAAGCTATTTGGACTTCAACCTCCAAAATTAAATGTTCCTCTTTTCCTTATAAATTAGCCTATCTCAGGTATTTCATTATAACAATGGAAAACATATTTACTAATCTCTGCTTGCATATAGAAAAACAATGTTTTATAAATAGTTAGCTTTTATCCTGAAACATTGTTAAATTCATTTGTTATTCCCTCAGCATTTTTGTAGATCCTTTTACATTGTCTTCATTGATGTTAAAGTAATCTATAATTAAAGACTTGCTACTTCCCTTCCAATATGAATACCTTGTATTGTTGACTGGCAGAAACTCCTGTATAATGATAAATAGAAATAATGAGAGTGAAGATCTTTGTCATTTTCCTGATTATAGGAGAAAATATAGCCTATCCTATGAAATATAATGCATATTAATATAATATACTGGAATAAGCACAATAAAGCTTTATATATAAAGTTACTTTATCAGGTTGAGGAAATTCTCCTCCAGTGCTTCTTGGTTGAGAGACATTGGGAAATTATTTGGATTTTGGCAAATATCTTTACCATGTCTACAAATAAAATCACAAGGGTTTTTTGTTTTGTTTTGTTTTTTTGTTTTGTTTTGTTTTGTTTTTGTTTTGACAGGCAGAGTGGACAGTGAGAGAGAGAGACAGAGAGAAAGGTCTTCCTTTGCCATTGGTTCACCCTCCAATGGCCACCGCGCTGATCTGAAGCCAGGAGCCAGGTGCTTCTCCTGGTCTCCCATGGGGTGCAGGGCCCAAGCACTTGGGCCATCCTCCACTGCACTCCCGGGCCACAGCAGAGAGCTGGCCTGGAAGAGGGGCAACTGGGACAGAATCTGGCGCTCCGACCGGGTCTAGAACCCGGTGTGCCAGCGCCGCAAGGCAGAGGATTAGCCTGTTGAGCCACGGCGCTGGCCACAAAGCTTTTATATTGTTTTATCTTGTTAATATTATACAACATATTGAATTTTAATTATTAGTGCAACCTTGCATTTTGGGATAAAATTCAAATCATAATGTTTTATCTCAGCTTTTGTGTTGTTGGAGTCCACTTGACAAAATTTTAAGAATGTCTTGCACCTATGTGTATGAGTGATATCGGTCGGTAGTTTTCCTTTTAGTTGTAGTACATGTCTGATTATGGTATCAGAATAGTCTCATCATTGTACCCTAAATCAGAAAGACTAGAGTGTTTTCCTCTATTTTGTTTCATTTTTGTCAGAGTGTTACCTTCAAATATAATTTATTTGTTACCAATAAGGACTTTGCAGTTATTTATTTCTTCTCCAGTGAATTCTGGTACTTGGGTATGGAGAGAATAAGGAAGGGGGTAGGGAGATTTCACAGAGGAAACTTTACATTCTATTTAGAATGATGGCTTTCGATATAGAAGCCTTTGTCTTTTTTCCTCACAAAATGCCAGGGGTTAGTTCTTTTCCAAACAACTGGATATTATCATTGGTATTTAGTGGGTAGAGGCCACATATCATGCTAAATAATCTACAGTGTACACATACATCTCCTCAAACAATTATCTGAAACAAAATGTCAATAACACTAAGCATAAGAAACATTGGGTTGAGGCCGGCGCTGTGGCGCAGTAGGTTAATCCTCCATCTGCAGCACCAGCATCCCATATGGGCGCCAGTTCTAATCCAGGCTGCTCCTCTTCAAATCGAGCTCTCTGCTATGGTCTGGGAAAGCAGTAGAAGATGGCCCAAGTCCTTGGACCGTGCACCCGCATGGGAGACCAGGAAGAAGCTCCTGGCTCCTGGCTTCGGATTGGCACAGCTCCGGCTGCTGCTGCCATTTTGGGGGTGAACCAATGGAAGGAAGACCTCTCTCTCTTTGTCTCTCCCTCTCACTGTCTGTAACTCTACATGTCAAATAAGTGAAATGAAATGAAATGAAATGAAATGAAATGAAATGAAATGAAATGAAACGAAAGAGAGAGAGAGAAAGAAAGACTCAGAATATTATAATGCAGTAGAATGTCAGTCACAGGCAGCTAAATCTGAATCACTGAGAATGATTTAAGTTGTCAAGGGTCTTTCACACTATGCAGGGAAGAGGCAGAAAAGGCTGAGATGGAAAAAGTGATAAAAATAACTCTAGATGTAGAGGACAAATTAATTCATAGTGTTAAGTCAGAACACCAAATAATATTAAATCTCTTACTAAAGCTACTCCCTATTCAATTCTCTTTTAATTTTCTTAATCATCCCAGAGTAAATATTCTACTCTGTTGGAAACATGCCTTTTAACACTTCAGTAGCATTCGCTGCTTTTTTCTAATAAGGAGCAATCTCCCCTTTTATGTCATCAACAAATTTTCTCAGCTAGAATTTAATGTTATTGTCACGTTTTCAATGATTTTTCTGTTAACATCAAGTTATAGTTGGTTAATATAAATGAAAATATTTTTTCACATACAGTAATTGTGGAAAGTTTTCTTTATAAATGGCTTTAAGCTCTAAGGAAAAATACTAAACAATAGTAGAGACAATAAGGTATAGGGCTTTGCTGAAAGCTATGCAGTGATGTGAAAATCAGAGGGTCTCTAAAATAGTATCTAGTATTTCAAAATATTTTAAATATATCAAAGAGATAATATTGTTAATTTTCATTTAAGGAGAAACCATGGTTTTGTATTGTCTATGGACAGGAGAAGCAGAAAATACAAGAAGGAGAGAGCATCATGACTCACAAAGGAAACCTGAAAATGGACACAGTTAGAAAGTGTAAAGATAATAGCTCATACTCAGGATACAAGGAAGAACAAAAGGAAACCAGCAACTGCAAATAACTGACTATTGCTGGGACTATTTAAGTAAAGGCAGCATTCTCTATGTGAGGGATGACACATGACTTTTGAGTTAAGGAAGACCATATAGGCCTTTCCAAACTCACATTCCTTGGTGACCTAAATGTCTAATATTTTATTCAGCCATTAAATAACAACCTTGTAAGTATATCCTGTAAGTCAAGCCACGCATTACATCGATAGCAATGAAGATGAGCAGTAGTAGGAAATTTGCTTTATTCTGGCTATGGAGACCAGCAACTGAGCAGACACAAGAGGGTGTGTGATATAGCTTATACAGAATTAGGTTTGGGGTCACAACAGAGAGCTAGCAACAGCCAGTGGAGGTGGGTGTGCTAGGTGTGGAATACTTTGAATCATGAAGCAAAAATGGAGTAAGTGTAAAATGTAATGGGCGTGGGCAAGGTCTCCATGGAAACATAATGAGATTGGTTAAAATGAGAAAAAGTTAGAATGGTAGGAACATGTTAATAGGGGAAGACTGAGGGGTAAGAAATGAGTCCATGTCCAGTTTGGGAAATTTCTGGAAGCCTTGTCAGGAGTTTTAGAATCAACCTAAAGACATGGGCAATTCATGTGCAAGCTTTGAGCAAGTAGCTGTTAAGTTTTTCACATTTCATATGTCATCTAAATCTGCTTGAAGACTCGGTAAACAGCTATAATGATATTGTTTTACTTATATTTTGATAGTTTAGCAGAGCCTTCACAAAATCATGTAGCTTCAAGGTCCTAAATGATGGAGTAGCAAGTGTTCATCATTTATCAATTTATCTAATATTAACTACAAAGAGCATTGACATTTCTTAATCTCAAAAAATAGTTTACATGAAAATTTGCACAGCTTCAATAAAAATAGCAACAATTTGATAATACAAATAACCGTCCTACTCTATTCTTAAAAAGGTTTTGTAACAGAATTCCAGTCTCTCCTATTCAAACATTTCACATGGGCTCATTTGTATTTGAATTTGATTTCACTCTTTCAATGCAGGTTAAAAAAGTAATACTGTATTGGATTTTTCCTTTTCTTAGGATATGTGAGAAATTCAATCTATTAAATTAATTGTGCTGCTTTATTTTTTCAGTATGGCAAGCATACAATGATTTTTTAAAGTTCATCATGACACGCCATTGTTCATATTTATTTTCACTTGCATCAAGCGTATTATAACTCATTCTCATTCTATAAAACTCTCACCCAACACCTGAGACTGCAAAGCTAATCTGTGAACTTCTAATCGAAAAAACTAATCAAAACTCTAGGTTATTCAATTTACTGTCTTCCCTGATTAATTTTCAATAGATGCTGTGGTAGTTTACATCTTGTCTTTCAAGACAGAAACCATCTCCTTAAATAATTGTTCTGAACCTGAAGATGACAAAGACAGAGTGACCTCTGAATGGTAAACTTGCAGTAACCATGCAGAAATTGCTTATGGAAAAGTTAGCATTTCTCTGCAGCTTCATAGATCGACTCCTGTGTTTCCACAAATGCATGACACTGCTTCTTTAGGATGGAGTATTTTAGCTAATCCCAACTACAAATGGATTAAAAACTCTTGCTTACAGGAGACAAAGGAAAAAAAAAGAAATTCAATTTTTCAGGTGAATCACAGAACCAACTCCCAAAATTTAATCCTAAAAATTAAATGAATCAGAAATTACAGTCAGCATCACTGATCATAAGTTTGAGTATCTAAGTTGATTAATTGCCAAATCATTTCTCTATCATGCCTGTCTTTGTAATACTCACACAGCAGGTTCCTTACTTCAGCATGTCTAATGTCTTGACTTACATCCCAGTTAACATCGACAATTATGTCCTATAGAATGTTAGTAGGAGCTTATATTTACCACCATACTACAAACAGAAATGTGATTTTTAACAAGAGCTGGGCAGAAGAGGTAGGTACATGTTGTGATCTCCAGTGGAAGAAATAATTAAATCCAGACCACAGTCACTAACTGACTAAAGGTAAGCCACTTCTGAGGCTCATGACTGAAGTTAGGAATGCACGAAACACAAAGTCATTGAACGATTAACCCAAGTACAATTATAAATGATGTGGTAATCTCTTCCAACCATTCAGAAAGTCTTCCCAGATAGAAACGGGGGAGGGAAGAAAAGAAAAAGAAAGAAAGGGAGGTTGGAGGGAGGAAGCAGTTCTGTATGCTATCTATAAATAAGCATCAAGTGCAACTTTTGGTGATGCTAGATTCATTAGTAATTCACATAAGAAATGTATTCTAAATGCTAGTACAGGTAAATGCTAGGAATTCTTCTCACTGAGCTCTGAAGAACCCAATAGTCTAAATGGGGAGATACATTATAGATGTACTACAAGACAAAGTTGTTACCTCCTGTGATTGGTCTATGAATCACCTAAATCAGAATCAACGATGTTGCTTCCTTCCAAGGCAGATCTGACCACAGAGTTCGCTCCAGACCTGTGGAATTACTCCCCACCTTCTGCTCATCTTCCCAACTTGTTGAAGTAGATGGGAATTAAAATCTTAAAAGTACTCAAGAAGAACACGGTAGCCCTAAAAAAGATTCAGAGAAAATGTCTTAGAGCAAAGAAACCAAGTGATCCCAGCATGAAATCACCAAAGTCCCTAATTTGTAGAAGTTATATTTAGGAGTTACCAAATACCATCATAATACATGGTTTCAATAGTTACAGTTCAAATTAAGGAAGATGTTAAAGATATTATCACAAATGTACCTGAACTCCAGATGATAAAAGAGTACTTATTTCATAGATTCAGCGTTTAACATTTTCCCCAAGAAACAAACAATAGCTAAAAATGATAATATATGGAAATCTCCCTATGGTTTCTGAATTCTGCAGTTCCAGAGACCTTCTTCCCTTTTTCCCTTCCTTGTTATTTCCCTTGGAAGGGACAAAGTTCAGAAATATCTTTTCTGACCAAGCATCCACCAAATTTCTAAATTTGATTAAAGGTAATATTTATGTTTTTTAAACTATCCCTTCCTCAAAAAGGCTTTCTTATTCCCACAAAACTATCATTGTCCCCACAGGGACATATTCAGGAAAAAGATCGCTTTATTACACACTGTGAATACTTTAGAAAAATATTTAGTGACACAGAGAAATACTTTAGGGAAACAACATTTTGATGCTTTACGTTTAATATTTGTGTTTGGGGCCAGGAATAGGAATTAACATTCACAGAGAATATTATATATTATATATTCACAATAATATGTTCTTTTAAAAAATATTTATTTTATTTATTTGAAAGTCAGAGTTACACAGAGAGAGGAGAGGCAAAGAGACAGAGAGAGAGAGGTCCTCCATCTGATGGTCCACTCCCCAATTGGCCACAACAGCCGGAGCTGCGCCAATTCAAAGCTAGGAGCCAGGAGCTTCCTCCAGGTCTCCTACACTGGTGTACTGGCCCAAGGAGTTGGGCCATCTTCCACTGCTTTCTCAGGCCATTGCAGAGAGCTGGATCGGAAGTGGAGCACCGGCGCCAATATGGGATGCCGGTGTTTCAGGCCATGGCATTAACCTGCTGTTATATCCATATAACCAGTGAAACAGAATTGAGTAGGATTATATTCTCCTGAAGATGGAAGTGTTAATCTTTTAAGGCAGACAGACCAATACTAATCACCACCTAATGTCCTTTATCTAGATTAAATTACCTTTAGCCCTAACTCTCAAAACAAAGAATGCATATTAAGACCTTAAGAAAGTGAGTACATGAAGTAAAAGGTTGTTCCAATTGACATCTCGAATAATACTACAAATCAAAGAATGTTTATCCCTTGAGTGCCATGCTCCAAGAAGGGAGGGCTGACCTGTGTACATTAACAGACAAATAAATCCTACCTGTCTCTACAAACAGGGTAGCAATGTCAAGCTTTATCTTGTACTTATTTGAAAATAATTGATTTGTTTTCTAAAAGACTGGCACTCTAGCCCTTCAAGTCAGAAAGAGTTTCCCAGGCCTTCAACCTTTTGATTACAGAAGTCATTTTTTATCCACATATCCTGGGAGAATACCAATTGCTCATTAAGGTCCTCATTGTCGATAACAGGATAACACAATGTTGTGCCAGTAACAGCAGGCGTAGTTTCTTGACTATCTATAACAGACTTATGTGAAAATTAGAAACCTGATATCACTCAAGTAGAAAACCACCGTGTTGAAGTCAAATTTAATAGCATATAAAACAAAAGTCCAGCATCTTACAACTTCTTCGTGACTGTAAATGACTCCTCTCCAAAATTTATCTACTATAGCTTTAGAAATACCATGAGGTAAAATGAAGATGAGCAGTATTTTCCTGTTTTGTAATTTTACAACACTCATCTCTTCCTCCAGTAAAGGGTGAGGACACTTCAAAAAAGTCACAGAAAATCAAACTACAAATTGATTTTGATGCAAAAAAACCTTTGTGTCGTGTATGGTGTTTTTCATAATTTGCATTCTCATGAACTCTTTCAATTTTCCTCTTCTATTAGAAGGTGTTCATGCCTTCAAGGTCATAAATCATAACTTGTACTGACTGCTTTGCTGACATTTTTTACTACTTTAGAATAATGTGTGTGCTAATGGTTCAAAATATATATAGTTTTACCTTGGTCTACACAAACCACATATTTAATGTTAAAAGAAATATTGATTCAAATTCTGAATAGTTCTGAAAACTGTGTATCTGCATTAATTCTTTATTGTTAATCATTATTCATCTTTTGGAGTCATTCTTCTAGATCAAAAAATAGGAAGAAATAAAGCAATTGTCTTCACTTAAACCAAAAAACCCCAGCTATTAATGTGTCTTATATATAATTTGTGTTTTTCAAAAGCCATCAATAAAGTAGTTTACATTTGAAACTGAAAAAATTCTTAAATAAATTAAACACTTATATAATTGAATACTGTGCAGCCCTTGGATTTAACAATAATTTCAATGGCATAAGTAAAATTTTAAAAAGAATGTGAATAAGAACTACATTAGGTTAATACAAGCATTTATTCCATATATAGAGAAAACAGAGGATTAAGAGACACAGGAAGAAAGATAAGAGAGAAAAAGAATAGAATAGCTTCTCTTTTGATGATGAAAATGCTGTGTCTTAAATTATGATTATGATTATATAATTAACTGTAATACACTAAAACCCATTGAAATGTACAATTTAAATGGGTAAATATTTTTATATGAATTCTATCTCAATAAAGATGTTAAAATATTAGGTAAGATCATTTTTGAATGCCATTAAAGTACAATTTTCATAAAACATTTTGAAAATATTTTTTGATAAAATTTGACAAATGTTTCCCACCAAACAAAATCACAACATAGAACATTTCTCAAAGCTCAAAATATCTTATGGTCTTTCCCAATCAGTTTCTGATGCTCAGCTTTTGGAAAGCATTGATTGGATTTCTGTCCAAGTAGATTATATAATTTCCTAGATTTTCATATAAATGCAATCAAATTATCACACTATTCTGTTTGTCACAGCACCCATGTTTTGCCATTCCATGTTTTGGTTGGTTTCTTTATATTGACAATTTGTGTTTCCTTCATATTAATAAATTTGGGAGATGTTTCTAGAATTCCTGCATTTTGACTATTATGAACAAAGCTACTATAAACAGTAATACTTGGCTACTATAAACAGTAATATTTGGTTGTATAAGTTTATTTATATTGGATAATCAGAAGATAATTAGTAACAGATCATATCATAGATTTTTTTAAGATTTAATTATACATTTGAAAGGCAAAGTTGAGGGGCTGACGCTGTGGCGCAGTGGGTTAAAGCCCCAGCCTGCAGCACTGGCATCCCATATGGGCACCAGTTTGAGTCCCAGCTGCTCCTCTTCCGATCCAGCTCTCTGTTATGGCCTGGGAAAGCAGTAGATGATGGCCCCAGTCCTTGGGGCCCTCAACCCCGTGGGAGACCTGGAAGAAGCTCCTGGCTGCTGCCTTCATATCAGCTGAGCTCTGGCCATTACAGTCATTTGGGGAGTGAACAAGCGGAATGAAAGACCTCTCTCTCTCTTTCTGGCTCTACTTCTCTCTGTAACTTTGTCTTTCAAATAAATAAAATAATTCTTTTAAAAAAAAGGCAGAGTTGAGATAGAGAAATCAATCTTCCACCCACTGACCCACTCCCCAAATGGTCACAACAGCCAGAGCTGGTCTGGTTGTGGGGTAGAGGGTAAAGCTGCTGCCTGCTACACAGGCATCCCATATGAGCACTGGTTCAAATCCTGGGTGTTTCACTTCTGATCCAACTCCCTACTAATGTGCCTGGGAAAGGAACAGAGAGTGGTCAACAACACCAGCTCTATAGGTTTTTGTTTGTTTTCACTTTACAAACTAACCTACTCTTTTCCAAAGTAGTGTGGTTTTTAAATCCTAAAGCAGTATAGGAGCAAGCTTGATGCTCCACATCTTCTCCAATTCTTGAAATTCACTAATTTTCTATTAGCAACTTTGGTAGCTTTGTAACACTATGTGATTTTCTTTACATTTTCCTGATGACAAAAGATATATGTGAATATATTGTATTATATTTTAGTAGTGTATATAATTATCACGACTAGGCATTTGTATATTATATTTTTGAAGTCTCTTTTCAAATCACTATCCATGCTCTTCTTGAACGGTGTTATTAATATTAAACTGAGAATTGCTCCCCAACTGTGAAACGTGGACAACAAAGACCTCCAAATAAATAACGGCAACTTCAGTCTGCATAACCACACAGATCCATGTACCTGAAGCTACACCTAACTGAGGACAGAGTTACCCTATATAACGATGTTGAGGCCATGTTAATAGCATGTGGAAAACACTTAAATGACAAGATGAATTGGGGAGACTCTACAAAAGTTAGCTGAAGATTTACTAGGCTTAGATTGTACTTTAACTTCTCTGCAAATTGTGCTTTTCCCTGCCTTCCTTTCAATGGACTCCATCCTGAGTAACATCCTACATCCCAAACCTCGTCTCAGCATCTGCATCTAGGGATGATGACCAACACCACTGTCTAACCATTCTTACTTTAATTCTGCTTATGTTCCTTCCAAAAGTAAAACCTTTTTCATTTACAGCTGCTTGTGTGGCAAAAAACAAAGCTAACTGTTGTGTTCCTTTACAAATGATTCTACAGTGGAAAGTCACAAACCATTCATAACTTCAGGTAATCTTGGTATGCAAGATCCTAACAAAAAATATTTCCATACTCCTAAATGATGACTGTCTTTAGCTAATTGAAACATACTTTGTTGAGAATTCCGCTTTTCAAAACTTCAACAGAAGAGGCACAAAAATATTCCTTTTGTAACACTTTGAGCATTTTATTTTTTTTCTTTTAGGCACTTAGAGAATTCCACTGCTAGCATGCATTCCGTAAAAAGTGAATAAATTTCAGATAAAGGAAACAGAGAGAATGGAGAGGAAGAGGAGAAGGAGGAGGAGGAAGGGAGGGAAGGAAGGAAAGAAGAAAAGAGGGAAGGAAGGGAGATTTTATGTGTTTTGTTGTTTTTTGTTTGTTTGTTTTAGGGGTGATTTTTTTGTTGTTGGTTTTCTTACAAGCTTAAAGGTGCCTTGTTTCTAAGCTCAGGTGTCATTTCTCTTTGTGTAGTAAGACCTCGGCTTGGCAATCTAATGTTCTTTTTTTAAGCTCTTTTCTCCTGCCTAACTTCTGTCTCTAGATATCATTTTACCCCTCCTCCTTAGTTCCCAGGCTCAGCTCCAGGCCCTAGCCTGGTTCAAACTCGCGCTGTTGACCTGGACCTTGCCTATTTTGGTGGTTGTGCCGTGTTCTTGTGGTTGCAGTGAGCATCTCTACCAACAAAAATGATCACTTCACAGTACTCACTCACACTGATTTATAAAAGACACGTCTGAAAGAATTTAGTCACTAAAGATTACACACAACACATGCAAAAATGCTGTATATTAATTAAGCAAATGTTTTTCTTCCTGTAGTCTTACATGATTTTACCAAACTCACTTTTAACGGTTCTCCAGTTCCAAACACACCCTCTGCTTCATACTTATTGTCTAGCTTCCAATCTCAGTTAAGCTGAGGCTGTAAAACCTTAGAGAACAGGAAAGGGAAAGGCAGGGAGGATTCCAGAGTCCGAGACAACAAGAGAAGCAACAGAGGGCATTTATCAGAGTTCCAGTCATTGTACACAGAAAATGCATGGAAGTCAAACTCTGTGTGTTCCCAACCTGTCTAATCACAGCCACGCACACAGGTGCACGTTCACACAAACACACAGGTGCACATTCACACATAGAAAAACACACATAATACACATATTCTGCACATATCTTTCTCTGTATGTCTTTAAGATCAAGGAAACAAGTTTCCGGAATTATCTGGAGATAAAATAGTATATTCAAAGGTGTCACAGAGAATAATAAACAGCAGAAAAAATGTACCTTACATCTGAAATACATCTTTTGTTCCTCCTGAAGGAATATAAAAAAGGTGAGAGTGAGATACCCCCTACGAAATGACCTTTTATAAGGGAATAAATAGTTCTCTGCACTCCTGTCATTCCCTAAGTACTGTTCTTTTGCACAAAATTACCACCTGAAATCCTCCTTTTCATCCTCCCTCTGCTGTACCTCAGAGGTGAGTCTGGGTACTGCTGACATGGCAGGTGTAATTCAGTCAGTAAAAGTGCTTCACAACGAGCACGCTTACCCATTGACCTTCACTCCCCCTCCTCTGGAGGGGAAGCATCTGGCAGCTTTGTATTACAATATGGGCAAAGCATTGTGCACAGCCCTAGGACTTCTCTCCTTCGTGTCTAAAACCCCCCTTAGCAAAAATTAATGAAGGAGGAAATGGGGCATGAGGTCCAACTATACTGCTCTGTCTCTGAATTGAAAATTTAAGACTTTGAGTCATATTAGATATCCAGCATCTTAAAGGACCTTTCCTGACATCTATCATGTTAGTGGATTAGATCTTTACAGGGGTTACAATCTGATGAGTTTGTTAGAACAGTTTCTCCATGCATATGCCATGATATTGGTTATCTGTATTTTCAAAATAAAACGTGCTCTTTTTTAAATATCTATGGCTTATAAAACCGATAATCTTTTCCTTTGACTTTTGTCTTGTTATTAATGAGCACACATAGCATGCTTATGCTAATTGGATTTCTAAACTTTGATATTTTACCAAACAAAGAATCAAAATCTCAGACTTCCTCAACTTTCTCAATGCCCTCATTGCAGAGTTCCAATCTATAACTGCTTTACTGATTCCTCTAACCCTACCAGAAGCATTGCTTAATTCACTTGAATTGGTCTGAATTGAATTATTCCATATTGATAGGCAATCATCTCCCAGGAGTTTCTTGAGACTCTGCAACTCTTACAAGCATGGGACCAAATGCCCTTTGTTACAAAGCAGCCTTACAAGGTTGCTTGCAGAGTAAAGGGCTCAAGGACATAGAGACTACACACTCCTTTGACACAAAGGATGAGTGCTCTTCTCTAATACAGCAATGTCTCCCTCTAGAGCTAAGAGCAGTCATACTTATGCTCTGCATAAAAGATTGGATCTTCCTACCTCAGGGTTCTCTACTGTAAAGCAACTGAGTGCAGGAATCCTCTGGGCTTTGTTTTGTGACCCTAGAGCATGTGGGACTCATAGATCCAGCACAAACACTGGTGCTGGTGCTCTCACTACTGGTATGGCTGCAATGAATAGGTAATCTTTCTTCTCCGACCTTTGCCTTGTGTCTTCTATTAATATCCATGACACTAGAATACACCTACTACATGTTCGAAATCAGAATTAAATAGCAGAGCCTTCAGTGTTCTTGACAAGTGTGGTAACAAAGGTGGGATTGTGGAAGAGATGGCTTTCTGGAGAAGGAAGTGGGAGGGGCTTTGGACCAGTGGATGAGATTTGAGGGAAGTCAATGGGAATAGGAGCAAGAAACTGGAAAATAATGTGCAATCCAGTGGAAAACATGGCCTCTCTATTTCATTTCCCTTTGATTGATTGAAGAGGAAGATGTGGTTTCATGCTGAGCGCCAGAGAACTAGCCTAAACTGTTCCCTGGATATTGATATTTCTCATCTGGTCGTGGTGCTGAGGGGGTGGGGTGGGACTTCCTAACCACTCTTCCCTGTTGACTGATAGACCCAAACAAAATTCAGGGACCTGCTAGCCAGCTTGAGTTTCTTGTAACTTTGTTCATGGAGGCAAATAGATAATCCCTCTGCCAGTAGAGCAGAAGTTGTGTCCTCAGCAACCGTACTATTGCTGAGAGGAGTCCTCCACGGGTAACAAGGTCTTCTCTCTTTTACTTCCTGAAAACATGGTCCTAAGTGTGCAGAAACAAAGTGATTCATCAGAATGTTATATGGCTCACTTATCAGCTCAGGTGAAGAGTACATCATGCATGTGAAGGAAGAATGGCAACAGCCAGGTTGTCTCACAACTCGTGTATCTATAATTGCAGCCTAATGTCCCTCCAGAGAGGTCAACAAGCACCCTCGGAGCTTTGCAGTGAACCCTAATTTATAAGCGGTTTGTCTCCATCTGGAAGGTTTTCCTGAGATAGGCAAACTTATTTGAGAAACCACTCCTAAGGTCTTGAGTATTATTCAGAAGTTCTTACTGCTTCAGAATGAGCTTTCAATAGTAATGAATGTGATCCAATGCATAATGAGAAACGGGCT
Organism: Lepus europaeus; assembly: GCF_033115175.1. Lineage (NCBI taxonomy): Eukaryota > Metazoa > Chordata > Mammalia > Lagomorpha > Leporidae > Lepus > Lepus europaeus. Next base: position 111,772,064 of record NC_084835.1, on the reverse strand, counting down.
GAATAAATATAGACAAATTCTTGCATTCAGGCCATACACCCTGGACAACGTCATGAGCTTAAAGAGAGAGCTTATGTAGCATCAGACGTACTCCTCAAATAAAGTCACTCTGTGTGGCCCAAGACAGAGACATCCAGAAATGTGTAAACCCTATGACCCCCATCCTAAAAGTAATGCAGCTCTAACTGATGTGTTAGGTGCTTCCAGGGTTGAAAAATCTCCACATCTGAGACAGACCTTCAGTGGACCCAAGTCTGTTAGGTTGAACTGTGAACTGCCATCATGTTTCTCAAAACAAAGCCTAAATGCAAAATTTCCTCCTCGTGCCATCAACACTCACAAGTCCTCTACCAGAAACCCGGCTGTTTCAGTAAAAATAAAGTCTATTAGAAGAGAGACCTATATGTTCATTATCTGGCAAGAGGATTGAAAGTCTGAGATGTGGCAGAAGAGGGGAAAATCAAACCTTTATGGCCCTGAAGATATGTGTCCCCAAGTCACCATCCTTTGCAGATAAAGGATGAAAGTGCACTCAGATTCAGCTAACGGTCTTTAGCTCGGCAGGGAAGAGAATAGCATGTCCTTCGGGATGAAGCTCTTGGACCGATTCAATATAACGCCATTTCTACCTCTAACAATATACTAGGGACCGTTTTTACATCCGTGTACTTCTAGAGGATACCATAGATCTGGAAAAACTCTGGGGGAAATGCAAAACAAAAATCACTTCCCAAAGTCTTCTTCCCACTTGCAATCAGTAGTTGGTCAGGATTTAGCTTAAGTGCCTCTACTCCCCAATATCCAGTTTTCACTAGACACTTGATGTCCTATTGTTTAGCAAGTCATAATCACTAGTCCCAACAGCCTGATGGTGATCTACCTACAAGGGCTGCTAGTAGATCCCAACAAAATTCAGATAACTGCCAGACAACATGAATTCCTTGGGACAATGTTAATAGATTCCAAACATCTAATCCCTATAGTGGACAAAAAAGTGATTGCTGCTTTCTAAGCCTAGTGACCAAAATGAAGGCCTAGCATCTTGTTAGGCTCTGGGTGCTGTAGACAATACACACTTAACTTTGATTTTTGTCTTGGTGTTTAATATTGAACAATCCACAAGTCAGCAACTTTTGTGTGGGATACAACCAACAGTATGCATGAAAGCTACCCAGAAAAGCATGGCACAGTCTCTGTGTTTCCATGCTGTTAACGACCTATTTGACCTTTGAGTTTTTTTTTTTTTACTATATAGCTCCAAATAAAATACTTTCCTTTAATGTATAGTTATAAATCATAATGAGAATTCTACTCAAAAAATTCTGTCACTGATTTCCAGAAGATTGCCTACTAGATTTTTGTTGTATATAGGAAAAATGTGTAATTGCATAACGCAGGGGAAAAAAAAGAAAATCAAGAGAAGTTACATAGGACTATGGTATAGAACTCTGGTATAGGGGCCAGTGCTGTGGCACAGCACGTTAACACCCTGGCCTGAAGCACCGACATCCTATATGGACTCAGGTTCAAGACCCAGCTGCTCCACTTCCGATCTAGCTTTCTTTCTTTCTTTCTTTTTTTTTTTTTAATGAGCTTTGAGTTTTTATGACTGATGACTTGGCCAGTTGTCCTCTGTCATAGGAAGGCAACCTCAATATAGCATCCACACTTGGAAGTTGGGTATCATGACTTCCACAACATAGCTGCCACTGGGTTCTTGTCAAAATTGAATGCCTGACTTTGGTGTAGGATAACTTGAATTCAATAACTAACAAGGTGGACAATACCTAACAAGCCTCATTTGTCAAATGGGAATGTCCTATTCAAGAATCTTGCTGGCCAGCCCTGGCCCCCATGTCTGCATGTTATTTCGAAAGTGCAATAAAGGGCTGGTGCTGTGGCACAAAGGATTAAACTCATGCCCTGAAGCACTAGTATCCCATATGGGGCCAGTTCTGGCCCCAGCTGCTCTTCTGATCCAGCTCTTTGCTATTGCCTGAGAAGGCAGTAGAGGGTGGCCCAAGTTCTTGTGCCCCTGCACCCGCATGGAAAACCCAGAGGAGGCTTCTGGATCCTGTCTTCGGATCAGCTCAACTCTGGCTTTTGCAGCCATTAGGGGAGTGAACTAGCAGATGGAAGACCTCTCTCTCTCTCTCTCTCTCTCCCTCTTTCTCTCTCTCTCTCTCTCTGTAACCGTCTTTCAAATAAATAAATTAAATCTTTAATAATAATAATAATAATAAAAGTGCAATAAAACTTTGGGTAAAATTCTATCCCCCATCAACTGCCTTATCAAAATGATGCTGGACCTCTAAGGTACTTAATTCACAGAGGCTCCTGAATGGTTTTCCTAAGCTGAAAACTGATGGAATCCACAAGACTTCCTCAACTTTTCAACCTTACCCCAGCTCTAAAGAACAGAAAATGGCATGGTCACTCTCCTCAGTGAACACACAATTCAACCATTTTTGTAACTCTGACCAGTACATACCGAGATTCAACTCATAATAATAATTTTCTGAATCTAAGACTATTCCCAATAGCACTCTGTTTGGTCTCCACTTGGAAAACTAAAGACTGGAAGATTAATATTCCTCCCTGTAGGGGCATGAACTGCAGAAGCTAATCACAGCTGCTGATGAAACCATTGGGATTCATCATGCAAATGCCCAAGTTAAGTGCCCATTATCTGATGAAACAAAGAAGTCAAGCTAAATCACTCAAAGCCTGAATCACTCAAAATACAATCATTTTTGCCTTTCCATAGCAACACATGCTCTATCAAAGATGCTGTTTCTGAGACAGATATGGCCCCGTCATGTCAGACCTGTGACTTCTGGCTAAGGTCGATACTTGTCTCACATGGAAGAACCACATTATATCAGGCACTGTCCTTGCCAGAACCCAAGGAAACTAACAGACGTATTCTGTCACATCGTGGAAACTTTTAGTGCTATCAGCAGTGTCTATCCATAACCTGCTTCTGCAGGTTATGGTATTGCAAGTCAGTCTGATCAATTGATTGTAGTCCTATTATTTGCAGCATTGTGGTCCATGAAACTAATGTGTATCACATGTTTAATTTAACAAAATGGAGTGTAATAGTGGTTAGATTTTATTGCAAAAATCTACTCCACAATGGACTTAGATTGTTTCCACCCATTCCCACATAACTCTGCATTTACTGTTGTTTCTCATTCTCATTTTTAGCCATTCTGGTATGTGTTGGAGGGTATTGTATTGTGGCTTTAATTTGCAACTTCCTAAATGGTTAGTGATGTTGAGCATCTTTTATTGTGTTTATTTACTGTATATATTATATTAATGATATTAAACTATGTATATATATATATATAAAGTATCCATTTATGAATTTTGCCAATTTTCTTATATATTTTTTATTCATGAGTTTCTGAGGATCTTTATATATACTGGACACAAATATTTGTCTAATATGAAATTTGTAGACTTTTTTATAGCTCATATTTTTATCTTCTTAGAGCCTTTCTGAGAGCAAAATAGCTCATGTATTGAGGATTAAATTCAACTGTGTTTTCCTTCAAGTAATATTTCTTGGTATCAGGTCTAAGACTTTTTGCTCAGCATTATATCTTTAACGCATTCTCCTTTTTTTTTACCCAAACATTATAGTTTTCTGTTTTACAGATAAGTGCATAACCCTTCTATGTTAAAGTATAGATTTAGCTTCATTTTTTGCATATGGATACTCAGTTAGTTACATTTTGTTTTTGCAAAGGAATTATGGGGCCGGCACTGTGCCATAGCGGGTAAAGCCGCTATCTGCAGTGCTAGCATTCCATGTTGGTGCTGGTTCAAGAACTGGCTGCCCCACTTCAGATCCAGCTCTCTGCTATGGCCTGCAAAAGCAGAAAATGGCCCAATTCCTTGGACTCCTGCACCCACTCGGGACACCAGGAAGAAGCTCCTGGCTTTGGATCAGCCCAGCTCCAGCCGTTATGGCCATTTTGGGAATGAACCAGGGAATGGAAGACTTCTCTGTCTCTCCCTCTCTCTGTCTATAACCCTAGCTTTCAAGTAAATGAACTTTTTAAAAAATAAAGTAAAGGAATTCCTTTTGTATCTATGGAAATATCACAAACATACCAAATAAATAACATGTCAATAGACATTTAAAAGTAGGGATGAGATGGGTGTTGTGATTCAGCAGGCTAAACTGACACTTGGAACACCTAAATCCCACACTGGATTGATTGGAATCATATCCCACCTCTGCATCTCTGCTTTTCATCCAGTTTCCTGCTAATGTGCCCGAGAGGCAGATGGTGGTCCAAGGACTTGGGTTCCTGCCACCTACATGAGACAGATTGAGTCCTTGGTCCCTGTCTTCAGCATGGAGCAGTTCTGGCTGTTCTCAGCATTTCAGTTCAGCAGTTCTGGCTCTTTCAGGAACTTGGGGAAAAAAGCAGCAGATGGGAGATTCTCTCTCACTCTCACTCACACACCCTCTCTCTTCACCCTGATCTGTCACTCCACTGTTCAAATAAAAACACAAATAAATGATTTTTATTGTCTCTCATAGTGTCCATTTCACTTAGCAACAACAACAACAACAACAAAAATACTAAAAGAAATAAAATAGTAAGTTGTTCCTCAACAGTCAAGACAAGGGCTGATCCTGTCATTGTCTCTCATAGTGTCCAATTCACTTCAATGGATAATGGACACTATGAGAGACAATGGCAGGATCAGCCCTTGTCTTGACTGTTGAGGAACAACTTACTATTTTATTTCTTTTAGCATTTTTGTTGTTGTGGTTGTTGTTGTTGCTCTGTTTGTTCTACATAAGACCACTGGTTGAACTCTGTAATCAATGCACATTCTTAGGCGTTTAAAATTAACAGAAAAGTGATCTATGTTAAACATAGGAGTGGGAATAAGAGAGGGAGGAGATATATAGGTTGGCACATGTTCACTCGGGCTTACCTCCAATGGTGGAACTAGAAATGTGCCAGGGGATTTCAAATCAATTTTACCAAGGAGGCAGGTACCAATGCCAGCGCACTTGGTAAAGTGATAAGTATAAAAACACAACCAATCAAAAAGATAGGGTAAGTGTGGAAGAGATTTCACGAATAAGACCAGTGTAAGCAAATAATGAATGATAGAATTAAAAGGGAGAGAATGATCCTGTGGGGAAGCAGGACACACAGCAGACTCATAGAATGGCAAATGCCCAAAACAGCACTCCTGCCTCAGAATCAACCCTTGGGACACTCAGATCTGGCTAAAAGGTCCTAGAGAGTCTCACAGGCATGGAAAGCCATGACACGGTGGCAAAAAACAATCTAAATGAAAGACCCTGGTGAACAAGACCCCAGCAGAAGGAACAGGCCATCAAGGAGAGAGGTGCCTTTCTCTGAAGGGAGGAAGGAACCTCCACTGTGACGCGGCCTTGACTAAACAAGTTCAGAGTTGGTGAACTCAAGGGACTTCCATAGCCTAGACAGCTCATAGCAAGAGTCTCAGGTGATTGCTGACGTCATAAATAAGAGTGCTAATTGTTAAATCAACAACGGGTGTCACTGGGTACATGCTCCCCTCGTAGGATCTCTGTCCTTAATGTGTTTTACTATGAAACTTAAAAACACTACTAGTCGAACAATACCCTATACCTTGTGCGGTTGTGTGAATGCAGCCTGTTGAAATCCTTGCTTAGTATATACTAAGTTGATCTTTAGTATATGAAGGTAATTGAAATTGAAACTTGATAAAGGGCGGGATGGGAGAGGGAGAGGGGAGGGCCATGGAGGGGGGGGGAGCCGCAACAATACAAAAGTTGCACTTTGTAAATTCACATTTAGAAATAAAAAATAAAAAAAACACAAATAAATGATTTTTAAAAACTCTTTAAAGAATAAAAATTTAAAGAATAAAAATTTAAAAATAGATGTTAATAAAACTCAGTCATTCATATTAGTTTAGGCTTATCCCTGTATTCTCTATCAATTCAGTTCACATACATTGAGGCTGTGATATTGGCACATAAGCATTTAAGATCATTATATATTCCTGATGAATTAATCGTTTTCTGATACTTTTATATCCCTCTTTTTATAGAAATTTTCCCCAATGTAGATCATAATTTCACTGTCCTGCTTCTTTATAGTTACCCAATGGTTGCTAATCTTTCTCTTTGACGCCTTTCTGCTTCATAAATAATTTCCCAAGGTAAACTGAGCCATGATCAATATGAATATATATATATATATATGAATTAATATTTTCTCATATAATGCATGTACACTAATGGCTTGTCAAGATCTCAAAAGATTATCCTATTAAATGTTTCATTGTTGAATCTCAGGTTGTCATAAAACAATCTGTTTTCTCAGCAGCATCAGTGCATTATGGACAAATTTACTGTCACATGATCTAGTTAATTTACTGTATTCCTACACACAAAATATCTTGTTATGGACAAGTCCATGCAGAGAAAGAGTGGCTATCATATTGGGATAATAGGTATCTCATTATGATAACACAGAAGCACACATACAGAAAATGCCAGTCTACTCTTGGTAATTCAACAATTGCCATAGAAACCACCAGGATATTTTTTTCGGGAAAGCCAAAATTAGGGCTCTATTTTCCACAGTAGTATTTAGTAGTAATACATCCAGGGAAATAATAATAACTAATGTTGATGTAATTTAAGGCTCTGAAATCATTTTAAAAAATAGAATTCCTAAGTCTTCCTCTAGTTAATGTCAGGTAAGTCGAATAATCTGCTGTATCACCTCAAGTCATGAACTAGACCCCAACCCAAAATGCAGACCTACTGAATACCACATCTCTACAGGTAAATGAAAGATAAGAAAGATGTCCAAGAGAGAAACTTCTGTCTCTCATAGACTTCTGTCTGCCTGACTTGTGAATGTGTTCAAGTGTTGCCAGCAGATTCGTGTATTTGTAAATATGCAAATTAATGAATTCCATGAAAACATTTCACTCTCTAAAATTCGTATAATAACCTAAATAAAATCCTCTACTTGCTAAAGAAGTCTAATATTAACCTAACATTGTATTTATTTGATAAAGACACAATTCTGTCCTACCAAAAGTATTTCAATATTTTTAACCATACCTGCAGATTTCCAGCAGTAATGGTTTTACATAGACACAAATTCTATGAACATGCAACACATTTAAAAATCAATCGAAATCATGGTATATTGACAAATTTAACATTGTGTCCTTAATTATAAGTGTGTTTGCCCTTCAAAGTAGAACGTAAACATTTTCAAAGCTGTAAGAATTTAAATGTTAGCACCAGACAGTGCTTTCCCCATCTTAAAGCAATACTTTAGATGAGGGTATCTTTCCTCTATTAGCAAAACATCTGTTGGAGGCTCAGCAGTTAAGACAAACAGTTTCCTCTCTAATTGTATGTGGAACGAACACTGGATCCTTAAGAGAAGCCTCGGCCATGGCCGCTCTGCATCTGATGGAAAAGCAGGTCTATGCTTCCTGCAAAAGCGGAGCCCTGCGTTGAGCTGCTTCAGAGGACACAGACCCCCCCTGACTTGTAGGGGTCAAACCAGAGCAGTTCCATCAATAGTAAACGGTGGCTTCTGTAGGCACTAAAAGAAAGAATTCTGTCTTAAAAGAAGAAAATGGGCTGATAGAGCTCTTCCCACCACCTATATGGATATGCATACACACAGATGTCAAAACAAATTCAGGCCGGTGCCGCGGCTCACTAGGCTAATCCTCCGCCTTGCAGCGCCGGCACACCGGGTTCTAGTCCCGGTCGGGGCACCGATCCTGTCCCGGTTGCCCCTCTTCCAGGCCAGCTCTCTGCTGTGGCCAGGGAGTGCAGTGGAGGATGGCCCAAGTCCTTGAGCCCTGCACCCCAGGGGAGACCAGGAGAAGCACCTGGCTCCTGCCATTGGAACAGCGCGGTGCGCCGGAGCGCGCCAGCCGCGGCAGCCATTGGAGGGTGAACCAACGGCAAAAGGAAGACCTTTCTCTCTGTCTCTCTCTCTCTGTCCACTCTGCCTGTCAAAAAAAAAAAAAAAAAAAAAAAACAAATTCAGCAAACCCTGAGTAACACCAGACAGATGGGTACACTAGCAAAGACATAAACCCTTCTGCCTTTAGCCTCATATTTGAGGTGAGCCTCTTTCAGGCTTAATGGTTCAAGTGGGTTTTTCCCACATTCTGTATTCCTAAAAAAAAAAAAAAAATCAAATTTTATCAATGATGTCATTCAATTATCTCAAATGATTCGCATCATTACTTTTACCTAATAATCTAATGCATAGTGGCTTTAAGAGATAATAGCTACTAAAATGCTTCATTTTAAATATTGCTCCAAGAGCTACTTGTCAGCACAGTGAGGACCAGGGCTTTTCTATTCAAGCTCATGATAGACAGAGAAAGGAAGTAGATTTTCAGTACAGCTGTACCAAATTGCTGAAAGTTTCTGGCCGTTGTATTGCAGATGTAAGTCTGTAGTTTAAAATCTTCTGACCTCTTTGTGACTTTCCTGAAGTGAGCTCCTTCAGTGAGGCCAATGACAAGAGAAATGGTCCATGCTGGATTGATATTAAAGCTCACCTCTTCTCAATTCTTTTCTCAGTAGTCTCAGAGGAGGGAAAGGATCAGACATGCTCCCTTAATTTTGTTTCCTGGCAATTAACTCCCAGAATAACACCAAATAATTACAACCATAACATTGCAGAGAAAGTTAGAGTAGCAGTAAATGTTGCTAAGCTGTGAACTTTGACAAACAAGCCCCTATAAATGGTGCAAGGCTGACTTATATGCACCTGGAAACATGTTCTGCATTGATACTGAGAAGTTTTGGGGGAGAAGACAGCTCATTATGCTGAAGGAAGAGCCTAAATGCTTGAAGTGTGACATTGTGTTTTGGGAGTAGAGGACAGGAGAAATAAGACAGAGAAAAGAGTTGTTAAGAAGGAAACCAGCAGACTCTCAAGTTAAATTGCTATATGTTTACCTGTGTATCTGCTTCTGTGTTCATTTTGCTTTTTTCTCTTACTGAGAGAGAAAGAAAAAAAAAAAAGAACAAGAATAATGTTGCTGTGTTTTTCCCCTAAGGATACACAGCAGAATAGCTCTCAGTTCTGGCATGTGCGAGGCAGTATAAAGGAAAAATTCTGTTTTTCCAAACTGGTTGCTGAGTATCTCCAGGTCCCCAGTGACCCTCAGATTCGCTCTAGCCCCACTTCCACCAGTGCCTGTAGTCTCTCTTCTTTGAGGGCAGTAATCTGAATGTGTGAACAACTTTGACTTTAGCCTTACCCCATTCCTTTTTCCATCATCAATATATATTTCTCTTTCTACCCAAAACTTCCCCACCTAAGTAAAACTGAGGCAAGTACTACAAGAGGCAAGTACATGCTATGGAACTATTATTAGTATTGCAAATTCTCTCATTGCACTTTATATTATAAGGTCATGAATAAAGTGATTATTTTAAAAATGCGTTAAGATTTTAAACATCCTGATTACTTCTTCTAAGAACTTTAATGCAATAGCCTGTTCCATTTTCAAAGGGAGCTATTCTATTTTAATTTAAGTAGTGAAGAACATGGAATTCTCCAAAGTGACAACAGAGATTTAGGGAAATATGTATCTTAGGGGTACTTTTGCCTTTCAAGAAATAGCAAATGATTTCATTTTAATAATTTTTTTTTGACAAGCAGAGTGGACAGTGAGAGAGAGACAGAGAGAAAGGTCTTCCTTTTCCATTGGTTCACCCCCCAATGGCCGCTGCAGCCAGTGAGCTTCGGCCCGCGCACCGTGCGGATCCGAAGCCAGGAGCCAGGTGCTTCTCCTGGTCTCCCATGGGGTGCAGGGCCCAAGGACTTGGGTCATCCTTCACTGCACCCCCCGGGCCACAGCAGAGAGCTGACCTGGAAGAGGAGCAACCGGGACAGAATCTGGCGCCCCGACCAGGACTAGAACCCAGGGTGCCGGCGCACAGGCGGAGGATTAGCCTATTGAGCCGAGGTGCCGGCCTCATTTTAATAACTTTTGATCAAAATATTTTTGGGTTAATGTATCTTTTATTAGAGATGGATCCTTTATAAATCTTAGAGCTTTAAAATTTTTTGGAGTTCATTGTCTCCTGCTACGGTGCAGGGGCAGTCAATCTGCAAAGCCTTTTCAAGATCTTCAGGCCTGTCATGATTAAAGCCAAGAACAAAAAGAATGGGCACTAGATCTATGCAGTTTCCAAATATAATACACATATTAGTATATTCTTTCTCTGGTTATTGAAGAAAATTAGCTCTATAAACTTGATTATTCATGCCCGTGACCTATCTATCTGAAAAAAATTTACATTAAAATATATCAGATATAGCAATCCAATAACACATCACAAATTAAATAAGATGAATAATTCAATAATCACTAACTAGGGAGAGAAAAAATAAAATTTGGATTTACCCTGACATAAGCAAAAAGAAATCTTCAGTACTACTGTGTTACTTCAAATAAGGTTTCTAGGGAAATTTACTGGCAAGCACAGGGAGGTGGTGTCTATCCTCCGTGTATTTTCAGTGGTGAGCCACAAAAAACAAAGGAAAGGTCACTGCTATGCAGATGTGAGATAAATCATGACTTGGTGTGGGCATTTGTATCCTCCATAGTGCTATCCCTTGTGAAAGATGGGGGTATGCCATATTTTGTCATTTTCTTTCTCTTTTTTTAGACACAATTTTGTTTTTGATAGTAAAAACAATATTATAGGCAATAAATACCATGATCTTTCACAATGCTGACATACCTGTGAGAAGTCAATTTCAGAGCATGAAGCTAAAATCCTGAAAATTTATATACAATGTCATATATTCAATAAAAATACATAGATTTAAGAGGAAGATTTTGGGGATCTCAGTTTATATAGTGTTATTAAGTGTCACAGTGCCTCTTCAAACTCAACCTGCATTTATCTAAATTCCTAAACACATGCTTTTTAATCAAATGTCCACAACAGTTATTTTTAAAAGAGTCAACTGGTAGAAAAGACCTTGCTTATAAAACAGTATCAAATGGGCTAACTTTGGTTAATATTGGATGTGATGTGAACTTGTGTTTGACCCCTTGGATTCATGCCACAATTAAAACAAGCAAATAAACAAACCATGAAATCATAGAATGACAGTAATCTTCCCTGATGTCCTACAGTCTGGCTACTTCTGAGATTCTTTTAAATATGTTAGTAAGTGTGATGTCATAAAGTAACAAAGAAGTCCTAGAAAACACCAATCAAATCTTGAGAATTATTAAAATCAACTAAGCAATTCAGTTTTTAGTAAAGTTAATACGAAAATTTCAGAAAGTTAACCCATTTAAAAAGTACCTCAACACTTCCTGAAATCTGTGTTTCTCACTGTATGTTATATATGTGTATATACTCTGAATGTATCCAACTGTGCTTTCAAATGTTGCTGTACTTCAAGAATGTACACATGTGCACATTCAGATATATTATGTACACACACAGACACACACACACAAACACTGCACTAGTACACAGTCTCCAAAGTGTTTCTTCCCACCTGGTCAGTACCCTTTCTCTCTTCTTAGTCCCTCAACTCCCTCTTTATCAGGCAGGTTAATTTATACTGTGATAATTCTTTCATTGTCTTCCTAATTCGCTCACTAACAGCAATCCTTTCTCATACTCATTGTGAAAGATGAAGAAAAATTTTTTTTCTATCCAGTTATCCTTTTGTCACTATTTCTTCTTTTTAAACAATTTATTTACTTATTTGGAAGGCAGAGTAACAGAGAGGCAGAGGCAGAGAGAGAGAGAGAGATCTTCCTTCCACTGGTTCACTCCCCAAATGGCCACAATGTCCAGAGGTGGGCAAATCTGAAGCCAGGAGCCAGGAGCTTTATCCAGGTCATCCATGGGAGTGCAGGGGCCCAAGAACTTGGGACGTCTTCAACTGCTTTTCCAGGCCATATCACAGAGCTGATCAGCAGTGGAGCAGCCAGGACTCAAAACAGCATCCATATGGGATGCTGGCACTGCAGTTGGTGGCTTTACCTGCTATGCCAGAGCACCAGCCCCTTGTCAATATTTCTTAATCAAATTTTGGTAAGTCTTTGCAAAATATGCATCTATTCCCCTCCATTGTCACAGGCTAAGCAAATCATATCCTTCTAATTCGTTTCTACCAAATTGAATTATTTTCCTTTTTGTGAGTTGATGGGGCCAACTCAGTCAGTATTATGTTGAGTGGGAAACTTTAGGGTACGATGCAGTCTCTTTAGACCCTCTTGTCTCTGTTACAGGAATCAAGATGATGCTCACAGTGAAACCCAAACTCTATTTTATTTTCTGTCCAAGGGGAAGGGATGAAGAAGGAATCCGCACTCCTGTGAGACTTGAGAGATCCCTACTCATCTGACATAGACTATGCCTCAATAGGATCCTATAGTTTACAGTGATGGGTCGAGAAGGATCCCAAGGGCTGCAAATAAGACTGTTCCCTATCCTCAGAACTTGAGTAGTTCATTTTCAGGGTCACATTCTGCTTCCTCTACACTGGACTCATCTCTCTACGCATACAGCATTCACAGCCTTGCAATTCCTAACTGCCTCAAATTATCCATTGTCATTCTTCCCCATTATCTATTTATGTAGTTCACCAAAGATTTAAACTCCTCAGAGTTCATATTCTACCCTTTCATTCTCAGTCGTAATTTCTGAACACCCCCACCATCGACAACATTATAGTTACTCTAATATCCTCATGCACTATTAGCAACAAAATTTTCCATCGCCTCAGACCTGTCTCTGGGCATTTAATTCACATTATTTTTCTAACCCAAAACAGAGTCTCCCTTGAGGATACAGCTGTCCCCGCAGCCTCTGGCTATCTCTATTTTTATTCCCACAGGTATGACCTTTAGATAATTAGCATCTTTGGTCCTCATTGTTACTTCCTATTCTCCTTCTCTCCTTCCTCAAGCTCCCATTTGAAATTTCTCATATCATCACATTATTCCATCCACCATACAGTTGTGATGCCATATATGTCAAAATCTAAATGATTCTGACATCATTTGTGCATGATTTCAGCTCCTTTTCCTTATAAATTACCCCAACCTCTGCTGTTTTAATTCAGAGAATTTATACACGGAAGATGATTCTTCCAATTCTTTTGGCTCTGTACTCTTGGTGATCTATCCCTCGACCTCTGCATTGACTTCAATGGTCATATCCTACACCAGTGGTTCTTAATCTGAGAAAATTTTGCCCTACCAAGAAATATTTGCGCAGAACTTGGGATGTTTTGTTGTTCAAACTAAGGGAGGGTTGCTACTGGTATTTAGTGAGTAGAAACCAGGGATGCTGCTGAATATTCTCCATTGTACAGAGTAGCCTTATTCACACACACACACACACACATCCAGTCCAAGATGCCAGTAGTGCTGGGGTTGTGAAGGCCTGCACTTGAACCATAATTACCATTACCTATAAACTCGTTTTAATATTAACCTCAATGCTTCTAGACTCTGACCCTTTCCTGCTGATTTTTCAGCTTGTTTCCTTAATTTCTTGAACTGTAATACTTCTTCAGCTTCACCTGGACCTAAAAGTTACATAGTCAGCTTGCCTTGAGTTTGTGTCTTATTTTTTCACTTCATACAGAGTGAATTCCATGTATAAACATTAAATTCAGTTCCTTGCATACAGCCTTATCTCCCTTGCTGACTTTCCCCTGGCTTCATTGAACTGCTTCAAAAGAGTATTTTATGACAAATCTATAACAGTAGGAGTGCTTCCCTCCACTGTGACTTTACAGCAGCACCTGTGCAGCTCCACATGGGTAGAGAATAACATAAGCCCATTTTTACTGATCACATTTAACTGTTCGGTCTGAATCTTAGTGATGAGCAGGAACTACACCGTGTCTGCTCATCCATTCATTCTCCCATTATTCTAGATAAACCTTTCAGACGTTATTTCACCCCTAAATATCTACCCATTCCTGTAGTCTTATATTAAGGCAATAGAGCCTTTTCTATTTTTCATAAAAAATAAGATAATCAGAACACAATTTCCATAAACACCCATGACACAGCCCAATAGCAGCTGTACTCAAATGCTATTCCATCACTCCTGTTACTTTGGAAGGTAGGTCCATCTTCCTAATTAAGGTCATATTCCCAATTGTGCACTAAGCTTTTCTCTCTTACCAATTCAATAATCACCTACTAATTTACCACACTCTCCCCTGCATCATGACATTTATGTCCTCTACTATGTCATCTGTGGAAGCATGTAAACATCTCTCCCACAAAAACAGTTCTCTTTCATGTCTTCTCCCTTTTTGCACCATTCTGTTTTCTGCACTGCTTGTCAGTAAAATTTCTTCAAGAGTCTCACTAGCCTTGCAAACATTGTCCTATCCAGAAGGCCTCTGCCCATTCTTTTCATTTTCCCTTTTTTCCGTATCTCCCCACCTAGTTTCATCAATATTGTTAGACACATTGCCACTGAATGTTATGTTGGTTAATTGAATGACCACATTGTTTACCTTTGTTATCTCTACGAAGCATTTCACACAGATGATCCCCCTCCTGAAAATACTGTCTTTGCTTAATTTCATGAACTCTGTACTCTGTGGGTTCCTCCTTCACTGGTCAGTGATTGCCCAGGCTTTCCTTTGGATTCTTTGATATACAAATCCTTAAGGAAAGACTTGAAAGCTTAGACATGCATCTTCTCTTCTTTAAACTTGTTCATTCTGCGACAGACTGTTTTCCCTCAACACCTGACACTCCAAGCATGTTTTCCACTCTACTCCTGTGTTTAGGGACACATTTCCCTTTTAGCTGGGTTGAATATTCCAAGTGCTTTTCTTAAAAATGGTATAACTTGTTGAGGATATTTGCATCTATGTACATAGGGGATATCAGTGTATAGTTCTCTTTTTTTGTATATTTTCCTGGTTTTGGATTTAAGGTGATCCTGGTCTCATAGAAGGAATTTAGGAAGACTGCTCCCTTACAATTATTTTGAACACTATAAGAAGAATCAGGGTTAGTTTTACTATAAAAGTTTTGTGGAGGGGCTGGTGGAAACTCCTGGCCCCTGGCTTTGGATTGGCAACAGCTCCAGCCATTGGGGCCAACTGGGGAGTAAACCAGCAGATGGAAGACCTCTCTCTCTCTGTCTCTACCTCTCTCTTTTACTCTTTCAAATAAAAAAATATAAATCTTAAAAAAAAAGAAAGAGACAAAGAATGAGAAAATTATCTTCCACCTGCTGGTTCACTAAATGCCCCAAACAGCAAATGCCAAGGTAGACCAAAACCAGGAGCCCAGATATCATTCTGGATCTCCCACCTGTGTGGCAGGGATGCAGCCATCACCTGCTGCTCCTAGGTTGTGCATTAATTGCAACGTGAATTGGAAGTTGAAGCAGGACTCAAGCCAAGGCAGGCCAATATGTGATGCAGGTGTCACAAGTGGTGGCTTAATCAGTGTACCACAATACTCATCCTGAAATTAAGTTCTTAATGGCATCCATCACCCCAAATAATTTGCTAAGGCACTTTTGAAGTCAATCTTTACCTATATCCAGCATAAATATTATGAAATTAGTCTTGCTGCTATAATGAAAATCTGGTGGACGCTGTTAGAGATTGATATTTGTGTTTCCTCAAAATTTGTGTTGGTATTTGTAGGTAGGTTGCTAGGTCCTTTTAGTGTAAGAAGCCATTAGAGTATGTCCTTATTATGGTAGTACTGTACTTCTAAGAAGAGGAAGAGAGATCATAACCATTCTCTCTCTCTCTCTATCTCCTCCTCCTCCACTTCCTCCTCCTTCTTCTCTGCTGCTCCCCCCCACCCCCCGGTCTGTCTGCAATGTGAAAAGACAAGGAGACGGTGGATACCTGAAAGTCAGGAAGACAGTCTTCACCAGGAATTGAATCTGCTGGTACATTGATCTTGGGCTTCTTATCATCCAGACTGTGAGAAACGAAAATCAATAATTTACACTGCATTGCCATTGTAGTTTTGCTGTTGTTGCCTCAAATTGATTAAGACAAAAACTGATGAAATAATATTGTTTCAACAGTACTGGAGCTGCTGGCATCCGATGTCAAGTCAGATGTACTACAGCAGAGACGAAGTCTTGATTTAGTCTTTGTGACAAACATTAGTGCATTTCGCTTCCTATACCACAGCTGCAAGGCAGGACAAATGGGTCGTCATACACACACTGAGGAAGTCCACAACAAAGTTTACAATTGCCCAGCTACATCTTCTTATGCTCTCGTTTCTCTGGGGGCATAAGACGAGCATTGGAAATGAGAATTTTCACTGATGCTTATTTTTATTATTATATACAACTAGTGCCATCATTCACCGTTTCACTTAAAGTACACACTAAAAATTTGAGTCAAATCTGTCCACACATGTTAATAATCTAAAACTCCCCTACCTTCAGAGGATTTCTGGTTATTATTGTGATTTGGCAGTGTTGTGGGTAATATAATTACTTTTAACATTCTGAGCAATTTTAATCAAAATTGAGCAGTACTCCAAACCCATTCGTTTTGTTATTAAACTATTAGATGTAATTAAATTATCATGAGATAGCCACTATCACAGATTTGTTTAAAGACATGGACATTAACGTTAATTTTTGAGTAAAGTTTTTTTTCTCATTTAGAAGAAAATGTGCACAACTCAATCACTGATAAAAAGAGCAAGGGTTTTTAATGTCACTCTATTGATTAATTTAGAGTTATTAAGTATGGCTATTAGCTGTGTACAAAATTTATTATTATGTTTCTATGATTCCAACTATAATACTCTTTCTTTGCTATGTTTTAATGGAATTGTTTGTTACAAAGTTTGTTAAAGATGAAAATCAGCCTTCACAAAATGTAAGTTTTATACAAAATGATTAATTTTATTTAGGACTTCCAACAGGGCTCTTTCCACTGAGCCTAACACGATACAATACTACAGCTTGCTGGTCTCTGGCTTAGAGAATCTGTCTCAGACCAAGCACAGTCCCTCCCAGAGAAGTTGCCAGAACTTATGTACTGCTACTCACCTGATGTTCTGGCCTTCACCCAACACAAACCAGTAAGCACAGAGAGGATGGTCCAAGACAGTTTGTCCTCTGGGTACAGAGCCAAAGGCACTCATGTATCCAAGCATGCTCTCAGACCGCATCTGAGGGCCCCACCTCCTCCACCCAGCATTAGTGCAACTCTTAGACCTCTGCATCCAAGCTGCTGCTAGGAGTCTCTAAATCTACTCTACTCCTAGAGCCAGTACTGACCTCACATCTCTAATCTCTACTTGGATACTGGCTGGGAATCCATGTGCCAGGCACACCCACAACACCAGCAAGGCAGGCTTCCAACACCTGAGAAATTAAACATGCCACTCCATCATTCAAAGGATAACAAAGACCTGCACAACAGGAAGCTCAGTGACTGCAGCGAGCCACAGGAACAGCTCAGATCCCTAATACGGCTACTGGGAACTACAGTGAATAAAAGCGTTGCAGACTATTCTACAACATCTAATCAGAATGAAGCATTAAGCACTATACCAAACCAATATGCAGGGGCACATCTCCAGGAACATCTACAATCAACAAAAATCATTCTCCAGAAGGTATAACAATAAGACATTCCTTGAGGAGCAAAAATCAATGCAGAACCACAAGAAACAAAAAAGGAAGGTAATGTGACTCCCCAAAAGGAACACAATACAATATATTAATATTGGACTGTGAAGAAAGGAAAATTGTCAAAATGCCTGAAAAATAATTCAAAAGAATGATTGTAAGGTTATTCAAAAATAAAGACAAACAGTTAAATGAAATTAGGCAATAAATTGCATGAGTGAGAAATTCAGCAAAGAAATTGAGATGAGGAAAAGGAACCAAGCAAAAATATTCAAAAAATAATTCAATACATCAAATAAAAATACAGTGGAAAGCCTTAATATCAAACTAGATGAGACAGAAGAAAGAATATTCACTCCATTCTAAATTTCTCAGTTTCACTGGAATCTACCTGGTGGATACAGGGAAGAATCTAACTGCATTCCACTCCTCTGGACTCATATCTGCCATAACAAAATCTCCTGTACACCTTGTAGTCACCTTGTAGGACGGGAACAGGGAGGGTCCAGTTCACATCCCTTAGTCCTAGGACTGGAGCTGTTGATATTAAAAGCCACAGCAACAGTGGCACTCCTGTAGCAGGACCTGAAGAAGGGTCCATCATATCACATAATCCTAGAGCCACAGTATTGGTGCCACAAGCCAGCACCATGTTGATGAACTCATAGCCAGCACCATATGGAATGATAGAAAACCTGGAAGCATATCCACTAAGATCTGAAACCAAAGATGCTTGCTCTCACCATTGCTATTCAATATATTTCTAGGAGCTTTGGCCAGAGCCATTAGACAAGGAAAAGGAATCACAGAGCTATAAATTAGAACTGAGGAAGCCAAATATCCCTGTTTGCAGATGACATTATCTGTTTTATAGGGCAACCAAAAGACTGAAATGAGACTATGAAAACTCATAAGGGTATTTGGCAAAGTTGCAGGATATAAAATTGACATAAAATAAATAATATATATATATGTATATATATTTTGACAGGCAGAGTGGACAGTCAGAGAGAGAGACAGAGAGAAAGGTCTTCCTTTTGCTGTTGGTTCACCCTCCAGTGGCTGCCACAGCCAGCACACTGCTGCCGGCGCACCATGCTGATCCGAAGGCAGGAGCCAGGTGCTTCTCCCTGGGCTCCCAGGGGTGCAGGGCCCAAGCACTTGGGCCATCCTCCACTGCACTCCCTGGCCAAAGCAGAGAGCTGGCCTGGAAGAGGAGCAACCGGGACAGAATCCGGTGCCCTGACCGGGACTAGAACTTGGTGTGCCGGCGCCACAAGGCGGAGGATTAGCGTATTGAGCCACTTTTTATACACCAACAATGTTCTGTCTGAGAAAAAAAAAATTATAACAGCAGTCCCATTCACTATACCTACAAAAATTAAATACTTTGGGATAAATTTAAACAAGGATATGAAATATCTTTATAATTATAATGACAAAGCATTAATGAAAAAATATAAGAAGACACCAAGTAAGGAGAAATCTTCCATGTAAGGCTCCAAACATAAGACCGGAAACTATCAGACTACTAGAGGAAAATTTAGAGGAAACAGAAGAAAGTGCAGCAAGACGTTGGCCTAGGCAAATACTTCTTTTTACACATTTTCATTAATATAAAAAGAACAGATTTCATCTGTTTAATAGGTACAATTCTAGGAAGATAATCCTGCTTCCTTTACCCCATTTTCCCTTCCTCAAACGTCCTCCTTCCTTTCTTTTTTTCTTTAATTTTTGCAAGGACACAACTTCATTTCACTCTATCATCACAGTCTTAATGCACCACTAACTATAATATTCAGAAAGTAAGACATAAAGACCATGGATCCAAAGGAGTATAAATAAAGGCTAAAAACAACAATCACATCACAAGATGCCCATTTTACATCTACATGTATTTTCTGTATTAACTATTACATATAAGAAAAATCATATGATATTTTGGGAACTGGCTTAATTCACTATGCATAATTGTTTCCAGTTGCATCCATGTTGTTGGAAAAAAATTCTTGGGTAAGACTCCAAAAACACAGGCAATAAAAGGAAAAATAGAGAAATGAAATTACATCAAGCTAAGAAGCTTCTGCACAGCAAAGAAACAATTAACAAAATGGTGAGGCAACTGACAGAATCAGAAAAAATATTTTCAAACTATGCATCAAATAAAGATTAATACCTAAAACATTTAAGATGCTCAAAAAATTCAACAACAAACAATCCAGTTAAAAAATGGACAAAAGTCAGAAACATACATTTTTCAAAGGATGAAATACAAATGGCAAACAGAAACATGAAAAAATGCTCAGGATTACTAACCATCAGAGAAATGAAAATACAAATCACAATGACGTATCACCTCACTGCAGTTAGAATGGCTAGCATGCAAAAATCAAAAAGGAATAAATATTGGAGAGGTTGTTCAGAAGCATGTGCCCCAACACACCATTGGGGGAATGCAAATTCCTACAAACTGCTATGGAAAATAATATAGAGATTCCCCAGAAAATTAAAAATACATCTGTCATGAGACTCAACTATCCCACAGGCAGGAATATATCCAAACAAAACTAAATCAGCACATGAAAGAGTTACCTGTACTTCCATGTTTATAGCAGCTCAATTCATGATAACAAAGATACAGAATCAACATAGATCAGCTAATCTTTGTAAAGAAAATGTAGTATGTAAGTGTGTGTGTATTTATACGTAAAACATGTTAGGAAAATGGTGCAGTCTTATCTATGGCACGATCTAAACCCCGACACCATCCTAGGCTCTAGCCCCCACTGCCATTGCTGGAAGCCAGGTGGCCACATGACCCAACCACCATCATCAAGGTCCACTCCCATCCTAATGGGAATCGCTGCTCCTGCTTCCCTGCCCACCTTCTGGCAATGTTTCAAAAGGACCTGTTCCTGCACATGGTTCTCTCGCTTTCTCTTCTCTGTGCTCTCTGCTCTCCTCTCTTTTCCCCACCTTATCTCCCTTCTCTCTGCTCTCTTCTCTCCTCACTAACTCCCCTTCCCCCCCCCCATCTCTCTCTCTCAGTTCTCTCTCTTTTTCCTTCTTCGACCCTTCCTTCCAGCCTGCTGGATTTCCCCAATAAACCCTTTCCCTTACTCTGGTGTTTGGTATGTTTTGTGACAATCTTAGAATACATATAATTATAATAATCATAATATAATTATGGAATATCACTTGGACATATAAAAGAATGAAATCCTGACATTTGCAATAAAATGGATGGAACTGGAGATCTTTAATGCTAAGTGAAATAAGCTTGTCTCAGAAAGACACATCACAAGTTTTCTCTAACTTGACGAAGTTAATATGGGACATAAGAATTGTGTGGTCACCACATCATTTAACATATACTTATAAATATTGTTTCATTGAGTCATATCACATAAATAACAATATACCCTTCTTTTGCCATGCTATATGATCATTGCCATGAATTCCTCACTTTGTGATATCAATCTCTACTTTCAAGAAAAATAAATAACATTTAAAAAGAGAAATCATTTTAACAAAGTAACATTTTATATATTTCAAAGTGTTTTTGAATCTTATTTTCTAATTACATTGATTCGGCAGACATAAGAAGGCTACAACTTTGCAAATTTATGTCAGCCTAACCCATTTTAGCTTTATTTCAAAGTGGAGAGTTCATTATTTGTCCTTTCAATTATGAAATATTAAACAACAGAATTTATAATAACTAACGGATGCAAATTGATTTAATTTAGCACAGATAAATACACAATTCATTTTTAAATGGAGATGCAATGACACAAAATAAATGAGGTCATATTCAAGCAGTTTTTGCCTGAACATTCTATCTATAAAAATTAACAAAAAATTAACATTATTGTCTGTAGCACTAACTACAAAAATACATTTCATGTCAATTTTAATTAGAAATAGTTACTAGAAATTCATAGTATCATAATAGAATTTAGAAAGATATTTCATAATTCTGAAAAAGTAAATATTTTACAATATAAATTTACATTCCAGATTTTATTCTGAATACACATACATATATAGCACATTGAAGATAATACCTTCCTCAGCTGGCACCACAGCTCACTAGGCTAATCCTCCACCTGCAGTGCCGGCACCCCAGTTTCTAGACCCAGTTGGGGTGCGGGGTTCTGTCCCAATTGCTCCTATTCCAGTCCAGCTCTCTGCTGTGGCCCGGGAAGGCAGTGGAGGATGGCCCAAGTGATTGGGCCCTGCACTCATGTGGAAGACCAGGAGGAAGCACCTGGCTCCTGGCTTCGGATTGGCGCAGCACCGACATTGAGGCCATTTGGGGGGGTGAACCAACGGAAGGAAGACCTTTCTCTCTGTCTCTCTCTAACTCTGCCTGTCAAAAAAAAAAAAAAAAAAAGATAATACCTTCCTTTCCATGTTTCAAGGTGATTTCATGAGGGACAAACAGACTCAGCCTGAACAGTCACGGCCCAGCCACCACTGTCAACATCAGAACACCTATCAGAGAGGTCATAGTGATTATAGTTTCTATAAATATTTGATACTAGGGAAGACATTTTCTTTAAATATACTTCAAGTTTGACAGCTTATTTTCTGTCTTGTGTAAATATCTTCTATTAAAATATATCACCTTTAAGAGGACATGTCAATTACAACTCTGTTGTGAGGTATGAACAATCTGACATGAGTTACATGGATGCTTCTCTTAAACACAAGCAGCTGTTTCTTAATTATATTTATGCCGTGTGTAAGATGAGCAAGCATTGTCAATGTTCCCTATTGATATAGATTGAAGTCTCTGTTCCTTCTGAATTCATATGTAGAAACCTATTTCCCTATTTTAATGATATTTAGAGGTAGAGCTTTAGAGAAATGATTAGGTCAGGAGGAAAGGAATAGGATTAGAGAGTCCAGGAGCTCAGGAATTGGACCCTCATCAAACATCACATCTGTTGCTGCCTTGGTCTTGGTCTCTCTCACCCCCAGAACCATGAGAAATAAATGTTTGCTATTTGTAATCCTCTAAGTTAATGGTATTTTGTTACAGTAAAGCAAATGCTATCTATATGTTGGAGATAAAACTATTCAATCTAATTCTGTATCTGAAATTACATTATTTGATTAAATTACTTTACTTGATTAAAAGGTAGATATTTACACTCTATCCAATCTTAAAATTTGTGTGAAAGACCAGCTTATATATAAATTTGGTAAAATTCCGTGCTAATACTATTGATAATGAATATAATGAGTTCATATTTAAAATAATTGACAATTGGCTTCCACATCCTAAGAACTATAAAAAGGCTAGCACTGCAGTCATGCCTAGATATTTAATTAAACTCAAAAGAATATTTGCCTACATATTAAGGAATGGAAATGATGCAGTAACTTATTTTGTGTTATCAGTTAAAGTTCTTTTACTATTATATATAATCTCCCCATCCCACTTCTGTGTGTGTGTCTGTGTGTGTGGGGGGGGGTTGATATTTTCATTGTACATAAGTACTTATGTATAGTGAATTATTTTCTGATATATTTCTTAGAAGATATTCAAAATAAGCAATTATTTAAAAGGTAACTGATAATGAAGTTTTGTGGGAAACAGGTAGAACAATTCAGGCATTCAGCTCAGTGATCCTTCACATTTTTTCCCAGTGTTTATGTATTTCAGTCACTTAATGTATCAGGTAGGAATGCTTTTCTTCAATGTAGTTCCCTGATCCTTTCCCATCTCTTTTTATGAAAAGCATGCAACGTTCCAGTGGCCTAGACATTGCTTCATGGAAGATAGCATGGCATAGAAGAAATATACAATGTGGTAGATTTTATTGTTCATGATAATGTTTAATGCTGGTTTTAGTTTTTGAATTCTCTGAGGTCTTATAGTCATGTATGCAAAAATCAAATAAAAAATCAGCCCTAATATACTGGGTTACTGTAAACAAAACATTAAAGAGTGTGCAAATTTGTGATGCAAGGTTGTATTTGAACCATAAAAATTTCCTATCAAAACAATCACCCAATTAAAGAATTGGAAGCATCTGCTTGAGTTCAAAATGAATATGGCATGTGTATATTCTACCTCCCATACTTGAAGCTGAAGGCCAAGACCATTCAGACTGACAGTTAAGAAATATACATTGAATAGGTTCTCTTTGGACTGACAGTTTGTTCTGATAAAATACATGTTTCTATTACACAAATGAGCTCTTAAGTGACTGTTTACTAGAGGAATTCTGTCAGTTTGAGTCTTGCGTGCTCCCCATGCAATTTGAAGCTAGACCTGCAAGTACAGAGCCATAACTTTACATAGCAAAGAGGAAATAATTAATGTGGCTGCTGCATGGGAAAGAACACTGCCAGCTGCACAAATATGTCCACATAGAAGCACACTTTCCCTCATCTCTAGCAACTGACACTTTCTCCTGTGTTCACAGCGAGATGTCAAGATGGCAGGTGTATTCCCTAGAGCTTAGAAGCCACCAGTTTGACAATACTCTTAAGCCACTGAAGCAGCATTCAGGGACACTAAGGTGCCTGATTACATCTTCACAAGATTCCCTTCTGCTTTTGAAAGCATTCTGGATATAATATTTTTTAAAAAAGATTTATTTTATTTATTTGAAAGACAGTTACAGAGAGAGGTAAAGTCAGATAGAGAGAGATCTTCCATCCACTGGTTCACTCTCCAAATGACCACAATGGCCAGAGGTGAGCTGATCTGAAGTAGGATCCAGGAGCTTCCTCTAGGTCTCCCACACAAGTAGAGGGGCCCAAGGATTTGATTCATCCTCTACTGCTTTCCCAGGCCATAGCAGAGAGCTGGATCAGAAGTGGAGCTGTATGGAATTGAATTGGCACCCATATGGGATGCCGGTGCTGCAGGCAGGGGCTTTAACATGCTGCACCACAGCACCGGCCCCTGGATATAATCTTGTATAAGTTTTGCATGGTCGGACTCAATCTATTTTCTTCATAACACCTGTTATTAAAGAATATTACTTTTTTTTTTCAGGAAAGCCTATGAACCCTACAGAAGAATAATCCTATTATCTCACATTGGAGGACTTCTATTAGAAAAGATTTCTGAGTGTAACACTCAGGATAAAATTAAAATTAGTCTTGAAGAAAACATAAGAAATCTGTTTTAATAATAAAACTGACTGCCACGAGTATGTATTCTCTCAGGTGCAGTTTTGGCAAAAGTGATAGTATGGATCTTCTAATTGTAAACTTGAATTTCAAAGGAAACATGGCTTATTTGAAGGCTATTGTCCACAAAAATAGCTTATTAACAGTCTATGGGAAAAAGCCAAATACCTTTCCATCACATAAGGGTTCAAAAGAAAAGGAGGGCAGAGGCCCTTGGCTCAGTAGTTAAGATGCCACGTGGACACCTCATCCAGTATTGGACAAAGTGTCTGGATCCAAGTCCTGGCTCCACCTCTGATTCCAGAATCCTGCTAACACAAACCTAAGAGGCAGCAGATGATGGTTCAAGTACTTTGGTCTCTGTCACCTATGTGGAAGATCTGGGTTGAATTCCTGGTTACCCTCTCTAGCCTTGCCCAGAACCAGATATTGTATGTACTTGGAGAGTAAATCAAATCTCTCTCTCTCTCTCTCTCTCTCTCTCTCTCTCTCTCCCCCGTGTGTGTGTGTATGTGTGTGTGTCTTTCTCTCAACAAAAAATAAAAGTGGAAGCAGAAACCTCTAGAATGGAAGAGTAGGTAGATTAATGTGAAACAAAAATGGGTGCACAGAACAGTATTTAGGTTTCGGTAGCGAGGAGATGGGGAAAATAAAGGTGAACAAGATTTGGTTCGTAATTCATTCAGCAGTCTGTTTTTCAGAAAAAGAGCTGCTCCCCTCAAAATTCTTGAAAACCAAGTCATTCATGACTTAGTGCTAGGAGTGCTGATAAGAGGAGAGCATAAGAGCAAAAGACAAATAGAAAGAGATCTTCCACCTGCTGGTTCACTCCTGAAATGAGTACAATGGCCAAGACCAAGCCAGGCTGAAGCAAGAGCCTGGAACTCTATCTGTGTCTCTCAAGGAGCCCAAGCACTTGAGGTATCTTTCCCTGCTTTCCCAGATGTATTAGCAGAGAACTGATAAGGAAACAGAACAGCCAGGCCCCGAACTGGTGCTCCCATTTGGGACGCCAGCGTCTGTAGGTGGGGCTTACCTGCTGTGCCACAACTCAGCCCCCTACAAATTCTTGTAAATACAATGTGTTAACTGCTACATAACATGTTTACATTTATTTCCACCTTCTCTGAATCTTATTTCTATTGTCTTAGGGTAGGTACTACTGACATCCTTTCTCACCAGAGTGTGCTACCTTCAACGAGACAAGTGACCCTGGCCAATTTCACTGGGTACCACTTCTCTACACAGCTCATGCCCCATTTGCTCAGGATATTGCCAACTCCCATTGGTCACTGACAATTCGGTGATGGATCAGAAACCTAGGATTGCTAACATGATTTTTCCTCTGCAACCTTCAGTGTAAACCATAATCAGTCATGTGATCACAGTCATGTCTGCAGAGGGTGCTGTGTGTTGTCCTACATGGACAATCAGCATTGGGGCTAAACACTCATGCCCTAGGCTTTAGGAGTGCTTCCTGCATATGCTCAGAGTCAAGTTCATCCCCAGACATTACACTCAAAGGAATCAGCTTTGGCTAAGACAGTCCTCCCTTCCCAGGGATATCCATCATATTTCTATATTTCAGTGCTTGGTTGATATTGGGGTACAAATGCCCACACCCCTCCTTCTATACATAACAGCTCTGGATGTGCTATGGGACATTGTCCAGAAAGAGGGCTAGAACTTTTTTTCCCATTTTTGAGAATAGTTAAGGCACAAACATTAATTCTTTCAAAAATATTTGATAGAATTTATCAGCGAAGCCAACAGGGCTGAGATTTGGCTTGAGGGAAAGATGCATAACTATAAGTTATATTGCTGAAATTCTATTGTTACCACATTCACTGGATTCAAAAGCAGAATTCATGTGCCCCAGTGTCCTACACAGTTTTTGAATAATCATTTTTTTTCTTTTTCTTTTTTTTAATTCAGACCCTTTCTAAGATGTTCTTTCTCTCATTTATGGCAAACAGATACAATAGAGTCAGAATTGGCAAGCAAATGATGCCAGTCTATAATTAGACATATGTGTTTTCTTGTAAAGAAAACTCTAATTGCTACGTTAATCTGGTCCATCTGTCTCCTTTGTAAGAGTACTGTTCCGGGCCTGATTTCCTAGAAAACTGAGCTTGATGACAAACTCATGTGGCAATGCTTTCACTGAGGGTGAGGTGCAGTGTAAAGAGACACAAATTACACGGATAAGAAACTGGGGTTTACATAGACCAGGTGCTTAAACACAAATTTGTATGTTATCACGCTGATCATGGTATCTCAAGAAAATGTAACTTTCCTAGATTATTCAGGACATCTTTGAGGTTTTGTGGAACTGCCATGTCTTAGAACATGATGTCAGGATTTTCTTTATATCACTTGTCTTGCTTTACTTAATTTTTTCTTGCAAAGAGAACCGCTATTCTTCCAGATGTATTTTTCAGACTCCTGGGATTTCTTTTAAATGTTAGCAAGATCTGGAACCGGAAACAGTTACGATTCCCACAAAAGGATGATCCTTAACACTGGGAAGGCTAAGCCCAAGGATCTTCTTCGGAGATAAAGTTACAGAGATGGAGTTGGGCTTCTTGGCAAGAGATGGTCCAAGGCACTTCTCGGCCTTTTAAAAAGGAAACAGGGCTGGTATTGAAGACTGAAATGCCAGCTAGGGCTATCTAGGGAGATCAATAAATTGAGAGTGGAGCAATTTCACACAAGGACTCTTCTTATATAAACCAGTTTCTGGAGGCTCTCAGACACTGATGCTCCTCTTGTGAGTCAGATATATCTGCCCCAGGAAGTAGACACAGCTATACAGCCCTGTTCATGTTAGTGCTCCCTGGCAGAACCCTTTTATGAGAAGAGCAGGAACTATATTTTTATTTGAATTTTATGCACATAGTGTTCTGCTCTATTTTTCTTCCATAGTTTTGCAGAGCCTTGGGCAATCCACATTTGGAGAGGCTGCTCTGAGTCTTGGCATTAGACCACCTGTTCCTGCAGCATTTGATATCAGTAATGGAACCCAATAGCCCTTGTAGCCCAGGAGAAAACTGTGTAGGCTTACAAATAAGAAGTTGTTAGCTATATGGTTAGAAGATGGGGCATCATAATGTCTTCACAGTCTCAGAAGAATTGTGAGCCGTGCGGCACCTTCTGTTTAGAATTATAAAAACACCATCACTGAGCACAATTTTTCAATGGCATTCTCTTTCACCCTACAGAACATGATGTTATCACAATTGTTGGAGTAGTTTTCAGGATTCTAAAAAATCAATTGAGCTCTTGGTATTAGGCAGGAAGTTAGAAATTAGCCTATGTGTGTGAGAAGGGCCTAAGGAAACTGACATCTACGACAGTCCAGCATCTGCACCCAGCATCTGCTTTTCAAAGTCCTGCCTGCACCCTGATAACCTTTCAGGTGCTCCCACCCCGTCTATCTGGCCTGGCATCCCACCCCTTCTACCTCCTGGCCAATGCCACCCAAGTTTCACCTGTCTGATAACCTCAGTGGAAAATTTAGAAAGGAATTTCTCGTATTTACACCCAACAAGTCCTTAGTTCTGGAGGAGAAGGGGAGGGAGGAAGAGAAAAGGCAGGAAGGCAAGACCCATCTCCTTAAAAACCCCAGCCTAAATGTAAACTGGGCTCTCTCTCAGGTTCTGTCTGGAGAGGTGCTCATCCGTTCTTATGGATGGCCTACCCTGATGAACCTTGCTACTTTGCTTTCCACTGGCTCTCTGCCTCACACCTGAATTCTTTCTTTTGCGAAGACAAGAACCCATGGCTTTTTCTCTAGTGTCATGGTGTTATCAGAGACATACCCCTTAGAAGTCCCATAAATTCAAAGTTTTAATATAGCCTGTTGGTTCTTGTCTAATATTCAGAGAAGAATTCTGAATACTGGCATAAATGAATGAAGCAGCATAAGTTTTAAACTTTTTATTCAGTGAGAGAAATGCATAGGAGAGTGAGGGCCCTATCTAAAAGAGAGAGGGAAATCTGGATTCATGCTGAGCACCAGGAGCCAACCATGTAGAGTAGCATGCAGGCCCGGGAAGCACGGGGCAGCAGGCCTGAAGGCCACACACTCTGAAGGTATGAGGTAGCAAGGACCCACAATGGCAAAAGAGACAAAAGGCCAAAAAAAAAAAAAAAAAAAAAAAAGACCATGTCCACCATGTCCCACTTCCAAAGGGGAGTGGTTAATTACCCTGATTGGCAGGTGGGTGCACAGGTGTCACCAGTTCACACAAGGGCATGGTGAATGCCTGGCCTTCCGGCTCACAAACCTAGTCAACTTTATCCTGTATGCCTGCCTACAACAATGGGTATTGCCTCTGCCTTCCTATTCCTTATCCCATTAAATACCTCAGAAGAATATTCCCCAAAGATGTTATTATCACAATTCTTCCTAGAAGTTGTTAAGGAGTGTCTACTGCTTAGGATAAATTTTAGGACAATGGTAATGCCATTTTCAGTTCTACCCTAATTGTAGACCCTCCAATATAGGGAATCTTCAGCAGCATCCAGCAGATCCTATGCAGGCATATATATATCGCTAATGTTGCTATCCTTATTGTTAGGTATGGAATAGCTTGGGGTTCTGACCTTTTGTATCCCCAGAAAGGAGAGACGGAAAAAGGAGATGGAGACCAACCTCAACAGAGGCAGATTGCTTTATTTGAAGCAAAGAGGTTGGTAACAGTCTGTTCTTGCAAAGGGGGGTGGGGTGGGAAGAAGGCAGCTGGTGGAAGATAAGGGAGCTCTTCGAAGTCACAGAGAACTTTCCTCTTATCTATTTTATGGCTGCTCTGTACAGGGTATCTGCTTTACATTTGCACTGCAAGGAGTTGAGAAGGATCTGGTTAGGAACCTAGGATCTCTCCACAAAAGGCAGGAAATGAGGTGGGGTTGAGGGAGAAAATGGAGACAGGGAAAGGTGCAACATGTCCTAAGGTTATCTATATCATTGCTCTCTGTTTAGAACAATGGAGTAGCTCTCTTTCTCTAAACCTAGGGTGGTTTCTGAATAAGAGGTCTTCTTAAGTCAGATGTCTCTAAATACTGTGTAATCTAATTGGAAGACTCCAAAACTTCCTTGTACAATTTTAGAATTTTGGAAACATTATTCTCCTCATTTATCCTGCCTAGAGGTAAGAATTTCTTTTTCTTTTTCTGGTGATTTTATATTTATTTTAAGGATTAAAAATGATAGAGTAGGAATAAACTTTCATGTTCATTTTCTTAATTCTCCAACTTTGCAGCAATATCTTATGAGTGTTTAAATAAGTCATTATGTCCTGTTAGCACCTGTACAGCTGAAGACTAATTCTCATTGACTCCAAGAGAAGTCATTATGGTAAGTTTAATTTTGCATCCATTTTAAAAGCAGAGTACACAGCTGGGAACTCCCTTAAGGGCATCTGTAACACAAACTGCATCCTTTTCCCAGTAGACTCATCATGTCAGGTCTAAGACTCATGGCCTCTGGCTGCCACAAAAAGCTATGAATATATAATATAAACTGAAATTCAAGTGCCCCCAATGAATTATTCTGTGAAACAATTTATGGTGCTAATCTAAATGTTCATTCTAAAAAATAAAAAGAGCAAGATATTACTAGGCTTTCTTCCCTCTACTGGTACCAATTCAGTATTTCAAGGAGGGGGTAGAGAATGTATATGGTGATCATTTTGTTCTAGTCATTTTAAACAAGGTATGAATCCATCTCCTTCTCTAGTTCAGTTCTTGAATTTTGGAGAGTTTGTTAAAATGATGCTGAGCACCACCCTCTCCAAAGGAACTATCTCAGATCTCCAAATCTCAAAGACAAACTCTTTAATCATTTTGTTCCTTTCCAGATTTCAAAAACAAAAACAGGCTATATAAGGAACAGTTTATTTGGAAGCTAACAGATGTATCATTTTTTTCTTTTTAAATTTGCAGTATTCTAATATTTTGCCAAACCTTTAAGTATGTGTCTCAGTGAGATGTCTTTAATTACTAGAAATGAACATGATAGACCCAGGCATTTCTAACTAATATCACCATACATGCAGTCCTTGGGCAATATCTTATTTTATTATAAACACTCTAGAAATATATACACAAGTGATGCAACAATAACCTGTAGAAAAGCATTAATTGAATTGCATTCAACCTGATTTAATTGATCGTTAACCAGCAGACAGAATCATAAGCAGTTTTAATGTATCCATTGTTGTGAACTTGAATTGAAGCAGGAAAACAAAAGGAAGTAACAAACACATAGAGCTAATTCAATTAACAGCCCATTGAATTGTGTTGTTCAGATGAACCACTTGTCAGAACCCTTCTTTACCCATAGCTCCCCAACACCAAATCATGAAACACTAATTAACTATTGAATGTCATTTTGTTAGTGCTACCTCACTTTGTATTTATAAATGACTAAATTTATATATATTGTTTCCTCCCATTAAGTTAAATCACTATGTATTACCATCTTCATTTTAAAGAACAATCCATGTCAGAGTAGGCAGAGAAAAACTAACTTGTGCAAAAACCCTTAACCACTTAGACCTACAGTTTTCTTATACTACCTGTTACATATCATATTGGTGAGAAATCATTTTCCTTTTCATCCTCATTAAGCAAATGTCTGTCTTAGCATTCAATAAAGTACTTGCCCAGACCCTTTTCTGACTTGGCTCATACATTTTCAGTATCATGGCACAGCTGTCACCCTAGCCTCACCTATAGGAGTTTACTTCTTCAGTCATTTTGCTTCAAACAGGAGCACAATGACCTCAGATTCTCCATATATTTGTCAGGTTACCTCATGGAAGCATCCAGTAGAACTGTTGAGAAAGTTATTACCTATCTCTATGGAACCAGCATAGAATTTGAAAAAGAAAAGTGTAAAATGGCACTACCCAGCATAGGTAGTTGTAGTATTTTGGAGAGTAAACCAGTGTATGGAAGATCTCTCCCTACCCTACCCCTACACTCAGTCACTTTCTCACACTCTGCCTTTCAAATACACAAGCAAATAAGTACATCTGTTTATAAAAATTAACATGAAAAGTCTAATGCTTAAAAATTGCATGTGTGTTTGGTAGTGATATTTTACTCACTCATTTCTAATATAACATTTCATGAGGCTGTGGGTCCTTGGGGTCTGACGTGGATATGATTGCTGCCTCCTAACTCTTGTTCTTGCCTTGTCCAAATCCTGAGGCTAATTCAAAGACAATTTCCATGAGATTTGCTATGATCCCTCCTTCAGTTTCTCACTTTTCTCCTTAAAGTGTTTTCAATTTGATCTCAGGCATTCATATATCAACTGCAAAGTCTTTTTTTTTCTAAAAGTAAACTATTAATTTTATCATTTTGAGTGGGATAATTAGGTGTACTTAACTCTGATCTTATACAAATACATGCATTCCTGTCTGAAATGATACCGAGTGTTAGAATCAAGTGGATCCACACTGTAAGAATAAATCACAACAAGTGAAATGGCTGGCTTCTTCCATTAGAAGGAAAAAAGACCAAGCAAATGTTTAAAATATTGTGCTTAAAGTTACGTATTTGCCAAATGTTTCCTCATTAGGAACTCTTAATTACACTGTTCAAAAATCGAAGCTTCTCTTCATTGGGAAGAATGATCATTTTCTTCCAAAGTTGGCTGGTCTAAATGGCATAGGATTATGACTTGAATAAGGCAATAAAGCCAAGTGTTACATATGACTCTAAGTTATTTCTCTTTAACAATGTGACAAAGAATTAGCATTGAAAGCTATTTGTAAGGAAGAAGGAAATTTTCTTGCCATTCTCCTTTTCTCTTAGCTTGATGTTGATTTGTGAACTCCTTGCCCTTCCTCCTCTCAGCATGAACCCAGAGGTGAGCAGGAAGGAGGACAGCCATCCATAGCAGAACCACAGGTGAGTTTCTAGTCTCCCTGCAATATGTTCAACCATCATGATTTGGTATAACTTTCAAGTTGGAAAGCAAGTGCATTTCTTTTTAACCTAAGAAAAAGGTTAGCATGTTGTGGAAGTATTTCTTCCTAGTAAAGCATTTCTACCCAGAGAAATTTAAAGATGTAAAAGATAAAACAATTCCAACAAGATCTGAGAAACCTGATACCTTAATATCATTTGGACCCAAAATTCCAATTCTAGAAAAGTTGTACATGTAAGTATATACACAGGAGTGTTGATTACTAGGAAACAAGTGGGAATAACCTAAATATACAAAAAAGAACTATAGCTTTCAAGAATTTAAACAAATATTTAAACAAACACACACACATATATAAAGGATAATGCCAATTATAAAATATTGAAGATGCATGAAGGAAAAAAATAGAACTACTCACCAAAATGTTAACCAAGCATATTTCCCTGTATTGTAGAAGTACAGAGATTGTTTTTTCTTCCTTTTGTAGTTCTAAATATTCTACAATGAAATGCATTTTAAAATTGTTAGTGAAGAGAGTAATACAGAAAATCTCACTGTATCCCATTCATTTCCTACTTTCACCACAATGCCCCAATAGATTTGAGACACACAATACTCCAATCCCCATGTATAGTAGCAGTAGAAACCTATGCTTAGTATTTTAACAGAATTTAATATAACATACGTTTTATCAATTTGTGGAACAGGATTTTTTGGAATATACAATGTGCTTATGCTAGAGCTTATTTACTCATGCATTCACACACATGTGTTCTTAGATGACTTAATTCATGTTTTACTTCTATTCAGCACCTAGGATATTGTGTGATTGAACTTACCCTCTGTTATTATTCTACTATTGAGATAAAGCTGTTTATTTAGCAGTGGAATGTCTGAACTTTCCAGATGAAAAATTGTGTCACTTTGGCAATGGTGCTTGCCCCAAAATTAAACATGCACGCTGACAGTCATTTGGAAGAGTCAGCTTTCCGCAAATATATCCAGGATCTTAAGTCAATACATGAATATGTGACTATCCTTTGAATCCATGACACTATTTTATGTTAAATGTATCTTTAAGGTAAAAAAATTCAAGGTTACATAATGGATCACATTTTATCTTTTGTAAATTCTGCATTCAATTTTAATATTTCAGCAAGAAATTAAGAAAATACTAAACAAGTTATAATCAAACCAAACATGTCTAACATTTGCAAATGAACTTTCATATACTATTTTTTTTTACTTTGTGATTGTCAAAGTTTACAAGAAAAAATAAAGTACAAATGTTATTGTGTTTGTAGAAGTCAAGAATTCTGAGTTAAAAAAAATACTAAACAAAACAAAACAAAAATTGCAATCATTAACTGGTGGAAAATTGTTGAAAGCTATGATGTTTTAATTCCTCATGTGTGTTTCATTTAGCAAAGTAAAGCAGTTCTATGTTCCAACTTAAGATATATATTTTAAGATGTAACAACCTTGGGTGGAGTTTGCCACATACACAAATATAAGTTTAGCTTTGTCCCTTAGTGAAAACTAAACTAGTAGATAATCTCTAAGACATTCTGGATATTGATCCTGATTTGGAGATGCCATAGTGCATATACTTGCACACACTTCCTGGATCGATGGTATTCTGTGGATCAACCTCTTTCCTCTTAGCAACTGAATTTGTTATCTCCTTTATCAAGCAGACTCACTAATTTGTGTTAATCTGCAGTCCAATCGCCCTTGATGCCAATGGCAGGAACCATAAAATTTTGGTACTTGCTACAGGTTCTGGAGTAGAGGAAGCTGGCAGATGAGCAGTTGGTACCCCTGTTTTCTGCACTTATTCACAGCACTACTAATAACTTAGCTTGTTTTAGGAGACTAGATCCAAGTGTTTAATTTCAGTAGTTCATTAATTAGTTATAGATAATTTAAATAATATAAATCCATTTGTATTTAGATCTAAATCCATCTATTATTCCTCTTTTCAAGATTAATATTGAACAACTCAAATAGCCCCTCCTATATGAAATTTAACATTCAAAACATTTATCAGCATGGGAATAACAATTAAATCCTACAATGAAGATATTTGCTAAAGAAACTAAAACAAGCCATAATTAACAATCAAAGCTGTCGGAGGCCACCCGACAAACCACACGGAGACACGCAGCACTCAGTCAATTCATCACCACGTTTATTGCCTCATCGCGTTCCAGACCAAAGTAGGGGGCCTGGCGATGAGGGACTGGAGGCAGTCTCCCTAAGGAAACCCTTCAGTCTCCAGCCCCGAGCACACAGAAAGACAAGGATATATACCCCAGACCCCATACAGATAACATTCATTGTGTGCAATCATGCATAGCACAGGAATAGAGCAAGTTTACAAAGTAGCAATGATCAGGGTACAAGCTCTGCAGATAGAGCAAAGAACATCATAAACCTTCATCAGAAGTCACATCCTGCCTGCAGGAATATGGGACGAAAAGTCTTGGAAACAGGATTAGATAAGGGACAGCCTCAGCCTGCTGCATCTCATGTCGGGCCAGGGCCACTGGCCCCGACACAAAGCCAGTATTTTAACCTAGATTTATTATATCTTAGGCCCACATTTTCATTACATCACTGATTTGAAACAAATTCAGCAGTTACAAAATTTGCCAAATTTGTAAAAATCATAAATATGTTTCAAGTTATTCATTCTTCTTATGAAATGCACTTTCCTTTTCATTTTTCTAAATTTTATTCAAAATACAGAAAGAGACAGAGTGAGATCTTTCATCCACTGTTTCACTCTCCAAATGCCTGCAACAGTCTAGGTCATGCTGAAGCCAGGAGTCAGAAACTCCATCTAAATTTTCCATGTGGGTCACAGAGACTCAGGAACTTGAGCCATCATCTGTCACATCCTAGGGTGAGCTTTAGCAGGAATCTGGAATTCGAAGCTGGACTTGAACTCATTCACTCCAATATGGGATGCAGGCATTCCAAGCAGCACTTTAACCATGAGATACAAATGCATTTCTTTTTGTTCTTGTTGATTTTGTATTTTGAGCTCTCTCTCTCCCTCGCTCTCTCTCTCTCTCTCTCCCACTCTCTCCCTCTCTCTCTGTCTCTCTGTTAATTTTACCTCCTACATCTAAGGGAGAAAGTGCAGTATTTGTCTATGTCTTGCTTATTTCACTCAACATGATGTCCTCCAATTGCATTCATTTTGATGCAAATGATAGCATTTAATTCTTTTTTATAGTTGAATAAAGTCCCATTGTATAAATATATTTTCTTTACCCATTCATGTTGCAATGGACACCTTCCTTGGTTCAGTATTTTGGCTATTGTCAACAGTGCTGCTGTAACCATGGTGGTGCAGGTATCTCTTTGATACAAGGTGTTCACAGTTTTTGGGTATATACTCAATAGTGGGATTGCTGGATCATATGACAACTCTATTTCTGATTTATTTATTTTTTAAAGAGATCTCCATACTGTTTTTCACAATGACTGGTCTTTTGCTTTTCACTTGTTAAATTTATTGGGTGAAACAGTAAATTTTTGCCTGTAATGTAAATTAAAAAATGTTATTTCAAAAAAGAAAGGAAGGGAGGGAGGGAGGGAGGGAGGGGGGGGAGGGAAGGAGGAAGGGAAGAAAAGAAGAGAAAAGAAAAGAAAAGAGAAGGAAAGAAAAGAAAAGAAGAGAAAAGAAAAGGAAAGGAAAGAAAAAAGAAAGGAGAATGGGTGAGAAGGAGAGAGGGGGAAGGATGGGGAGGAAGGTACTATCATTATGGTCTTAGAATTGAACCTCTGAATTATATTGAATCTGTTAAAAGAAAAAAAAAGAAAAATTTAAGTAAAAAGTCCATGAAGTCCCCTTTTCTACAATTTCTAATTATCTATGATGATGAATAAAATGTTGTTCACATAAGTCCCAAATAAAAATCTTACAACATGAAATATTTCAAATGCACATAAATTGAGCTAAGACAATGTATGTGCAAAGATATGAGAAATTCTTTCATGTAAAATACATGAGAATTAGTTCATTGACTAGGAGGCTACTGTTTTGGCTTCTAGATAACTGAGTTTGTTAGCAAAGCAGGAAGGTAATGTGGACTTAAGCAAATTAAATTGCAAAAGATTTATTTGAAATTAAAACTCTTGGAAATTCTCAGAAAAATATGAGACTGTAGTTATATGATTTTAGAAATTTCCAGAATACTATTTCCCATTAATGAGCAAAGTGTACTATGGAAAATGCAAGAAATCACTAGACTAAGGAGTAAGAATGTGCTTCCTTCAAATGCCAGTCTCATCAGGAGGCTTCTCACCCTGGAAAAATATCTGTTCTATTGCCTCTACAATGTCCAGCTCTTTCTTATTTTCCAAAGTGAAGAAATAATTATTATTTGAGGGAACACATGCCCATTTTTAGAAATCACCTGAATTTAATGACTTCCCACCAAGAAGACAACCTTGCCTGTAGTCTACCTTCATGTATTGCAAAGACCCAACAAGACCTTGGGATAGGAAGTCATGTTCTTGTTCTTTTCTCCTGTAGGGAATGGAGAGTAAGCTAACCTATTCTATTTCTATCTATATTCTCCATTTGAATGCTTAAATACAATGGCAATCTCTTCAGTTACCATGTCCTACAGGTAATCAAGACTGCACTCTTTCAAAATCAAAATTGAACTTTAAGTAGGCCTCCAGGTTAAGTCATACACATCCAGCTGCTCCCCAGAATTTGACATTAAATTGTATCAGGTACTGACCCATTTGATGATAAAATAGCATGTTGATTCTTCCTCATTCTTACTCTTATTATTCAGCTCCCCTGAGGACTTCATTAGAAAAGATGTGACTGGCAGACTGGACTTTAGAACCTATTTATTATTTCAGTAAATACCAATCAATCATATTGAAACAGATCCAACAATCTTGCTACTCAGTATATATTCAAAGAAAATAAAATAAGTTTGTCAAAGAGTTATCCACACTCCTACATTTATTTCAGCATTACTGATAAGAGGCAACATATGGAATTAACTAAGAGACCATCAACAAATGGACTGATAAAGAAACTGTGATATACAGCTGTGTATATAGAATATAATTCAGCCATAAAAAGTAAATTATGTTATTTATGACAACATGGATGAATTTGTAGGATATAATGCTAAGCAAAATAAGTCAGGTGCCAAAATACAAATTCAACATGATCTCACTCAGAGTATAAAACTTGATTATCATAGAAGCAGAATAGAACGATGGTCCCTAGAGGGTAGGCTGTTGATATGAAGAAATCAGGGAGATGTTGGTAAAAAGACACATAATTACAGTGAGATAGGAGAAATAAAGTCAAGAGGTGCATTGTATTTCTAATTCAGTGAAGGATTTTATATGTTATTTTTATGGTGATTGTCTTGAATCTGTAACTTGCCTTGGGTAACATAGAAATTTTGGCATTATTATTTCTTCCAATCCATGCACAGAACGTGAGAGGCCTTTCCATGTGTGTGTGTGTGTGTGTGTTCTTTAATTTTTTTACCATTGTTTTCATTAGACAAGTCTTTTTTCATTCTTACTTAAGCTTATTCTAAAATATTTTATTTTTGGAAATATTATGGATTATATTTCTCTTACAATTACTTTCCCAATGAGTTTGTGTATAAAATATTAATGACTTTTGTGTATTGATTTTGTATACTGCAACCTTACTGAATTAGTTTATCAGCTCAGTACTGTTCACCACAGATAGATATGGAATCATCCTAAGTATCCATTGATAGGTAGCTAGATTAAGAAAATGTGATCTGGATGTACAGTGGAATGTAAATCAGCCACAGAAAGACAAATATAGTATGAAAAAGAATGAAGACTCCAATTTTTCCAAAAAGTAGACGGAGCAAAGGTCATGATGTTAAGTGAGGTAATACAAACACAGAAAGTGAATTTCTGTATGTTCTCTCTCACATATAAAAGTCAAAAACATTGTCAGACTGAACCCAAAATGTTGATTATAAAGGTTGGAGAGAGTTGGGGAAGAAGGATAAGGAAATGTTGGATAATGGGTAGCAAAATAGAATCAGATGAAATAAGTTCCAAGTTTCACAGCACAGTAGGTTGATTAGGATTCAAAATCCTGTCTTATAATACTGTGTGAAGAAGGAGCTGGGAGGCTCCAAACACACAGAAAAGAAAACAGAAAGCTAGTTGCTCGGTTTGAACTATTTATGTTGTGTTTATGTATTGATATATTGTACTAAAAATGCACAATTA
The DNA here is from genome assembly GCF_033115175.1 of Lepus europaeus. Lineage (NCBI taxonomy): Eukaryota > Metazoa > Chordata > Mammalia > Lagomorpha > Leporidae > Lepus > Lepus europaeus. The sequence goes on along the minus strand of NC_084835.1, from coordinate 111,733,008 downwards.
TTACATTTTAATCAAAAATGTTAAAAAGTATTTTAAGAAATAGCAATCTACTATACAGCATGGTAACTATAATCGGTATCCTACAGTGAGTTTTTGAAAGGTATGGACATTAATTGTTCTTATTGTAAGATGAAGACTATGTGAGATAATGCATCTGCTACCCATGTGCATGATAAATACATATGATTTTATCAGTAATTTTCTAAAAGGATGAGGATAACAAGGTAGATTTTAAATGTAAATAAACAAGTAACACCTACTTTTCAACTTTACTTCAAAATCCTTCAAGTCTACATATGCATTGAGGCACTGGATAAATGTTCGCCACAGTGCTAGTTAAAATATTGGGCTTGGGAAGGATTAGAGGAACCAAAAATGAAAAAAATTTCAAAGAAATACTTGTATTTGTCAATCCCATTCACAGAAATCATATAATTCCATTACTGTTTGCTTTAAGGATACATGAGAGGAACTTATAGTGTAAACCTGAAATGATAACACTATATCTTTTAATGGCATTTTACAGTCTTTTTCTAGTTCATATTTCTTCAATTTCTCATGAAAAGCAACCTTTTTATCAACCTTTTTCACAGCAAGTTGGAGGATCTTGTGGCTTTTTTATTTTTGCAGTTCAATAATAAGTGTTAAAATGCAAGCTTCAAGAAAATAAAAATTTTTATTTTGTTTGGGCTGTATTATACTAAATGCATTTTATTTTGCAACACTGATAACTATGAGGGTAGTGTTGAGCCCAAAACCAAAGTAGTATATGTCATACTGAGGTGGTTGGGCTCTCACAGCTATGGTATTAAAATAGGTGCCTCTCGGTTATGATAGACTTCCAATGGGAAATAAAAATGAATTGTGTCTGTTTTCCCCACAGTGACATGAAAGAGTGATGTCTTAGATTCCAGCCACAATTTGAGAACAGAAAACTAAAACTAGGTGCTTACATGTACTTAAAGATAATGAGACTTTCTGTTCTCTGATAAGTCCAAAGTCCAAAAAAAGACTCCTTTCTAAGAGAAAAATAAGTTACTGCGTGGAATCACTAGCTCTTCTAAAAGTCAAACACCTGTGGTCTGGCTTGACCTTCAACTGTAGATGAAGAGAAAGTACCAAACAGAGGTAGACCAGGTGTTCTCCCCGCAAGCAGCTGCTGCAAAGCATCTCACAGTTTGCAAAGCACATTTAGCCTAAGAGAAGCCAGAGTTCACCCATGACCAAGAAAGTGTTCTGCTAAATGGGGCAACAGGGACTAGATCTTCTCAAACCCAAAAGGCTAGAGAGAAGCAAATCAGAGATGACAGGAGAAACACAACTAGGGAATGAGCTACTCTTGGGACTTACTACAAACTGGTGAAAGACTTGACTCAAGTCATGTATATCCTTTGCCTATCAATTCCTAAATACACATTTTGGGATTCTTGCTAATATTATGTTTATAAATACTATTCTTTAATATCTAAGAAAGTATATCCCTCCATCTAATATCTATGTAACAAATAAGGATTGCTGCTGTATTTAGAGAATGTATATAATACACCAATATATAATGATGAGAAAAGAAACAATCTCTTCAAATCCATGATGCTACATTTAAATAACATCACTAAGTTTGTTCACTGTGAGAACTAAAGTTACAAATGGGAGACAGGTAAGTAGAGAAACAAAGTAAAGATAAACCACTGTGCCAAAGTCTCCATGGGAGCTTACTGGGAGAGTAAACATAATATGCCACAAACATCATGCTTTGGGAAACAAGATGTTATCAACATGTTTTGCTAGAACTTAGAAGAGTTTGAAAGATGTCACTTACTTCGGGTTGTGTATTACTACTGCTCTCTAAACAATTGCTCCATCTGCATTCTTATTTGATGATATAGTAGCTCTTTTTCATTGAGGTTCTATGGATTCCTCAGCATCCTATGGGTTTAGAAGTCGGATGACATTACATGGCATGGAGTCCACTCTACCTGATGCTTAGCATCCCTACCAACTGGCTAGGCCAAGGACATGGATGACAGTTGTGAATATTAGAAGTGTGGTGTTGTGATTCACTGAATCCAAAATAAAGAGATAGGACCCTTTATAAAAATCCTGGATTTGTAATGGGACTTATAAGCAGGAGAGGTTCCATGAGAAGCAAGAAAACACATTTATCCATACTCTTCTACCCAAAGAGGAAAGGCTCAGAAGATAATTTTACATTCTCGGAATTTCCACCTCCCACAAGATACCTCTTAGATCTTTTGTAGCTTAGCAAGGAACCAGTGTAAACCAGCTGTTGCAGTGCATGCTCAAGTTAATTGCTTCTAAATCATTTTAAAGTAAGAGGAAGAAATAGTTTATCCCTAAAGTAGAGTAAAGATTATGGAATATATGAGAGATCCATGATCCTCAATTTAACTTCTTCTCAGATAGGAAAAGGAGATGAACGCTCTAATGAAAGATGTTGTAGACAAAAAACACTAAGCAACCTATTTGTTTTTATTCATGAATCATGCTATCTAAAAGGTCAAAATGTGGGTCTTTACCATGGTATCCTTAATTTTTAGGATCTATAGGCATTATATATAAAAGTACATTATAATTTGTCTTGCATATCTTTCACAAAGTTTTTTCTTATATCTGTTTAGTTTTTATAGTATCAAGTTCTAGTTCTAGATATTTTCTGTCTTCTATCTGTTTGAATCTTTTTTTCATATTTTTTTTCATTTAAAGAGTAATAATTAAACCATCATGAGGCACTGTCACTAGGACTAAATACAAATATATACCAGTATACTATAAATACTAATAAATAAACCAAACTAGGACAACATTCCTGCACTCACTTTGAAAGAAAAATACAGAAATATAAGGAATATCATTTTCACCTTATTAGATGAAACAGTAAATTAACAACTTTCCTAAACCATCAGAGGAATTGTAGAAGTGATTGGTTGATTGCACAAGAGAATTTTCTGGGTTATGGAACTGTCCTGTATGATATTGTATGCTATGCATTTTACAAAAACCTTTAGAGAGTGAACTCCACTATATGTAAACACTTAGATATCATCTGAAATGTCAAGGGATCCGAGTGTTGAATACAGAAAATGACATATAAGTCTAAATGCATTTCAAATGTATGACTTAACTTCCATGAAGGGAACAGAAAATAAAGAGGAACTGACCAAAATAATCTTAGAAAGCAATGTTTTAGCAAATATTATTGGGCTCCAAATTGAAAGGATGATACACAAACATTTCACTTTTTTTCCTAAGTTTATTTCTCACAACAACACCATTTGACCAATACTGAAAGTATTTTACATGTATTATTTTGTTTAACAAATAAGTAAATAAATGACAGACATTGGGATCTAAGTTTGTGATGGGCATATTCAAAGTAAAAATTAGCAAGAAAGAAAGTCTGGAACGAGTACTGTGGTACTGTTACCGGAGGGAAGGCTGTGGAAGCAGTGGGGTTCTTGTCTTCACGCAAGAAAGAATTCAGGAGTGAGACAGAGAGCAGAGTGATAAGGTTTTATTGGGGATAGGGCATCCATCAGAATGGAAGGGACAGGAAGAGAATGCCCAGTCGCTTGGACTGGGGGAGAGCGAGCCACCCCTAGAGTCCTCCCACATGCCTTGTTTTTTTCACAGTCCCAGTACAGAAACCACCCACAGTCACAAGCTCTCAGCCCCATATTAGTTCTCCTCACCAGAGTCAGGAGTCTCCACTCGGATGGTTGCTGAGCCCAGACACGAGGTGGTGCACAAAATGGCACCCGCTCTATCTGCTTATTACAGGTTGCTGTTGTAAAGTGATCAGAGAGAGAATCGTGTCTGTCCTTGTTTTTTCCTCCTCTAGTTTGGCAGGTACACTATCCCCCACCAGGGCTCCCAGCAGGTTCTCTCTAGGCCCTTTCTGCTGCTTCACCACCTGTGACTTGGGCTGCTGTGGTCTGGTCTCACCTCACTTTCCAATGCTGGTGTGGAGGCTCTAAGCTGCTGGAGTCCTGGGTTGTGGTGCTCACGCCCTCCACGTAGGTCCACCATGTCCTCCTAATTTCAGTAGAGTTTTCTCTGCTGTTTTCTCCCTATCTCTTCCTGAGACTACATTCTCTCAACTTTTTTTAAAACTATCTTCTCCTAGACTAGAGCAGTAAGCTCCCTCCCTACTCTGCCATCTTGGAACTCGGTCAAGGAGTTTCTATATGAGGAAGGTTTATACACTCCCACATTTGTGAAGGAGGAGACAAAATCATTATCCTATTATAGTTACTAGTATTCTTTTCTGGCTGAAATATATATATATATATATATATACATGTATATATATGTATAATTAATATATAATATAGTTAATAGTTATGGAAGTTAACTCTGGATACCAAATATTAAATCTATATATACACACATGCTTTCTAGCTTGCTAAAATTAAAAAAGGCTCTGTCTTCAAAATACAATTTTGTTATAATTATTATATCTTTAAGTTGTTTGAAAGCTTGGGGGAAAAGAGAGAGAAAGAGACAGAGAGATCTTCTGTCTGCTTGTTTACTCCCCACATGCCTGCAACCAAGTCAAGGGAACTAGAACTCAATTTGGGTTTCCTATGTGCATGGCAGGAACCCAATCACTTGAACCTTTACCTGCTGCCTCCCCGGAAGTACATTAGCAGGTAGCTGGATCAGAAGAGTGGGGACTTCTATCCAGGCACTCTTATATGGGATGCAGGAGTCCCAAAAAGCATCCTAACTGCTGAACCAAATGCCCGGACCTAGTTCCATTATTTTCAGGAAATTTTTCATTCAGAACTCAAAGATCTCTTCCAGAGTTGTGTTGCAAGATTTGTAATTGCTTTAGAATTGATTACTATATGAAATGGTCTTATATGTTCTGACTGTGTTAATATAATAAAAAGAATTTTTGAGTAGCAAGAGTTATAATATTTCATTGGTTATAGTAAGTTTTTTTTCTTTCTTTTTTCATTGCTGTCTCTTTGTAGATAAAATGGAATTTCATAAGCTCTCTCTTTTTCCAACATCAGTTTCTAGGAAATTTTTTCATCAGAATGCCTTGTTCAAGGCTAAATACAGCTTAGAAAAATACATCTAAAAAGATTTATTGTGTTGTGCTTAATGGGAAATATTGTTACTGTAAAAATACATTGTAAGTTGTAACCTTGAAAGTTAGTTTACTAGGATACTTGAAAGTGGCTGTAATAGCCTTATTTTCCAAAATAGGTAAGCTGCTTTTCCTTTGGTATCTGTGAAATACAGTCTAACCACTTTTCTTAGGAATGAAATACCTGTGTTAAAATCAGTAAAATGTTTTAATTTATTAAAATTCATCATTCAAATGCAGCACATGTAGTTTGAAAATTCATACTCCACCACTAGCATGTTTCCTATTTTTATGTGAACTCTATAATTCCAGATTTCCCAGACTAGATGTTTCTTCCTCACTTTTTTTGATAATTGCAGATATTGCAATTTATGAACTTTAAAGAGACACGGTGTATGCATCAGAAGAAACTAGTGGTAACCTATTTCTAATACAAGGCAGTGGCAGTTTCTTACTTAATGTCACATTGTAAACACAGACATTGGAAGAAACTCTGGAGTAGAATCAATATGTTCAAATTAAGACATTCTATGCACAGCTGCTTTCTTTGCCAATGGGAAATAGTCTTGTGTGGCAGTCAAGCCTTGTAAATGTTTAGTGATTGATGAGATAAAACCTAGCACTGGGCAGGGTTAGACAAGAAGATAAGAATCTTAAATTCACTTCTCTACTCCACACCAGTTGACTGGGTAACTTGAGCGTGACATATTCCTCGTAGGTTTCTGCTTCCTGGTTGATGAAATGACATTGGGATCCCTCAGGGATTTTCACCAGAGGAAGGGGAGAGCAAGCTACCAAAACCATCACATGCATTCAACAGTCACTGCAGTGTCAGTCTCTGTGATCTCAACAATATGTATAGGTTTCCTCTAGTGCGGAAATAAACCATAAACAGATTTTAAACTTAGCATTATTATTTTTTTTAACTTTTATTTAATGAATATAAATTTCCAGTGTACAGCTTATGGATTACAATGGCTTCCCCCCCCCATAACTTCCCTCCCACCCGCAACCCTCCCCTCTCCCGCTCCCTCTCCCCTTCCATTTGCATCAAGATTCATTTTCAATTCTCTTTATATACAGAAGATCAATTTAGTATAAAGATTTCAACAGTTTGCACCCACATAGAAACACAAAGTGAAACATACTGTTTGAGTACTAGTTATAGCATTAAATCACAATGGACAGCACATTAAGGACAGAGATCCCACATGAGGAGCAAGTGCACAGTGGCTCCTGTTGTTGACCCAACAAATTGACACTCTAGTTTATGGTGCCAGTAACCATCCTAGGCTCTCGTCATGAGTTGCCAAGGCTATGGAAGCCTTCCAAGTTTGCCGACTCTGATCATATTTAGACAAGGTCATAAAAGACAGAGTGAGGATAGTAACCAATGATCCTAAGAGTGGCATTTACCAGGTTTGAACAATTATACAGCATTAAGTGGGGAAGAGGACCATCAGTACACACAGGTTGGGAGTAGAGCCATTGGTGGTAGAGTAGAGGTTATGATTACAAAGAAATGAGGCCCAAGTGCACTAGACAGGGCCTAGAACAAAGGACAGAGTCATTATTAGAGGAGCTAAGAAAGGTGCTGTCTAAGCTACAATGAAGTTTTCTGATTGAGAGGCAAATAGAACCTGATAGAAGGGGCTTGATAATAATCTGGTGGGCTTTAGGCCTTGTAAATTCAGAGGCCCAGACCTATCTATCTCTTCACATGGGGTATATCCTAAGGGAGGTGTGAACCTCCTAGGGGAAGGCACTCTGTTGACTTTCATTACTTGGCTGGCCTGGGAGGAGAGCTGGCCAGGTAAAGGCAGGTGGCATCTCTAACAAGAAATTTACAGTTCTGCCTGCAATGTTGCTGACCCTACTTGACCATCCCCTCAGCTGCAGTGGTCACTTTGGAAGTTGGGCTGAGTGAAGGGCTTTTCAGCTTAGAGCCAATAAGATCTGTGGCTCTGACCTGGGCATCCTTCGACTCCAGGGCAGGTCCATTTCCAGTGATCCAACTCTTGGCAGAGCTGCCAGGGCTCTTCACAAGCTGACTTCTGCTGAAGCCCAGGCTTACCACATTGAAAGCCACTGCAGTGGACTGGCCTGTTGGGTCTCCTTGAGGGCAGATCACTGTACAGATCAGCCATTAATAGGCCTGCCACCCATTGCTTCTGATGCCGAGCTTTCTTTTCCTCCTGGTTTGTGTTCAAGCAGACCAGAGGATGCAAGTCAAGGGAGTGCCCGTTTCGCATCTCTAATCTTCGGTGGCCTGAACTACAAGTCTATAGTCACAGGCATGTTCTGTAGTAGTTTTTCTAAGGTAGACAATGCCCATGAGGAAAATTATATTCTCACTTTAAAACTTTCTTTCCCTTTGGTCTGAAATGGAGGTTTTTTCTACTTACTGTATACTTCACTGATGGCGAAGTGAATCTAGCTATGAGATTATTATTTAAGCTCTTATTTTGGCTATGCTATTACAGAAAAATGTTAGCCATCTCTTTTATAAGGTCTAAAGATTAAATTGTGCATCCTACAGATTCCTTCATAATAGAATTAGTTTCCTACCTTGAAGAGAATAGAGAAATGAAAGCACAAGTTGGGCTTAGAATAGAGAAATGAGGGAGCAAGTCCTAGATCGCTTGCTGACAATAGCAATATTACATGAATACATAGCAAACCGTTTCAACCATTAGATAACAACTTAAGAAAACATTTACCAGAAGGTCCAATGCCTTCTATAAATTTTAAGAATCATGTATTTGAAAACACCTCTTAAATATCTAACATGGTGTAGTTTGTTTAGCCAGTAAACTTAAGCACAACCATCTAAAATGTTTTTAGTTTCTTTCTACCAACAAGTCTAAAACATATGATACACAGATTCAGGTCCCACAAATTAAAATGTATCTTTGATTGATTTTAGCAGCTTAAATTTGTGGACAATCTTATCTATAAGCCATTTAAAATAAAACTCTTCATAAAATTTCCCCATGTGGACATACAATATGTACACACATATAATATAGCATAATAGACCAATATAGCAATTTTAATAATAGCTTTTAAAATCTTTAACTCTTTTTGTAGATTGCCAATTGATTTGAATTGCTTTTTCTTCTTAGTAACCTCAGTTAACCATACTTTCTCTCAGTTGGTACTGTTAATACATTATTGGCTTCATCTGTTTACAGAGCCATCCCAAAGTACTGAATACAATAAAAGTGGCTGGAAAAAGTCCATAGGAACCTATAGGAGGACAGCTAAACACAGAACCAACAACGCTTTAGTTTTATGAGCAGCAGATCATATATAACTGTGGATGACAAAAGACTTTAAGTCGCCATGTTTAAAATTATAAACTCATCAACCAACAAGAGACACTTGCTTACTTCACAGTATTTTTTTTTTAAACTTTTATTTAATGAATATAAATTTCCAGTGTACAGCTTATGGATTACAATGGCTTCCCCCCCCCCCCAATAACTTCCCTCCCACCCGCAACCCTCCCCCCTCCCGCTCCCTCTCCCCTTCCATTTGCATCAAGATTCATTTTCAATTCTCTTTATATACAGAAGATCAATTTAGTATAAAGATTTCAACAGTTTGCACCCACATAGAAACACAAAGTGAAACATACTGTTTGAGTACTAGTTATAGCATTGAATCACAATGTATAGCACATTAAGGACAGAGATCCCACATGAGGAGCAAGTGCACAGTGGCTCCTGTTGTTGACCCAACAAATTGACACTCTAGTTTATGGCGCCAGTAACCATCCTAGGCTGTCGTCATGAGTTGCCAAGGCTATGGAAGCCTTCCAAGTTCACCGACTCTGATCATATTTAGACAAGGTCATAAAAGACAGAGTGAGGATAGTAACCAATGATCCTAAGAGTGGCATTTACCAGGTTTGAACAATTATACAGCATTAAGTGGGGAAGAGGACCATCAGTACACACATGTACTCTGGTTTCTCTTCAGATTGTATAAATCTTTCACAGTATTTTTTGAAAGCACCTGTAGGATTTTACAAGTATTTAACCCTTTAAGACTCTGGGGCTTTCTCATTAAGATAACTATCATGTCTAGTAACACAAGATCATTAGACTTTTTAATTCTCAAACATTTGTATTAATAGCATTTTCCATTATAGAAACTTAAAGTCTGGTACCACATCACATCTTGACAGTCCTTCTAATATACTCCAAATAGACTGATTAGTTGGTGTCTCTATAAGATGAGAGACATAGGTCCTTCGATTTTTTCAGTTGGGCCCAAACTGGACAAACCAAAGTCCAGGATTTACTGGAAATTTTAGAGACCAGATTGTTTGAAACTTTGATTTTTTGAATGCCTGTCAAGAATGCCAAGAAGGCTCAAAATCCAAAATATCTGGTTGAAATAAGATTTCTTAAAATCATGACATAACATAGACCAAATTTGATCATTGTTACAAGGTGATTATTCAAATCTTTGAAAAAAGCACGTATTTAAATAACCCATAGCTCTTAATAAAAATTCAGCTGTTTTTGAACAATTAGAATTTAACAGATATCAAGAGAACATAATAGATTACTTTAACACATTGCTTTAACAGAGCATCAGAGTTTAATTCTATGTCAAAGAGAAATTGAGCTTCCTGTGATCTTTTGCTGTGAGGTTTCCTTCCTTTACCTTCTTTCATATTGGTGACCATGTTTCTGTGTTTCTGTGTGTAAGACATCTTTAAGCATCTTTTGCAGGGCAGGATGAGTGGCAACAAATTCTTTCAGTTTCTGTTTGCTATGAAAAGTCTTAATTTCACCTTCATTCATAAATGAGAGCTTTGCAGGATATAGTATTCTGGGCTGGCAGTTTTTCTCTCTTAGTACCTGGGCTATGTCTCGCCATTCCCTTCTAGCTTGTAGGGTTTCTGATGAGAATTCTGCTGTGAGTCTAATTGGAGATCCTCTAAGAGTGATCTGACGTTTCTCTCTTGCACCTTTTAGGATCTTTTCTTTATGTTTCACTGTGGTGAGTTTGATTACAACATGTCGTGGTGAGGATCTCTTTTGGTCATGTTTATTAGGGGTTCTATAAGCTTCCTGTACTAAGATGCCTCTGTCCTTCTCCAAACCTGGGAAATTTTCTGCTAGTATCTCACTGAAAATGCCTTCTAATCCTTTCTCCCTCTCCATGCCTTCAGGAACTCCTAGAACCCGAATGTTGGGTTTTTTAAGAGTATCCTGTAGATTCCTGACAGTATTTTTTAGATTTCTGATTTCTTCTTCTTTTCTTTGATTTGATTGTTTCCTTTCCTGTTCTCTGTCTTCTAAGTCTGATATTCTCTCTTCTGCTTCGCCCATTCTGTTTTTAAGGCTCTCTAATGTGTTTGTCATTTGATCTATTGAATTCTTCATTTCATTATGATTTCTAGTCACTATCAGAGTTTCTTGTTCCACTATTTGTTTCATTTCATTTTGATTCCTCCTTAATATTTCACTTTCATGAGAGAGATTTTCTATCTTGTCCATGAAGGATTTCTGTAGTTCAAGAATTTGTTTTTGAGAACTTCTTAATGTTCTTATCAATTTTTTGAGATCCGCTTCTTGCATTTCTTCGATCTCATCATCTTCATAATCTTGAATTGGGGTGTCTTTTTCATTTGGGGGCGTCATAGTTTCTTCCTTATTCTTGTTAGCTTGGTTTTTGCGTTTGTTGTTTGGCATGTTGGAGATATTTGGTTTCTTCACTGTGGTGCTTTTTCTTGTTACACTATGGCTCTATATTAAGTGGACTGTCTGCTTTCAGTGGAGCCTTAGAGGCTTGAGATGAGTGTGGACTGAGAGCTGTGTTTGGTTCCTCGGGGTTGAGGGTGTGTCAAAGATGACACTCCCAGGTTAGGCGTGGTAAATCTCTCTTTCTTTTTTTTATTTAAAAGGGAAGTAATTCCGCACAGCTGAACATAATTGGAGGTAGTTAGCAGGCAAATGATATACCCACAGGAGCCAGAGATCGGAAGTTCTTTCCCAAGGACCACACAGGGAATCTCTGCTGCCCTCAGTGTGAGCTCCAATTCTCCTGCAGTCTCCCCCTGGGTTGCCAAGTTAGATGCTAATCTCCTGTTATTTCACCCCTCCCCCCAGAGTCAGGTTTTTCTGCTAGGCTCAGGGCTGGTGCAGACATGAGGTCGCCCTGCTTATGACGTATGTCCAAAATGGCGCCTGCTCTGTCTTGCTCGCCTTTGAGAGGTGAGCGGAGAGAGAGAAACTTGTGTCCGTATCAGTCACTTTTTTTTATTTTTTTTTTCTCTCTCTTCTAGTTAGCCTGGTGAACTTTTCCCCACGAAGTTTCAAGCCTCGTTCCCTCTAGCCTCCTCTTTCCGCTTGCCTGCTGGTATCTCGGGCTATGGAGGTTTGGCTCACCTCGCGTTCCAGCGCTGGTGCGTTGAGTCTGCCGCTCGTGTCCCGAACTTGGGCTCCCACGCTCTCCACGCAGGTCCACTGTGAATCACTAGTTCCGGAAGAGTTTCCTCTGCTGTTTCATCCCCTACTCTTCCTTGACCCTGCAATATCTCCACTTATATTAAACTTTCTCTCGCCCCGGACTAAGTGTGCTCCCTGCCTATTCCGCCATCTTGCCGCCTACCAACTACTTAGCATTATTTTTAAGATTTCTTTTATTTATTTGAAAGCAGAGTTACAGAGCAGGGCAGAACCAGAGAGAGAGAGGTCTTCCATCTGCTGGTTCACTCCCCAAATGACTGCAACAACCAGAGCTAAGCTGATCCAAAGGAAGGAGCCAGGAGCTTCTTCCGGGTCTCCCATGTGAGTGCAGGGGCCCAAGGACTTGGGCCACCTTCTACTGCTTTCCCAGGCTTCAGCAGAGAGCTGCATCAGAAGTGGAGCAGCCAGGACTCGAACCAGCAGCCATATGAGATGCCGGCACTGCGGGCCACGGCTTTAACCCACTGTGCCACAGTGCCGGCCCCCCAGACTTAGCATTTATTAATGAGTAATGACATAATAGTCATTGGTGATCATATAATTATTATTAATACTTCATAGTAATCATTTTACAAAGTTAACCTATAATGCGTTATCTATATTTTTCCAGGAACATTTCAAAGGACTATATTTAAGCCATTCAATGCACACATAAGCCTGGACGGTAAGTTCTGTCGTTACATTTCTTCACAGGGGATGTGGTACACACGTACTTTCTGCAGCAGTGTCTATTTCCAATAGCTGGTGAACGATTCAAACCCAAAATAAATAACAGTGCCTTTCACAGAATAAACAAATGCATGCCTAGTTATACCTTGAAATTGTTTCTAAAAGGGAAATGAATATGGTGTAGTAAAAGGAAGTTGTAGAAATGAGAGGTACAGTATATACATATGTAATTAGTTAACTTGGAGAAGGTTCTCTCGAGCCTGAAGGCTGAGAAAAAAGTCAAATGAAGAAAAGAGAGAGGATTGCTTAAGGCAGAAATAGTAGCAGGTGCAAATATTCAAAGGCAGGAAAAAAACCTGAATAGGAGTGTAATTGAAATGAGGCAAGTCAGACTCTGAGAAAGTATGCACGAGAAAGAGTGATTAGATTGAGTTCAAATTGGGCATGCAGGCATGTCCTGGGACCAATTTCCTCACCAAACCTCATCCAGAGTATGCTGAGACCTTATTAGATATGCTATACTGCTGGAAGTACAGCACACATGTGCATCATATGGAAGCAAAATAAAATCTGAGCCCAGTTCTCCACTGGAATGCATCATTTCTAAGTTGCTTCAAGTTCTCACATCTTTGAGAAATTTAAATATTAGGTAGATAATTTGCTAATAGATATATTCTATAGTAAAAAAATCATATCTCAGATCAAATTGCCACCCATACCCTTGGCTTATTCCACCTTTATGCCATTCTGACTCCCCCTAAATACACCTCAATTATTTCCAATTCCATACTTTTTGACTATGTCTTCATTCTTCCACATTTACGTATCAGTGTCTACTTTGGTTGGGCCAAATATCAATTCAAATCCTGAGAATACAAAAATAGTCAAGATAGATTTAATTATTTCCAAAAGAGGACATATGAATTAATGGAGCATTAGACAAATAAAAGCTTATTCAAAATATAACTAGAAAAATGAAGTAATTTGAAAGCATGTTGGAAGTGTACACAATGTGGGGACAGAGACAGGGTTTGCAAAAATTAGAAACATCTAACTTAACATTTGAAGAAAGAGTGGAAATTAGGAATATTTTGTGGGAAGAATAGTGATTTGGGTTAGGAGTTGACCGACTAGATGAACCATGTTCTTTTCTCTGTATTTGGAAATAAAGTTTGAATGATACAATGCGGTGCCCACTCATTCTTAGTCTAAGGCTACAGTGGCAGAACTGAGCAGCCACAACAGAAATTGTAAAGCCTAATACCTCTACAATCTGTTCTCTTCAGTAAAAAGAGCTTGCTGAATCTTGGTCTAAGCAAATAGAAGAAAATGGAGATGAATGAGAGAGCTAATACCAGGATACACATAGAGTAATGGAGATGAAGATACTCATCAAGCCACTTCACACAGTTACCCCACAAAAGATGTCAGAAGTTTTAAACATTTTTAAAGTGGAATAAGCAAACTATGCAGTTCCTTTAATCTAAGGCATGAATGAAAGGGAAATCAGAGATAATTTCTAGTTACTTTCCAATTTGTGAATGATAATGATATTCACTAACATAAGAAAAGATGCAAGAAAATTAAAGGAATATGAGTGAAGTTTCGTTAGTTGTAAAGCTCTGTGAGGCATTCAGTGAAAGTTAATTTCAGGAGACTGAAAATGCAATGTTGTGATTTGTCAGCATATGGATGTTGGCTGAATCCATGACAGTGAATGAGAGTGATGGTAAAGATCCTGTGTAGATGAGGGTCTTGAGACTGTGAAGAAAATCATGAGAAGATATACAAATCCCATGAATTTCACATACACAAATTCAGTAGCATAGTGGTACTCCCCACTCTACTCTCTCTCCTGTCCATGCTTCAACCTTCCTTCTTCCACCCTTTCCTATTCTCACTCTTAATCTTTACAAAGATCAATTTTCAATTTACTATATGCTCATAAGATTAACCCTACACTAAGTGAAGAATTCAACAACCAGTGTGAAACAAAAACCACTATTCCTCAACCGTCAAGACAAGGGCTGTAAATATTTATTGGATCTCAAGGTGTCAAGTTCACTCCTATACATTACATCTTAGATACTTTATTAATTACCACAGATCAGAGAGAACATACAGTATTTCTCTTTTTGGGGGACTGGCTTATTTCACTAAGTATAATGGTTTCCAGTTGCATCCATTTTGTTGTGAAAGACAGGATTTCATTTTTTTTTTAACCATAGGGAACTATTCCATAGTGTGTGTGTGTGTGTATCACAATTTCTTTATTCAGTTTTCAGTTGATGGACTTCTGGGTTGATTCCATATCTGAGCTAATGTGAATTGAAACCAAGACACCAGGCCATTTTTAAAGGTGTGTACAACAATGTGAAGTGTTGACTTGTCTGTGCAGAACAGCACAGCAGAAGAGCAGGTGTTTTGTGACTTAAACAGCAAAAATTTACTCTTTCACTGTTCTTCAGTCTTCAAGTCTAAGATCAATCAGCTAGCAAGATTGGTTTCTCATGAGACCTCTTTCCTGGCATGGGGACAACTGCTTTCTCACTGTGTCCTACATAGCTATACCCGTGTGCCCAGGGGACTCCCAGTGCCTTTCCTCTACTTATCAACTCTCCACCTCTACTGAAAGAATGCCTCATCTGTTTGATCTTGATTTTCTCTTTGAAGACTGTATCCAAATCCCATTATGTTAAGAATCTAGGTCTTCCACATATAAATTAGGGGCAAAGACAATTTAGTCTTATCATAGCCTCTAAGACAAAAACACTATGAAATCTAAAAATCATACCTTGAATAATGACAGCAGCTATCTATGATGTAAGAGAAAAGCAACCTCTATTCAACACAAAATTGGAATCTAAAAAGAGGGAATCAACATTACATTTTATTTGGCTTATAAGCTAATCACTACATGTTTTGATTCTATTTTACATAAAAAATGAATAGGCCTGAGGCCAGTGCTGTGGCATAGGGGATAAAGTCACCACGTGCAGTGCCAGCATCTTGTACGGACACCGGTTCGGATCCTGGCTGCTCCACTTCCAATCCAGCTCTCTGCTATGGCCTGAGAAAGCAGTAGAAGATAGCCCAAGTCCCTCGGCTCCTGCACCCACATGGGAGAAATGGAAGAAGCTCCTGGCTCCTGGCTTCGGATCGGCACAGTTCTAGCCATTGTGGCAAATTGGAGAGTGAAATAGCGGATGGAAGATCTCTCTCTCTCTCTCTCTCTCTCTCTCTCTGTCACTCACTCTCTGCCTCTCCTTCTCTCTCTGTGTAACTCTGATGTTCAAATAAATCAACCAATCTTTAATAAATAAATAGGCTTACTTCAAATGCTAAATAATATTTTTCTCACAAAACATTTACCACAGTGCCTGATGCACAAAAACATAATATGTTTTGTTTACTACTATTGCTATTTCATTGGTGAAATCATATCAGTGTGATACTGAGATATTCCATAGCAAATGGTAGTTGATCAAGAAGATGGAAAGAAAAGGTATTGTTCTGTTGGGATGACCGATACAGACCAAGTTGCACAGAGAACGTAAGTTTATTTTATCATAGATATTGAGGCTGGAAATTCAAGATTAAGGTAATGCCAGGGTTGATTTTTGGAGAAATCTCTCATTCTGGCTAGCAGATTGCTGTTTTCCTGTTGCCTGCAGGTATCCCAGCACAAGGAATCCAAAGTGTGCAGGAAATATCACAACTTGAAATTCAGTAGGAAAGAGCAGTTACTGTTTACAACCCCTAAATCTGCATAATATATTTTCTTATTTGATTGCCATCTTAACTGTGTACTCATCATGCCAGCAATGGGTGGCCAACAACAGCAGCTGGATGACCTCACCGAACCATGGCATTTTGTCTCTAGAGTTAGTTAGCATCTATTCTGTAAATATTCTGTGATGGACATGAACATGTGTTAGAAGGACCTTGTTACCTTATGCCAGGGACTGTCTCTATTCCAATTGCTACCCACTAAGGTCTTGCACACCAGTTATGTAGATAGAAAACCAAAACCCTACTCCACCTCATCTACTTTCTTGAATCAGTCCTGCTACTGACTGTCTAGATGGAATTGCCAAGTAAGCAGAACCTAATATGCATTTCAATATGCTGAACATTTATTAGGGTGTGCATATAGATCCTACAGCTTTGGAAAGAGTATCAATAAACAGAAAGAAAAGGAAAACCATGAACAGAGGTTTAATAATAAACTTGGATGAGACAATAGAGACCATTGGAGGTTTAATGGTTCTTCAGATTCTCCAGGTCTATACAGTCTAACTAGGGAGCAGTCACAGGATTTGCATTGCCGTTGCTTTACCCAAAGGTGTGGCCTTGGGTAAAGGAGGTGAGGTAGCTCAGGTACAGCTGAGGCAGACCCTGAAGGGATTTTCAGTTGGAGGCCATTTAGCTTTCTCTGACAGTCTTCAGGTAGAGGGGATTTTGAGTCCAGCCAGCCACATTAAACTCCAACAATGAGCAGAGGGTTGTAATAACAGGAGCACAGCATGTGCATTTTAGTAGTGAATGTAACAGTGAAAATTTAGAACTATGTGTGTGCATTCATGAAGGTATAAAAGACAGTATAAATGTAAAAGAATGCACATATGTCTTTATGTGATAGTAGAAGCTTAATGTACCAAATTTCTACTATGGTTTCCTATGGGGTGGAAAATGGCTTTAGAAGAATGCAGAAGAAATAGGATTATTTAATGCTTTATATATTTTTTGAAATTTTGGAGAATTAAAAATAATTAAATTGATCATAGTGAATTATCAACACTTTTGAAATAAGTATCATCTTTCATAAATGCTTGACATAGATCAGATTTTAAGCAAATAATTATTAAAAATTTTAAAAAATAAATATATTTGTAATAGGTATGCCATATTTTTGTATTACTATTATTTTGGGATTGCTTAGCCTGTCTCTTTTTAGAGTCTGTAGGTCCAGTGGTACACAGTAAAATCATGTTTCACACTATTAGGCGAAACAGA
Organism: Lepus europaeus; assembly: GCF_033115175.1. Taxonomy (NCBI): domain Eukaryota; kingdom Metazoa; phylum Chordata; class Mammalia; order Lagomorpha; family Leporidae; genus Lepus; species Lepus europaeus. Next base: position 111,715,719 of record NC_084835.1, on the reverse strand, counting down.
AACTTAGGATACAGAACACAACTTGGTCTATTAACTCAGTTTGTCAAACCAAATCATCATGGGCTCCTAACATTCTATATTTAACCTCAGAGAACATATTTAATTTCTCTTTACTTGAAGTTAATTCCTCTCTAAATAAAGAATAGTAATAGATATCTTTCAAGTATTTCATAAGATGTATTTTCATCAACATAAAATGTTTTATGGAGTCATTGATGCTTAATAGATATTTACTAATCTCAACAAGTGTACAAAAGATCCTTGATGTCATATACACAGCCTGTTGTCCAAAATCATCTAAAATATTACTTTTGTACCTGATATTCTTTTTCTGTGTTTTCTAAAGCAAGCTGATAGTAAATTTAACAATGTTAGTAAAACCATTTCACAAAACATAGAATAGAGTCTATTATTTGATCCCTATAATGGAATTTCATAAACTTTTATTCTATTTTATCACAGCCTAATATTCATGAAAAAGCAAGTTATCACATAGGGTTAACATAATATTTCTTTATGACTATTTAGTTCGTTTTATAAGATATAAATAGTTTTTAGAAGTAAGCATTTGCTTGAAACATGGAGTGAGATCTCATTCACTGGGTCATTTCATAGATATGAAACAGGCCATACCAAGAGCCAGAATTCAATCTGAGGCCCTCATATTGGTGGCAGAGATGCAAGTACCTGAGCCATGACTTGCTGCCTCCCAGGAAGTGTATTAGCAGGAAGCTGGAGTGTAGACCAGTATGTGGACTCAAACCCAGGCCAGGCACTTTGACTTGTTGCAAATGACAGCTCTCTTTTTGTCATTGAAATGTATTTGTTTATTATATTTATTTGTTTATATAAAGGGATTTCATATATACAGTGTTAACAATGCAGGAATACTCCTCCTTCCTTTTTTATTTGTCTTTTAATTCTTGTGATGACATACTTTCTTTTTTAAAAAAAATATTTTATTTATTTGAAAGATAGAGTTACAGAGAGATGCAGAGCCAGAGAGAGAGAGGTCTTCCATCACTGATTCACTCCCCAAATAGCTACCACAGCCAGAGCTGAGCTGATCCGAAGCCAAGAGCCAGGAGATTCTTCTGGGTCTCCCATGCAGGTGCAGGGGCCCAAGGACTTGGGCCATCCTCCACTGCTTTCCCAGACCATAGCAGAGAGCTGGATCAGAAGTGGAACAACTGGGATTTGAACAGGCGCCGATATGGGATGCTGGTGCTGAAGGCCCGGGCTATAATCTGCTATGCCACAGTGCCGGCCCCAACTATTTTCAGTTTACTCTATAATCACAAGTTTAATCTGCCATTAAATGAAGAATCCCACAAGTAGTAAGGAAAATGATCACTGTTCCTTAGGAATATAAACAAGGTCTATAAACAATAATCAAATCTCAAGATTCAATTTAACTCCTATGCATTACTATTTTGTACTAAATATATAAGTTACCACAAATTAGAGAAAACATATCTATTTGTCTTTTGGGGACTGGCTTATGTCCCTAAGCATAATGGTCTCCAATTGCATTTATTTTGCTGTGAAAGACAAAATTAATTTCTTTTTTATGGCTGAGTGCTATTCCATCATGTATGTATACCACAAGTTGGCTACAATCCTAAAGTTACCTTTCCTTTCTTTTCCTGCCCTTTTATTTATTGTTTTGATGGTAAAACACAATGCATTGACACTCAGAGAGATGAAAGCAGAACCTTGAAAAGACTGCCATCAGGGCCCAGCAGAGAGCAGTACCTGAGTACGGATAACAACAAGCTCGAGTTGTAGAAGGTGCTGTGGGGTGGCAAGTAGGGTGGGATCGGCTAGGTTTCACAGGCTCTCCATGGATGGGCTAATTTGAATTATTATGTGGACTTCAGAGCTGCCTGAAGTCTGGCCCTAGAGTTTGGGGACCTGAAAAGGGAGGTAGTTGGGTTGTATGGTTTGTGTGTTTGGAATGGGACACTGATAAGAGAATTGGGTGGTGGGGTGTAGATACAGAGGACCTGCAAAGTAGGATCTAATAAAGGAAGTGATTGTGGTGGAGTTTAGCAAACTGGCTACAAACAGAACTGAGACATTTGACCATAATTACAGAACCGATTAAAGACAGCACCTTTGAAATATTAGAAACATTAATGATCATTTCATTTTATTTTTTTCATTTTTGGGATTGGCATTTTATCTTTATTCTTATTTTTTCTTTTATATAAATTTGTTTGAAAGGGGGAGAGAGAGAGAGAGAGAGAGAGAGAGAGAGAGAGAAAGATCTTCCATCTTCTGGTTCACTGCTCAAATGCCCAAACAGCCATGGCTGTACCAGGGCAAATTCAAGAGAAAAGATTTCCATCTGATCTCACACATGGGTGGCTTTGACCCAAGTTATTGAACCATCACCTGCTGCCCCAGGCTCATCAGCAGGAAGCTGGATTGGAAGCAGAGGCAAGGTCTCTATCTCTGGCACTCCAATATGAAAAGAGGGTGTCCCAAGAAGTGGCTTAACCCACTGTGCCACAAAGCCTGTCCCTTCCTTATTTTCCCTAATCATTCAATTCAGACTTTCAATAATTCATTAATTTTCTTCAAGTATTAATATAATATTCATATTTTGTTTTTATCAATTTCCCTAATTTTTCTTGTTTTTATTTTCAATTATTTCTGCATTTCTCTTAATTAAATATTTATTTCTATCTACTTTGTCCTTAATTTGATCTTTTTTATCTTCTTAAAGTATAATTGTACATCACCAGTTTTACATCTTTCTTCTTTCTTATAGAGATACTTATATCTATAAAATATTCTGAAGGCACTTCAACTTATCACAGGATTAAAGAAAATAGCATCTATATATTTCAATTTGTCACTTTTTACTACTCTTGTGTATTTCTTTCTATGTATGTCATGTCCCATAATACATACCAACTAATTTTACTCCAATTTGTTTGTATAGTAAATATTATGGTCTTTGAAGGATACATGCAGTAATAGATAAATACTCCTCTTGGTTTTGTTTTATTTGTAAATAATTATTTCAATCTACAGAGATGTTTTCTGGAGATATTGAGAAAAAGGGGAGCAAATTCACTCTGTTGATTTACATTTCCACTTGAGTAATATTCCTTCACCTCTAAAAAGAAATTGTCTCACTTAACACTTTAGAGCAAGCATTCCAGTAACTTATTATCTTAGTTTCTTATTTCTCTGAATATATAATTATTTTAACTTCATTTTTGAAAGATACTCACACTGCTTTTAGGTTTGTGAGTTGACAATTTTTTTCACATCAGAACATCAAAGATAAATTTCCATTATCTTTTAGCTCCCATTGTTACTGAGAAGAAATAGCGAGAATTATTACTCTAAATGCAATGTGCTATATTTGTTCTCTAAATCTGTAAAAGGTTTTCTCTCACTTGTTTTCAATAATTTGATAGTGCTATGATATAGTTTTTTATTTTTGTTTATCTTGTTTGTATTTTCTTGACTATATTGAACTAAAAGCAGTGTCCTTAACCAATTTTTAAAAATTTTGTTCCTAATTTATCCAATATTTTCCTGGACTTCTTACTTCTTAGCATTCTATCTCTTTTGTTATTGTCACAAATGTTTCAGAGGTCCTGTTCATATGATTCAGACTTTTATTTTTGCTGGCATCCGGATAGCTGATTTTTGCAATGTTTTCCTCATTGTTCTTCCATAGTGTACTGTTTGATATTATGGGTATTCTAATTTTTAACTTAATAAACTGCATTTTCTGTCTTTAGAGGTCACATTTAACCTATATGTAATATACATTTTAGCATATGTTATGTTTGTCATCATGTGTTCATGTTTTCTCAATGTGTGCATGTGCATTAAGTTGTTTTAAAAATAGACTTCACCTGCTAATCCCATTACCAATTAATTAAAGGATCGATTTCTACTTATAATTAATTTATCATTACTTCATATATCTGTCGTTTTATTGGATATTGTGAAAAGTACGTTGGTAAGAATGGGTTTTGTCTCTTCCTTTGAAAGACTGAGTTTACTTGTGGAGAGGATTGTTCATTTTAACTTTGGTCAGGGGAGAGCTGCAGTAGTCTTTGTTCTGGGAATGGTTTATTCCCATCACTGAAATGTGATAACTTTTCTATTAAATGCTAGTGGGTTTTGTTTGTTTGTTTTTTTCAAAGAGAAACACAAACAGATAGACAAAGATGGAAATCACCCATCTGCTGATCCAATCCCCAAATATCCGCAACAGCCAGGGTTGGACCAGGCCGGAGACAAGAGCCTGGGACTCATTCTGCATCTCCCATATGGTTGGCACATACTTGAGATCCCATCTGATGCCCTGAAGGGTGTGCATTAGCAGGGATCTGGAACAGAAAACAATACCCAGGACTTGAACAAGGAAGTCAGATATGGAACCTAGACGTCCCGAGTGGAGACTTCACCACTGATGATAGTATTTATGAGTTCTCTTCACCACAGACGTTTTTCTGACACTTTAATGCCTCTAAATTCTTTTGTAATCTAGGAATAATTTATCTTAGAGTGCTCTGATAAGTATTCTTCAATGGTTCTTTGCAATTGACTTGGTTCAAGAAAAGAACCAATGACTATGTGTTTGTTTTTCAGAAGGCACCTTGCTGTTTTAATTACTACAGACCTACAGGATGTAGTGCGCTGCTTCCTGCTTTGTGATTTTTGATCAAAATGTCTTTGACTATACCGTATCCTTTGTGGATCATACTTTTAAAGATATTTTTTAAGGTCACATTTTCCTATTTCTGTGGCAAATATCATTCAAATGCTGGTAGAGATTATACTGAGTCTGCAGATCATATGAGGCATTATAGATATTTTTATCAATGTTCATTTTCCAGTCAATTAACATGGAATATCTTTTATTTACTTGTATATTCCTCAATTTTTAATTAATTATTAATATTTTAAACATACAATTTTTATGCTCTTAATTAAATATATTCCTATTTTACCTGTTTTAAATAAGTTTATTTTCCTGATTTATTTTTCAGATAATTATTTTTTGTGCATAGAATTGGTCCTGATTTTTTGTGTTAATTTTGTAGCCTTCAATTTTATCAAACTTATTTTAAGAGTTTTATTTTTTTAGGTTTTAAATGCACAAGATCACCTTAGCTGCTAAGAAAGACAATGCTTTCCTTTCCAATTACTTTTCTACTTGCCTTGTTTCTCTGATTATAACTTCCAAGGCTATTTAGAGAACAAGTGGTAAGACTAACAATACTTATTATGTTCCTAGTCTTAGAGAAATGGTTTTCGAATTTTATTATTGAGTATAAAGTTAGCTGTGACTTGTCACATGTGGCTTTTACTATGTCCAAGTCTATTCTTCTATACTTGCTTGGTTGATAGTATTTTTATAATTTTATTAATATAAAGAGAACCAATTTCATATATTTCATAGGTAAGTATTCTAATAAGATAACCCTATTTTCAAGCACGAATGGATGTTAGATTTTGTCATATGCTTTTTCTACATCTATCAAGATAATCATATTGTTTGTCCATCGTTCTGTTAATATAACATCACATTTATTGATCTACATATCACATACACCAGCAAAACAGAATGGAGAGCTCAGAAATGAAGCTATGCATTTACAACAGCTTGTTTCCACCAAATGCACTAAGAACACTCAGTGGGGAAGGACATTCTCTTAAATAAAAGATGTTGGGAATACTGGATAGTCACATGCAGAAGAGTGACACTGCCTTGTCATTGACCATATGAAATAATCAGCTCAAGTGGTTTAAAGACTTACATACAAGAGTTGAAATTATAACACTGCTAAAGAAACATAGCAAGGAATCTCCATGCCATCAGTCTAGACAAGTATTTCTTTGGATATGACATCAAAAACCAAATGCAACAAAAGAAAAATAGTTAAATGGGATTAAATCAAAATAAAATGCCCTGAGTTGCAAGGGAAAAAATCAACAGAATGAGAAGTCAACATGTGGAATGGGAGAATTTTTTTTAAAACCATACATATGATCAGGTATTGCTATCCAAAATATATAAGGGACTCAAACAACTCAACAGCAAGAAAACAAATATCCTAATATAAAATGAGCAAAGGATCTGAAGAGACCCAAGAAGACACCCAAATGGCTAACAAGTATATGAAAAACTGCCCACTATCACAGATAATGGTGGAAATGATTTATCAAAATGAGAGGATCCCTATGGATATTTCTTGTTCTCTTTATCTACCTATAGAGCTCCATCCTCTATGTTATCACACCCCACTGTTCTCAGCTTTTTTAATCTGCCTATTGATTGGTCTCTGTCTTTTTGAGGTAGCAAAGTTTCTGGGATTGCCATGAGTTCTACCTCCCTCTACTGCAGCCTAGGAAGTGGATTCAGACCAACAGTCTGAGAAATCAGAGGATTTGCTTTATGTTTTTCTTCCTCTCAGGGTCTTCTCCTACTTTTTGTTCAGTATTTGAGAATAACTGTTGCATGTATTTCATTCAGTTTTATAGTTTTTACTTGAGAATAGAAGTTGCATTTTCAGTTTTAATTTATTCAAAGGAGTTTAAGGATAGTTTCAGAAGATATGCTTTTTAAATTATATTATAGATAGAAATGAAATGTGTGCAATTAATTCTACTACAGTTTAATGTGTTTTGTTTTTCCAAATTTTCACAGATACATTCATGTTTCCTTTGGGAAGTTTCCTTAACCAGGACACATAATGAAGTAGGCAGGCATTCAGGCTAAAATTGATTAGGTTTGTGAGCTGGAAGACCATGCCTTCGCCACGCCCCTGTGTGACCTCACACCCTACCTGATACCCCCACCACGCCCCCATGTGACATCAGGCTCTACCTGACCATACCTGAGCACCCACCTGGCCACAAGCCACTCCCCTGTGGAAAATATATAAAAAGGCAGGGAGGGCCCCAAAAGGCTCCCTGACTCTGCTTTGCTGACAGTGATAAGCAGTGGATAGCAGCTCCAGGTGCTTGCTGCATGTGGCTTTGACCTGCTCTCTGCTTGGTATGGACGCTAACCTAGTTACCAGACTTTCCCCTCTCTCCAAACTGAACTAAAGCCCTCACTTTCCTAGACATCTTTCACACTAAATAAAAGCCTAAAACGTACCATGCTGCCTCGTTTATCTGTGCCTGTATTTAGAATTCCTCTCTAAATATTAGGCAAGAACCCTCTTGGGTTTATTAACATTGGGGATTTAGTAATAAGCATATGGTAAAATCGTATGGCACTCCGAATTCCAGTACCATATGTGGCACCCCAGGTAGCACTTCTGAGAAACTCTAAAGGGCCACATTTTTGTATGAATTTTAGGGGGGCATCTCCAGTTTCAATATAATATAGGAAATTCTTAAATACCATTGCAAAGGAATGAAATACACAGAGGCACCAAATTCTGAAAACCTTGATGAGCTACGAAAGATTTTACCATGCATTTCCAGAAGTCAGATCAAAATAAATAAATAAATAAATGTGAACTCATTTCAGTATTTTAATACAGAAAATGTAAGGACAGAATTTTTAAAACACAAAGATACAAGTGAGTTGGTTTTCTGAAGCATATTTTCTGCTACTCATACTCATGTGATTATCAACAGCTACAATCCTGTTGCATCGGGAAGGTGAAAGCCAAAAGTAGAGTTCTTAAAATGTGGCTCTAACAGCTGAAGATTCACACATTTTCCACCTGTTTGCGTCACAGCAGTTTGTTAATATTTCTGAGACACAGGATTGCCAAATTCTGAACACATAGGAGAATTTCATGAAAGATCTTTATGATTATCATCTCAGAAAGGCATGTTTTGTAAAGTACTCACTTTAAGAGCAGGCACAATATCCTTTCCCCAACTTCTAACAGATAAATGTCTACCATGGTACTTATTATGTAGGATATAAACAAAACTGCTAAAAATGAAAAACAGAATCCAAGAGAGGAAACTTCAGTACTGCAGACTGGCAGACAGCAGTGCTCTGACATGTCAGTAACAGCAGTGACTAGAGTTTTTAAATGTTGAAAAAGAAAAGAGGGCTGGGAATATACAGGCTTGCTAACAAATAAGGAGGGACATAAAAATCAATGAGCCATTGATAATGGGTTAGATACAGCTCTCATTTTTTAAAGAGAAAAATGAATGAAGGAAATTTGGGAAATGGGGAAATAATGACAGTCTGGTTAAAGTAGCTGGTGATGAAATGTAGGTAAGAGGATGCTGGTCATGGGGACTGAATAACAGCTCACTGTACAGTTGGGGAGGAGTGTCTAATGAGGTCCTCTTAGGATGCATCATCATCTTGTTCCAATTCAGCATCATCCTTAATGACATGGAAGGAGTGAATAATACATGAATGAAGATTGTACAGGAATTGAACTCACAGTTGCTGCTAGAAATATTGTAAAGAGAAAACAGCAATAAGGCAAATGGATTTAATAAAAGCAAGTACAAAAATAAGTCAAAATGAAATTATCTTTGCAAATCTAATAAGGCAGCCAAGAATACCAGTAGGGGAAAAAGGAAAGCAAATACAAACACAAATGTTATTGGCATATCATTTGTTAACTATGTAGATACACATTATGTTCCCCTTATATTTAGAACCTTCATACAGTTGGTCCCTTGCAACCATCACAAATGGGTTGAATAATGATGCCTCTGAAGACTGGCTGTTTAAACCAGAGAAATGCAGAGTAGTCCTCAACACAAAAGATATGCATCATGTACTTTGCTATTTCTAAACGAAGTATGCAATTTATCAATGGAAGGGAACCATAGTGCTTCATATCCTTTACATTCTTTAAGGAGGGTGAGGAGAAAGAGAAAATACCTACGAAAGATTTTAACATGCATTTCCAGAAGTCAGGAAAAACTAGGAGAAAATGGCAGCAAAAAGTGACCGGATGGCAGAGTTTCAAGAAGGAAGTGGTAACTTGTGTGCCAAATGACACAAAGAGGCCAAGTGAGAAAGGAAAGAAAAGTTGCTATTGAATTCGGCAATTAGGATGTCATCTATGAAAACTGACAAATAGTGTTTGTGTCATGGCTGGAGCAGTAGCCAGACAGCTGTGATTGATGGGCGACTGATTTCTAAGAAAATAGAGCAAATAAAAATGACTTTTCCAAGAAGGTGAACTCTGATGAGAAAAAGTGAAATAGGGTGGTAACAGCAGAAAAGCACAAAGGGTAAAAAACGATCTCTTGGAAATTGGAGATATTTGCTGAAAGTAGAGTTAGTGGACAGGAAGAAAGGACTTTACTATTGAACTCTTACTCACCTTTCATGACTAAAATCAGAAGCTACCTCCCGTTCTAATTGCTCCCCTCACCTCACTCCTGGAAAACTTACGCTTGTGCCCCTCTATACTCCCCTGACATCTACTCTACACCTCAATCCTATCATTCTACATTTCGTAGTCTAACAGTATTGTCTATTCCACTAGATTGAATTGCTTTAAATGGGATTGTGCCTATCTCTGTTTCTACTACAGATACGATGATCAATGAAGTTGTCAAAATAAGTCAGTAAAATAATGCAGAGATAGATTTCTTTACCATACCGAACTCTTAGATAACATCATCTCAAAACAAAAACATGGATTCTGTCAAAACCAATAACAGGAAACAAGTTCAAGAAGTAGGGTGTAAAGTCAGAAAAAAATGGAAAATGTGAACACAAAACTGAGAAAGGAGTCACCGTGAGAAGAAGAGCAATCAAAAAAGTTAGTCTAGGAGAAGGTGAAAGTCAAGGAGCCAGACAATAGAAAGTAATCCACAGGGCCAGTGCTGTGGCATAGCAGATAGAGCCATTACCTGCAGAGCCGGCATCCTGTGTGAGCATTTCAAGTCCTGGCTGCTCCACTCCCAGCTCCCTGATTGTGCTCCTGGGAGAGCAGCAGAGGACGGCCCAGGTGCTTGGGCCCCTGTACCCATGTGGGAGACCAGAAGAAACTCCTGGCTCCTGGCTCCTGACTCCTGGCCTTGGATTGGACCAGCTCCTGCCATTGCAGCCATCTGGGAAATGAACAGATTGAAGATTGTGCTCACTCTCTCTGTCCTTCTGTCTCTCTTTCTATAGCTCTGTCTTTCAAATAAATAAATAAATCCTTAAAACAGAAGATACTAATTCACAAAATTAACTTAGGGTTTCCTGAGCCTTCATCCCTTTCTTCAAACACGCATTTAAAAGATTGCACCAGAGGAAAGCAATTTATATAATTCTACCTTCAATCTAAAGAACTAAAGAGAAATATGATTCTTTTACTATTGGTGTAAATTGAAAGAGGAGTAGTGTTTAATTGAGAGCTTCTTTTCTGTGGTTTAAAATAGAGAGTTAGAGGATATTTTTAAAGATAACATAAATAGAAGAAGCTTTTTAAAAAGTTTTATTTTATTTACTTATAAGGCAGAGTTAGAGAGAGGAAGAGAGAGAGGGAGATCTTCCATTCACTGATTCACTCCCCTAAGGGTCCAGTGGCCAGAGCTGGGCCAGACGGAAACCAGGAGGCAGGAGCTTCTTCCGGGTCTCCCATGTGGGTGCAGGGGTCCAAGCACATAAATCATCCTCAGCTTCTTTCACAGGTGCATTAGCAGGGGACTGGGTCAGAAGTGGAGCAGCTGGGACACAAACTGGTGTCCCTGTGGGATGCTGGTGTCACAGGCAGCGGCTTTCCCTGCAATTTCACAACACCAGCCCCTGGGAGAAGCTTTTATTTGACAGGACAAAGCTAGTTACACTAGGAACAAGAACAAATCTTTAAAGTGGTCACGATTAGGATATTGACTAATAGAATGAAATACGTTGTATGCAATCATTTGATCCCGCCTGTCTCATGTGTAGTAGTTGGCAATGGCAGTATTAAGATCTTGGCTAACATAAGGATGCTTGACAAACTGCAGAGCCATTAACATGACATGTTTATGGCGCTAAAGACATGTATATGACAGTTCTCGATGATGCAGTAGGTATGACTTGAAAATTAATGGTGCTGGACTATTAATCACATCAGCCATACCACACAAGGGGCTGATGATAAAAATAACCCAGTTATCTTGTAAATGCAGAGCATGCATGCAGTCCTTTTATGAAAGAGTGCTTCCTCTGACGCAAGACAGTACTTCACAAGGTTCACGGAATGTGTACAGTACAAAACAAAAACGTGTGGATCTTCAAACATCTGGGTAACAAAATAAACAGATCTCTTAGTTTTGTGAACTTTTTGAAGTCCTCTCGCATTACTGAGACTGTCTCAAAGAATATTGGAGTCATAACTCTTGTTGCTCTTCCGAAATAACCGACTGTTGCATCTGCAAATACTCGTAACAATAAACACAATTTGACAAAATTGTTAATATGTGTGTGTGAACAAAAGTTCTTGAATTTTGAGTTTAAGTCTACTCAATTAATTTGTGCCTCAAGTTGAGTATTATATATCTTAAGAAATACTAAAATGCAAATTTATTTAGCTACTTAAGGACTGAAAATTTTACTTATGAAAAGTATAACTTTGAAATTCCAACAATGAATGAAATTATTTTTCATTTCTTGCAACCTAGAAATAAATCCAAATTGTGTATTTTATTAGAAATTACTTTAAACTATGTATTATATTTGTCCATATTTATGAATATAGTATTGAAGCTATTGAAGTCTACCTGATGAAACAATTTATTGGCACTGAATGTGGTAGAGAATTACTTAGACTATGTTAGGAATCTATGTGAGTTTTATTTATAACATAATGCTTTATTCTTTAATTTTTAAATTTATTTATTTGAAAGCCTGAGAAACAAGGAGATACAGAAAGGTAGCGATTTTCAATCTGCTGATTCCCTCTCCTAATGCCTGCAACAGGTGTACTGGGCCAGGCCAAAACCAGGAGGCTGGAACTCAGTACAGGTTCCTCACATAGCAGGGACTGAAGTTCTCTACTTCCCAGGGTATGCAACGGGCAGGAAGCTTGATTGGAAGTAGAACCAAAACTTGGGCCCAGGCACTTTGATATGAGATGCAGACATCTCCAGTGGCATGTTAGCCACTATGCCAAATGACTGAAAGGATACTTTCTCACCAAACTCACATCCCAAACCACTTGAAGGAGGTGGTAATTCCTACACTGCCTAAGAGAAATAGACAAGACCCCAGACAGCTCGTGTCCTGTCTAATTACCGCTTGTGCTTTTTATCATTGAAAAACAAGCAAAAACTGAAAGTTTCTGGATAACTAAAAATAAAACAGAAAAATGAAGGATAAAATTTGTACATAAAACCCAGCCCCAATTTCGGGGCCAGCATCATGGCGCAGTGGTTTAGGTCACTGTTTGCAAAGTTAGCGTCCAATATCAGAGAGCTGACTCAAATCCTGGCTGCTCTGCTTCCAATCCAGCTCCCTGCTAATGTGCCTGGGATGGTAGCAGATAATGACCCAAGCTCCCGGGTCCCTGCCACCCATGTGGGAGACTCAGATGGAGTTCTGGGCTCCAGACTTAAGTCTGGCCCAGCCCCAACTGCCGTGGCCATTTGGAGAGTGAACAAGTGGATAGGTCTGCTCCCCATTAACCCCAAACCTCGGTCACCCTCTGTCATTTCAAATAAATAAATATTTTAAAAAGAAAAACAGGCCCACAGCCTTACTTAATATAGAGAGTATTCAGATATAAATAACTATAAATTAAAAAATCATTCAATCTCAGCACTTTCTCTTTTGTGTTCACAGCCCTTTTGCACATTGCCAGGCTTTGTCCTGAACAAAGGAAAAGGGGGAAAGAAGAAGGAAGATAATGCCGTCCCCGGCGGCTACTCCAAAACCACTCCCAGAAACACTAAACCTACCTTACTCTTCAAATAAAAGCAAATGTCCGGGTAAGATAAAGTGAAGGCATGGAAAAGAAAGTGTGGTCTGAAAGCCAGGGTTTAAAACACTTAGTTCTCAGGGCAGCGAAAGGCAGGCAGGAAGGCAGAAGTAATGAGTTGATAGCAGGTGACTGCAGCTCGCCCTCCTCCCTATTCAAAGGCTCCCTGTCCACCCACAGTGGTTTGGAAACTCAGGTGCAGAAAGGTTGGCATTAGAAACCTGGCCTGTCCCCTTAGGAGATTTCTGTCCAGTGGTAATTAAGACATGGTGGGCAAGCCTGCCCTAGTGGGTCTGCTGAAGCCTTCTCAGCTCAGTGCACGTACGCACAGCCTCGACCTTGCACTCCGTCCCCTCTCTAGTGTCAGTGTGCTAAAAGATTTGAATAGTTTATTTCCCTTGATCCACTTTTTTTGTATAAATTCTTCAGGGGGGTTCCTATGAGAAACTGTGACAGAGGAAGTTGTTATCACTAATGGTTCTGAAAGTTGTTAACTTTAATGGATTAGAACTGGATGAGTGTTAAGCTCAGTGATTTCAGGTAGCAGGGGAATTAAGTAAAAGACTTTTTAGGCCCTGGCTGGAATTTCAGAGTTCAAATCACATTAATACCATTTGATCAAATCTACTGAAAGAACAATCCAAGCACAAATCCTGTCATTACTGCAGCCCCCAGGATTCACTGGCAGGTTGATTCTTCTTATCTGTGTTTAAATAGGCTTAGATTTGGGTAGCTGAAGTTTAAATGGATTCTTCCTGATATCTTGGACATTGTATGTTTTATTCTATCTTCTTCTCAAAAGTAATAATGAAATTGGCAATTACAGATCATCATTTTAATGATTTAAATACCTTCTCAGAATGTGAAGATCTTTCCAGAGAAATAAGCCATGGGCTTAATCAAAGAGTTAAAAAATGACATTTGTCCCTTCTTTGGAAAAATACTAAAATCACATAATTATGTGTAATCTATTTTTCAAGCCAAATGTTCAGGTCAAAATTTTCCCAATGTCATAAATCAGCAATGAAGTTATAAGTTTAGGATATCAAACAAAAAATAAAATAATTTAAAGGCTCCTTTCCAAATTGTCAAACAGTGATAATCATCAAGACAATCACAATTACTGTCATTGCCATCACCATCATCATCTTTGGAGTATGAAGGAGCAGGAAAATTATCTAATTCAGCAACATCAGGAGTGTTGGGAAGGACAGAAATAACACTGTGTGTTGTGGCAATAAACAAAACTACACACAGCAAAAATAAGGGCATAGATTTCAAGAAACATGGGATGAAACAGATGTGCAATTCAACAGTGACATTATTTATTCTTTAACAGAATTCTCTCCAAAAATTCAACGTGGGGGAAGGTGTGGTTTGATAGCAGGTTTAGTTGCCACTTGGGATGCCCACAACCCATGTGAGAGCACACGGGATTAAATGCTGCCTCATCTTCTCATTCAGCTTCCTGCAGATGCACACGGGAGGCAGCAGGTGATGGCCTATGTGTTTGGGTTCCTGACATCCACGTGGCATAAGCCTGGTCCAGTGGTTGTAGGCATCTGGTTTGTAAAGCAGCTCAAGAAGATCTCTCTGCCTCTCTCTCTTCTGCCCTTCATGTGAATAAACACAACTTTTAAAACAAATCAATGTCACATTTCTTGAAGAGGATTAGTTTCTTCAGAGGGGGGTGGGTACCTGGACTGCCTCTGCTAGGAGCAAATGATCAGGTGAATCTAAGACTTCTGAGTTCTCACTTTCATCTGTATCTATCCAAGTCACCTTCCCCAGGTCTTAGTGCTCAATTTCTTCCTACAAGTGTCTTTCCTTCTGTATAAGAGATTTTAAGGGAAAGGAGCCAGGACAATAGCTATCACATTGGGTAATTAAATATACTAAGCTGGATTTGATGGGTTTATGGTGTTTTCCAAATATTTAGCCTAAAAATGGCCCTCCTCTTGACCTCTACACCCTAGTAATCCCACAATTGGAAGAATTATCCATTTCTCCTAAAACTTCTTCCATACCCTACTGCAGGACGAGAAACTGCTCTTAGTAACAGTTCTTTCAGGGAATGCATTGCCTTGTTATATTCTCTACTCAGGAAAACTCATATTTGTAAGACTTCAAGTTAATAACGATTGCACATAACAACAAAGATCATTTTTCAGTGATAATGTTCTAGAATTTTAAGTGCAGGCCCTTAAGTAGCAACTCAATTTATAACTTTGTTCCAGTTTTGTCTGCCAATGAGATGGCAGAAGCCTGTCCAGCCCCATTTTTTATGTTTTCTTCTCAGTAAAGACATCCTCAAGCCAAAATTTCTGTAGTTTGTAATGGAAATTGGGCCCAGTAGTGAGAAACATTTCTTATGTGCGGAACTGAATACTTCCTAAATTCAGATGAAACAGTCCTACCCTCCAATATCCCTGAATGTCACCGTATTTTGGAGATAGTCTCCATAAAGAGGTAATCATGATAGCCTGATGTCCTAATACAATATCACTGGTGTCCTTATAAGAAGTAGATATCTGGACGCTGACAGATATGAGAAGACCATTGCAAACAGAGGAAAGGACTGACATATGCAAGTTAGACCTCAGAAGAGGCCTGGTTATGACGTATGTCCAAAATGGCGCCTGCTCTGTCTTGCTCGCCTTTGAGAGGTGAGCGGAGAGAGAGAAACTTGTGTCCGTATCAGTCACTTTTTTTATTTTTTT
Organism: Lepus europaeus; assembly: GCF_033115175.1. NCBI lineage: Eukaryota > Metazoa > Chordata > Mammalia > Lagomorpha > Leporidae > Lepus > Lepus europaeus. The sequence goes on along the minus strand of NC_084835.1, from coordinate 111,700,124 downwards.
TTCTCTCTCTTCTAGTTAGCCAGGTGAACTTTTCCCCACGGAGTTTCAAGCCTCGTTCCCTCTAGCCTCCTCTTTCCGCTTGCCTGCTGGTATCTCGGGCTATGGAGGTTCGGCTCACCTCGCGTTCCAGCGCTGGTGCGTTGAGTCTGCCGCTGGTGTCCCGAACTTGGGCTCCCACGCTCTCCACGCAGGTCCACTGTGAATCACTAGTTCCGGAAGAGTTTCCTCTGCTGTTTCTTCCCCTACTCTTCCTTGACACTGCAGTATCTCCACTTATATTGAACTTTCTCTCCCCCCGGACTAAGTGTGCTTCCTGCCTATTCCGCCATCTTGCCGCCTCTCTCATGTGATATTGCTATTGTCAGCAAGCGATCTAGGACTTGCTCCCTCATTTCTCTATTCTAAGCCCAACTTGTTCTTTCATTTCTCTATTCTCTTCAAGGTAGGAAACTAATTCTATTATGAAGGAATCTGTAGGATTCACAATTTAATCTTTAGACCTTATAAAAGAGATGGCTAACATTTTTCTGCAATAGCATAGCCAAAATAAGAACTCAAATAATAATCTCATAGCTAGATTCACTTCGCCATCAGCGAAGTATACAGTAAGTAGAAAAAACCTCCCTTTCAGACCAAAGGGAAAGAAAGTTTTAAAGTGAGAATATAATTTTCCTCATGGGCATTGTCTACCTTAGAAAAACTACTACAGAACATGCCTGTGACTATAGACTTGTAGTTCAGGCCACCGAAGATTAGAGATGGGAAACGGGCACTCCCTTGACTTGCATCCTCTGGTCTGCTTTAACACAAACCAGGAGGAAAGGAAAGCTAGGCATCAGAAGCAATGGGTGGCAGGCCTATTAATGGCTGATCTGTACAGTGATCTGCCCTCAAGGAGACCCAACAGGCCAGTCCACTGCAGTGGCTTTCAATGTGGTAAGCCTGGGCTTCAGCAGAAGTCAGCTTGTGAAGAGCCCTGGCAGCTCTGCCAAGAGTTGGATCACTGGAAATGGACCTGCCCTGGAGTCGAAGGATGCCCAGGTCAGAGCCACAGATCTTATTGGCTCTAAGCTGAAAAGCCCTTCACTCAGCCCAACTTCCAAAGTGACCACTGCAGCTGAGGGGATGGTCAAGTAGGGTCAGCAACATTGCAGGCAGAACTGTAAATTTCTTGTTAGAGATGCCACCTGCCTTTACCTGGCCAGCTCTCCTCCCAGGCCAGCCAAGTAATGAAAGTCAACAGAGTGCCTTCCCCTAGGAGGTTCACACCTCCCTTAGGATATACCCCATGTGAAGAGATAGATAGGTCTGGGCCTCTGAATTTACAAGGCCTAAAGCCCACCAGATTATTATCAAGCCGCTTCTGTCAGGTTCTATTTGCCTCTCAATCAGAAAACTTAATTGTAGCTTAGACAGCACCTTTCTTAGCTCCTCTAATAATGACTCTGTCCTTTGTTCTAGGCCCTGTCTAGTGCACTTGGGCCTCATTCCTTTGTAATCATAACCTCTACTCTACCACCAATGGCTCTACTCCCAACATGTGTGTACTGATGGTCCTCTTCCCCACTTAATGCTGTATAATTGTTCAAACCTGGTCAATGCCACTCTTAGGATCATTGGTTACTATCCTCACTCTGTCTTTTATGACCTTGTCTAAATATGATCAGAGTCGGAAAACTTGGAAGGATTCCATAGCCTTGGCAACTCATGACGACAGCCTAAGATGGTTACTGGCGCCATAAACTAGAGTGTCAATTTGTTGGGTCAACAACAGGAGCCACTGTGCACTTGCTCCTCATGTGGGATCTCTGTCCTTAATGTGCTGTACATTTTGATTTAATGCTATAACTAGTACTCAAACAGTATGTTTCACTTTGTGTTTCTATGTGGGTGCAAACTGTTGAAATCTTTATACTAAATTGATCTTCTGTATATAAAGAGAATTGAAAATGAATCTTGATGCAAATGGAAGGGGAGAGGGAGCGGGAGGGGGGAGGGTTGCGGGTGGGAGGGAAGTTATGGGGGGGGGGAAGCCATTGTAATCCATAAGCTGTACACTGGAAATTTATATTCATTAAATAAAAGTTAAAAAAAAAAAAAAAAAAAAAAGAAGAGGCCTGGTAGAACCCTGGCCTGGGGCCCCCAGTGTGCAGAATGGAGAGGAAATAAATGTTTGCAGTTTAAGCCACATTGTTACAATGACAGCCCTGGCAAGCTAAAATGACTGTGTCTACATAATAATGAATTCTAGCAATGTGTAAACGCTTTTACACAAGTCCTTATTTCTTAATCTGTTTCACACACAGAGTCATCTTGTTTCTTTTCCCTATTACCTCATCTGGCAAGAGGTCTCCTTGGGCAGGAGAGAGAAAAGTACAGCTTCCAAAGCCACACTGTTACCTACGCTGAGGTCCTAATTCAGCCAGTGGCACCACACAAAGGGCTTTCCTTCCTTGAAGGATTTCAAAGAGCACAAAGTTCCAGCTGGGTCATGAAATGCAGGCCTCTGAGATGTGCTTCCCCCCACATACCCTGCCTCCCTGTCACCCTGTTGTTTTTCCTCTTTTTCTCTTTTTGCCTTAAGCATTGAAGGAGTATTTACTTTAATATTTTTACTTTATATTTACTGCTTTCTAAAAGCCACTTGTCAGATTAGGAAATTTGTTGCAGACATAATAAATTGTGTGCAACTGATATCTAGAGAAGACTTATCTATCAGAAAATTACTATTTATATAATACATCCTTTAAAAAAACCCTCGGCAATTTCATAATAATGCAATCACTCACAAAAATTTTATCACTAGTTAGAAAACATTAAAATAATAAAATGCAGTCCTCCCAGATCTCTTCATCACTAATACTATAATTTGAATACATTTATAAAGGAAGGAGCACTGAATGGTGAGTGAGGAAACCAAGGTTCTTTTTTTCAACTTTGCTACAAGTCTCTTTGAGACTTGAGTAACTCGACCTCTGTCATTCTTAGAAGCCCTTTCTGTGCAAAGGCTGAGTTGTAAATAACCTTGGTATTTCTTTATTATTTTTAAAATTTCATGATACACTGCTGTTTTATTAGTAACATTACTGAATACTTCCTAGATTACTCCTTGGAGGACTCTCTGCTCCTCCATTCCCTTAAGCACATAGAGAGGGCAGGATTCACACTGGAGAAAGTCCAGTCCTAACCAGTAACACTCATCTGGTCAGAAAGAAAAGTGCATGGTGGCAAGACTGTACACCCAAGGAGTGGCTTCTACTCCAAGTGTACGCCCCAGAGTAATGGCCATGACTTCTCATTACTAACAAGCTGCTTCACTATGTCGCTCACTCATTCACCCCTTTGCTCACTCAACAGACACTGAACATTGTCTGTCAGAGGTGACCCAATAATCAATCTTTCTGGGCGGAGACTGCACAATGTGAAGATATTTTTCCCGAGTAACAGCATAAGGACTAACAGAATAAACACAATTAAAGGAAAAGATGAATGATTAACCAGGTAACCATGCCAGAGTTACTGGGAAACAGGTGCTTAGCATTTCAGTAGAAAACAGAATGCTACTGGTAAGCAGGTACTTAGTGTTTTAATACAAAACAATGCATCAGTGGCCAGCATGAATGGGATTTGTCTTTAAATTCATCATGTCTAAAAGCTAGTATTTTCAGAAACAGTCCTGAGCACTAGGCCAGCCTGTGTTGCTGGTGGAGATTCATCATCCTAGAAAGGAAAGAAAGGGGCTTACGAGGCTGAGGGCCAAGAAAGGAAAGTGAATTGGGAGAAGCAAGCATGCTCAGGAACTGACCTCTCTGTCACATAACTTGACATCTTATATACGAATGGTGGGTGGTTTACATATAATTTAATAGATAAAGAAGCAATCCTAGGAGTTTATACATATTTGTGGCAGCAGAAGGAGAGACTACCTTCCCTTGATTAATTACAGCATCATGTAGAATTTTCCTGGAAATTCACCTGAGTAGTTTTTGACACTGGAGATAAAGAGAAGGGACTGTGTTTATGAAGAAGTGAGGGGAGGGTAGTCACAATAACCAAAGATGATGCTATTGGAGCAGTTAATAAACAAATTTACTACTGAATATAAAAGAGGTAAGAATAATATTAGCCTGGCCTAGAAACATGGCCTTGAGGAAGATATTCAAAATATAATTAGACATTATATTTGTACTTAAGTAAATGGGAAAGAATTATAATAGGGATAGTATTTAAGACCATAAAATATTGATGATAATCAAATAGGTTAAAAATGAATAGTCACAAAATTTTATTTCCAGAAATGTGTCTCACAGCATAAATGTGTATCATTCTACTTAGAAAATGGTAACAATTTAATCAGATTATGTAAATGTGTCAGTCCACTTTTTGTTCCTCTACTTTATAAAGGAGAAATGTTTATTTTGGCTCATAGATCCAAGGGTACAATGTCTGGGAGCTTCATATGGTGACGCCTTCTTGCTGAGATAGTCCAAAGACAGTACAGATAATTATGGACATACACAGAGGGCATGTGTGTCTGTCTGGTCTCTTTTTTCAAGTCACCAGAATGAGGCCAGTCTTGTGACAGCAGATTAAGCCTCTGCATATAGTGTCGGCTGCTCCATTTCCAATCCAGTTCCCTGCTAATTAGCCTGGGAAAGCAGGGGAAGATGGCTCAAGTACTTAAGCCCCTGCACCTATGTGGCAGACGTGGAAGAAGCTCCTGGCGTCAGCCTGGCCCAGCCCAGGCCATTGCAGGCATTTGGGGAATGAACCAGCAGATGTGTTATTGGACTGCTTATTAATAATTTTCAATATTAATAATCCTGTGGGCTCTTGCGATTTATTCAGAGAAGAATTCTGAATACTAGCTCAAATAGACCAGACAACATGGTAAGTTTTTAATGATTTTATTTAGTAGGAGAAATGTGCAAGAGAGTGAGAGCTTTATTTAGGGGAGAAAGAAAGTTCTAGATACTAAGTTGGGTCCATACCAAGCAGAGCAGGCCAGGAGCAAGCCACATGGAGCAAGCCTATGGTTATGAACAGCCACAGGTAGCTTAGAGCAAGTAGTGAAGGGAAGGCAGAGAGCAGCAGCCAAAATGCCATGTCCAAAGGCACAAGCAACAAGGGGCGGGCCTACCATGTCCAGGCCTTTTATCCACTTCCAAAGGAGAATGGTTATGTAGTCTGATTAGTGGGTGGGCATACAGGTGGGTCAGGTATGGTCATGAGATCACACAAAGGGTGTGGTCTTCCAGCTCACAAACCTAATCGATTTTATCCAATCTGCCTACCTACATCAGATGGAAGTTCCCTCTCTTTCTCTCCCACTCGCTCTTGCTCTCTCTCTCTCTCTCTCTCTCTGTCTCTCTCTGTATGGGTGTATGTCTTCCTCTCTCCGTAACTCTGACTTTCAGATAAATAAATAAATCTTAAAAAAAAAAAAAAGAACCATCTTCTTTAGAAGACAAGGATACAATTTTCTCTATCTTTTGACAAGCAAACAAAAATCTATTGTGAGTCAAGTGGGTTGTGTCACATGTTCTGGCTTCTTCTTGGACACAGGGCCCTGTTGTCAAACTGTTAATTACACAAGTAATTTTTGCACAGAATCATTTGTTAACACTACCCCTAAAGTAGACATTTCTTTTCACAAGAGATCATTTGTACACCTTCATATTTGCTTTTTTTTGTCTATAATTTTGTCTCCTTCAACTCTATCCTCCACAGAGTTGCTAAAGAAAATTGAAACTGAAATATGTGTAAATCCTTATCCCTATGATTATTGTAATCTGGATGTACTTCTGTCACTATACCTAGAAACAGAATTTTTCAGTGTATGAAATTGTGCTTCATTCTTGTGTTATTAGCAGAGTACCATTCATATAACTGAAAAATAGGATAGAAATGTTGTATGAAACAAGAACTAATGTTATTTATCTAAACAAGGTTTTAAATTCTCTTTTGTTGAGTTGAGAGAAGTGTTATAATTGCAGTACATTTGATTTGTTGCATCCATTAAATGAACTTTAAGTACTGTCTTAGCCCACTTGGTCAGCTACAACAAACATCTTAAGAAATTTATTGCTATTTGTTTTGGAATCTGAGAAGGCCAAGATGAAGGTGCCAACAAATTCAGTGTCTAATGAAGGCTGTTTCCAGCCGCAAGGTGGTACATCTTGCTGTGTCTTCATGAAGTAAAACGAGCGAGACAGCTCCCTTCACCTATTTCCTCACTCTCTGCGTGGAAATACTCAGCATATAATTGCCTCTTCAAAGACATTACTTCTTCATACTATGCATTTGGTGTTAGGTCCTAATGTCTGAATCTGGGGGAAACACCAACATTCAGGACATAGCAAACACCTGATCTGCAGCATTTAATGGGCCTATTCTCTGTATTTAAAGTTTAAATTCTTGACAGAGAAGAAAAACAAAATGCATTCCCTGGAGGAAACATAAGATGAACTTGGGAATGAGGAAAACAGTTGCAACTGTAAATATGACAGACAGGAATTGTTTTTTTCATATTTGGCAGAATAAATTATAAGATAAGATGGAACACGACAGTAGATACATGTTTGAGAGCATGTTATCAGAGGAGGAAACCAGGCTTCAGTCTTTGAGAATTGTGTATTCTGGTGAGTTCAAGGGAACGTGTATACTAGAGCAGTTGTGTGTCTTGTAGAACACAGTCTCTATCGGTATCTGCTCCACTTGGACACTGAGAAAATGTCACCTTACTGCAGAAACAGTGAAATGGTTCAGAGCATAACAGCTGAGACCATCAGGCAATGCAATAGGAAATCTGAAAGGCACATCTCCCATCTGCCACAGAGAGTTACCATTTTCAAGTAAGTTCAATTAAGTATAATGTGTAGTTAAGGGCATGAGATTATGCTGCAAAGAAAGTGATGAGAGAGAACATGGTGATAAGGGGTTGGGCATTTAGCACAACACTTACGCCACTGCTTGGGATGCCCACATTCCATATTTGAGTGACTGTTTTGAGTCCTGGCTCCTGACTTATGATCCAGCTTCCTGCTAATGAGCATCTTGTGAGAAAATGAATGATGGCTCAAGTACTTAGATCCTCCTGTTGGAGATCTGGATTAAGTTCTGGGTTCCTGGCTTTGGACTGGCCCAGACCTGGCTGCTGCAGTCATTTGGTGAATGAACCAACAAATGGAAGCTCACTTGCTCGCTCTCTTCTTCTTTCTCTCCATTTCTGGATGTGTGTTGTATCGTGTATGTGTGTGCCTATCAATTAAAAAAAGAACTGGATGATAAGCTGTGGAAATTTAGAGAGCAGCAAGAAATCTTAACTAAGTCCATTTTTATTGGGCATTTTGCATCTCCCAAAACAGGTATCTTGCAGCCCTAGTCCCTACAGAACCTCAGAATTTAGAGAGAGGGTCTTTAAAGAGGTAATTACGTTAAAATGAAGGGGGCCTTACCCCAATCTGGTTGGCACCCTTTTTCAAGGATATTAGGACAAACAGTGCAATGCCAGAGATTTGTGCGAACTTTTGAAAGACCTGTGAGAATGCAGTGAGAAGATACCATCTGCAAGTCAAGGAGAGGCCTCAGGAGAACCAACCCTGTCAACACCTTGATCTCAGACATGAAGCTTCTAGAATTGTGAGAAAATACATTTCATTTTCTAAGCCACCCAGCCTGTGTTACTTTGTTACGACATTCCAAAAAGACTAATACTATTGGTCTCTCCAGAGGGTACTTCGGCAATTAGAGCTTTCACAACTGCATGGGATAAGCAACCCACAGTGAAATATGCCATTGTTGGTGAAGTTGCTTGAATGGTTCATAGTCTAGGACTAGATGATCTTCAGAGACTTCATCATTGTACTGTATAGAATTCAATTAAGATGCAGTTTAGTGGGATTATAATGGATTGACAAGTTATATGATTCCCTTAATAAAAACAGAAAAAGTGGGAAGGATATCTGTTGACATGGCAGGGAGCTGGAATGTACAATAACAACATATTCTAGCAAAGAATATTATTCCCTCCAACCTTGCTCAAGCAGAGGTTTTTAGTTTTCCAAATTTATAGAAATTGGTATAAAGACAAGGTAATATACTCAAAAGGATTCTTACACCTGACAGTAAAAGCTAAAAGGATTATTTTTTTTTCATTTTATGATACAAGTTCTGTATGAATCTAATTAATGACAAGTCTCTTCATACAAGAAGCTCAGAATTAGTAAAATTAACACCTAAGATTTTGGTAAGTACAAATTGAAACAGATAGTAAATTGACAAAAAGTAAACAAATTGAGGGTATTTTTGAGTCATGTAATTTCCCTTTTCAAATGCCTTAAGAAGAATAATCTCAATCAGATGGATTAATACATAATAGCCAGTCTGTATAGAGATGCATAATAGAAGGAAATAGACAAACTTGATTGCCCATGTCTATTACTGATATCAGTCAATTCTACTTTGAAGACAAAACCCAAGTTTATTATCACAGAAAGATCATATCCAGATATGTAACCAAGAAATCACATGAGGTGTCATATGGTTTTAATTTGATGAGGAAAAAGATATATAATCTTATTGAAATTAAAAATCAGCCGGCGCCACGGCTCACTAGGCTAATCCTCCGCCTTGCGGCGCCGGCACACCGGGTTCTAGTCCCAGTCAGGGCACCGATCCTGTCCCAGTTGCCCCTCTTCCAGACCAGCTCTCTGCTGTGGCCAGGGAGTGCAGTGGAGGATGGCCCAAGTCCTTGGGCCCTGCACCCCATGGGAGACCAGGATAAGTACCTGGCTCCTGCCATCGGATCAGCGTGGTGCGCCAGTCGCAGCGCGCTACCGCGGCGGCCATTGGAGGGTGAACCAATGGCAAAAGGAAGACCTTTCTCTCTGTCTCTCTCTCACTGTCCACTCTGCCTCTCAAAAAAAAAAAAAAATCAAAGACATTTTGGGGGTGAATGATTCTAAAGATGGAAAGACAAAGAATATAACAGACTGATTACCTGCTTGAAAGCACTTACAAGTTGTTCACACTAGTCCTTCTATGATCCATATTTTTATTGTGTTGGAATCCACACAATTCAATTCAAGGTAGATGTTCTTTAGACACGTTGAAGTATCCACCATGGTATAGGCTAAGTACCTTCTAGATCAGATTGTTTATGCTTACTTCCCTTAAGCTATGTACAGTAGGGATTTAATTTAGCTAACAAAACTCCTTGTCTGGGTATAAATGCAGTTTTGCTAAAGGTGGCATAATGCAACAGTTAAGACCAAGTCCCTAGATTAAGCATCAAAGTTTAAATTTTAATTCCACCATTATTAATCTCTGTGAATGTGCACCATTTAACCATTCTATGCCCCAGCTATTTAAGTTGTAAAATTTGATTAACAATATTACTTTCTAGCCATTTTTTAAGTGTTCCAATTATCAAATTTCTACATAGAAAGATAAATAGTTTTGTATTTTATTAATGAAGATTAGTTTTAAGAATCAGATTGAGGGGGCCAGCACCATGGCTCACTTGGTTAATCCTCCACCTGCAGTGCCAGCATCCCGTATTGGCGCCGGGTTCTAGTCCCGGTTGTTCCTCTTCCAGTCCAGCTCTCTGCTGTGGCCCGGGAAGGCAGTGGAGGATCTCCCAAGTGCTTGGGCCCTGCACCTGCATGGGAGACCAGGAAGAAACACCTGGCTCCTGGCTTCAGTTTGGCACAGTGCTGGCCGTAGCGGCCATTTGGGGGTGAACCAACAGAAAGAAGACCTTTCTCTCTGTCTCTCTCACTGTCTATAATTCTACCTGTTAAATAAATACATAAAAAAAAAAGCATTCTAAAAAAAAAAAAGAATAAGTTGGCTATGCTGTGTCATCCAGTTACTTTATCAAGACTCAATTTAAATATTGCTATGGAGATATTTTGCAGCTATGGTTAAAATAATCTCAATTAGTTGGCTTAGGGAGATTACTCTCAGGGATGTGAAGAGAATTCATACAATTAGAATGCATCAACAGCAAAAACAAACAAGAAAATCTGCCTCAAGCATGAAACATCAATTCTTGCAGCCTTCAGTCTGCCCTACAGATTTCAAAATACTCTAGTCATTTATTATTAATAAATATATATAATGCAAATGTGTGTATGCATGGGTATACCTGTACACACACATACAATGTGTTCTGTTTTCCTGGAAAAACATGTTGATACATTATTGAAAAATGTCAATTTACTATACAATTTATTCATAATATCACGAAATATTTGAAATTTGTAGTTAACTTGTAACAAAAAAGACTGATTTTAACTCTTAAGGCTATTCTTGCTATTCCTGAAGCTGTGTGTGTCATAAAGTTGGAAAGATGAATCGTTAGTTAACAAGTTATATTGAAATGGAATGGAGCAAAACAAATCAAGCACAGTTCACAGTATGATTGTTGTTTTATACCAATTGTTTCAGAACATATTAGACGATATCTGGGGATTTGTAGAGTTTCTCATGTGCCACTGAAGAAGAACGAGTGAAAGCTGTCCGGATAGGTGCTCCTTTCTAATCCCAACTTCCAGTCTTCAATGACCTTTCCAGTCATGTTGCATATTAGCTTTCTATACATGATGTATTTGAACATAGGAACCTGCTCCTGAAGTTAGAAAAGCATTGCCAAAAACATGAAGCCAGCTTAATTAGAAAACATGTAAATAACAGAGGTGAATAAACAGATATTGAATAAACATCGTTTCCACTTTTAGAAGAAAATACTACAGAACTGATAAGGTCTGAATTTTGGAGATTTCATTTTGTGAAGAAAACACAGCCTTTGTTTGAAATAGAAAAGATTTCTTAAGTCTTTTTTTTTCCTTTTCTTTAGCATTTCTTTAGGTTTGTTTTATAATATCAAGTATCTTAAGGAGAATTACCAAAATCAATTTTATGAAAGAAAGCATATGATCATTTTAGTAACAAAACCATATGAATGAACATAAAATTATCCTTAATTAATGCTTTCTCTTCTCTGTTGTACTAATTGCTTAAGACTCTTACAGAGCTTGTGCTCATTATAGCTTTTTCAGTCTTCTGCTTTTGGTTAAGATTCTGTCAGACTTTCCACTATAATAAAATATCTGTTGGGGGATTTATAATTTCATTTCAAGTCTTCCCCACGGAATGACACTCAGTAGACAAACTTTGCCTGAAAGATAGCTTCCTCATTTTAAATTCAGAGGAATATGGAAGGTGGAGTTTTTAGTAACACATGTGGAGTGAGATGCTCATTTGATAGAATATCATGTTTACTTTTCATAATTCAGTATCTGATTTATTATTAGGACTCTAGAAAATTTGAATTGAAGAACGCAGCAAAGTCTAACTTGCAGTAACCATCCTCAAGCATCATCAAAATAATATACACAGGCTTAACTTTTGACACACTCAAGCCTTAAGTTTCTAAATAATTTAATGTAACCCTACAGTCTCAGAGAATGGGGAAGTTTCCCGAGGCTGCGGCAGTTAAAGCTGCTTGGCATTTGTGCTATTTTTGTAGGTAATAAGCTATTCCCTTCTTGTTCAGTGTCACAGACCTCATGTTTACACCATAGTATAAAACCCAGTGACAGACAGCTTAGCACCAGCTGGCAGAGTGACCTTTCTCCTCCTTAGTGATTCCACGCAGAGCAGGCACTTTGTTTTCACTCCATCTTCCTACACTTCCCTTCCTTATAGTCTTAGTTTTAGCTTTTGTAGAATTAAGGGATTAAATGAGATTATACAGATGAGACTGTTAGGTGCAGATGTAAGATATTCCTGCTATTTGAAGACTGCCTACATGACTGGATCCCCCTCCTGATGCCTGCATTACATACATTGGATTGAATGGGAGTAGGGGAAGTGTAGCAGGGGGGAATGTAGGCTGTGAATTTGTTTCAAATATCCCCTGGAATTATACAATGGCAAAGTGATTTGACCTCTTTGAACTTCAGTTCCCACCTCTGTAGAATGAGGATTATGAAACATTTCTTATTATATTTTATGAATGTTATAAAATGGTTAGGATCCAAAAAGCATTCAATGAATTTTATTTGTAATAATAATTATATTGATTAATTTTAAGAAAAACAATATTGATAAAGACCTTAATTTTGATCATTGTAGTACGTTCTAAGAGAAATAAAGTGCTAAAGTGTCTCACTGAATACATGCTCCTGCTGTGTTGTGAGGAAGCAGAGACTAGGGACACTCTGAGAAAAGGCCACATGTGAATTTTTCTCCCTAATAGTAAGTGGTCACCCGTGTCCTTATTTCTGCACTTTTTTTTTTTAAAGATTTATTTATTTATTGGAAAGGAAGAGTTATAGAGAGGCACAGGCAGAGAGAGATCTTCCATCTTCTGATTCACTCCCAAAAAGAATATGACAGATGGAGCTGCGCCCATCAGAAGCCAGGATCCTCTTCCAAGTCTCCTACATATCTATATACATTTAGGTAGGTAACTTATGCTGATGTCTATATTAATCAGTTACCAGTCAGAGACAGACAGACAGACAGAAAGAAAGAAAGAGAAAAAATTTTATTAATTCAAGTGTTATTAAAAATTTTATTAAAAGAGAAATTTTTAGGCTGGCACCGCAGCTCACTAGGCTAATCCTCCACCTTGCGGCACCAGCACACCAGGTTCTAGTCCCGGTCAGGGCGGCGGATTCTGTCCTGGTTGCCCCTCTTCCAGGCCAGCTCTCTGCTGTGGCCCAGGAGTGCAGTGGAGGATGGCCCAAGTCCTTGGGCCTTGCACCCCATGGGAGACCAGGAGAAGCACCTGGCTCCTGCCATTGGATCAGCACGGTGCGCCAGCCGCAGTGCGCCAGCCGCAGCGGCCATTGGAGGGTGAAGCAACGGCAAAAAGGAAGACCTTTCTCTCTGTCTCTCTCTCACTATCCACTCTGCCTGTCACAAAAAAAAAAAAAAAAAAAAAAAAAAAGAGACAAATTTTTGAAAATATTGTTCTGATTTATAATTAAAATAAAATTTGTCACAGAGCAGCAGAAAAATCAAAGATTTAGCATCACACATGCTTTTTAAACTTTTATTTGATAAATATAAACTTCCAAAGTACAACTTTTGGATTATAGCAGCTTTTTCCCCCCATAACCACCCTCCCACCCGCAACCATCCCATCTCCCACTCCCTCTCCCATCCCATTCTTCATCAAGATTCATTTTCGATTATTTTTATATACAGAAGATCAATTTAGTATATACTAAGTAAATATTTCAACAGTTTGCACCCACACTTAAACACAAAATATAAATTACTGTTTGAGTACTAGTTATGGCCGGCGCTGCACCCGCATGGGAGACCAGGAGAAGCACCTGGCTCCTGGCTTCAGATCAGCACAATGCGCCGGCCACAGCACGCGGGTGGCGACGGCCATTGGAGGGTGAACCAACGGCAAAGGAAGACCTTTATCTCTGTCTCTCTCTCTCTCACTGTCCACTCTGCCTGTCAGAAGAAAAAAAGAATTTATGAGGATGATGAACACTGGAACAGTGGTTTCTCAAATGCCAAACGTAACGTCTAATCCTAGTTGTACGCACTGGGATAAAGTCTCTTCGCATGTTGCACTTCCACTTTAGGAATTACTTTTACCCATAGTGTCAATGCTCAAAAAACACTTTGTGTGGAATAGCAGGAAAATCTATTTCAGGATAAGTTCAGAATCCATTACAAACAATCTAAGCTGAAAAAAAATAAATGAAATAAAACCTTAAGTTCTGACTGATGCTTCCCCATAGCTTGCAAACCTCAGAGTGCTGTTCTTGAATACCTGTCTGCATCCGGCTTTTAAAACCCTCCACGCTCACTGGCTGCTCTGTGCTCTCCACCTAGAAGAGGCAGGGAGGCGTCAGCCCCATGGCCAGGAAATAACCTTGGCTTTTCGTCTTAAAGCAATCAATGCTGGGCAGCAATCTCTTCTGTATATTTTTTTTTCTTAGGCACAAACATACCAAGCATTCAAAAAATAGTTGTCTGTTATATATCAGATATCTTCAAATTACTAAATGACAATATACTCAACAAGTATTAGTATTATATTCACAAAAATTTCAGTCTCAAAAAAGTTGTTTTTATTTAAATTTTGTGGCTTATCTATGTGAAGAGAACCAGAAATGTGTAGGGCCCCCAAAAGCATAAGCCAAAAGGTGACTCAAAGAGTTTGTTGCCTCAAGAATAAGCTAGTTGTAAGCAAAATGAAAAGAAATGTCAATGATTATGAACTGAACTATGTTACCATTAAAAACATTACACTAAATATGATTGAGGTTATGTGTATGTGTGTTTGTGTGTTTCTGTCCTTAAGTCTTTACCAGCAAATAGTCTATAAACTTGAAATATTCTTTGACGGCCGGCGCTGCGGCTCACTAGGCTAATCCTCCAGCTTGCGGTGCCGGCACACCGGGTTCTAGTCCCGGTCGGGGCGCCGGATTCTGTCCTGGTTGCCCCTCTTCCAGGCCAGCTCTCTGCTGTGGCCAGGGAGTGCAGTGGAGGATGGCCCAAGTCCTTGGGCCCTGCAGCTGCTTACCTGCTCTGCCACTGTCCGCCCCATCCTGTGCACTCTGAACTAGTTGCCGGCTTCTCTGAGCATCACATTCTCATTTGTGACCCCAAGGGAGACCAGGATAGGCACCTAGCTCCTGCCATTGGATCAGCGCTGTGCGCCGGCCGCAGCGCGCCAGCCGCGGCGGCCATTGGAGGGTGAACCAACGGCAAAGGAAGACCTTTCTCTCTGTCTCTCTCTCTCACTGTCCACTCTGCCTGTCCAAAAACAAAAAGAAAAACAAAAACTTTTTGCCAAAAATCTGTTTTAGTATTATTCCATTGTCTAGAATTGCTAATACAAGCAATAATCCTAAAAGGCTACAAAATTGCAGTTGGAAGAAATCAAGTCAGGAGATCTACTATACATAATGGTGGTTACAGCTAGTAAGTGTATATTGTACACTTTAACAGTGCTCAGAGAGTTGATGTTAACTGTTCAACCCACAAAAATAACTATGAAGTACTGCATGTGACCTTAGCTGGATTTAACTATATACATACATGTATGTAGTCAAAACATCCTGTTGAAGCATGATAACAGCTTTTTAGTCAACTTTTGAGAAACAAAAAAAAGGGAAAAAGTGATCACACATTCTATGCTGTTAAAATTGTATAACGACAACATTATAAGCCTCAAAAAGTGGCTGTTCTTAAAATTAAGGCTTCTTTGTTGGATCATTCTCTCCCTTTTAATTCTATCAGTTAGTATTAGTAGACACTAATCTTGTTTATGTGATCCTTTTGACCCTTGGACCTATCAGTATGATCAATTTTGAACAGAAATTGATCACTTGGACTAGTGAGATGGCATTAGTACATGCCACCTTGATGGGACTGAATTGGAATCCCCTGGCACATTTCTAACTCCACCATTTGGGGCAAGTCAGCTTGAGCATGTCCCAAATTGTGCATCTCCTCCCTCTCTTATTCCCACTCTTATATTTAACAGGGATCACTTTTCAGTTAAATTTAAACACCTAAGAATAATTGTGTGTTAATTACAGAGTTCAACCAATAGTATTAAGTAGAACAAAAAAAAATACTAAAAGGGATAAAGTATTAAATTGTACATCAATAGTCAGGACAAGGGCTGATCAAGTCACTGTTTCTCATAGTATCCATTTCACTTCAACAGGTTTCCTTTTTGGTGCTCAGTTAGTTGTCACAGATCAGGGAGAACATATGATATTTGTCCCTTTGGGACTTGCTTAATTCACTCAGCATAATGTTTTCCAGATCCTCCATTTTGTTGCAAATGACCGGGTTTCATCGTTTTTTACTGCTGTATAGTATTGTACAGAGTATATGTCCAATAATTTCTTTATCCAGTCTACTGTTGATGGGCATTTAGGTTGATTCCAAGTCTTAGCTATTGTGAATTGAGCTGCAATAAACATTAAGGTGCAGACCGCTTTTTTGGAAGCAGGATACACAGCAGACTCATAGAAGGGCAGATGTCCTAAACAGCACTCTGGCCTCAGAATCAGCCCTTAAGGCATTCGGATATGGCTGAAGAGCCCATGAGAGTATTTTAGACATGGAAAGCCAAGACACTCTGAAAAAAAAACAAAAACAAAAAAAAAAAACACCTAAATGAAAGGTCTCTGTGAGTGAGATCCCAGTAGAAAGAATGGGCCATCAAAGAAGGAGGTACTTTGACTATGACCTTGTCTAAATAAGATTGAAGTGGGCAAACTCAAAAGTCTTCCATAGCCTTGGCAACTCATGACTAGAGCCTAGGGAGATTATTGATGCCATAAACAAGAATGTCAACTTGTTAAGTCAACAACAGGAGTCACTGTGCACTCACTCTTCATGTAGGATCTCTGTCCTTAATGTGTTGTCCAATGTGAATTAATGCCATAACTAGTACTCAAACAATATTTTAGACTTTATGTTCTGTGTGGGTGCAAACTGATGAAATCTTTACTTAATATATACTAAATTGATCTTCTATATATAAAGATAATTGAAAATGAATCTTGATGTGAGTGGAATGGGAGAAGGAGCAGGAGATGGGAGGGTTGCAGGTGGGAGCGAAGTTATGTGGGGGAAAAAGCCATTGTAATCCATAAGCTATTCTTGGAAATTTATATTTACTAAATAAAAGTTTAAAAAAAGCACCTAAAATAATTAAGGCTTCTTTGTGATAGTTTATCAACAATGTTCAATATATTAGAAAATGAAATTCAAAACAAGCAGTAATGCACAGACTCATTCACCTGGAGATTTCATTATTGACTTTTGTGCGTATCCCCTACTTGATGTGCCTTTCCCACAGAACAGTTTATTAAGGGCAAGATAAACAAAAGGCTATTTTTCTAGCCAGGTAAAATTGTTCAGCATCTTTGAGAAATATCCAGAGAGTTGATTTTTCTCTCCTACACTGCACCAGAAAGACTTCTATGGATTAGCAAACACAACTCCATGCTTTCAAGTAAGCTACTCCTTCATTCAAATGTAGCATCGATAATGTCAACCACTTTGTTGCTTCTGAGAATATATCAGTATAACACAGTTAATGCAGAACTGAGGGAAGCAGAAACTTCTGGTAATGGTGGAGCACTGAGCTGGTTTTGCGGCCAGTTGGTACCAGTAGTGGTTGTACGTTTGCGGAAATTAGGCAAAGAGAGACAAAGATAATAATTGCTTTATCAGGAATGGAAAAGTCAAACCACAGTAACAAAAAAGTGTTTTGTTTTTTTTTTTAAAGAGGAGAAGTAAAAGAAAAGTATTAATAGAGTAAGCTAATTAATCATCCTGATTTTTAAAAATCAGGTAAAACAGCAAACAAGAGCAATCTTTTAACATGATAAAAAGCAGCTGTTTCAAACTGACAGTTGTGATCACTGACAACATAAACACATTAAAGACAGCAAAGTTAGAGAGATGCAAACTTTCATCATCGTTTAATTCTGCTATGTACATATAGTTCAATTTGGGGCCTACACTGTGGTGCATTGAGCTAAAGCCCTGGCCTGCAGTGCTGGCGTCCCATATGAGCACTGTTTTTTTTTTCCCTGGACACTCCACTTCCAATCTAGCTCCTGCTAATGTGCCTGGGAAATCAGTAGAAGATGGCCCAAGTGCTTGGACTCCTGCAACCACATGGGGGACCCAGAAGAAGCTCCAGCTCCTGGCTTTGGATAGGCCCAGCTCCAGCCATTGTGGCCAATTGGGAAGTGAACCAGCAGATGAAAGACCTCTCTCTCTCTGTCTCTACATCTCTCTGTAACTCTGTCTTTCAAATAAATAAAATAAATCTTAAAAAACTATATAGTTCAATTCAATGACATAAACATAGAAAAATCAAAGATTTAAATGCTGGAGATGAGCAGATAGAATTACTACAAATATAAAAAGAGACTGATAAGTCTTAATCATAGTGAAAAATTTTAATACCTTCTTTCTGGCTTTGACTGTTTAAATGAATACTATATTAAAATTTATGATACAGAGCAAAAGTTCTTAACAGTGGCCAATGATCATTTGTGTAAAGAATTTCCTCTCTGTCAGAGGAGTTAGTTATTCTTTGAATTTATAAACATATTTTGTGTAGATTTTTATGTGTCTTCTACAGAATAATATTCAACATATTATATAGCATGAAATTCAAAAAGTGGTAATGGTATAAAGCATCTAAATAATATCATCAAAGTATTTCAGATCCATACGTGTGCACATTGTATATAAATATACACATGCATATACAAACATATACACACATTAACATGTCATGTGAATATCTGCAACTTCTTTACTGCTAAGAGAAAAATGAGTATGTGAAACACTGTTGATAAAACTTAATGACAAGGACCAATGCACTCATACAAATATTTGTACACACACAAACACACAAAGAGATCTCAAACCAAATTCATTCTCTAACAGAAATTTAACATTTCAAAGTCTCTGACCAGAACCAAGCAACAATATAAATTAAAAGCAAAAGGCTAATTTTCAAAATCTAAACACTTGCAGGGCCGGCATTGTGGTATAGTATCGCTTGGGACACCTGCGTCCATATCAGCTCTGTTTCCACTCAGCTTCAAGCTAGAGTCCCTGGGAAGACAGCAGAAGATGACCTAGGTTCTTGGAAGAAAGGGAAGAATTCCTGGCTCCTGTCTCTTACCTGACCCAGTTATGCTTTTTGCTGTCATTGTTGTTTGGTGAGTTAGAACAATGGTTGGAAGATTCTCTCTCTCACTCTCTCTCTCTCTGATTTATGACATATATTGTGGTCATATGAGAATTATCTATCTGACTAATAATACATAGATTATAAAAGACAAAATGCAATGAGCCAGTAAATGTGCCACAGATCTACAAAGGCTTGACTTCCCAGGGGTATGACAGGTCCTAAAATACTAAAACAAGGATCAGGTTGTTATTGATTACATTCTTATTACTTAATAAAGTCAACTGTTGCGTGAGTAAGATGACTTCTAATCTTTTTATGTGCCCTTTGAAGTAAAACCACAATTCTAAAAGAGCCCTAAATGGATAATGAAATATTAAGTCAACAAGAGAATGATGTGATCTTAATTATGAAAACCACAATTCTAGAAGAGCCCTAAATGGACAATGAAATATTAAGTCAACAAGAGAATGATGTGATCTTAATTACGACAGTTGTTTCCATTCTTCTACCCTGCAGAGAATTCTTGAAAGATCAAGTTCCAAAACCTAGCTTGGGACTCAATAGACATAAAAGAATCTCATGTAGACATTCTGTGGAATCCTTATATACTAACTATTTTCCTTTCTTCTGAAGATAATGTTGGGTTTTAATGATCTCTACTAATGCATTATTGAAGGTACCATTTAGGAAAATAAAGCAGCCAGAGACAAAAATGACAAGGATGTAATTGCATTATTACACATAAAATACACTCTTCCTAGATAATTATGTTTTCTTAAATAATCTTCTCAAATTACAGCCTTCAAACACATTTATTTTTTAAGATATAACCTCTAGTAAAATGCAATGTAATTTCCCTCCAGTGTTTCTATATAATTTAAGTAATATTTTAGAATAGATTTGAGAAAAAAAATTAACAATAATAGAATTCTACCTCCAGATTTTCTTATTGCTAAAAGGTTATATCAGAACACGATGTCATTATTGATGAATCAACACTAAGACATGATTATCAGTTGAAGTCCATGCTTTAGTTTGATGACCTCGGTTGTTTTCCAGGGTCTAGCTAGCATAACACATTACATTTAGTTAGCATGTCTCTTTAGGATCCTCTTTAATGTGAGGAGATCTCCAAAGTTTCTTCTAGTTGTTGCCCTAGATGATTTTAACCTGTGCTACAGAGAGTCCCCCAACTGGGGTTGTCTGGTGTTTTCTCTCGTGCTTGGCCTGGAAAATGGGTTTTTGAAAGGAAAGTCACAGAGTTATCACATCATTTTGATTTCATCATATGAAGTGTTCACACTATCAACATGCCCTAACACTGTTGCCAGCCACTTTGATCTTGGGTAGAATTTGTCAGATTTCCCACTGTAGCCTCCATTTTTCTGTTCACCATTTCCTATTGTACTCCTTCCTCCAGGAGGAAGCAACTATGCACAGCCCACATTTAAGAAAAAGGGAGTTACCCTCAACTTCATTAAAATTAAGGTATCACCATAATTTATTTGAGACTTATAAAGAAAATATATTTGCAGTTTTCCTATTTAATCATTTATTTATTTATGGCTATCGCTAGGCATTCATGGATATTTTATGTTTTGGTTGATAATGCAGTACCATTTTACTTTTGTTGTAGCTCATATCCCCAGCCTTTTTAACTAGCTCACATGTACCAATCATGGTGAGTTTTTGTTTTAAGAAATGCTTTCACTTTCTGTCACTGAAATATACAACAGGATCATGTTTTGTATGTTTTACCCAAGTCCTATAATCAGACATCTCTCCAAGAAGCCACGGGTCCCCTTTATTTAAGAACAGTAATGGAAATAATTACCTAAGAACACAGGTGTGCTTAAGTGCTTAACACTTGGTCCCTCTTAAGTGATCTGTTTTATTATATATTTTTTGTTTTGTAAATTATTTGTGATTTATACAATCATTTTAATAAATGCACAATGCTATTTCCTTTGAAACCTGTGCATTTTTATTTCTTTTTCTTCTCTTATTACTACAGCTGCAGCTTGCTTTGTGTTGTTAAATAGGCTAGGAGAGAGAGGACATCCTCATCTTGTTCCCGATCATATGTGGAAACTGTCGAATCCCTCACAGCTAAAACTTAAGTTAGCTGTTGTATTTATGTGTTTATTCTTTATCGAGTTGAGGAAGTGCCCTTCTGTGCTCAATTTCCTGAAAATTATTATCATGAATATTCAACATCACATTAAAGACTTACTCTGCTTTTTAATGTTAAAAATAACAGCATACTTGGAATAGATTTTACTAGGTCATGATATATAATTATTTATTTATTTGGCTATTTGTTCAAGCATTTTATCATCACTTTATGAGAATTATTGCTCTATAGGTTTCCTTTCCTGTGAAGACTTTAACACTGAAATTATGATAATGCTGAATCCATTGTACGGTATTTTGCAGAAGGCATTCTTGACATTGATATATTTACTTTTCTCAGGTAGCAAATTTATTTCATCTTATATTTTTAAATATTTATTGACAAATTAATATGACATATATTTAAAGAGATACAGGCCGGCGCCATGGCTTAACAGGCTAATCCTCTGCCTTGCGGTGCCAGCACACCGGGTTCTAGTCCCGGTTGGGGCGCCGGATTCTATCCCGGTTGCCCCTCCTCTAGGCCAGCTCTCTGCTATGGTCCTGGAAGGCAGTGGAGGATGGCCCAAGTCCTTGGGCCCTGCACCCTCATGGGAGACCAGGAAAAGCACCTGGCTCCTGGCTTCGGATTAGCGAGATGCGCTGGCCACAGCGGCCATTGGAGGGTGAACCAACGGCAAAAAGGAAGACCTTTCTCTCTGTCTCTCTTTCTCTCACTATCCACTCTGCCTGTCAAAAAAAAAAAAAAAAAAAAAAAAAAAAGAGATACAATGCTCACAACAATGTATGTATCAATTTTATACTGATTACCACGTCAAATTAATTAACATATCACCACCCACACTATAAATTACATTCACAGAACTTGAACATCTTATAACTTGAGTTTATATCTTTGACCAACATATTTTCACTTCCTTTTCAGCCTAAGACCTCTCAATGGCTAAACTACTCTCTGTTTCCAGAGTTCAACCTTTTATAGTTCAGATATAAATGAAATTATACAGTATATTTTTGTCTCATATAAACTTTTGGATTTTTTTTCATGTCTTTTTTTTTTTTTTTTTGACAGGCAGAGTTAGACAGTGAGAGAGAGAGACAGAGAGAAAGGTCTTCCTTCCGTTGGTTCAACCCCCAAATGGCCGCTATGGCCGGCGCACTGTGCCAATCCGAAGCCAGGAGCCAGGTGCTTCTTCCTGGTCTCCCATGCGGATGCAGGGCCCAAGCACTTAGGCCATCCTCCGCTGCCTCCCGGGCAACAGCAGAGAGCTGGACTGGAAGAGGGGCAACCGGGACAGAATCCAATGCCCCGACCAGGACTAGAACCCAGGGTGCCGGTGCTGCAGGCAGAGGATTAGACTAGCGAGCCGTGGTGCCAACCTTTTTCTATATCTTTGAAAAAATACCATTATATGGGGCCAGTGCTGTAGCGCAGTGAGTTGAAGCCCTGGCCTGAAGCACCAGAATCCCATATGGGCACCAGTTTGGGTCCTGGCTGCTCTTCTTCTGATCCAGCTCTCTGCTATGGCCTGGAAAAGCAGTGGAAGATGGCCCAAGACCTTAGGCCTCTGCACCCATGTGGGAGACTCCGAGGAAGCTTCTGGTTCCTGGCTTTGGATAGGCGCAGCTCCGGCTGTTGCAGCCATCTGGGGAGTGAACCAATGGATGGAAAACCTCTCTCTCTGTCTCTCCCTCTCTCTGTAACTCTGACTTTCAAATAAATAAAATAAATATTTTTAAAAAAAGAAAAGAAAAATACCATTATAATTTTTGATAGGATTTTCTATAATCTGAAGATTTCTTTGGGTAGTGAAGAAATTTTAATTTTTAAGGATTTATTCATTTATTTTGAATGTCAGATTTACAGAGAGTGAAGGAAGGACAGAGAGAGATCCTCTGTCTGTTGGTTCACTCCCCAGATGGCTGCATCAGCCAGAGCTGGCCAGGATGAAGCCAGGAGCATCATTCATGTTCCCCACGTGGGTGGCAGGGACCCAGTCACTTGGGCCATCCTCTACTGCTTCTCTCGGGGAGGAGCGGAGAACTTAGCAAGGAGCTGAATGAGACATTAGCTGGCTCCCATATGGACATTAGCTGGCTCCCATATGGAATGCTGGTATTGCATGCTGCACTTGGCCACAACCCTGACCCCTTCAAATATTAATAGTTCCCATTCACAAACATAGAATATCTTTTCATTTATGAGTTTCTTTAATATCTTTCTTCAATGTATTTTAGTATGCAGGAACCAGATATTTCAATTACTGGATTAAGTATGTTCCTAATCGTTTTGATGTATTGAAATGGGATTGTTTTCTTAACATTTTTTAGATAGGTTGTTATTAATTTATGAAATTTGACTGATTTGTGTTGTGTTCAATTGTATCTTTCAAATTCATCAAAATTACTTCTTAGTTTTATCAGTATCACAGAGTACTTCAGTTTCCTCTACATGGATGAGGTCACATCACTTGGTGACCTTTTCCTTTCTAATTTGGATGGCGTCTAACATTTTGTTGCCCAGTCCCACTGTCTGGGACACCCAGAACTATCTTAAATGGAAATGTTCTGTGCCACAAAGATGAATACCATTGTCTTGTTTCTGATCTTAAAGGAAAGCTTTTAGCTTTCCAGTTTCAAGTGTGATGTTAACTTGTCATAAGTTTTATTATGTTGAGGTACCTAATGTTAAGGTTGAGGAACTTCTAAGCCTAAATTGCTAAACCTTTTTTATAATTAACGTTGAATTTTTAAAGATCTATTTATTTATTTGGAAGTCAGAGCAGCAGACAGACAGAAAGGGAGACCTTCCATCTGCTGGTTGACTCCCCAAATAGCCACAGTAGCCAGGACTGAACCAGATCAAAGCCAGGAACCAGGACCTCCGCCAAGGTCTCCTACACGGGAGGCAGGGACCCAAGGACTTGAAGTGTCTTCTACTGCTTTCCTATTCACATTCGCAGGAAGCTGGGTGGAGAGCGTAGTAGCCAGGATGTGAACTGAAACTCCAAAGAGGGGTGTCATCTTTGCAAGTTGTGACTTAACCACTGTACCATAATGATGGTCTAAGAAATAGATTTTTTCAAATCCTTTTTACGTATCTATTGAGATGATCATATATGTATCCTTTTTCCTATTAAGGTTGTGTTTCATATGTGTTATAGGTATAAGGATACTTTTATCCCAGAGATAAAGTCCAACTGATCACAGTATATGATATTTTTTGATATTTTTAAGATGGTACTGAATTCAGTCTGCTAGCACTTTGTAGACAGAATTCTTAAAACACTAGGAAATGAAATTAAACGGTAAATGTACTTGGCATGATTTATTTTCTTCTAATGCGTTAACATGCATTTTATGGCTAATATTTGGTCTGTCTTCATGAGTGCTCATATAAACTGGAAAAAGAATATATTTTATTACTGCTAAATGAATTTTATTTAAATATCAAGTGAATGCGATTGATGCTGATAGTCATGTCATCTATGTACATTATTGATTTTTGCATTTGCTATTTATATATTCTTTTTTTTTTTGACAGGCAGAGTTAGACAGTAAGAGAGACAGAGAGAAAGGTCTTCCTTCCATTGGTTCACGAACCAAATGGGAAAAAAAAGAAATGTCATTTTCTTGGAAAACTTCTTTGAATTATTACGTAAAATCCTCTTAATCCTTTATGATGACATTGTTCTGAAGTTTTCAGTGTTGAGAAATAGTACACCTACTCCAACTCTCTTTTTTTTAAGATTTATTTATTTATCTGAAAGGCATAATTACAGAGAGGCAGAGGCAGAGATATAGAGTAAGATCTGCCACCCACTGCTTCACTCCTCCGATGGCCACAATGGACAGAACTGAGCCAATCCGAAGCCAGGAGCCAGGAACCTCTTCCGGGTCTCCAAAGCAGTTCAGGGGCCCAAGGACTTGGGCTACCTTCTATTGTTTTTCTAGGCCACAGCAGAAAGATGTATCAGAAGTGGAGCAACTGGTACTAGAACAGGTAACCTTGTGCGATGCTGGCAATGCATGCAGCAGCTTTACCCACTACACCACAGCACCGGCCCCTCCAACTTTCTTTTGAATGGTTTTCCTCCATTATGTTATTTGTAATCTAATTCACAATATTTAAAATAAATAAATTATATAAAACCTACAGTTGAATCTTAGATGTTTTTATATACTATTGTAACCTCTATCCTTTTATCAGTGTTTTCTGAAATCCATAAAGTGATAATTTATACTATCAGGTCAACAACTACCATGTTTTTAACCCTTTTAAACTCATTGCACTTTTACTTTACTTCTCTACCCTCAACTTGCTGGTTCTAATTGAGCATTTCATTTAATTCCATTTCATCACCTGTTAACATCAATCATTCTTATTATCAAAGCAATTCATGACTTCTCTAGAATTTACAATACATAATTTTATCTAATTCCAACTTCAAATATGATGACTTTATTCACATATAGTCCACGTGCCTTACAGTAGATACTCCATTTCTTCCCCCATCCCACATGATATTGCTAATATTCATTTCACTTTTCCATATAATGGAATCAACCAGGGGCCTGCACTGTGGTATAGCAGGTAAAGCCACCGCCTACAGTGCCGGCATCCTATAAGGGCACCGAAGTCTCGGCTGCTCCACTTCCCATCCAGCTCTCTGCTGTAGCCTGGGAAAGCAGTAGAAGATGGCCCAAGTCCTTGAGCTCCTGCACCATTGTGGGAGACCTGGAGGAAGCTCCTGGCTCCTGGGTTTGGATTGGCTCAGCTCTGGCCGTTGCGGCCAATTGGAGAGTGAAGCAGCAGATGGAAGACTCTCGACTCTCTCTCCCTCTGTGTGTGTGTGTGTGTGTGTCCTTCTCTCTCTGTGTAACTCTGACTTTCAAATAAATAAACAAACATTCAAAAAACAATAGAATCACCCAATACACTATTATTAGTATTATTACTATTAGAAAGTTACGTTTTCAGGCATGGAAAGCCATGACACTGTGGCAAAAAACAAACAAACAAGCAAAAAAAAAAAACCAAAGACCTAAATGAAAGATCTCTGCGAGTGAGATCCCAGCGGAAAGAACAGGCCATCAAAGAAGGAGGTACCTTTCTCTGAAGGGAGGAGAGAACTTCCACTTGACTATGACCTTGTCGAAATAAGATCAGAGTTGGTGAACTCAAAAGGCTTCCATAGTCTTGGCAACTCATGACAAGAGCCTAGAGTGATTACTGACGCCATAAACAAGAGTGAAAAAAAAAAAAAAAAAGCTACATTTTAGTTCAAGTTAGAATAAAAACTTATCTCTGTCATTTTTCTTTCTCTCTTGCTCCTCTTTTCTTTATGTATATTGCAGTTTCTGACTTGTAGTAATCTGCCTGATGAATTTCTTTTAACATTTCTGGTGTTGAAAACTTCTGGTGTTGAAGTTTTTGTTTGCCTGAGAAAGGATTTCTCTTCCACTTTGAACAAAAATGTCTCTTGCATAGAGCTATAGCCTGGCAGGTATTTTTTTTTTCTTGGAACATTTTAATATTTCACACTATCCTCTTCTCATTTCTCTGGATTCTAATGAGAGGTCAGCTGGAGATTTTACATGTTTCTCTACAGCTAAGTTACATTTCGACACAGTCTCGGAGATAGTGGCACACAGTTGGGGAAGGAAAAAGTAACTCATTACTTTATGACCAACCAGCAGGGCCACCATATATGATTAGTCCTTCAGCAGATACTTATTAAATGCCTGCCTTCTACCTGCCAGTTATTTACACAGGGATGAATGATACACACCAGAGTTTTTGACTCTGATCATTTCTACTATTTTGAAAGTAGCTCTTTTGAATCCACAGATGTTCTAGCCAAGTATTTGTTTGCTTGCCACTTTAATGATCCTACCCTAAGTAAGGTAAAGTCCTACAAGTTTCAGTGATTAAAGATGCTGCACCTGAGTGTTTGAGCACACAGAGCCCAGTGGCCTGAAGTGAAACATTGCTCTGCCACTTAATCTTGTAACCCAGGCAGATCATTGTCCCTGTAATTCCATTTTCTCATCTGTACGTGGGGATAATGGCAGTACCTGCCTCATAGGGTAGTGGAAAGTTTTCAAGAAATTGCATAAAGGGCTTGCAATCAATAAAGAACACTATCATGTTCAATATTTCACTACACTTTGTGTCAAAAATCACAGAACCCAAATGAAATTTTTCAAAGAACTAAAATGCTCACTTGTTATTTCTATGATTCAAAGTACTTTTTTGAGAATTTAAATTCCATACTGATAATGTGTTTGACTAAATGAATAGAAATGTGTTCAAAATATCATGAAGAAGTACAAACTATTGTATGTCTTGTGGTCCTTTGCTGTATTCAAGAGATTGAAACACATACCAAGTGTTGATGTGTACACATATACTGACAGATTGAACCAGGGAAGCAAGTAAAACAGGGTGTGAATCTCAAGCCATTGTAAAGATCATCAATACTCTTTTAGTTTCTGAAGGCTCTTTCTGGAGTTTAGTCTCTTTCTGGTTTCACATGATTGCTTCCGTACCATTAGCAGTGAGTCTATTCGAATAAAAATAAAAAGTAGCACTTAAAAATGCTCTTTGGCACTTCAAAAGGCCATATATTAGAGAGCTAATTGGTATAGCTTTTACAACTTTCACATTGATTTTTTTCCCATTGATTTTTTTCCCCTCCTTTGAGCTGTCTTTTCATCCTGCTATGAATTCTGCTTCTCAGTTCTTGGGGAGTAGATTACATGCAAAAGAAGAGAGTTAGCAAAAGTGACAAGCATCCCAAGAACTTTATTCTTCTGTTCTGCCATATTTTAATTTCAGAGAAGTAGAGCAAGCTCACTGATACTAGACATGTGGAGTATGTGGGAAATCATTTTTCCTCTGTAGACTTGGATATCTCTGTGAAAATGAGACATTCTGACTATTCAGCCAGGGAGCACTGAATTTCAGTATTGCAGAGAAACGGGCTCTACTTAAAAAGAATGCTTGTTTGAAGCATGACATTTACTTTTAAACCTAATTTGCTCCAATACATAGAGTCTGTCATGAGATAAATGAGAAACATATTAAACTATTCAGAAAGTAATATTATATTTGTCTTGTCTCTACTATCACTAGAAAGCAAAACATTAAATGTATAATTATGTGACTTTTTGTTTTGTTGCAATTACTTCCTGTAAGTTAGGAAAAAAAGTGTGAAATGTCACTTTGAGGACATATTGGAGAAAGTACTTCAAACAATTTGAATGCATATGTCAGAAATGCTTCAGACACAACTGCCTCACACGATACGAATGTGGAGTACTCTTGCCAATGGTGATTTCAAGTCTTGTCAACTTAAACTCCCAATTCCCCTTACTTCTTCATCATTCTTGTTCTAGTCAATGTATTCGTATTAGTTTTGGTATCAACTCAGACTTGAAATTAAGTAAGGCAAGTGGAATTAGGGAAAACAGATCCACTGAACAGATATTTAAAAGGGAAGATAATCAGGTCTTGGTATTAGGTTGATTATGGGAAGAAAGGAAGAATGGTTTGTAAAAGTAAGTTCCAGTTTTTGGCTGGTAATGTGGTTTTATTTTATGTGGGTGCCATAAAGAAGAATTGAAAAACTTGAGGAAAACTTGGTGGTGACCTGAATATGTTGAGTTCAGTTTTGGACATAATGATGTTGACAAACCTTGGAGATTCTCAAGTAAATATGCCTAGGAGACAGTGGAGAAAATGAGGGTACTTCAAAAAGATCATGGAGTCTTAGGAAAAAAATTTCCATGGATTTCAAAAAATGTTAGAACAAAAATGAGCTGATGTCTTAATTCCATTTTCCATGAACCTTTTGAAGTCCCCTTGTAGGGGTGTTGAACCTAGAAGAGGAGTCTGAACTGGAGATATTGTTTGTTAGTTCACAGTATAGCTATTGCCTAATGCCATCAATATGGACAAGGTCTCTTCAAAAGAGGGCTTGGAATAAAAAGAAAAAGTTGTCAAATTGTTAAATTGTTAAGTCAACAACAGGAGTCACTGTGTACTTACTTCTCATGTGGGATCTGTCCTTAATGTGTTGTCCAATGTGAAGTAATGCTATAACTAGTACTGAAACAGTATTTTACACTTTGTGTTTCTGTGTGGGTCCAAACTGATGAAATCTTTACTTAATATATACTAAATCAGTCTTCTGCATATAAAGATAATTGAAAATGGGTCTTGATGTGAATGGAATGGGAGAGGGAGCGGGAGATGGGAGGGGTGTGAGTGGGAGGGAAATTATGGGGGGGAAGCCATTGTAATCCATAAACTGTACTTTGGAAATTTATATTTACTAAATAAAAAATAAATTAAAAAATGTTTAGTACTAAAATAAGACTTTTTATTAATGTTTGCATGGGGAGTAAATAAGAAGCTAGGAGGCAGGCTTTGACATGAGGGTTAAGTCATTGCTTAGGATGTGTACATACCATATCAGAGTGCCTGGTTTGAATCCCAGCTACTCAGCTTCCAGTCTAGCTTTCTGCTAATGAACACCCCGGGAAGCAGCAGATGATGGCTCAAACACTTGGGCTCCTGCCACCCATGTAGGAAACCTGTACCAAATTCCAGGCACCTGATTTCTGCATGGCCCAGCACTAGCCATGCGGGCTTTCAGGGAGTGAGCTGGAGGATGGAAGGTAGATCTGTCTCTACTTTATCAAATGAAAATGAAAACAAATAAATGAATAAGTAAAAGTAAGTTGGTAAAATACAGGAAAGAAGACATGCTATACAAGTCAAATAAATGAGCTCTTCATTATAAAGTTAAAGAATCCAGAATATAAATTGTGCTGCTACTCTCTCAAGGTTTTCAGTAATTCCTTTCCTACTAGAGGTGTCCAGAACTTAAGCATGTCCTTCTATTCAGCTTTTTTCTTCAGTCTGTGTCTGATAATTCTTGAATAATATAGTTTGCATTAAACAGACATATACATAAATATATACAAATTTGCTTATTTGTTGAATTTTTTAAATAATGAAAACACATCTGTTAAAGTACTAAATGTTTCATATAAAATACTTTCTATCATTATTTAAAATTCTCAATTCTGATACTCAGAGCCAACAAATTTAGTTATTTTGGGTTGTCAAGATAGTATGGATATGCTGATATTTCTTTCTTGGTGAAATTTGTAGTATCTCCTGAAGTCCTCTCTTGTAGTTGAAGACTTATCTGTGTTAAATATTGCCCAATACTCCTCCCTGAATTTCATGTTTCCAGTGTGTTTATGCGGCAGTTCTGCACTAAACCAAGTTTTTTTTAATATTTTATAGTATGCATATGATGCCCCACACCATATGAAGTGTCCATGAGCATCTTGCTATTTATAAATGTTTGCTTTTTTCTGTCTTTATTTGATCATTTTGTGTGATTTGTTACCTAATTCCCTTCCAAAAAGTCCCACTCCTCTCCGAAAACAAACAAAATCATTTTATATTTCCCCTCTCATACGTTTTGCTTTCAAAGGAGTTCTTACCATTTTTTTATATTTATCTCCTTTTTCTCCAAAACATCCATTAGTTTGTCAAATTAAAGTATTTTTTTTTAAGTTTCTTACAGACAAGACAGTCTGTCTTCCACCCTCACACGCTACAACCTTGACCTCCATCTCACCACCTTTTGTCTAACAGCTGTAAACCAGCTTAATGTCTGCAGGGGTCTGTGGACTGCACACATTCTGGTAATACTTGCTACCCCCCTACCCTAGGGAAACCTCTGTGTCCTGGAGCTCCTGTCCTGTTTCCCCTAACAGCAGCTCTAGGTGTTATAGGATGGTGGAGCAAACCTTCGAATTTTTGAGGGAAAATAATTTACAACCAAGAAATTGAAAACTAAAATTTTATAAATCAATTTTGAGTATAGAGTAAAGGTGTCTCTATAGAACCAAAGACTAAACAATTACCTTCCATGTAAGACTGAAGAATATAGTTCAGCAAGGGTGATTAATCCAAGGCTAAGTCCCTTGAGTTAATCAGTAGACAGACATGATTTAAGAATAAAATGAGCATTGTATATATATATATTTAATTCTCCCCTCTGCTATTTTCCTTTTTCATTTTTTAATGCTTTCATGCCTTTAATTAGTAAATCTTTTGTTGAATTTTTATTATTTAGAATTTCTGATAGTTTACTTTTTTGTTCTTAATTGCTCCTTTTATCTCAATTTTCAAGATATATCTTTCCCTATCTGAAATGATTAAATAAATGTTTTTAACAGTCTGATATTTTCAGCTGCCTATACATATACGAGAATATGATTCCTAAAATAATTGTTTTAAACCATATCTAAGGATCAGTCTTACAAACTGGTCACTTTCACCTTAAGACAAAAAAAAACCCTTTTTTGTAGAAAGTCAAAAAATCACTCTTAAATCCCCATGGCAGACTTGTTCAGCTGGGAGTACCCGAAATGTGAACTTTCTCTTAATATTCCTGCTTTCATGCTTGAAGTTTATCCTTGTAGTCATCCAGCCCTGGAGTCCTCCCTAGGGAACCTTGCTGAGTCTCACCAGCAGGTGTTTGTGGTATGTCTTCTGTTATGCAATTAATTCTCCTCTGACTTCTACCTGTAAAACCTGTTGAAATGTTCCATCTATTACCTTATTTAACTTCATTTTCTTTGTTTTAGAGCTGCTTTGGCAGAGAGAAGAGGTAAATAGGTATAGTGAATACACCTTCTGCCATGGATGTCTTCCTCTTCCTTAGAGTGTGATCTCTGTTGTGTCTCCAAACTCTGGCATATTGCCTGGTTTGTAAAGGGCAGCTAACAAACATAGATTAAAACACATATAACTCACGTTGGTTTTGATAATATAGAATCATTTCTGTTGATACAAAAGATCCCTCATTGCTGAGTATATTATAACAAAGACATCCTCCTATTTTAATTGTTGAGTAATTTCCAGGCATTTTGAAATTGTAGCAGAAAGGATTGTTTTTTATTAGGTATACACAGCACATTTATCTTTTGGGAAATTCACTGCTACCTTGCATAGCACTGTGTGGGAGACAGTGTTATTTTAACAATAGTAAATAGATTAAAGATCAGTGTTACCTTGTGCTACATATTACAATGGATCTTTAAGGGGAAAAAATCTAAAATGCATACAAAGTAGAAGTATCAACATAGGAAAGGATAACCCCCCAGTTATATGTAGGAGAACAAAGGAAAAAGATTATTTTGTGCAAAGACATTACTTTTAAATTCGAAAAACTTCTTTCAGGCATGAAAAAAAAAAAAATCAGGTCCAAAGGCATTACAACTGTGTGAATATGTATGACTATGCTAAACTAGTAACTGAAAGTGTCCATTCTCCAATTTCTGGACCAGAATTTTTCCCCCCACCATATCACATTATACACACAAAATTTTGTGTTTGTGTGTGTGGCTCTTCCCATCTCCCAAAATTATGATGAAGAAATTTGTCTCTACATAAAGTTTTTCTTATCACAATTTTATTTGGTCCAGAATTATAACATCCTTTGGATAAAGTCAGATTTCAGTTACATGTTTCTGCTCAGACACCACTGTTAGAGCCATTGTGGTATCCATGGCCCCGCATTTCTTCTGCATCTAATTCCACTGAGATACCAGTTGGCTCTCTCAGCCTCGATCATGTTTTGTCTCAGGTGAGAATATTTGTTAACTGGCTAATAATCACTATAAGAGAAATTTTATATTTTTGCATGACTTCCAAATGTTTCACAAATGATTTGAAAAATATAATATTCTATAAATATGAAAGAAATTGCCTGGTCAATTTAAGGTTAAAAAAGAATCTCATAATTATATTTATGTCTTCTATGTTATTGTGTTGTCAGGACAGATAGTTAAATGTTAACAAAGATATGTGGCTTCTGACTTAAAGGAAGAAAAAATTCAGCAAGGTTTCTGATAGGAACTGTTATACTGATATTATAGTTTCATTAATCAGCTTAAAACATATCTCAAAGAAAAGGAAAGTAATATCTCCTTGCAACTTAAATTCACCACCTAATCTTAGAAGAAATCATTTAATCTCTATCCTCCCATTTAGAATGTTCGATAAATAGGTGAGCAGTATGATTAAGTTCAAAGAGTTTGCAAGTTTTGTATTTTTCTCTAAAAATAATTGATTCCTATACCTAAAATTATATAATATGTTATCTAATATTTTAAAATTAAACATTTTAATTTAAAAGATAAACAATCAAACTTATTTAAGGTATATAGAGTTGAAAGTTGATTACTTAGATAGGAATTACCTTAAATAGAAATCATTTTTGTTCCATATTTAACAACATTGAACCCATAAGCTTTATTACATATGTAAACAATGCTTAAAAATGATATTTAACTAATACAAAGTTATTATTCTTTAAGGTTTATTTACTATTTACTTATTTGAAAAGCAGAGGGAGGGAGGGAGAGAGAGAGAGAGAGAGAGAGAAAGAAATTCCATTCAACTGGCTCACTCCCCAAAAGCTCACAACAGCCAGTGCCAAAGCAGGCCAAAATCAAGAGCCAGGTACTCCATCTAAGTCTTCTATGTGGGTGGCAAGGACCCAAGTATGTGGACCAACATCCACCACCTTCTCATGTAGCAAGAGCCTGGATCAGAAGCAGAGCAGCTGGGGCTTGAATAGGTACTCTGATACAGGGTCGAGGCATCCAAGCAACAGCTTATGCACTAAAACACTGGACCCATCAGAAGGTGATTTTAAGGCTTGATTTTAATGATTCCAGTAGCACTTCTAACAATTTTATGAAGTTAGTGCACCACTGAAAAGAATGGAAATGAAATACAAATTAACTGTAATCCCAAAGTGCCACAAGATGCACCTGTGACAGCTTGACGTAAGCTCCTTCTTTATAACTCTTTGTATGTTACCACAGAAAAATTACATAATCATCTACTAGTGTTATCTATTTAAGGACATATCTCATACATGCATTCATGCTCTCCTTAAAGAAAAATATAATATTTTCCCAAGATGATGAATACAGTGTTATAAAATTCTCAGTATTTTGTGAAATATGTCTCAATGTAATCCACCAACCTTTGGAGATACTTTAGAAGCATTGTTTTATTTATAGGCAACCAGCATGAGCATTACAAATAATTTTAATCTATTCATGAAATTATTCCCTTAAGGAACTCAAAATAGGAAGTTTTTATAGTGTTGTTCTTATATTGGAAGATTATTCCTGCAGTAATAAATAATTAAAATGAATCAAGCTGTTTTATTTTAAATATTTGCTTGAAGTAGTCACTAAGTCAATTTGGGTACTGCTTATTTAAATTATTGATGTTTCCTTGCTCAAAAGGTAGAAAATAACTCCAGTGAAATTTTGATTTCATGAAAATTATATCACTTAGGACATCTGGATAAAATGTTTTTATCCTGGTGCCTGTGTTCTTACTTGATTTTTTGAATATTGGAAAAATAATTAGCTTTTCATTCCTGCAGAAAACTAGTACGGAGCAGGGGAGAAAGAGACTGTTTTTCTGAACCCAGAGATAATTCTATATTCCACATACAGGAAATTCCAGGACACTGCAACAGGCACATTCTTTGGCAAAAATCTGTACAAATGATTTATTTCTTCCCTAAGAAGTTTCACTTCGTATAACAGAAAGCCTGAAAAGTAAGAGCTCCTCTTTAGTGGAAAACAGTACACAGGAAATGTTTCGAAGGGCAGGGAGTCTTTGGTTATGCTCTACAGAGTAGAAATTGCTTTTCATTTAAAAAAATAGATCTTTCTTGGGGAGTTCTGTTCTTTCTGCTAAATAAAACAGCTTGAATTTCTGATGAGCATCCTTTGGAGTCCATTTCTCTTCTGTGACACTGAGATTCATGGGAATACTTGCCATTAACACAAATGGAAGCTAAACACATCAATCGCCTCATGTGAAGATTAAAATGCTCCTCTTCATTTGAACCCAATACATTATTGGTAATTACATTATGTGTCAATAATAATTACTCTTATTCCGTTTAACACTGCTGCTTAGAAACAAGCATTTTATTGCACTACAGCAGTCATAAAACACAGCATGAAAAACATGGGGATGCTTTATTTTGGAGCTTTCTGTGGCTCAACCTAATGACAGGAAAATTTATTAAAATCTTTTTTGTTCATAGTACTTGTATATATTGTCAGCAGATATGAAACAGAATAAAATATTTACCACACCTATCTAAATTGACGTATTTAAAGGCTTTATATTTTTCTTCAGGTGCGAATTTCTTCTATTATGCACCAAAATGACTTAAATAAAACAAAATGGATGTTTTAAAAGAGTACATTCATTTAAAGACTTTTAAAATAAGACAAACCCAAGATTTTACCAAAAATAATATTTTACCAAATAATTCAGGATTTTTTCAACAGAACTCATAAATTTGTTTAATGACAAATGAAAGTTATTCTATAATTTCTCCAAAAATAATAAATTGTTAATTATAACCACATGTTTATAGACATATATACATAAATATTTCCGAATATATCCCTTCTTATGCATAGCTCCTTCTATGTGATTTTAAGGAGAAGTATAATCTTTAAAGCATAGTTCATTGAATCTATAGTGTTATCAATGGTAAGATACATCACTATATTGTGTACCATTAAAATAATTGCTACCTTCTAAACACTAATGAAATGTTTTTGTTACTAATTCTTTATAGTAAAGAAGTATCTTTTTAGATTTATTTAGACATATTTTTCATCTATCTTGCCAGAACTTATATAATTAAAAATAGGATACACATTTATTGTAGATTTTCTAAAAATATTTTTTTCTTTTTTACATAAAATGTGAGTAAGAGCAGATGCTCCCTTCAAAAATAATGCTGGGACAATTAATAGTCTGTAGATAACACCTCAGACTACACACAATACAAGGCAACTTACTGAAATAGAAATGAAAATTGAACATTGTGAAGAAATAGGGGCCCGTATTGTGGCATAGTGGGTTAACTCAATGCATGGGATGCTAGCATCCCATACGGGTGGCTGTTCAACTCCTGGCTGCTCCATTTGCAATCCAGCTCCTGCTTACGTGTCTGAGAAAGCAGTAGAAGATGGCCCAAGTAGTCAGGCTCCTACACCACATGGGAGATCTGGATGAAGCTCCAGGCTTCTGGCTTCTTTGTGGTCATTGGGAAGTACACCAGCAGATGGAAGATCTCTCCCTCTTTCTCTCTCTAACTCTGGCTTTCTAATTAGTAAATAAATCTTTGAAAAGTATAAACACATGTTTTAAAAATGTAAAGAACCCGCCGGCGCCGCGGCTTACTAGGCTAATCCTCCGCCTTGCAGTGCTGGCACACCAGGTTCTAGTCCCGGTCGGGGCACCGGATTCTGTCCCAGTTGCTCCTGTTCCAGTCCAGCCCTCTGCTATGGCCCAGGAGTGCAGTGGAGGATGGCCCAAGTGCTTGGGCCCTGCACCCCATGGGAGACCAGGAGAAGCACCTGGCTCCTGGCTTTGGATCAGCGCGGTGCGCTGGCCGCGGCGGCCATTGGAGGGTGAACCAACGGCAAAAGGAAGACCTTTCTCTCTGTCTCTCTCACTGTCCACTCTGCCTGTCAAAAAATAAATAAATAAATAAATAAAAATTTTTAAAAATGTAAAGAACCATCTGTGTAAGGAGTATGAATTCTTAATCTATCAAAAAATAGTGACCATGAATTTAAAGAGGTATAAGGTAGATTGTATTAAAATTAAGAGATGCTCTCCAAACAAGGCAACTTTAAGGGAATTTTGAAAACAAGTCCAATGGTAGGAGATGAGAAAAGATTTACAATAACATACAACAAATAATTTGTCTTCAGGCCACATTAAAAATTCCAAACCTATAGCAAAACTCAGACAATACAATTGATCAATGGTACCTCACAGAAACAGGTATCCAAATGGTCAATATATATATGACAAGATACTCAGTTTCATTATTAATCAGGGAGATGCACATTAAAGTCAAATTATCTATTGCTGTTTTCCCTCCAGAATGGCTTTAATAACAAAGGCAATCAATACAAAATGTTGACAAAAAAGTGGAACAACTAGAATTGTTTTCTTTTTAAAGATTTATTTATTTATCTGAAAGTCAGAGTTACACAGAGAGGAGAGGTAGAGAGAGAGAGAGAGAGAGGTCTTCCGTCTGTTGGTTCACTCCCCAATTGGCCGCAACGGCCGGAGCTGTGCCAATCTGAAGCCAGGAGCCAGGAGCTTTTTCTGGGTCTCCCACAGGGGTGCAGGGGCCCAAGGACTTGGGCCATCTTCTACTGCTTCCCCAGGCTACAACAGAGAGCTGGATTGAAAGTGGAATAGCCAGGTCTAGAACCGGCACCCATTTGGGATGCTGGCGCTTCAGGCCAGGGCGTTAACCCACTGAGCCACAGCACCGGCCCCATGGCAACAACTAGAATTGTTATACACTGATGGGGGCATGTAAACAGATTCATGATTTTGGAGAACTGAAATGATCCATTTAAGCTGAATCTACTTAGTCTACACTATGACACAGTGACTTCATTTCTGGACATATTCCCAAACATATCTGAGTCATAGATCTAAAGAAGAATGTCTGTAGGTGCTTTAATCATCCGAGTGTCTCCACTGAGTCCTGTGTTGTGGCATAGAAGGTTAAACTGCTGCCTTCAATGTGTACATTCCTTATG
The DNA here is from genome assembly GCF_033115175.1 of Lepus europaeus. Classification (NCBI taxonomy): domain Eukaryota; kingdom Metazoa; phylum Chordata; class Mammalia; order Lagomorpha; family Leporidae; genus Lepus; species Lepus europaeus. The sequence goes on along the minus strand of NC_084835.1, from coordinate 111,662,554 downwards.
GGCACTGTTTAAAATCCAAGCTGCTCCACTTCCAGTCCAGCTCCCTGCTAATGTGCCTATGAAATAAGCAGAAGATGGCCCAAGCATGTGGGCTGCTGCACACACAAATGGATGATCAGCAAAGAATCTCCTGGCTCCTGGCTTCAGTCTGGTCCAGCCCTGGAAGTTGCAGCCATTTGGGGAGTGAATCAATGGATGAAAGATGGATTTCTCTCTCTCTCACTCTCTCTCACTCTCTGTCTCCCTCTCTCTCTCTCTCTCCCTCTCCCTCTGTATCGCTGTATTTCAAATTAATAAATATATCCTTAAAAAGTCTCCACTAACAAAATATCAATACATTTATACATGCTGTGGTGCATTCAAAGATGGGATGCATTAGTATGCATGAATGTGCTTGATAAGCTGATTCCATAAATGTTGGTCTTTTTAATAAATATAAATATGCGCTCATAAACATATTATTCACCGAAATAAACCAGCCAGTCTTGCATACTTACTGTGTGATTCGACTTCTATAATGTTCAAGCACAGTAAAGCTATTTTATGGTGTTAAAAGTTAAGGAAACTATTGTTTTGGGAAGGGTGCAATGACTGGGAGGTAGCAAGTGTGACTTCTGTATCTTGATATAGGTGCTAGGTACATGGATATATTTATTTTTGAAAAATGTATTAAGATATACAATTATGTTGTGTGTATTTTTAATTATTACTCTTAAATAAAACATTATAAAATATTATCAACCCTTCTTTTTTCTTCTATTGTATTTTCTTTCTGCAAAACACTTTAGTGATTACGACAAGAAAACATGGGAAAATACCTGTTCAATGAAATACAGCAGAATACTGTGTAGGTCAAGGACAAAGTCCAAACATAAGCTTTTTTTTCTATAAAATTACATCTTTTGATTGCAGAATTTGTAAGAAGCATGTTTTAAAAACCCAACCAAATTAGCCAAGAAGAGAGCAACGGTAAGGCCAGCTAAGGTACTATAAAACTACTTAGTGCTTTTATGTCAAAGTGGATCTTGCTTTATTACTGCCAGTGAGGATTTTTTAATGATCAGACCATGACTTCTATCACAATAAGACCTCTTAACTTTTGAAATTCAAAGTAGAAGGTAAAACATACCTGAGAATTAAGTAATATATAAACACATTAGAACTTAACCAAATAGCTTTTCAATAAAATGGGGCAGAGAGAGGGAGGGAGAGAGAACAAGTATTGGAGCCATTTTACATAATAACTAACCCCTCTGCAGTGACCCCGATATTCACAGGTAGCCTTCTGAAGGGGCAGCTTTTGTTATTAGCTGTTATCCTGTGTGTTTGTTATTTCCTCAGCTCCTTTTTTCACACTGAATCTTCTCTTTCAGTGTACTCTTCCTTTAACATCTTGTTTTATTTATTTGGCAACAAAATTGTGTGTACAATATGATGTTTTCAAAAACATGAGAGTGCTTAATATAGTTAGTGGATAAATTAAATTAATAGATAAGTTGAGAGGTGGGTGTTTAGCATGACCAATCAGCCACTGTTTGGGATATGTGCATCTGATATTAGAGTGTATGGGTTCCAGTCTGGGCTCCACTCTCCATTAACTTTCCTACATATGCACACCCTGGGAGGCAGCAGATGGCTCAAGAAGTTGTGTGCTTGTGTCTATGTGGGAAACTCGGATTGTGTTGTGTTTTTGATGCCTGGCTTAGGACTGGCCCAGTCCTAGCTGCTGTTGGCATTTGGGGAGCGAATTGGTAGATTAGACATCTCTCTCTCTCTTTCTCCCCATTTCAAATAAATGAAATACATAAATTTAAATTTTATTTTTAAAATAATATACATTTAAAAGTATTTATGATGGTACAAAATGTTCTTAAATCATACAAAGGTGCTTTATTTTTAAAATATGCATTTGCCTCAAAGTTTTTGAAGACCTATCATATATACATCATGGAATTGCTACATTAAGCTAATTAACATATGAATCACCTCCACATAGCCATTCTGTTGGCTAGAACACTTAAAATCAACCATATTAGCATTTTCCAAGAGTATGATGTGTTGAGTTCAGCCAGATCATCATGTTCTACAATACGCCCCTTGAACATTGCCATCTATGTCATATTTTGTATGATTCCCCACCACTGGTCCAGCCCCTGGTAACCACCATTCTCCTCTCTATTTCTATGAGTGACACTTTTTTAGACTCTACATATAGGTGAGATCGTGTGATATTTGTCTTTCTGTGCCTGGCTTATTTCCGTATTTTTTTTCAGACAATGTCTTTTTGACATTTGTTGTTAAGATAGACTTTAGGCATAAGTCTTTTGAAAGAAACCCATTGTCTGTTGTCTGTTGCACTTAATTGACATTAAAATACAGTAATATATTCATAATATCATTATTTACTTCCACCCCAGCTAAACTCTTCACAGAAGTGTGACATTTACTGGTTGAACACTGAAAACAGACCTATTTCCATGTTCAATATTTTTATTATGCAAAAACACTAAGAATAAGTATATATTTCCCTGTATGCTTGTGATTGTTGTCTTAATGCCACTCATGGAAGTTTGCCCACATTTGGCATTTTCTTTGCAATTTCTTATCTCTAATCAAAGTTCATAAAGGAAAATTTTCCCTAGCACTATCTGAACAGAACTCATGCCCCTCCAACATGCTCCTCACACAGCTCGGCAAAGATAATCAGGGCCAGGCCATGAGTTTGTGCCCTGAGCAAGTGCAGAGCCTTGAAAGAAGAGCTCTGTTGTGCTATTGCTGACCTCTAGCATCCCTTCTGTTTCTCCCTTTCTATTCATTAGTCACAAATTCAACTGCTTCCTAATTGCTTGAATTCTTTTATCATGGGGAAAGCAACCTAGTGAAGAATAAATTATTTAAATAAAACTCTGCAGAACTATTTTCAAGGGGTTGTATGATTTATCTGCACACTCTGGGCATTTTGGAAAGGGGAAAGAGTAGAAAGAGGGAAAGTGGAAGACAGAGCAATGGTGAATTCCCTCTGGTAAAACATCCAGACCTCCTAAAGCTGTGCCCCTGCTTCCTTTCTAACTCCTTGAAGTACGCTGACCTTGTGTATCAGACACATTGAACTCCTTTAATTTCTTTCATCTTGGCTTCTCTGCCTCCACTCACACTCCTAGCTTTCCTTCCTTCCTTGATGGTGGGAGTTGCATCCCCTACCCTGTCTCGCAGCATCTGTACTTCCCTTTCAAGGAAGCATCACGTTGGGCTGAGCTGTTGGATGCTGGTCTCCTCCACCAGTTCCTCACTCTGTGAAAGCAAAATGGCACCCTCCCTGTTAGAGCTCTATCTCCAGTACCCGGTAACAAAGCATTTGTTAAACATGTCAATGTACTTGGGGGAAAAAGCAGGAATATGGAAGAGAGGGGATGTTATACTAAAAAAAAAGCTATATAGAATAATGTTAGGCAGGCATTATGGTGCTGTGGATTTAGACACCAGCTCGGATTCCCAAATCACATACAGGAGCTCTGAGATAGAGTTTCAACTTTACTTCTGATTCAGATTTATGCTAATGCATCTGGGAGACAGTAGATGATATTTCAAGTGCTGGAGTTCCTGTCACTCATGTGTGAAACTCAGATGGAGTTACTGGATCCTGGCTTTGGCCTGGTCTGATCTTGGTTGTTGCAGGAGTTTCGGGAGTGAACTAGCAGGTTGACGATCTTTCTTTCTCTCTCTCTCTCTTTCTCTGTGTGTATGTGTGTGTGAGAGAGAGAGACTCAGCCTTTCAAATAAATTAAAAAAATTATTTGAAAACTAAAGTAAACTATTTGTAAAACTAGAACAACTGAACAATGCTTGTTTAGAAGGAAGAGGTGATGGAGGTAAACAGAAGTGGTGACCTAAAAAAAAAATATATGCAGTAGGAAAGTGGAAGATGGAGACAGAGTCAGGGACAAGAGAGGGAGGCAGAAAAACACACAAAGAGAGTATGCCTGGACTCTGAGAGAGAAGATATGTTTTGAAGGAAAAGGGATAGGGAAAATATAGAGAAATGATAGAGAATCTTACTGACTGTGCAATTGTGCCCAAGATTATCTCTGACTAACTGCCCTGCAAAATCACCAAAGAAATACGACCCTATGCCACAAATTGCCTATCCCTGAGTTTCACCGACGAGGACCACTTTTTTGATGGCACTGATCAGTTGTCCTAACATCCAGTTTAACTCTTCCTCTTCCATGATCAGAGGCTGGGGGATTATAAAGGAGTTCCGCCCTGCTCACTCCATTGCTGCCTAACAAAGAGAATGTATCGGTTATGTTGTCTTTCAGTAAAGTAGCACATGCACATGATTTTAATACTGCTGTACCAGTACAGCACAGAAGAATTTAAAATGAAAAGCAACAACTTCTGCTCCAGCCTTCTCCTCTCCCAGGCGGCCACCCAGAGTCTTCTGTGCTCTGTTGAGTTATTAATCACAGGTCTGTGGTGGTTCAACAATCAGGAATTCCACTTTCCTGGAAGACACTAGGCATAGGAAAAAAGCTAAAATTCCACATCTTATATTTAATATAATTACTTCATCGTGTATATGCATACTCAAGGAAACTGAGCAAGCCTGTGATGTTTCCCTTTTTATTTTGCTTTGAAACAATTTCTATTTTATGGTAGACTTGCAAGGATACTCCAAGTATAGGTCCAGAATGCCGTTCAACCAAATTCTCCCATTAATAACATGTTAGCACATTTGTTTTCTGTCTCATTCCCATATCCTCATGTGTGTATGTGTAGTGCATTGCATATATGTATATATATGTACATTTATATATGAAAGGTATTTTTTCAAAACATTTAAAATATTTTTATCTCATGCCCCTAAATAATCATGTTTAATTATATGTTTTATTTTTTAAAAGTATATGCTTGTAAAACAATCAAATTCATGATGTTCAGCATTGACATAAAGCTGTTTTCTAATACAGAGTCTATACATATATTTTGACAATTGTCCCAGTAATGGCCCCCAGCATATCCTCCATCCTGGCCAGCTTCAAGATCCCATTATTCATCCATTTACACAAGTTCTTTAATTTTCTTTACCTTTTATTGACAGTTTTCGAGAATAGAGTTCACTGGTTCTTTATGGTACCTTTCAAATGGAGTTTGATGTGACCTCATGACTGCATGAAGGTCGTACATGCTTTGTGGAAGTACATGCAGATGACATCTCCTTCTTAGTGCAACACATTAGAAGGAACATGACCCTACCTTATCCCATTGCTGATGTTGCTTCCAATTTTTTGGTCAAGATGTTGTGTAAGAGCTGTCTTACATTTAAGAATATGAAACAACATGTGTGGAGATAGAGTGAAATTAGATAAGTATCTTGTGCATTATCAAATGTTGTTCAAAATTTTAGCATCATTGATGATCTTTGCATGAAACAAGCATTTCCTTACAATTTAAAATGGTGCCTAAATTTATTGTGTCTTCTATATTTATTTATGACTTTGCTAGCTTATTTAGTGCTTCTTTTCTTTCAGTCTGGAGTTGTGGAAATTTACTTTGGTAAATGAATTATAATTCATTACTATCAATAGTTGCTCATGTTCATTTTTCCCATAAATTTGATCAGTTAAGGTTTTTTTCTTGATGGTTTTAGTGCTTATGAAATGCTCTCATTTCAGTTCAATTTGGCCACAGTGAAATACCTCAGACTGGGTAACTTATATGCTGTTTAATCTGTTCCATGGAATTGTGGAAGCTGTGGAGTCAAAGATCAAGTTGCTGGAAGATTCAGAGAGAGTGCGGTAGCAGAAACAGCAGAAGCCAAGTTGGGTGCATCCATTACTATCAGTGTTTTATTGCTCTGAGTCCTTCCAGCACACAGAGCATGGAAAAAGTGAATAATTACAATGAGTTACAGGTTTCCCTAAACCAGCTGGCTTCCCTTGCCTTTTACCGTTTCATACCCTTGTCCCTTCCCACAGTGAGGTGCCCAGACCTGTAATCCCCATTAAGTGGTTTCAAATTTTCAAGTCCAGATTTGTTTTCTGTTTGATAGTACAATATAATATTATATACAGTATTTGGCACTCCAACACCAGTAGTCCACACAAGCTCAGATATACCCACATTAAGTGACTCCAAAATTTTTTTTAACTTATTTTACCCTTTGTCTGAAAGGAAATAGTGAAATTACCATATTGAAAATGTACTGGGATTAGTCACTACTCCTACCATTGATGTGATGACATCACCTGAAATAAATATAGGGGCACATTTATTTTGTTTATATTCAAATGTGGAACTCCTCCTTGTTCAGATTAATTCTTTTTTTTAAAACCTCACTCAAATAATGTTTTTCTTTCTGAGATAACATTTAATTTACATTAAAGTCAAATGCTTAATGCTCCACTAAATAAAGAATTGAACTAGCAAAAAATTTATCAGGAATATAGGCAAGTGCTATAAACAGTAATCAAATAAAAAATGTAAATTTATCACTGTGTTTCCAAAACTCATTCTCAGAAGAGTGTAATTCCCTAACCATCCATTTCTTCCTTCTATCATTCTTCTGTAGATAAACAGTGCGGTCTGCTGGTGGTCTGTACTATTTCTGGTCTGTGACACAGCAGTTTGCCAGCTGTGATGCACCCATTCCACACAGGAGTTTCTTTGCCTGCCGTCTGGCTTCCTGCTAAGACACCTGGGGAAAGAAGCAGAAGACGACCCACGTGCTTCGGCCCTGTCATCCATGTGAGAGACAGGGAAAGAAGTCCTAGCTCCTGGAGTTGACCTGGCCCAGTCCTGGCTACTGGAGCCATTTCGGATGGGAACTAGTGAACTAGTGCTCTCTTTGTATCTTTGTCTCTCCCTCACTATGGCTCGGCCTTTCAGATAAAATGAACATTAAAAAAAAAGATATAATTATTTCCCCAATGCCCCATCTTCTTCCTTTCATAAAATGTAGACTGTATAGCACATCTTTCACTTAAGGATATGTCAGAGAAATCAATCAATATTAATTCATAAATCTCTCTTTTACTTTGAGCTGCATAACACCTGTAATAGTTAACATTCTCCAGAGAAACAGAACCAGTAGAATATATGGAGAGAGAGAGAGAGAGAGAGAGAGAGAGAGAGAGAGGAAGATTAATTGGCTTATGTAATTGTACAGGCTAATAAGTTTGAAATTCTAATCAGAAATTCAGATAAGAGCAGATTTGTAACCTTGTGTCTGAAATCTACCTTGAAAAGCAGCAGGCTAGAAGGCTGGGTGGTGCTTCAATGCTATGGTCTTAAGGAAGAATCCCATTCTCTTTTGGAAGTTTTAGTCTGAATTTTCTTTTAAGACACTGTTCTTTTAGGACACTTGTTGGTATGCAGTTTTAAATGTGTGGATTTTGGGGCCAGCGCTGTGGTGCAGAGGGTTAAAGCCCTGGCCTGTCACGCAGGCATCCCATATGGGCGCCAGTTCATGTCCTGGCTGCTCCTCTTCCGATCCAGCTCTCTGCTATGGCCTGGGAAAGTAGTAGAAGACGGCCCAAGTCATTGGGCCCCTGCACCTGCATGGGAGACCTGGAGGACGCTCCTGGCTCCTGGCTTCAGGTCGGCGCAGTGCCGGCCGTTGCAGCCATCTGAAGAGTGAACCAGCAGATGGAAGACCTCTCTCTCTGTCTCTACCTCTCTCTATAACTCTCTTTCAAATAAATCTTAAAAAAATTTTAAAAAGTGTGGGTTTTAAATTCTCAATTTATTTATGTATTTGTTTAAGAATTAGAGAAACAGAGAGAACTCCTGTCTACTAGTTTACTCCTTACATGCCCACAATGGCGAGAGCTCTGTTGAGGTTGAAATCAGAAGCCAGGAATTTAATGTGGGTCTCCTACATGGGTGGCAGGAACACATCACCATTGCCTCCCTGATTCTGCACTAGGAGAAAAATTGAATCATAGGTAGGAGCCAGGTATCAAACCAAGCTCCCTGTCTGATTCGGTACATGGACATCTTAACCAGTGTCCTAACGGCTATGCTAAATGCCCACTTTAAAAGATTTAAGTCTTTTGTTTTAAGGCCTTCAACTTCCTGGATGAGTTACACCCAAATTATGAAGGATAATTTGCTTTGCTTAAAATGTCCTGACTCCTCAGAAACCAAAAATGTATCTTCCATATGAACCAACTACTCACTCCTAGTAACACACCCAGAGGAAATGAAATCACCATATGAAAGAGTTACCTGTACTCATATGTTTATAGCAGCTCAATGCATAATAACTAAGATATGGAAACAATGTAGATAGATACCAAAAATGAGATATATAAACACACAATGATATACTACTCAGCCACAAAAGAATGAAGTCCTGATTTCTGCACCAAAATTGATGCAATGGGAGATTATGCTCAGTGAAATAATCCAGACCCAAAAAGACAAATACCACATTTTCTCTGAGCTCTGGTAGTTAATAAACAGGAGAGTATAAAAAAATTTATGCATGTGAGTGGCATTGATATCTTTGGATTTGATTATTGTTTATAACTCATGTCGATATTTCTACTGAACAGTGGTCTTTTTCTGTGGTGGAGATTTATTTATTTATTTGAAAGGTATAGTTACAGGGAGACAGAAACAAAGACAGAGAGAGAAAGAGGTCTTCCATCCACTGGTTCATTCCCCAAATGGCAGCAATGACCCCACCACAAAGTGGTGGGTCAAAGCACTTGGATCCACTGCTTTTCCAGGCACGTTAGCAGGGAACTGGATCAGAAGTGGAGCAGCTGGGACTCAAACCAGAGCCCATAAGGGATGCCAGCACTGCAGGAGGAAACTTTACCTGCTATGCCACAGTGCTGGACCCTGAACAGTGGTCTTTCTACTTTTTACATGCTGAACTCTTTATTGAGTGCGGCATTAAGCCTTTGACTTAAAAATAAATTTAGATGCTATCAAAAAATAAATAAAGGAAGGAAGGAAGGATGAAAAAAGGGAGAAAAGAAGGAAGGGAGGAACAGAGGGAAGGAGGAAGAGAAATATCATTATAATCTTAAAATTTTATCTGTGAGGTACATTAAATCTGCTATATTTATATTAATAAAAAGCAAATAAAATGAAAAATAATAAAATAAGGTATATCCACTTTATATGTTAAGCATGTTTGAAATTTTCCAAAAGAATAATAAAACCTTCATAGCAAAATCAAGTCTAATGTTCTACCAAGTCTAGCCAAGTTGACACATGAAAGTAATCACCATGGCATTTCATTGAGTGGATACTGTAGACTATCCACCACGTTAGTGAGTATGATTATTTAGAAAATTTATTGGATTTTTGCAATTACAAGGAGTGGTATAATAAATAACTTGGTATGTATGGGCTTTTTCATGTTTTTAAGAATCTTTCATGCATATTAATTAGTTCTTCATGTATTGCACTAGCTTTTTCTGTGTTGCAGTGAGGCAAATGGAGACCATCAGTTTGAGATGGGCTCCCTTCCTCTAGTTCACTCGCCAAATGCCTGCAACAGCAAGAGCTAGGCTGGGACTAGAGTGAGAGACCAGGAACTCAAAGTCTCCACGTAGTGTGGAAGGCACCCAATCACGTGAGCCATCCTTGCTGCCTGAAGCATCCACATCAGAGGGAAGCTGGAGTCAGGAGCTCAAGCTGGGGTTCTCATGTGGGAAACATACTTTTCAACCAGTGGGTTAAACAGCCTCTTCTTATGTTTTCTATTCATTATTTTGGCCTTCTAGTTACATCAGTCTTGGTATTTATTTATTTAATCATTTTCTTATGGTGTTTTTGTCATGGAAAAGTATTTTTCTCTTTAAATCTAGACTACCTTATCAATACTTTGTTTTATTGATTTTGTACTTCGAGTCACAGTTATAAAAGTGTTTCCTCGGCCAGCGCCGTGGCTCAACAGGCTAATCCTCCACCTTGCGGCGCCAGCACACCGGGTTCTAGTCCCGGTTTGGGGCGCCGGACTCTGTCCCAGTTGACCCTCTTCCAGGCCAGCTCTCTGCTATGGCCCGGGAGAGCAGTGGAGGATGGCCCAAGTGCTTGGGCCCTGCACCCCATGGGAGACCAGGAGACGCACCTGACTCCTGCCATCGGATCAGCGCAGTGCGCCAGCCGCAGCGCACCGGCCGCGGCGGCCGTTGGAGGGTGAACCAACGGCTAAGGAAGACCTTTCTTTCTTTCTCTCTCTCTCTCTCACTGTCCACTCTGCCTGTCAAAAATAAATAAATAAATAAATAAATAAATAAATAAATGAAAAAAAGAAAAAAAAGGAAAAAAAATAAAAGTGTTTCCTCACACATTGTTCCAGGCTATACAGGAATCCACTCGTATTATATCCTAGTTTTTTGGTTTTGTCATATGGGGTTCATGGAGGGAGAAGACAGAAAATGGTATGACCACCACAGTTGTTCTACAATAACTCTCAGTTATGACCACTTTCAAATACTTATGTTTATCTCTGCCCTTGGGAACCTGTTGACTCTGATCACAGAGCCTCCAAGATATTTTTTTTATTATTAAACTTTTGTTTAATGAATATAAATTTCCAAAGTACAGCTCATGGGTTACAATGGCTTCCCCCTCCCAAAACTTCCCTCCCACCCACAACCCTCCCCTTTCCCGCTCCCTCTCCCCTTCCAATCACATCATGATTCATTTTCAATTCTCTTTATATACAAAAGATCCAAGATATTTTTGTTGACACTTCAGATAATCCCTCCATTGAAACTTTTTCTGTTTGTTCTGAGTCATTGCTTCTTATTCTTTGGTAGGTATCTGATCAATCTTTGTGTTCTAGTTACATGCTGAAATCCAAGGGCTACTGCATGCTGTACTGCTCAATTCAATTTGTTCTTACAAGGACTTTCCACAAACTCTCAATATTTTGAATAAGACGTTCAAAAGTTATTGTGACATTATAAATGCACACATACACAAAATTAGATATAATTAGTCACTCATAAAATGCTTAGAAATTATGGATATTTTAAATTTGGAAAATGGGGAAGATTTTTAAGCGGATAAATTTTCTTTCTCATTATTTAAAATCTGAAGTTACCTTTCTCTCTCACTACTCTCTCTCAACTCTCAGATAAATAAGTAAATAATTAAATAAATATTTTTAAAAATTTTTGAGGTTATGAGATGATTACTAGGGTTACTAGGGTCATAAGTTTATGGTCAAGAGTTACCATGTAGAAATTAAAGGTGACATATAGTTGAATTATGATTACTGTTTTCAAGGCATCAGGCAAAGGACAGAAGAAAATGTGAATCAAAAAGCTACACAATAAGAATATTGATAGTCTTACTATCAAAAACTAACAGAGAGAAGTTGAACTAATTTCACATGCGAGTACCTTTTCATTAGATAAATATCAATCATGTAAAAACATGGTTACAAAACTCATTTTTTGTCAGTGAATTGATTCATTTACACATTTTACCAAAACACTAATTGTGCATTCTTTTACTTTAGCTTAATTGTGCAACCCAGATCATTTGTTATGTAAAGTAAATAAGGTATTTGGCTTTAGATAATAGAAAATTTAGGTAATCAGAGATTATCAGAGTCAATATATCCATTCTTAGTCACCATTTTATCAACACAAGTACTGGATATAATACAGAGATACTAAGATTCCTGGAATACTAAGATTCAACTTCCCAATTGGAATTACTGTCATTTTAAGTACATAGTAGTAGGATTAACAAAATTTAGATTTCAGTTATTCAGTTAAAAGCCAGAAGGAAAAATATAGCCTATGTATGCTTACACTGGATATAACAATTCTTATAAATACAGCTTAGAATAATGCAATTGATTATTTCCAGGTTGGCTGTCTAACACAATATTGCTAAAGAAAATTACTGGATTTTTCTGCCAGGCTACAATTAGATGTAATCATGTTTATTAGTATTTGGAAATGAAAACTGTAATTTACCAGTAGCTGTTCTGAGAATTACTTTATTCAAAAGGTTTTTTGTTTTGTTACAAACCTCTGTGTATGGAACTTGTTAAGTTATACTGGGCGGGGTGGGAGGGGTAAGGACAAGAGTTCCATAGTTTTTTTGTTGTTGTTGTTGTTGTTTATTATTATAAAATGACTGTAAAGTCTTCCACCTTTTTGATTTACCACTCAACAAGAAAGAAAAGGTTTGGAGTAGGTGCAGAAAGAGGGCTTGTTTTTCACAAGGTGGGAAAGTAGCAGAAACTGATGTTTACTATTTTTTCACCTTGTCCTTTCCCTGTAGAACCCAGACTACAGCAACTACTCTGCGAATCCAGTAAAGAGTTAACCATAGCCACATCTCAGTGGTTCTGTCATCCACTAGAAATATCCTGTATGCTGATATGTTCTGTTCTTTTTCATTCCTCAATTGTCTTTTATTTAGCAAGCTCACATAAAAAGTATTTTCTAAAAATAACTTTAATGAACAGATAAAGTAATTTTGTTGAATACCTATTTTATGAAGATACTTTCACCTGCAGCAAACAATTTGTAGAAATGTTATTAGCTTGGTAATAAGAAGGAGATGTGGAGCCAACTACCTAGCTTTGAATCTAGCGCTACTATCTATGAACTGGGTAGCTTTTGACAATAGGAATACATTTTTGCTATCAACTTCAATTTAATTGCTTGTACAATGGGGATAATGGTATAACACTTAATAGGATTGCCATGTGAATTCAATGACTTAATACTCAATGTGCTAAAAACAATTCCTGGCACATATCATAGTAAATGCTAAGAAAGAACCACCTCAATAGAGGTCATTTGGTTAAAAGTATAGGATATGGAACCAGGATGTCTGAAATTGAATCTCATCTATGAATTATCAAATATGCCTCAATGGCCCTCTCTGAAGTGGAAATGCTAGCTGTTCTTACATCACAGTTTAGCATAGTTGTACTACTTCATGATTAAATGAGGCAAGGATGGCTTCCTTGACCTGCTTTGACATGAGTTGTGTGTAATTCCCTGATGCCCCATTCAGATGGACCCTAAATTTGGTTGAACATTTTGTTATTGCTTACTGAAATTCTGAAAATCATACTGTTGGATTGGTTTTTGAGTGGGAAGATGAGCTGCACACAACATGTAAATGGCTGTTCCATGATGCGTGGCCCACACAGAGCATTGCAATGCTTTCTCAGTACAGACTTCTGGTGGACCTAAGATTCCGTGGGAGTCCAGGTTGATTCAAAGTGAGAATGAAGTAAGCAAGCTATGTTCATTATGAGGCAGGGGGAATGACAACACAAAATGCCACACTTTCTGTCAGAATCCGAACTTACTGAACAGAAAGAAGTCAGAGTATTTAAAAATTGATCAATTTGGCTAGCCCTGTGGCGTGGCCAGTAAAGCCACCACCTTCAGTGCCAGCAGCCTACACGGGTGCCGGTTCGAGACCCAGCTCCTCCACTTCTGACCAGCTCTCTGTTATGGCCTGGGAAAGCAGTAGAAGATGGCCCAAGTCCTTGGATCCCTGAACCTGTATGGAAGGCCTGGAAGAAGCTCATGGCTCCTGGCTTCGGATCTGCGCAGCTCTGGCCATTGCAGTCAGTTGGGGAGTAAACAGCAGATGGAAGACTTCTCTCTCTGTCTCTCCTCTCTGTGTGTAACTCTGACTTTCAAATAAATAAATAAATCTTTAAAAAATTGATCAAGGATCTCTAATATAGCCTCTTTGAAATATTTTATCTGGGCTGAAAATATCAATGCAGGGAAGAAAAAGGCAAGACAGCACAAGGTATTTATTCCTTTTACTATTGCCTCACTTACCAGTAATATAAAAGAATGTTCATAGATTGTGCACATATCAAGAAGTTAAATAAAACAGGTAAGTTACTCAGTGTACCATTTACAATGTTATATTAAGAAAAGGGCAGCTGCATGGATAGCTATAAATTACACATTTATAAATTACAAATTATAAATTTAATTTATATATATTCAATATGTATTTAATTTACATGTAATTTATTATATAATACATATTTATAATCTATATATGAATATATAGTACATGTATAATTTATTAAATAATATTTAATATATAAATGGTATAATTTCAGTAATTACACATATGAGTTAAATACACTTATGTTTCAATTTAAAACTGGCATTGCATAACATAAAGTTGAAAGATAAAGTTTACTAATAATTTATGGCCTAGTTTTAAGAAAAAATAAGTTAAGAAACTTAGAATGACCTTGAATAGTAAATTAAAAAATAATCGTAATGAGTCTAGAGGGAGACTGTGGAAAGAAGGAAACCCATTTTAATTTAACTAATTCACAGGTGATATTTTTATTTCATTTTTCAACAAAATATTCCTCATTTTCAATTTACATAGGACCCCACAAATTATGTAGGTAACTGCAAAATGAGAAACTAGATATACGAAACTTCATGTATTACCCAATATGTAATATACTCAATAATGATAAGCTATTGCAATTTTAATTTTGTCTTGCAAATTTTATGTTAATTTTTTATTGATGGGGATGCCCTTCTTATAACTGAAAGAGAGAAGCAGGAACACAAATGTAAATATGGTGTTTCCCCTCATTTTGAAATAAAGAGGGTGTCCACTTTTCTTGAGGCACACAAGGACTTAAATCAAATACTGTTCTGTGCTTGCTACCCATCAGAACACATTTGTTTACATGATCTGTACTTCTAAAAACTCCAAAATCTCTAGCACTCTTATTTTCTTTTCTCAGAAAAGCTCTACTAGCTTCTGCTTAAACCCAGCTACACTTCCTTGCCTCAGAAATTTGTCTACCTGTTTCCCAATTCAAGATAGACAATAGGATTTATCTCCTGAAATCCTGAGCAAAGAAGCTGAAATTGGAAAATTCAATCAAATTCTCCAATCGAGAATCCTTGATTCCCAGAGGAACTGCTAGAACTACATAAAACCAAGTATAGGCTATTGAAATTTTTTTTAAAGGATTCACTTATCCATCTATCTATCTATCTATCTATCTATCTATCTATCTATCTATTTGAAAGAGAGAGAGATCTTTTATCTGCTGGTTCACTACCCAGGTGGCCACAAAGGTCAGGGCTGTACTGGCCGAATCCAGGAGCCAAGAGATTCATCAGAGTCTCCCACTTAGGTGGTAGGTACCCAAGCACTTGGGCCATATTCTGCTGCTTTTCCTGAGCTATTAACAAGGAACTGGATTGGAAGTGGAACAGCAGGACACAAAATGGTGCTCAAATGGGATGCTAGCCTTGCAGTCAGTGGCTTTACCCACTACAGCACAGTGCTGACCCCTTGAATCATTTTACATACATTCTCTAATCCTATGTTCATAGATATCCTGTGATTTACTTGTTTATTCATTTTACACACAGGAAAATAAAGACTCATAAAGGTTGTTAACTTCCATGGACAAAGTTTTAGAATCAGATTTTGAATGCTAGTTAATTAAAAAACTACCCAATAAACCATGATGCCTCATAACCCCATTTGGGAGTAATAATTGTTTATGAGTTATATTCCTCCTCCAGTGAATCTATACTCAGCTTTTCAACACTACAGCTAAGATGTGAAGAGTTTCATGGGAAGAAAAAAGGCTTATTTTGTTTTACAGTTTGGAGGTAACAGTTCAGACTATGACAGTCTCATATGGGAGCTGATGGAGACTGCAAATGATGGACTGGGTGCACAGGGACCACTGCATGGTGAAACAGTAAGCAGAGAGAGAAGCTAGGCTGAACTCAGCTCAAACAACCATCACAAAAATTATCTTCAGAGGGTTTATCCCCAACACCCCACACCAGCCCTACCTCTCAGAAATCATGAGTAGTTCAAATCTTCTTCCTTAGTCCTTCAACCCCTTGACATTAAACTTTCAGAGTTTAAATGCCTGGGTAAGTTTGGGTAGCCAATTTCTCTTCAATCCATAACTATCCATATATATATATATAGAGAGAGAGAGATTCGGCTTGATATATATTATGTATATATATGTATATGTCAATTGATAGTACTGCAGAAAGAGAATATTAATCTACAATAAATTTCATTATTCGTTTTTATTGTTTTTCCCAAAATGCATTCGTTTCTCATCTAATAGATGCTAGGCTGTGTGTTCAGTGTGCTAATACTTCAAGAGTTGAAGACATGGTCCTTGTGTTCAAGTGCTTTACAATTTAGTGGTAAAATAGACATGAAAACATAAAACTGCAATACGCTAAAGCAATATTTCTTTTTTATATAATTTATTTATTTATTTGTTTACTTACTTATTTGAAAAGCAGAGAAACAGAGACACTTGTCTCATTTCTCCCCTAATGCACACAACAGCTGAAGCTTAGCCATGCCAGAGTTAGAGGGAGAGAACCCATCTGGGTCTCCCACATGAGTCAAAGGGACCTGAGTACTTGAGCCTTTACCTCTGCTTCCCAGGATATGCATTAATGGGAAGCTGGTACTGGAACTACAGCCTGAGTGTCAACTGTGGAACTCCCATACGGGATCAGACGTCTTCACCATTGCACCAAATGCCTTCCCCAAGGTCATATATTTCAAAATCCAGTTTGGTTTAGATCACCATCCAGTTTCTGAAAACACAGCTTGCAATACCCAAGTGCTATAGATTCTTACTCAGTAAGTCTGAGGAGCCTCATAATTTAAATACCTAACAAGTCCCCACATGATGACAATACTACTGGTCTAAGGACCACCCTATAGAACCACTAATCTAAAGCAATTCTTATACTGTGAATTTACAGCCTGAAATAAACATAAAAGGAGAGCCACCAAGTCCTTAAGTTGAAATCAGGAAAAAATTCACAAAAAGGGAAACATTTCTAAACAAAAGAGAAGAATCTTGCATACCCTCTCTAAAGCTACTATGATAACATTAGTTTATGCTATTGATAATATTTAAAGCTCAGTATGTTTTGACCAGGGATTGCAAGATAGCCAGTGATTGATTAGCAATTTACAAGATAAAAGACTTTGTCCCTGTGTCATTCTTTTGTGTCTTTTTACATTGAATTCTACCTACTGTTTTGCTTGTCTCTTCCCCTACAATACCAAAATTACTTGAGGAGAGAAATCACACTATTGCATTTTTGGATCCCATATCTTTTCATGTCTGGTTCATGGAACACATTGATAAATGTTTATTTTGAATAATTGAAGGGTTGACTGAATGAAGTAAGTAATCTAAAATATAAGGTCAATATGACTGACAAAATTTATCTGAGGATGACATGAAATATGAAACTTTGGGAGGCAGACAATGGGCCTGTCTTAATCACTCATGGATTCTCTTCTCCACAGTCTTAATAATTGCTAAAATATAATGAAGATATAAATCAATTTGATAATTCAAAATGTACTTTGGCTGTCTAACTTCCTCTGTACTATTAATGCATTTTAAGATATGAAAACATTGTGTGGAATTAGTAAAAGGGAATAGAAACAGCTTGAGATGGAATTCAAGACGCCATGCTGGGCAATTACCAATCCAAATCAAAAATGATGGCCCTGATGTGAGCACCCTCAGAGTCAGACTTTCACAATCTGTCTGCAGCAAATGCAGAGCTCACGCTGCAACGCACACACATGGCCCCACAGTAGGCACAGCATGAGAGCTACTTGCAAGTCTCATCTTCAGATGCTGGGGATTTGTTAGAACACTCTCTATTTTGAAATATTCTAATAGATTTATTTAAAATTCAATTTGTGGCAGAGAAGACAAATACCAAATATTGAGCAGACAAATATGGAATTATATTTTAGGACATGTGCTTCTTTACTGTAAAGCAATATTTCTATTTCTCACATAAGATTTAGTAATTCGTAGTAAGGATGACTCCAGAAATGTTTAATCCCTTTAATTCATCTAAATAAAGAAGTGATTTGCTTTGTGTTGTTAACATGGCTTTAAAAAATTGGTTTTGGCACTGGAACTCTGCTTTGAGTTTAGAGAAAAAAACAGGCGTTTCCTCAATAGTTAGCAGGTAACAGAATAAACAGAAGACACTGATGTCATAAAGCAAATCGAAGTGAATGCAGATTGACAAGATACTCCTCTTAAATGATCAGTAGTTTCATTTTCTAGACAAACATTTCTTTTTAATTTATAAAATATGCCATTCTTACAAAAGTAGTCATTTAATTCTTGTGATCTCAAAAGTTGTGTCTTAAGAGTTAGAAAACCTTGAGCATATGTTCTCTTTCATTGTTACTCCATTGGTTGAAAATGATGAGACTATTCATTAATGATGGATTAGGACTGAAGAGAGAAGAGGCTTAGGTGTTGGGAAAGGAGCTAACGATTTGCTATCTATCTGTTCCACCAGACAAATCATATTACAGAAATGTATGTTACTATTCTAACTGTCCCCCTTAGATATTGGATATTTTGTCTTCCACATTCCTCAGGACATAACATCATTTCATGAAAAATTATAGTATCCACTTCAGCTGTTACTTGAGTTAAATTAAATTCCATGGCTCCTGTATATGTGGAAAAGTCTCCATTTAAGATTTTGCCAATATAAATAAGCAGAAGTGACTTAGACTACTACTCAGATTATCAAGAAAGGGGAAAAAGAAAACCACAAAGCCCAACCAATTCTTTTAGTAGGATTATTATTAAATCTAATAATGATGATAATGTTAAACATGCCTTAGTTGGCTTAATTCTTAAAAAAAAAAAAAAAAATCCCGAAGTTGGCATTAGTACATCCATTCAGCAAATAAAGTAAAGCTTAGAGACATCACACTCACCCAATCCCAATTAAATGTACTTAATATAGCTCTATTTTCAAGCCACCTAAACAGATAATGTTAATATTAGAAGAGTGAGTAGTGTGGTCAAGAATATCATAGTGATATTGCTTTTCATTGAAGCTGCTAACAGGATTTCTAAGGTTCCCACTATTTAAAACAAAAATATTTTCCCAATTTTGGCACATAAGAAGAGAGGATATTCTCTTTATTAATACTGGAAGAATTCTTCAGCCCACATTTTGCATATTACTACAACAAATAACGTTGTGAAAAATAAAAACAATTTGGAACTATTTGGATAGAGTGAGTTTCTACTCTTCCTGACACTTTATCTTTACTCCATGAACACAGGGGCAGCTGGTCCGACTGATGCAAGCTAGATCAAAGGACTATCTAGAAGGCCTGAGTTTATTCTCTATATATGCTGCTTTCTCTTTTGTGAACTTGAATAATTTAACCAAGATTTCTGTATCTTGATGCTCTTAATAAAAAAGCAAAGTTAATCATTGTGCCTATCCAATAAGTTTGTTGTAGATATTTCATCCATTAATACATTTAAAATTCATAGAACTTGGAACTATGCCAGGCATATAGCAGAAACTTCCAATTCAAAAAATTCAAGAAAATGGAAATAAAAGATATTGTTTTTCTTCACAAAATATTTTTGAAATTCCAGAAACTTCCAATTCAAAAAATTCAAGAAAATGGAAATAAAAGATATTGTTTTTCTTCACAAAATATTTTTGAAATTCCTGAATTTGAAGGGCCTTCAGAAATGTCACAAGGAGCAGGCATTTGGCCTAGTGCTTCAGACATCTGTGTCTCTCATCAGAGTGCCGGGATTGATACGCAGCTCTGGTTCCTGACTCCAGCTTCCCATTACAGCAAGGTATGGGAAGCAGCAGTGATGGCTCAGGTAATTGGGTAGCCGCTGCCCTTATGGGAGATCTTAAATGCATTCTTGGTTCCTGGTTCTGACCCAAGCCCAGGCTTAGTTGTTGTGGATGCTTATTATGAAAAAAACAAAACAAAACAAAACAAAACAAAAAAAAAAACTATCCATGAATTTAAATGTTTAAGCACAAAGCAAATATATTTTAATTGCATTATTGAATTTTTCAATGAACCTTTTAAAATTCCCTTGTGCTGTGCAATTTTGTGAGTATTCTTTATTATTAAATGTATTAAAAAGAAAACTCGATGGTGCTGGAGAGTCAGGCCCATACCCGGCCTTCGCGGGCAGTTGGCAGAGCAAGAAAGAAAGTGGAGCAAGGAGTCTTTGCTTGCTGCATGGCCCCAGCCACCGCGGACACTATGCAGTGATGAGTAGGAGGGCCGCTGACTTGAGCCTTGAAGCCTCTGGCGGGCCTGGGTGGAGCCGCCACAGGTGCAGGTCTTGGTGGCAGTAGCAAATATAAAAAAAAGAAAAGAGAAAAAAAAAAGAAAACTCTTGGCTTAGGGAAGGTGAGTTCTTACGTCCTTTCAAATGAAAGAATAGGAGGCTAGTTACTAGTTAGTCCTCTCGAGGCATTGTAAATTGGTTTAAGGTTCAGTACTGAACTCGGTGTTTAATTCTGAGATATATTCTTATATGGGTCTCATTCTGTTTTTGTTTTTTTTTTTTTCCTATTTGAACAACAGCATAGCATTTCATACCTAAATTGTCCCCAAGCCACACTGAGCAACAAAAAAACCCTTAAATTGTGATGATGGAATCCTAGTAGAGAATAGCTAGGCCATGTGTGGTTTGTACCATGGAAACCAGGCCATCTACATTTTGTAAAATAAATTATTTGGGGACCATACTTACATGATATTACTTATAGAAGAGTAATATTACTTTCTATTAATGAACTATTTTTCTCAAAAAGCCTTATAACTTAAGTCCTTAAAAATACATAACTAATAGTTTGTCATTAGTTTAGAAGTGTCCTTTTTAAAAGTTATTTTCCTTTGAGATTTTGTATAAATTATACATTCTGTGCAGCTAGACAAGAACTATAAAAGTTACTGGAGAAAGACTGAGGGGATGAAAGAGTGTGAGCAGAAAACTGAGCCAAGTGACAGGTCAACACTGTGTAGGAAGCAGTATCAAGTGGATGGCAAGCAGTTGGTGAGGCAGGATGGTGAGAGTCATTGCCCAAATCCACAGCTATTCATCTGGAAATTGTGTTGAGAGTCCAGGAATGTCAGGCAATTCAATTTACCATGAATTTAAATGTTGCAAGAGTTGGAACAAATGATGCTTTAGAAGCAACATTTATTAGGATGGAGTAGAGGGTGGGAAATCTAAAAATGTGATTGTGAATGTTTAGCTGGTAGACCTTTCTCAACCTTCTCTATCCATGTCACTTTGTGTCCAGCGAATCATATCCTTTTTAGAATTATTGGCATACATACAACACATTTTTTTCCTATCAACTGTCTTTGGCAAGGATGTAGTCTCAAGTTGCTTCCAACTCCTTTCCATCAAAAATAACGCTGCAATGAACATCCTTGCATGTGTGAGGCTCCTAGTTTAGCACTTAGGTTTGACATCTGATATTTTGCGCCTGAAGTGAGAGTGCTGGTGAGCACTTTCTGCTTTCAATATGCAGCCCCTTTACGATTATCAAGGGCCATAGGCTACCAGCAGGAACCCCAGTGATTCAACTGAGTTCAACATGTATTCAGATTTGCCTACATTGCATAAAAGGCCTACTTCATTGTTTGTCATAATCAATTACTTCTGTCTTGCCTACTGATGTCCAGGCACAATGATTTTAAAGTGCCTTGGCAATGGTACAACTTGTCTTTCAGTAGGATTTTGGATGCATTCTTTCATAAGCATTATGGGCTGAAGTGTGTCCTCATGAGATTTTTACATTGAAATCTAACCCCTAATGTGAATATGCTTGGGCATATAGCCTTTAGACAGGAAATTAAGTTTATAAAAGGCCTTACATGTGAGGTTGTAACCCAACAGGATCACTGTCTTTTTAAGAAGAGAATGAGACACCTGACAATTATTTGTTTCTCCTCATGCAAAGAGGTGATGTGAGGACACATTGAGAAAGCAACCATCTTAGCCAGCAGTGGAAGGCTCACCAGAAACCACTCTTGCTAGCACACTGATCTTGGATTTCTAGACTCCAGGGATGTAAAACAGAAATTTGTGTTGTTTAATCCATCCAGTCTATGATATTTTGTATGGCAGCCAAAGATAAATAATACCATGGTCATTTTCTCCTTTTGGAAGCCAAATTCTCCAACTATGCAGAAGTGCATGATGTGGAACCTAGAAGCACAAAAACTTTAGAAGGTAATGGGAAGAATTCCTAATTTAGGCCACTATTCTACCACTTGGTCCCTGGATCCAATTGAGAACATTATACCAAGTGGAAATCTCAGATTTAATATTGCACAGCATCCTGAAGGATGAAACTCATTTCCAGGATGTGGCTTCTGAGTGGATGTTCTGGCTGTCATTAGGCAATTTAAGAGGAAGCACCTCCAGCAGGTCTACTGTGGGCTTTGACCGGTAGATCCCATGGCCATGGGCCCACGCACACACTTCTCTGGCTGTAAAGTGCATTCCCTGCTCACATGCTATGCCATGTGAAAATCCATCACTGATGAAGCATTCTGCAAAAGCCTAAACACTGTGTTTTGTGAGGCTCATTGGGAAAAAATGAAAAATCCATACCTGGAAATAAGGATCAGTCTCTATAAGGACTACTGGTTGGTCCTTCTAGGAAAAAAATTACTAAAAATAGAGATCCAAATAGTCATTTCCTTATTTGGAGAAGAGTACCACACTGGTAGGATCTAGATTGATATATGTTGTCGAACAATTGGACATTCAGAAGCAACTGTGACTAGATCAGCCTCAGTAAGTCAGGCTCGTACATAATCTGCACCATTCCCACTTTGATCAATCCTTTTATCTGCGAATCACACCAATTCCATCACAGTCGGTGACAAAGACTGATTGATGATGATTGATTTGCTTTTGTCTATTTGATTATTCAGTACCGCTTCCATGGTATGCTTTCTGCTGGGTATAAAGGGGTAACATAAAAGACTACACACTTTACACCATTCCTGAACACCCATCTACATGTTTTCTATTCCAGACATCCTTGTCACTGCTCTTTTAACCTTTTTTCTTCTGGGCTTCTGAAAAGGTGATCACTTTCCAGAAATCTGTATAGATCCTCACCTCAGGCCACTTCTCCCTTCATGTGCAGTGACTGTCCTGGTATACTGTTCACAGTGCTACCGTTTAGGAATATGTTTCTCCTTTCCAATGTCCTTTGGGGCTACTTGAATGGTTGAAAATCATCCACTTTTTGTCCTCAGTTTGCACCTATGCATCAAGCTAACCCATTCACAAACCAAATTTTTCTCTCTTCTTTCATCTGGGAGGCTACTTTATAATACTTAAAGCAAACTAAGAAGGGGCACTAGAGCAACTGTGCTCTAATCTACCTGCACCAGCAGCTTTCTTGAGCTCTCTGTTCCTGGTAAAATTCATCCCAAACATAACATTTCAAGCCACAGTGAACTGCTACTGGGCCATTCCAACCGAATAATGCTCTAGGCCCAGTAGAATCCATCTACTAAAAGGCACTTTTGAATGTGAGGTCACTTCTTACCCCAGGAAAGTTTTTATCTCTACCTGGGCCAGGTAACATTCTATGATCTGTTTCCTAAAGGACGTATAATCCAGTGTTGTGAAAGCCATGTCCTTGCCCTGGTCTGGCAGGGCTGTGATGTGATTCTCCCAATGGAGCTTGACAAAACTCCATATAATGTCTTTTCCCATGGTAATAAGTTCGACAATGTAAGATTCATCAATTTGTCAATCACAGGGCTGATTACAAGTGAGTGTCTTAGTCCACTCTGGCTGCCATAACAATTTGCCATAACCTGGATATCATATAAACAATATAACTTCATTTCTTTTTCACCCTTGAGGTCTCTAAACTCAAGGCACTGGCATACTGGTGTCTGATAAGGACCTGTTTTCTCATACAAAGATTTTTGGGGACATCCCCACATGGTGAGAGGGTCAGACAAGCTCTCTGTGCTTCTTTAGCAGCATTAATGTCATTCATGAGATCCCTGAACTCAAAACCTAATCTCTTCCCAAAGACCCCTCTCTTAATACTATAATTGTATTTCAGTATATGAGTTCTAGAGGACACAAACATTCAGACCGTAGCAATGACCTAGACTTGCTGCAGTATTTTTCATGCAAATATCCTACTTAAAATTCACAGACTTCTATATCACTAAGTATGTGGATGGAAGAAGTATGTGGAATGCACTGTCAGAGTCCAAAAACACCATCTGCCTCTGTTCTCCCTTCTTTGTGGGAGAGTAAACGAGATGTAGCAACTGTCCTCCTTCTCCTGGTGACTGGATGCCTAAAAACTTCACTGGCCTGCTCCCTGAAAGTTTTTCTATCTTTCACTCTCTGCAATGAGACAGTCTTGGTAGTGCCTTCAGCATATTAGTCCCCTCTCACTTACCCTGTCCAGTCAGGATCATATTGTCAATATGAAGAATCAGTATGATAGTCCATGCAACGTCCAAGCGTCATAGGGCTGTTTTGGAATGTCTGGATACATAACAGAGCCCTGAGACAAAAATTTAAATGAATATTGTTGGATATTCCATCTGAATGAAAATTGTTTATGACCCTTTTTTAATTGGAATTCAAAAAAATGTGCTACCCAAGTCATCACCATATACCGTGTTCCTGAGGCCTTACCAGATTTTAGTAATGATACTGCATCTGGGAAAGCAACTGTGATCAGCACTTCTGCCAGGTTAGGTGTATGTTATCCTCCAGGGCCCATTCAGTTTCCGTGTGGACCAGACCAGCAAGGAAATATGAGAGGAACTAACACCCCTGCCTCACTTATGTCTTTTAATGGCCCGGGATCATAATCCTGGATACAACGTTAATATTTACTTACATTATTGGCTTGGTGTTCCATACTAATAACTTGACTAAGTGGTTAGAAAAACAATAAGATGGTGACACCAAATGGCAATTGTATCAATATCAATTTTACTCTCAGAGACTGTGGGAATGATTGTGGGATATATTCACGCACATATGGGGTCCACTGTGAGTGAATTTTAACCATGTTTTCATGGGCCTCTAGCAGAAGGGATTCCATGCTGATGCTTTGGGATTCAAGGTCCCAACCCTTGTAACCAGATCAATAATCATCAAAATGCCCAACATTTCTGATTAATCCTCTTTCTTCAAGATATAGTTACTAAAGTCATGCGGGAGGATGACTGGGGAATTCATTCTTGAAGAGTTCTTTCTCCTGGGACGCAGTTGCCACATGGATTCTGGATCTGAAAATTCACTCAAATCAGAAGATGAAGGTGGAGTCGCAACTTTTAAATTCTCAATTGTGATGGCCCAACTCAGCCCCCGATCCTCACTCTTGCTTTTATTTTTTAAATAAATATTAATCATAACTCTTCATGATTCACTGACTATTTTATCCTTAAGTAAACCATAGTCTATTAAATATTTCCATAATTTTGTGCAGGCAAACTCTGTGGTTACCACACCTACTTTTCCATATAATTATTGCTTGTTGGTTTCTGCTGGTTGAATTTTTCCACCTCTTGTCAATTACTTTATGAAGGAGGCCATGAAGCCCAGCACTAAATATGTTTCTCCTATTGCTGGCCCTGGCC
Organism: Lepus europaeus; assembly: GCF_033115175.1. Classification (NCBI taxonomy): domain Eukaryota; kingdom Metazoa; phylum Chordata; class Mammalia; order Lagomorpha; family Leporidae; genus Lepus; species Lepus europaeus. The sequence goes on along the minus strand of NC_084835.1, from coordinate 111,637,063 downwards.
TGCAGAATAAAAGCCACCAGTGAACAGACTGGCCCTGTTCTACTTCTGTCAATTACATTTATTGATAAGTATCAGAATGGTTCATTGTAATGAACAAAATTTCTCTATGATCCTGGGCCGAATACAGATTCTTCTCTTGTGTTTTAAAATTATTAGTGCAACATGAAGATGGAACAAGCGCATAAGAGAGTAAATAATGCACTAAAGAAAAAGAAGAAAGTTTGATAACATATAGTCTATCTTCATCTTTTGTTACTTATAGAATAACATCAGCAAATTCTGAACAGCAAGTTAGGTTGAGATTTGATGACTTAAAATGGGTAAAGGTACAAGTAGGAAAGATTGAATAAAAAAATCTTAGGAACAAAATTGGAGTTCATAAAAGAACGCTAGAAACATCAACATGTAAATTAAAGGGAATAAAAAAAATAGAAAAGATAAATGGAAAGGAGAATAAATGGAAGTGAGGTTGGGAGAAAAAAATAGGTATACAAAGATGACAGAAGGTTCCAAATATTATTAATAATAAAAAGAGAATTGGAACCTACCAAGGAATCTGTAAGCAAGGGATAGAGTAATATAAAACTGAAGTCCATGTTAATTATGCTACTTTGCTAGTTTGAACCCTCTGAAGAAAGCAAAAATTCCAAAAACAAAAGGTTGAACTAAAGTGGATTAATGTGTATTTCACACAAACAACATTTTTTAACTCACTTGGTTAAAATCAGTGGTCCAGGGGCCAGTGTTGTGGCATAGCAGGTAAAGCTACAGTCTGATATGCTGGCATTCCATATGGGCACCAGTCCAAGTCCCAGCTGCAGTACTTCCAATCCAGCTGCCTGCTAGTGCACCTGGGAAAGCAGAAGAGGGTGATCCAAGTCTTTGGGCCCCTATACCCATGTGGAAGACTCACAAGAAGTTCCTGGCTCCTGGGTTTGGCCTGGCCCAGCCCTGGCCATTGTGACAATTTAGGGAGTGACCCAGTAGATGGAAGATTTATCTCTGTCTCATCTCTCTCTCTGTTGCTCTGCCTTCCAAATAAATAAAATAAATCTTAAAAAATAAAATCAGTGAGCAAGCTCTACATTTCCAGGGCCTTAATAAATTCATGATTATTAGCCAGAGATTTTGGTAGCAACATTTTAGTAAATTGCTTCTCTCAGAATGCCTTCAAAGTTCAAATAACACTCCTTTAATTTGAAAGAGTTATGTGTTACCCAATGCACAGATTAAGAATATTATTTTATTATTACTAATTTTCACTAATTTTTAAAGCAATGTCTACAGTGCTTACCCTTCCTGGGCACTGTTCTAAGATGTGGGACTGCAGGGGTGAAAACAGTGGACACATGCCTCATCCCTGCAGAGTTAAGCAACATTCATGATGACCAGCCAACTTCCACATACGCATCACTGCTCTATCACAGATCAGATGTTCAGATTTACTGACAGGTATTGACATTTATGCAAAATTCTTGGGTCACTCAACTCGGCTCCTTTAATTTCATATAGCGCATCCTCATCCCTTAGCAAGCACTGCCACCTCTCCAATGTTTGCCCTGACACAACCATGTTCTACTAATCCAAGTACTCATTATCTGCCACTCAATTTGCAATAAGTTTTCTAATGAGTTTTCCTTCTTCCATTCTTGCCAGTCCTGCTCCCCACAGTCTCTTCTCCACACTATAAGTAGTAAGTCAGACCATGTCACTTATCTTATATGGCCCCCCTGGCTTCCATCTCAATAAGATCTCAAACTGCGTACCATGAAGTTCATTGATTGTAACAAATGTACCACCCTGGTGGGGAGAATGCTGATAATGGGAGAAGCTATGCATCTGGGGGAAGCATCTAGATGAGAAGTCCCTAACTGTGCTAGTTTACTGTGAGCATGAAGTTTCTTTAAAAGTAAAGTCTATTTAAAAAAAAAAAATCTATACAACAGCTTAAAACATGCATGAGTGTATATGTGCTGCTTCTCCTAGGTATGTCTTCTGTCTTCTTTGATACACCTCAGCTCATTCACTTCAGCCCTACTATCCTTCCTCAGCATGTATTTGTCTTTACGTGATGTCTCTGTACTCTTCTACGGCTAGCTGAAACATTCCACAGATGTGAACACTTCCCTCTCTTTACCTAGTCTCCGATCATTTAACAAAACACTTTGACTATCCTATTTCAAAAGATTTCTCCCTCCCACATCATTTCTATGCTGTTTTCCTGCTTTATTTCCCTTAAATGATTTATTTTATTATATATTTGTAAATTCATCTATTTTCTTTTCTCTTAGGGAAATATAAGTTAGGTAAGCAAATACTTAACCATTTCATCTGCTTTTCTTATCTTCAGAGCTTCAAAGGTTGACACACAGTAGGTGCTTAATAAAAACATTTTTGAAGGTTTAGAAAAGTTGTCTTTATTAAATGTGTGAGCATGCTTAGCTTTTCTCAGTCCTTGGATTCAAGTAAGCAATTCTTTATGGTTGAGAAAATGAAGTCAGTCAGGCTCCCTCACTGTCATCACTTTCAAAAAGTCCAGAATCTGATACAATTTTGCTGTGTAATTATTTGGCCACCTAATACTATTGCCCGTGTGTACTCAGCAGTGCCATGAGAATAAAGTGCAAATGTCGTGTGTTTGCTCAGCCACCTCCATGTGAATAAAGAGGTATGAATCTGTGTTCAGCTCAGCAGATGTTTTTTGGCCTGTCTAAATGCAACCCAGTCCTCCCTGGAGCTGAGCTCATGCATTGCATTCGGTGTGGTCAGTAGAATTTTTTTCTTAGGCCAGTGTGGAGCTTTCTGCTCCACTGGAAGGTGGGATTCAGGGGTAACTGTCCACAAGTATGTGGTATTTGGCGGCTGTGACATTGTCTGCCTGGGCACCCACCCTACCCTGCCCAGGAATGGGTTGAAGTGGATGGCTTATCCTTTAATATAGAGAAGGCATTGTGTGCACTTGGAGAGATGCTAGAGAGAAAAGGCACCCAGGAAGTGGCTGGTCTTTTTGTCTTGTGTGTAAAAACCAATACTGCTTTGCAGACAGAGGCCCAAGAATGGCACTGGTACTGAACCCTACGGGGGAGAGAGAAGATCAGAAGGTGAGAGAAGATACCATTTACTCTTGGAAACCGAGGTCACCACCCTTCAAGCGACATCTGATACCCGAGATCACCCAGTAGTGGTGGTGGTTGAGTCCTCTGATGATGAGGATAATGTTGAGCTTCTGTTAATTCAAAGGCCATTCCAACAGTCATCTAAAAGATTAAGACAGCAGCAGAGGGTTCCCACCCTCTGTGGGAGAGCATTCAGTGTTCCACCCATATGCTGAGGACAAGTGGATATGGTATCTATGTTTAACCAGAAAACCTCTGTATCTGTTGCAGCTTTGCTGTCCCAATTATGGGATGTAGAGGTGGATGGGCTCTTGCTCTAGGGACTGGAGAGAGCATCATCATTAGGCTACAACACAGCCCATTTAATTTACCAGTATGGACCCTTGTATACACCAGTTGTATCAGAGAGCATTATTAAGAACCATCTCATTATCACCTCATTATCATTATGATTTAGATTTTACCATTGTCTTTTTCTCTACTGATTTATCTTCTGAGAATCAGTACCAGTTTTCTTTCACTTGGGATGGCCAACAATGGACCCTCATCATTCTTCCACAGGACTATCTACATAGCCACACCTTGTGTCATAATTTGGTAGATTTGGTGTGAATGGCCAATGTATGTGACATTGCAAATGTTGTATGTTGCATATATACATGTTGTGATGTTAACTTGTGACTCTCTTGAAGATTTGGAAGCAGCTATGCTCACTTTACTGGACCATTTAAAGCTATGTGCTGGGCAGTCAATGAATACAAAATGCAAGGACTGGGACTATCTGTCGAATCCTTGGGAGTTTTCTGGCTGAGGGCAAAGGTCATCCCCAATGGAAAGTCACAGACAAAATACATACCTTTTTTATCCCAATGACCATAAGGAGGTTGCAGGAGTTTGCAAGATTGTTGGGATGTTGGAGAATGTTTATCGTATGTATGGCACAAATTATGAGACCCTTGTGTCATGTGGTAAACAGGGAATCAGGTGGGAATGGGGTGAGCAAGAGCAGGCAGCCTTCACAGTACTGAGGTGGAATACATAGGACACCCAGACTCTCAATGTGTTTGAACCAAGTTGTTCACGGGAGACCAGGAGAAGCACCTGACTCTTGACTTCAGATCAGCGCGGTGCGCCGGCCGCACCAACAGCAAAGGAAGACCTTTCTCTCTGTCTCTCTCTCTCTCTCTCACTGTCCACTCTGCCTGTCAAAAAAAAGAAAAGAAAAGAAAATGAACAAAGCTGTCCATGTGAGTTTGACTTACACGTCACTGCAGAAGGGTTTGGTTAGGGCCGTTGGTAGTACAATGAAAAGTTCCACTTGGTTTTGTTCTCAATCATGGAAAGCAGAGGAGATTCAGTATTCCTTGATTGAAAAATAGCTTGCTGCACTGTGTGCCATTTTGATGGATACTGAAAGCATAATAGGTATTGCCCCTGTCACTATCCATACCTCTTACCCTGTAGTTGACTAGATAAGAGACCGGGCAGTGAAATCACTTAGTAGAACAGCTCAAGTGCCCACACTGCCCAAGTGGGGAACTAACCTGCAACAACAGGGCATTCTAAATGGGCTATCAAGAAGGGGGAGGGAGATGGTGCTGTGGTATAGTAGGCTAAGCCTTCTCTTGTGGTGCCGGCATTCCTTATGGGTGCCCTGTTCATGTCTTGGCTGCTTCTCTTGCAATCCAGGTCTCTGCCTATGGCCTGGGAAAGGGGAAACCAGTAGAAGATGGCCCAAGTGCGTGGGCTCCTGCACCCATGTGGGAGACCTGGAAGAAGCTCCTGGCTCCTGGTTTCAGATCTGGCTCTTGCAAGCTTTTCAGTAGTAACCAGCCAATGGAAGCCCTTTCTCTCTCTCGCTCTCGCTCTCACTCTCACTCTTGCTCTTTCAAATAAATAAAAATCCTTTAAGAAAAGAATTTGGGGAACCGTGACTTATGTACTTGAGAGTACACTCCCTGGGACCCATCATACCATGGAACTAGCACTTAGGCTGTACCAGGATATTTCTTTAGTTTCACTTAATATCTTTTTTGGTTCCAGGATCCCTACCAGGAATGTAGTTGGTGGGAATCCCCAGGCCACTCCTGGTTGTTAACAGTGTCTCAGATGTTCTCTGTTTTTGGTGACCCTGATAGTTTTGAGGAGCACAATTTAAGCATTCTGTAGCATGTTCCTCTATTGGAAATTGTGTCAAACATTTTCTCATGATTACAGTGTATTGGTGGGTTTGAAGAAATATATTTCCATGGGCTGCCACAAAACCAGATATCTTAAAATACCATAAATTTATTGTTTTACAGTTCTTCAGTCCAGAAGTTCAAAACAACAGCTTCTTGCTTCTCCTGAAACTTGTAGGAGAATCCTTCCTCAACTCCTGATTGGTGTAGCCATTGGTATTCTCAGGCTTCTAACTGTATTCTCCAATTCCTCATCTTCAGACATCATACATTGACATCTTGACCCAGGACTTCTTAGCCTCCAGAACAAGAAATGAATGTGTGTTGTTTATAAGATACATGGTTTCTGATAGACGTTTGCTATACAACATGAAAAGCCTAAGAGACATGGTTTCCTTTTTTAAATATTTAATTAGTTTTTAACAGATTCAATGTGATATGTAGATACAATTCTAAGAACAGAGTAATATTCCCTTCACCCCTCCCAATCTCTGCCTCTTTTCCTCCTTTCTCCCTCTCTATTTTTTAACATTTAAGTTTACATAACAGTAAAAGGTCTTAATACTTCACTGAATAAGAATTTTGTAAAGTAAAAAACAAAAAGACCATAGTTTAGTTGGAATACAGACAATGGCTACAAACAATAATTGAGGCCAGCGCCACGGCTCAATAGGCTAATCCTCCGCCTGTGGCACCAGCACACCAGGTTCTAGTCCCAGGCGGGGCGCCGGATTCTGTCCCGGTTGCTCCTCTTCCAGTCCAGCTCTCTGCTATGGTCCAGGAGTGCAGTGGAGGATGGCCCAAGTGCTTGGGACCTGCACCCGTTTGGGAGACCAAGAGGAAGCACCTGGCTCCTGGCTTCGGATCAGCGCGGTGCGCAGGCCGCAGCGCACTGGCTGCAGCGGCCATTGGAGGGTGAACCAATGGAAAAATGAAGACCTTTCTCTCTGTCTCTCTTTCTCTCACTGTCCACTCTGCCTGTCAAAAAAAAACCCAATAATTGAATGGAAAAATGACCATTTCACCTATGCACAGTAAATTTTAAAGTAATCACAGATCATTAAAACTATAAAAGTATAATATTCTTAATCATTTGACAAAGTATAAGATTGTTACAAAACTATATTTGCTGCAATACTGATACACACAGACATTTCTCTTTTTTTTTTTTTGCTTTTAAAATTTAAATTGCACATATAAGAAGAACATGTGGTATTTGTCTTTCTGAACCTGGCTTATTTCACTCAACATGATGTCCTCCAGTTGCATCCATTTTGTGGCAATTCTTAGAAATGTATTCACTCTATGGCTGAATAATATTCTATTGTGTACTTACACCACATTTTTTTATCCATTCATCTGATGATGGACACCTTTGTTGACTCCAGGTTTTGACTATAGTGAAGACACATGGTTTCTAATAGGAAGTCCTCCATAATTCTTAGACTTCTTTCTTGCTATATAAAAGTTTGCTCCTTCACACACACACACACACACACACATACACACACACGTTAGCTTCTACCAGAACCTTTTTTTTTTTTTTTTTTCAGATTTTCTGTAGCTTGTGTACTATGTGCCCACCTGTGGTTCGCAGTGTTTAGCATGTGTGTGTTCCCTGGGCTTCCTGGATATGCTGTCATGTTTTCCATTAATTTCAAAGTGTTCTCAGCCATCGTAACATAAAATATTTTTCTTCTCTCTTCTATTATTTTAATCCTTCTGGAATTCCAATTAAACACATCTACCATTTTGGAATTGACCCATATTTTGGACATTCAACTTTTGTTTCTTTCTTTCTCTTTCCTTAACTGTGCACTTCTTTTTCTGTTTCAGTTGAAAAGTTTCTAGTTCCTTATCTTTCATTTTTCCATTGGTTCTGTTGAGTACTGAGGCACCCACTGAGGACATCATTCATTCTTACTGCAGCATTTTATTTCTAGCATTTCCTTTTGATTCTTTCACAGAAATATCTCTTTCTCTGCTGAATTTACACACCTTTTCATGTTGTATACTTTCTCAGTGATAGACCAGAACATAAGTTATTTTAAACTATTCGTCTAATAATCCCAATACCTGTGTGAAAGCTGTATCTGGTTCTGATGTTTGTTTTGTTTTGTTTTGTTTTCTCTTCAAATCATGTTTTTCTTTCTTTTTGATATTCTTGGTAACAACCTGTTGAAAACTGTTCATTTTGTATTGAGTAATAAGACTGAGATAAGTAGCTTTGTGAATGGGGATTTGTGCCCATCTGAATAAGAGTTGAGTTGTGATTAATGTCTGCTATAGCTGTGTCAGCAGTTTCTAATTTCTCTCCTTTAAGCTTCTTTCTCTCCTTTGGACTATGAAGCCCCTGGAAGTGAAGTCTGGGTCTTTCTGTAATCCATTTACCATTCTAAATCCTGCTTGTTTGGCTCTGCCATGTGACAGGAAAGCTTTTTGTACTCTTAGGATAAAGTTTCAGTTTCCGGCGGGCCTGGGTCAGACCTATTGCTTTCACCAATTTTCATCTGCTGGTTTAGCTCTTTGCTTTCCTCCTGAGGTCGGATGGGAATGCTCCGAAGGACTACAGTGGGGAGATCACCTTCACCCAGCGGGATAGTGTATTCCCCAGAAAGCAGCTCTTGTTTTTTGACAGAGAACACTGAGGAACTATTTTAAAATTATTTCTCTTTCATTCCTCCCAGAAGGTCTGTGAGAGGATTTTACTGAGATTTTCACTAGTAGGCCTTGGAGGAATTGTCAAGGTAAAACCCATGAAGGTGTGCATGGATTCCCTAAAGTAAAAACCTCCAGGGTTTTCTTACCCTCACGGTGGTCCACACTGAGTCCCCAGTACTTTGTCAACACTACTGCACTAACTGCTTACGTTACTAGCTTATGGTCCCAGCAGCGTGTGCTTCAGGAAAGCCGATTTTGCCTTTAAGTTTCTGCATGCATTTGTCTTTCCAGATTTGGGATTGGCATCTCCTTGTCTTAAAACCTCAAGTTCTAGTGAAATAAGCCAGTCCCCAAAGAACAAATACCATTTGCTCTCACTGATCTGTGATAACTAATAAAGCACCTAAAGGGTGATCTATAGAAGTGAAATTAACATTTCGAGATGCAATGACTTTTTTTTCTAAAGATTTATTTATTTTTTATTTGAAAAGCAGAGCTACAGAGAGAAAGAGAGAGAGAAAATCTTCCCTCCGCTGGTTCACTCCCCAATTGGCTGCAACCACCAGAGCTGCACTGATCCAAAACCAGTAGCCTGGAGCTTTGTCCAGGTCTTCCCATATGGGTGCATGGGCCCAAGGACTTGGGTCATCTTCTACTGCTCTCCAAGGCCACAGCAGAGAGCCAGATTGGAAGTAGAGCAGCCAGGACTTGACCCAGTGCCCATGTAGGATGCCAGCACTGCAGGCAGTGGCCTTACCCACTATGCCACAGCACAGGCCCCAAGGTGCAATGACTTTGAACAGCCCATGACTTGACTGCTGAGGAACAGGTTTTGTATACAGTTTCTTGAACCCTTTACTTACTATAGAGTTAACTCTATGTGTATCAAGTTAAATGAATATAGGTCTTAGTAAAAACTAAGAATGAGAATAGAAGAGGGAGGTAGAGGAGGGGTGGGAGTGTGGGTGGGAGGACTGATATGGTGGGAAGAATCACTATGTTGCTAAAGTTGTAATTATGAAATGCATGACATTTGTATTCCTTAAGTAAAAGGTTTCTGGGGAAAATAAAATAAAAATAAATAAACGCATAAGCCTTCTTTAAAAACAAACAAAAAAAAAAACAAACAAAAAAACTCAGTTCTCCAGTGGAATAAGAAGTCCTTGATTTTTTTTAGCTTACTTAGTTTTAGTTACTTTAAGGACAAGGGTGATGAGTTCCAAGATGTTGCCATGTAAACTAAAACCAGAAGTACACAAGGCGTTTGCCTGTGGTGTTACATTTTTTCTTTTCAAAGTTCCTGTGACCTACAGGGCAAATTAGTTCATCTTAAGAGTAGGTCATTTCAGCCGGCGCCGCGGCTCACTAGGCTAATCCTCCGCCTTGCGGCGCCGGCACACCGGGTTCTAGTCCCGGTCGGGGCACCGATCCTGTCCCGGTTGCCCCTCTTCCAGGCCAGCTCTCTGCTGTGGCCAGGGAGTGCAGTGGAGGATGGCCCAAGTCCTTGGGCCCTGCACCCCATGGGAGACCAGGAGAAGCACCTGGCTCCTGCCATCGGATCAGCGCGGTGCGCCGGCCGCAGCGCGCCAGCCGCGGCGGCCATTGGAGGGTGAACCAACGGCAAAAGGAAGACCTTTCTCTCTGTCTCTCTCTCTCACTGTCCACTCTGCATGTCAAAAAAAAAAAAAAAAGTAGGTCATTTCTTCTGATAGATACAGATCATTTAATTTCAGAGAACTTAGTGACATATAATGTGTTCACAACAAAGAATATTAGAATTCTATCTCCCATATTCTTTTTGTGATGTGTTTTATTGCTTTATTCCTTTTGATGATAAAAATGAACAGGCTCTAAAAGCTTGACTTCCAGAAATTATTCATTCATTTGTTCATTCATGTATCAAATATGATCTCGTATGGGCTGGGTATTGTATGATACTATGTAGATATCACCATGAATAAGATATGATCGGTGTCTGACAGCGTTGAGTGAGAGGGGCAGAAAGTTAAATGCATAATTTAAATACTTTGAGGTAAGTGGCAAAAGAGATGTTCTTCAGGATGAAATCCAAGTTTGAGGAGAAAGGAAGTTTGGAAAAATCAGTTGCCTACCCTGAAGAATTAATGTTTCTTCTCAGAAACAGTTCCTAAGACAGCATTCTTGGTATTTTTTTTTTTTCTTATTGCAGCAGCAAACATTTTTTCTGGCACTGGAAACATTTATATATTTACACATACAGTAATAATAATCTACATCTTCAGTTGTTAGTGGAAATGTCATTTGTACTAGCAATTTAGTGCTTGAACAATAATAATTATTTTACTTTCTGCTGGCACTCCAAGACCTACTACATTTGAAGAACAGATTAGTATGTCTCAATGGGATTTTGAGAAGTCTAGGTGCACTGACATTGGTATATTTTTTGTTTGTTTGTTTGTTTTTTGTTTGTTTGTTTTTTGTTTGTTTGTTTTTTTGACAGGCAGAGTTAGACAGTGAGAGAGAGAGAGAGACAGAGAGAAAGGTATTCCTTTTTCCATTGGTTCACCCCCCAAGTGGCTGATACAGCTGGCGCATTGTGGCCGGCACGCTGCGCTGGTCCGAAGTCAGGAGCCAGGTGCTTCTCCTGGTCTCCCATGCAGGTGCAGGGCCCAAGGACCTGGGCCATCCTCCACTGCCTTCCCGGGCCACAGTAGAGAGCTGGACTGGAAGAGGAGCAGCCAAGACAGAATCCAGTGCCCTAACAAGAACTAGAACTGGGTACTGGTGCCGCAGGTGGAGGATTAGCCAAGTGAGCCACAGCACCAGCCCAACATTGATATTTTTAACATCTATGCCAAATGTATATGTCCAAGAGACTTTTGCCCATTTAATACAATGGTCATCTCCAGAGCCTAGTCTATTATTTCAATATTGTCACCACTGACCAAAAATGATCAAACTGCTTCTCCTGGTATTGCATTCAAATTCTGTAGAACATTATTTTGTATCTCTAAAATGATAGACTATCTTCATCCTGTGAGCTGAATATTATTTAAAAACATAACCAAAATCAGACTGAAGCTAATGAATGCTTAGAGAATGTAAATGAATAGAACAAATTTAAGTCAAACCAAGTTTCATTTGAAAATAATAATAAATTCAACATGATTTTAATAATAATAATAATAATAATAATAGTAAAATACTTGCTCATGTAAAATTTGAAAGGCATAGATCAAGTTTATAATATACTATTCCAGGGGATTGATTTTCCAATGGCAATACTGTTAAAATTTATTTATAAAGCACACTTACCTATAATTATGTATAAAGCTTAATCTTGCATCCAAATCAAAATCTAACAGATTGCAAGTGAATTGGATAGATTATAACATTCCCCTAAAATTATAGGCTTCAATGGAAATAGGCTAAAATGCTTGAAAATCAATAGCTGAACATGTAAAATTTTTAGTTTTTCTTTAAATAACACAATATTTAAGAATCTCATAAAAGTCTGTGGTGTTGGCAAAGCTGCTTAAAGAGAAAATAGATAAGAATAAAAACATTCATTAATACACTAGTTGATGGAAAACATTGATGGGACAAGACAACAGTGCAGGTGGAAGTGGGAAAGCTTCAGAAATTGTCCTTGTTCTCCCATGGGATAAGATTGCACTACGGAGTCCCTGAAACTGTGCTCACTGCTTTGAAAATGTTTATCTTCTTGGTGTCTCCATAGTCAAGGCAATAAAATGTGATGGATTTGTTGCCTCTATTGCTTTGGGTAGGATAAATTTAGGAAGCAATCATTATGTAATTGAGATCAATAGCATGTGCAGAAAAACTTCATGGTGGATCAGGCTGACAGATGGGGAACAGAAACAAGCCCATGAGTGGTCTGCTATAATATCAAAAATCTGTCTACTTTTTTTCTCACCTCTTCATATTGTCCAGAAAGGGTGAGGGTAGAAACTGGTTTTCTCTCAGTATGAACAGTCATCTTTGGTGTCTCTAGAAACCCTGAACAACCAGGATGCTTGGTATATGTAAACCATCACTCTATATAATGCACCATGGAAGTATAGTTTAAATTGTGTGCTCAACTAAATTTCTGGGTAATGAAATAAGAGTTGAACAGCTTTATTTGTACACTATATTGCAAAACAAAATCATTCACAAAGAAAATAATCATGTACCCATCATTTGTTGAAAACTTGAAAAGTGCACTTGTCTCATGTAATCCTCGCAAACACCTTCCAAAACCGATTCTATTAACTTTTTATTTTATTAACTTTTTTTAAAAAAGCAAATTGCACAACAGAGAAGCTCAGTAATTTTTCTGAGCTTTCACAGCTAGTAAATGGAGATGTTGGAAGGTCCAACAAAGGCAAGTAGACCCTGGAGCTCAACATTTCATAACACCATACCATAAGGCAGTGTGGCAGCTAAAAGCCATAATTTTGACTCTATCAATGCTAGAAATGCTTCAATGTGTTGTGACATGCTTAAAGATATGTGCTCAAGTGTATCTGCATGGATTGTGTACAAGAAGGCAGCCCACTTTCTTGCTTGTAAGGTTGGGACATATTGCTCAAGTTCCTGGTTATTAGTTTCACAATGACAAGGGATTCACTTCATTCTCATGAAATAAGTTGCTTGGTTCAAAGATCAGAGATGTAATGGCAGTGCCTTCAAAGGATGTATGGCTGTATATTCCAGTCTATCCTCTACTTCCCCTCCTTTTCTGAGTTTCTCTTTGATCTCAAGCTAAACATCAGAATTTGGCTTTTAAAAAGATTCAGAGGAAAAAAAAAAAAAAAGATTCAGAGTGCCTTTCATTTTCTCTCAGCCGCCTGAGGAGTGACTTCTGCATCTTACATGAAAAAAATTTATTTTTCCCAAAAAATAACTTTGGCTTCAAATGCCCCCTGCAAACAGGTTGAAAGAATTTATCCTGAACTCTGAGAAGACAAAAGAAGGTGATTGCATGGGTGAGTCATTACCTACAGCACACAGGTGGTTGGAGGAGTCATTACTGATCTTGCAAAGGCACAACAGAGCATTTCCCCCTGCTTACGACTTTGCGGGAGAAGACGTCTGGACACACACAGCCTCCTTGGGGCCATTCGCATCTGCTTTTGGATTATGACAGTGCTGGAGGTGTTCTGGTAGCTTAATGTTCCTGTGGTTCTGGCCTGCCTCCTGTTAATGCTGCAAATGCTATGAGTACCAAATGCCTAAACAATTAATTTCCTTGTTCTCTAGCTAAAAATAACCAAGGGAAAACATGTATAAAATTCAAAATGATGTTTTAAATTAATGGGACAGCAAAGGATGACTTAAAAACCAGAAAATGAGCATATTGTGTGATGTACACCAGTGGGATATGAGAATATACCACTCAGAAATATGCCTGTTGTTACTCTGGGAAACTATACACACAGTAAAGCTTTAAAAACAAGAGAAGTCACCTTCTCATCAAGGAAACTTAGATCTGTAAAGAAAATATCCATTTGTTAGGCTGACTCCAAATCACCAGAAACTCTTAATCAATACAGAGAGGCATGGGCTTAAATCTACATAACCGACTTCATCTGTGTTGTGCTTCTCTAGCCTCCCCCAAACACTTTTTTGTTTCAGCAAAGAATATATTTAAGCCTGGAGTCAAGGAAAATTCTTAAAGGTTTGTCCATACATAAGGTCTGTATGTTATTAAACTTTTAAAATATTTTTCTATAGTCAATATGTCATTTCTTACAGGAGGTCATTGCTAAGACCTCAGAAATGATAGAGAAATGTTTTTCCTCCCCCACATATCCAAATGCATTTTCACCTCATACATTGGAGGTCCTTCATGTAAGCTAAATTTAAAATGAATTAATAAGTTGATTTGGATTTATACTCTCTTGCTCCCCCAAAATGTAGATTATTCACAGGAACTGTATGTCTGAAAAGTCTATTTTTGCAATGATCTATTGTTCACCCAAGAACAGTGTCAAGTTCAGGGCATTTCTTATTAATTTAGTTATTCAGTCACTGAACAAAACAATGTGCACATAAGTCATTCTTTATAATCACACATTTCCAACCTGTCTTAAGGGGAAACTCTTGAAGAATGAATCACATCGCCAAACTTCCCTGCTTATTTTGTACATATCATTCTAATCCTATCTCAGCATCTCAGTTCTTTTTTATTCCACTGGATGAAGTTATAGTGGATTTTTGTACTTCTTACCACATATTTCCTGTGAAAGCAAAAATATGAACAATAGTTATATTCCCAAGCATGCCCACAAAAACCCATAATAAAGCTGAAATATTACATATTTACAAGAGTAATTTTTCTTGCTATTATTCACTGCAGGCCATTTAGGCAAGTCATTTAACCTCATTGGGCCTCAATATCCTCTTTGATAAAATTAAGTGGCTGGCCTCCATGATATCTATGGCTTTTTCATCTTCAACCATCTGTGGTGACATTTCAGCTGCATTTTCAGTTAGAAGGTAGAATAAACTGAGATCCTAACCATCATCTCTAACATTGTCTCAAGTTTCATTATTTGAAACTATAATTCACTTCACTTTGTACTTATGGCACTTATTCCAATCTGTTTTGTTTTGTTTTTTAAGTTTCTTCTATCTATATAAAGCTAGAGTTAATGAAGAATAGATATATCAGAAGGCTACGACATACTCTTGGGAAGACTCAAATGTAAGTCACAGTGAGAAGAGCACAGTGCTGCGTGAGCTTGGCCTTTGAGGTCAACCTGAGTTCAAGGTCTTACATCACCACTTGTAAACTCTGTGACCTTGTGAAAGTATGTTGGTCTCATTATGCCTTACCGATAAAAGGAAGATAATGACAGTACTTCCCACAAATGCTTATTTTTTTTAGACCGAGACAGACCAACCGACAGAAAGATAAATACAGAAAGAGAGAAATCTCCTATTCACAGATCTACTTCCTAAAAGCCTGTACCCACCAGGACTCAGCCAGAACAAAGCCAGGAACCAGGAATTCAATCCATGTCCCTCATATGGGTGGCAGGGACCCAATGGCTATCAATGCGGTCTTCCAGGGTTTGTAGTAACAGGAAATTCGAGTCAGGAGCTGGAGGCAGGCATCAAACCCAGGCACTCCAGAAGGGGATGCAGGTGTCTTAACAGGCATCTTAATCACTGGGCTAAATATGTGCCCTTTCAGAGGGTTTTTATTTAGATTGAAGGCAGGTGATTTTAAAGTTCATAGTGAGATAGTAAAGTAAAGCTATCATTGTTATGGAAGATAATAAATAGGAATGTATCTTATGGCTAAATCAGAAGACACAATCAGTCCACTGTATCACAATCTACTAATTTGACTTTTTGTAGAATTTATGCATTCCAATATGTTTATTAAAAAGGATCTAATGTGATGTTTGTCTTAGATTCAATTTTCTTTACTGTGAGTAGATGGATAAACAAAAATATTTATCACTATTACTACTGAGTATGTATTTTCACTAGGTACACTGAGATGTACAAATCTAATTTTCTCTTTGAACTTTAGATTAATATAAATGTTTCAAAGTGACATCAAATAATAAGAAGAAGCAAAGCTCCAACTATTTTCAGCACATTTTCTATAAGTAAGTGTTTACCACATGTTGCTAACAGGTCAAGATTTTTCGATAAATGTAATCGTCCTCAGCCTATTACTTCCTTCCTTTTCTCTTGACTTTGAAACCAAGCCCCTAAACAGAGCCTCAGATACAGAAGCTAAATGCCATCACATTCTTACCTCTCTTTCTTCCATCACTCCAGCATCAGTGACTCATTTGTTGTACATTGAGCAAATATATTATTTTGGGGTTTTAAGGCAATCCTTCTAATCAGTTTTGGGAATGTACTATAACATCTTCAGACCAGGAATGTGATTGCAGAGGACAGCAAAGTATCAGACTCATTGGAAAAAGAGACTAAGTCTCATGTGTTGTAGTTGCTTCTGCTGTAACCAGAGAAAGTCAACAAATAAAATCTTCTAATACAGGTACTGCTGACCTATAATGGAAGTGTTACCAACTCATATGGAGTATTAGTCATATTGCTGTGGAAATTTGAGAATTATTCATGCAGTATGTTTTCTGGGGACTAGAATCAAATTTTAAATGATCAAATATAAAATACTGGAAACTGAAAATATGAACTCAGCATTTCTGACTGGGAGATTATTAGGAAATCCATCAAAGAATAGTGATGTGGAATCTGATTTTGAATAAATTAGGAGAGACAGAGAGGAAGAAAAGCTGGGATTACAAAGCACAACAAAAGAGTTAGACCCTGTGAAACAAGTTCACACATTTAATCCTCCAAACAACAAGATTTCCTGCTTTCAGATGAAGAAATCACCTCCTAACAAGTCGAATAATTTAAATATACTTAAAACGTGATTTCTCCCATCTGTTTCAGAATGGGAAATGAGCAAGGGAAGGCACGGAGTTAATATCACTATGAAAAAAGGTTTATAGTTACAAAAAATATAATAGATGATTGATTCCCAGAGGCGAAACTGTTATATGTTACTAGTAACTGCTGAAAGTCAAGTATGTACTTTGGCTCATGCCCATGTTGTAGCGTAATGAAATGACAAGACTAGTGATTATTCTTGGACTTTGTAGAGCTTAGATTTGAAAATAAAATGATAGCAAAATATTTTACACTATTAAGAATCTATTAGCAAATAACTACAGAATCACAGCAGAAAGAAACTTGATTCTATCTGGGGATCAGGAAATGATTTACTAAGAACATGGTATTTGACATACATTTACTTAATACTGAAAATGTTGAGAGACATGGAGGAATATACACCATAATGGAAAAAAAAGACACGAGCCAAGATATGGATTTATTGCAGAGAAAGATATTTTCTGGGGCATGAATAAAGTTTATTATGGAAAGAGTAAGGTAGGGAGGGAACTGTGAGAAGGTCAAGAGATAAAACAGGAACAGTTACGATAGATGGAAGAGAAGAATGAGATCACATCTGTCAAACATGAAAAAGGAACCCAAATTGATGAGTTATGGGGGTGTGGAAAGGAAATTCCCAAAATATTATAAAATCATTAGCTAAACAAACATTTATAGGAAATAAGAGGAAGCTGTACAGGTATTTTTAAAATATAATTATTTGAGCTTGGTGGCAAATAAAATGGTGTATCTGAGGAGAAAGAAATAAAAGTCCAAGATGACTCAGCGGTTTGTGGTAAGAAGAGTGGTATGAAGTTATTTTTATGTAATTATGGAAAAATGGAATTAAAAATTAAGCTTATTTTGTTACAAAATTTTTGAAATTCACGCAGAATTTCTCCACAGTACACATTTTCTAAGTATTTTTTGAAGATGTTCACATTTCCTCATTTAGAAAATAGGAAAAAGTACAAGCATGAGTTGAATTTGAATACTTGGCTGGAAATTTCTTGTAGATAAACTGAAATGAAATGTGGAGCTGAAGATATGGACTAATGATTTTGAGATACAGTTGCATTTTAAAAGAGTAATCACATTTGGGTTGTAATTGAGGACTGCACACAACTGTTGACATTCACATCCTTTAACTCATCCTAGGAGAATCTGAGGTATCTGGCATAAGCAGGAACTAGAATGACCTTTATTTTTAGAGAATAAAGTGCAAACACTGTTAAGAAGGCGAGTATGGTGGGAAGAATCACTATATTCCTAAAGTTGTGTTTATGAAATGCATGAAGTTTGTACTCCTTAAATAAGAGGTTTCTGGGGGGGAAATTGAACAACAACAACAAAACAAGATACAAAGAGGGATGTTTGTTTTTCTAAGACCACATAAAGGAGATTATAGGTTGATGAAGATAGATTATGTAGAGAAATGATAGCTGGACAGATGCACACATACACCCATATGTAGATATGTAAAGAGAGAAAGAAAGGGAAGAAGACTACATGATCCTTCTGAATTCAAAATGAAGTGAAGTTTAAATTAGCAGCCCAGTCTGTGACTGTAAAGCACAACTTACATGATGAAATTAAAGACATACAAAAGTAATAAACAAATGACAACCAAAACTAGATAGGCAGTATAATAGAGTATAAAGAAAATAAACTTTGAAATTAAAATAACATGTGATCCAAATCCCAGTTTTGCCTTCTAATTAATCGTATGACTTTGGGCAAGTGATTTAACCTTTCTGAACTGAATTCCAACATCTGTAAGACAGATATAACAATATCCATTTACAAGGTGTTATTATGAGGATGAACTAGATAATGTGCATAATATATCTCAAAATGCCTGGAAAATGGTCAATAATTAATAGATAATATTATCACCATTATTGTAATACCCACACTATGCAACATCCATATGGCCCAAATTAATATTCTTGTGGCTATCTGTCTATCTTTTTCTGCCATTGCCTTGTGCTTTCCTCGACCCTGAGGGAAAAGGGCTGATGGATAAGATACCATTTCTGCCATTTTATTATTACTACAATTGCTGAGGTGCACTGAAGCTCAATTTAATTTATAAAGTATGAATATCAGCACATTTTCAGAAACTTGATTGCAGCCTGGGAAAAGGAACACAGAAAAGCAAAGGTCAGTAATACAGCACTGGGCTGTGAAATACTGTCCGACAGTGATGGAAGGGAACTCAAGATGTTAGAAACTTATGGGAAAAAAAAACAAAAAAACAAAAAAACAAAAAAAAAAAAACAGCTGCTTCCATGCTTTCCACTTTAATCAGCAGATCACGTTGCCAAAGCAGAAGAGGAAAACCCTGTGCTTTCCAGGGCTTCCTAGCGAAGCCACGGGCTTTGTCTTAAACACACCATGATCTGGGGCTGGCGCTGTGGCAAAGCGGGTAAAGCCGCCAACTGCAGTGTCAGCATCCTACATGGGCGCCAGTTCAGGTCCTGGCTGCTCCTCTTCCAATCCAGCTCTCTGCTATGGCCTAGGAAAGCAGTAGAAGATGGCCCAAGTCCTTGGGCCCCTGCACCCATGTGGGAGACCTAGAAAAAGCTCCTGGCTCCTGGCTCCTGGCTCCTGGCTTTGGATCAGCTCAACTCCAGCAATTCTGGCCAACTGGGGAGAGAACCAGCAGACAGAAGACCTCTCTCTTTCTCTACCTCTCCTTCTGAACTCTGTATGTAACTCTGATTTTCAAATAAATAAATAAATCTTTAAAAGGCACCACACCAGCCAGTGCCACGGCTCACTAGGCTAATCCTCTGCCTGCAGCGCCAGCACCCTATGTTCTAGTCCCGGCTGGGGCACTGGTTCTGTCCCGGTTGCCCCTCTTCCAGTCCAGCTCTCTGCTGTGGCCCGGGAAGACAGTGGAGGATGGCCCAGGTCCTTGGGCCCTGCACACGCATGGGAGACCAGGAGGAAGCACCTAGCTCCTGGCTTTGGATAGGCTCAGCACGCCGACTGCAATGCGCCAGCCTTAGCAGCCACCGGGGGGGGGGGGGGGGGGGGGGTGAACCAACGGAAAAAGGAAGACCTTTCTCTCTGTCTCTCTCTCTCTCTCACTGTCTAACTCTGCCTGTCAAAAAAAAAAAAAAAAAGCACCACACCATGATCAAATCTAATATTTTATAAATGTCTGATGAACTGAATAAATTGAACACTTTCAATATGCTCAGCATGCTCCTAGACAAGAGTTGAACTACAAATGAGAAGATTATCTCTACTTCAAAAGTAGCTTTCATCGAAATGCAGTTTCTGACTAAATAGAGAAAAAAATTAAAATACAGCATGAAA
Source organism: Lepus europaeus (assembly GCF_033115175.1). Lineage (NCBI taxonomy): Eukaryota > Metazoa > Chordata > Mammalia > Lagomorpha > Leporidae > Lepus > Lepus europaeus. Next base: position 111,617,352 of record NC_084835.1, on the reverse strand, counting down.
TTAGCAAATACCCAATGCACTAGGAGTAACAGTAATAACAGCAAAGGTGATACTTGGCAGCAAATTGCATGTTCCTAGCACTGTCAGATCCTTTAGATACGTAAATTCATTTTCACAACTGCAAACAAATTAAAAACCTTGATACTGAATTATCTATTTATTTATTGGTGGAGGAAGCATTAAAGACAGAGAGAGAGAATGACAGAAAGAGAAAGTTTCCACGTGCTGATTTGCTTCCCAAAAGCCTGCAATGACTAGGCCTGGGACTGGTCCGGGACCAGAGCCAGGATCAGGGAACAGACTCCAGATCTACCATATGGGTACTGGGAACTCAGTTATTTGAGCCCCCACCACCATCTCCCAGGGTCTGCACTACCAGGAAGCCCCAGGCAGGAGCTAGGGCCAGGAATCAAACTCTGGCTCCCTGATGTGGGACAGAGCCATCTTCACCTCTAGGATGGACTCATGCCTTCTGAGTTTAATGATGACAATATGTACCAAAAGCAGAGTGTGTGGATATTAGATACAAAATAGTCTTATTAAAACAACCATCCAAGAAACAGTTTATAATCAAACACCACAGCAAAGAAATATTACTTTGAATAAATATACACAATTGCTTTCCACTGCAGTTCAAAAACATATAAGTATAGAATAGTACTAGTCTTAATAACCCCTGGTATAAGGAATTTACTTTTTTGTGTGATCATAAAAATGTGTTTATACCACCAGTAATTTAAAATAATGATGCTACGTGCAACAGCTATTATTATAATATATAATTTCAGACTACCAATAATTAAATAATACTTCAAGTTATTTTAACACTTCTGTCATGTATTTCTAAAATGAATTGCCTTATATCATCAAAGCTTCACTTTCTTCATTATTTGAAACATTTTCTGATATGAGGTCTTCCAACAAGCATGCTATAGTCAACATGCAATGCATATTTCTCAAATTCTCTTTTTTTATGTCCTGGTTATTAAGCAAACAATGGTAATATATAAAAGCAAGACTATTTTCCCAGAGAGACATCAATTCAAGATCATGTTCCAGTAGTGATTAGGAAAGTGCTTTGTTCATCATGTTCAGTTGAAGAAGGAGCTACTTTGAGAAATGTTTCTCACAATAATCAAATCAATGCATGGAAACGAATACAGTGGCAAGTCTGCCCATAGCATTATCATTCAAATTAAAGTCAATGCTTTAATCATTACCTTATAAATATTAACATACTCATTAGTTCATTTTGGCAATAATTACTTTTTGAACCTGTGTCATTTCTCACCCTCAATAAAAAGGAAAGGAATGTTGGGAGAGGAGTCTATGTTTGACTGTCTACTACTCAATGAAGGGTCCAATTGAGTTAATTGTACCCGAGTTTAGGACAATATTTTGGGAGAAACTCTAAAGGAAGCAATGCAACTCTTAAATATACATTTCGCGGGACATACACAGGACCATGAAGTCATTTGGGCTTTTGAATGTTACACCGCCACAGTCAGAAACATTGTAAAATTATATTAGGTAATATTTTTGTTACAAATATTCAAAATATATTAAAATATGACATGCAGATGGAATAAATTAAGAGTGAACATAAGGGGCCGGCGCTGTAGTACAGTGGGTTAACGCCCTGGCATCACATATGGGCACCAGTTCAAGTCCCGGCTGCTCTACTTCCCATCCAGCTCTCTGCTATGGCCTGGGAATGCAGTAGAAGATGACCCAATTCCTGGGGACCCTGCACCCATGTGGGAGACCCCAAGGAAGCGCCTGGCTCCTGGCTTTGGATCAGTGCAGCTCTGGCCATTGCTGCCAATTAGGGAGTGAACCATCAGATGGAAGACCTCTCTCTCTCTCTCTTTCTCTCTCTCTCTCTGCCTTTCCTTCTCTCTCTGTGTAACTCTGCCTTGCAAATAAATAATCTTTAAAAATAAAAAGAGTGAACAGAAATAATGGGACAGTAAAGGAGAGAAAAGAAGACAGAATGGAACGAAGTAATAGAAGGAGGCATTACAGACAAGATAGGAAAATAATTTTTTCAATTGTAGTCTGTGAGTAAATGGTAGTGTGTTATTCCTAAGGTTATACTTCTAGTGCAGTATTTCTCCTTGCAGGTCTCAGGACAGATTTTTTCACAGTGGCATCCATATAAAAGTCTGTACTTGTGTTGCCTTTTCTTCGTGGTCTACAGTGCAAGTGTTGCAAAAGGAAGAACCTTTAGTCACGATAAGAAAAGTGGATTTTAAATACAATGCAGGTCTGCAGAGGGTTGGATTATGAGTGTGAAGGAAAGATGGGGATCAACGATAAGTTTTAACCTTGATAAATTATGTGAAGAGAATGGGAAAGAAAATGTTGGGAAATAAAAGAAACAGTGATGCCAATTTGGGAGAGGTGACACAAGCATACCAAGAGATAAAGACTGCAGATCCATCCACTCATAAACTAAAAATAAAATCATGACAGATACAGTTTAACCCATCACAAATATCCCAGTCACTACACAGAAGCTGATGTAGATCAACTACTGAATTATAAATAATCCTTCAACCACGACCATGCAATAGTTTTACATATTAATAATAATAATTTAACTATCGATCATTTACAATTGCTAAGAATTTTACAAATATTCTTGTATCATTGAATTTTCACTCTAGACACATGACATAAATAGTATTATTATCATTATTTAAATGAAGAATTTGAAGTTAGTGCAGATTAATTTATCTAGTGCTCAACTTTTGCAGTAGATAACAAAGCCAGAACTAAAGACTCCTACAAAGATTCATATTCCCATTAAAATAATATAAATCCATGTTCATGGAAAAGCTAAGATATAGAGGTATATAATAATGATGGATTTCAAAGGAAATACTTGCTATGAATTTTGAAATAAAGTGACATTAAACATTGAACTGGGAGTTTGGGTTCATGTCTGACTAGTTCACATTAGAGTTCCTTTGCAGCACTGGGAAAGTTGAAATCAGGTTTCTTTAATAACATAACTGCAGTAATCTTCAAACCTTCTTCTGCAAATATGAGGAAAATTTTACATAGTCTTAGAAAAAGTTGAAGGGAGATTTGAAACTTTACCTGGACACCCAAGAACAGATAGTATTTACATATAGAGAACATTTACATTTCGGGGACAAGTAGAATAATTGCAACTTCTGATAAGGAAGAACTTATTTTAGCTATTTTGCTGTTTTCTCTATGTCTTATATCGTTGTTCCTCAGCTCCCACTTTCTTTGGTGTTAGGTATTTTTTAAGGTGAACAAATTTCATGTTTTTCATATATAAAGATTTAGGACCATAGTGATACCTCCCACCTCACCCTCCCTATGGCCCATGCTCCCACACTCTCTCCTATTTCATTTCTTATTATTTCAATTTTTATAATGAAATACTTTCAGTTTATTTTAAATTCATAAGATTAACTTTACACTAAGTAAAAAATTCAATAAATGGTAAGAAGAAAAATAAACACTGTTCCTCTACAGTAGAGACAGGGCTGTAAACAGTAATCAAGTCTCAGTTCTATGAATGCTCTCTTGTATTGTATGTGATAATCACTTCTCTCTTGTTTTTTGAACAAGATGGCTTTTGATGGCTTAATTTTATTTCTGTGTATTTCTTTGAGTTTATCCTACAAGTATTTGATGAGCTTATGTTATGAGTAGATTCACACCTTCAACTTGCAAATATTTTTGACCATGCTTTTTTTTCAATATTGTTCTGGCACTTTTGTTTCTTTGCTCTGTCTGGAACTCTCATTGTATGTACACAGGTACACCTAATGGTGTCCCTGCTACCTTATTTTCTTCATTCATTTCTTTTCTCCTTAACTGGACATTTTCAATTGTACCTTCTTTAAACGTCCTGATTACTCACCACTGTTGCTGAACACCTGTATGGCATTTTTTTTTCCTTTTAGGTATAGCACTTTTCAACTCCACAGTTCCTATCTGCTTCCTTTATAGAATTTCTGTATCTTTATTTGTAGTCCTTATTTACTGATACCTCATTCTCCATACTTTCTTTAGTTACCCCTAGTTCTTTAAGCATATTTAGAGCAACTCTTTTGAAGTCTTTGTCTAGTTAGCCCAATATTTGTGCTTCTTTCAGAACAGTTTCAACGTTTTTTCCTTCCATTAATGGGACAAATTTCCAGTGTTTTTTCATATGGTGTCTAACATGTCGTAGAAAGGCAGGATGTTGTCTATTATAATGTAATACCTTTGAGAACCAATTTTCTTTCCTTCCCAGGGTTTATTGTTGGTGCTTGTTGAAGGCTGCAGTGTTATCCAATTTTGTTTTTTCCACATTATTTTTGAAAATTCTGTAGTCTTTGTCAGGTATAATCACTAAATCTCTGTTCTGTTATCTCAGCAGTATACCAGTGACAATGGAAAATCTTCTTAAATTCTGGCACCAAAAGGAACAGTGATAATGCACTCTCCCAGGTTCTACAAGCTGCCATTGAGCTGGGACATGCCTTCAGTGTGGAAGCAGACAGCCTGCAAGCTGCTTAGCCTTCAATCTCTGCTTGCGTGGGGCCCAAAGTTCGGCTGTGTCTGCTAGACTGATGACCCAGGCATTTTCTGAGCACGCGTCAGGGTCTGCACATGGACGTAGCACTTAGTAGCCTTTGAGGACCATTTCTCCCTAAAGGATCCTCCTCTGCGTTTCCTTTCCGTTTCCTTTCCCCAACCTTCTTCCAGGCCTTACTCCAGGTCACTGTGATCAATTTGTCCTACAGCTTCTGACCTAGGCCACCTGGAAAGCTGCTGGGGTCAGTGGAGACTAAAAAAGTGAAGCCTGCCAGTTCCTCAGGGGAAGAAGAAATAGGTCAATACAAAATCCACATTGTTTTAATTTGAAAGGCAGAGACGGGAGGGGGGAGGGTGGAGGGAGAGAGAGATCTTCTGTCTGCGGGTTCACTCACCAAACGCCCAGAACAGCCACGGCTGGGTCAGGAGCAGCCAGGAGCACACAGGTCTCCCACCTGGATGACAGGAATCGGAGCACTTGGGCCATCATCTGCTGCTACCAGGGTGCACGTTAACAGGGTCCTGGAATCAGAAGCAGAGCCTGAACTCGAACCCAGGCCCTCTGGCATGGAATGCACTGTGATGTTCCTGCTGGGAAATGGGCAAAGGCAAGCAAGTAAACGAGAGCGGCAGGATATTTTGTCAACTGATGTTTGCAACATGTTCGTATGCTGCTTATCTGACTGCTTATTTTATGGATCCAACATGGGAAGCGGGATACACAGCAGACTCATAGAATGGCAGATGTCCTAAACAGCACTCTGGCCTCAGAAACAGAATTTAGAGTTTAAAAGACAATTTTGTTTTGGCATTAATTGCCACCTTGTTGGTTGCTTCATTAGGACCAATTTCTGGAGTGCTGTAAGCCACCAGTATTATGACATCCCCAAAATGTTCATTTTAGAGAAAGGCCTTAGAAAAGTGCATAGAAAAGCCACTTATTAAGGCAATCATTGGTTTTTGTATACCAATTATTTATCAAAAACATATGGAAAAAACCCCAAAAAGCTTCCCCAACTTTTAGCAGCAAGGCATATTATATTGAATAGAATAAAAAGTAGTTTATAGTTTCAGAAGACAATGCATTGAATTTCATGTTTGTAAGAATTCTAGGATAAAACAGAATAACTGGACAAAGCAATAGTCAAAGCCATAAATGGCTATCTCCTGACTTTAAAAACTTGTAGAGCTCTTAGTTTAGAGGAGCACTGACCCTGTGTTTATAAAGTAAACTCTGAGTATTTTATATAAAAAAAAAATTAAAAGAAAATAAAAGGCAATAAGGAGGAGATGAGGGAAGTATCATATTCCTGGAATTGAATTATGATATGCATGAAATACATTCTCAAAGAAAAAAATCTAACAATCAAAAAATAAATAAATAAAGTGTATATAATTACAAAGTAATAACTCAATATGGAACAATCAGGCCCCTGCACCTACATGGGGGGCTGAGAAGCAAAAGGTAAACCTGTGAAGCAAAATTAATATGAATCAATTCATTCTTCTGACCCAGTTTTGATAAATATTAAAATTAAAATAAGAACACAAGCATTAAAGTAGGGTAAACACACAAAAACTCAGCTTGTTTTGGAATATGCAGATAGGACTGACATCAGGATAGATTTCTCTTCAACATCAAATATCAGCAAACAATACAGTGAATCTATAGAATTTTAAGAGAGAAAAAAATAGTACAAACAACCATGCAGATTAATCCTATATATAATGTCATTCATTTAATTAGTCAGTAAATGTTTCAGTGGCTTCTATGAAGCAGTTATAACACTATAGTCTTAAATGACACATATAGCCCACTAAGGCAGAGAAAATCAAGTTAATAAGGAAAATAAATGCTAAAAATGGCATGAACACTGTGGAATGCAATATGATGGTTTACTATTTGTGCACCAACATTCGTAACAGCATTAGTCACAATAAACAAACATGGAAATAATATATATGCCCATTAAAGTCAGAATGGCTAAATAAAATATGACATATACATAAAATGGAGTATTATTCAGCCTTAAAAAAGAAATAAATCCTGGCATATGCTACACATAAATGGAGCTTGAAGACATTATATTAACTGAAGTAAGATGATCACACAATGACAAGAGCTGCATGATTCTACTTGCATGAGGCATTTAGTGCAGGCCTGAGACAGGAAGTGGAATGAGAGTTCCTTAAAGGACTTAGCCTTTCAGTTTGGAAGGATGAAAACATTCTAGGGGGCAGAGATGTGGCACAGTGGGTAAAGATGCTGCTTGCAGCACCGACATCCTATATAGTTGTCAGTTCAAGTCCCAGCTGCTCCACTTCTGATCCAGTTCTCTGCGAATGCACTGGAGAAAGCAATGGAAGATAATCCATGTCCTTGGGCCCCTGTACTCATGTGAGAGACCAGGAAAAAGCTCCTGTCTCCTGGCTTTGGATTGGCCCAGTTCTGACCATTGTGGAACTTTGGGGAGTAGACCAACAGATGGAAGGGCACTCTCTCTCTCTGCCTCTGCTTTTCTGTAATTCTGCCTTTCAAATGAATAGATGTCTTTCAAAAATTAAAACATTATGGAGATGGATGGTGTTGATGGTTGAGCAATAGCATACATATACATAATGCCACCAGAACTTATGCTTAATTATAGGTAAAATGTGAAATTTTATGTCTATTTTACAATAATAAAAGATAATGTTCACTTAAGATTTGAAACATATAAATAAGTTCCTTGAGGGAGAATATTTGTGTCATGTTATTTTATAGAATGTGAACATGGAAAAAATAATAAATAAATAAAATGTCAAGTGAAACCTTGTAGTCAAGAGAACGCTGTTCAAACCACAGGAAGCAATTCAGACAGATCTGAGCTGAGTGAAGAAGAAATCACTGAGCGAACGTGAAGGATTGCCCAGAACGGCGGTTATGTCTGCAGAATCCGCGCTCATAGCCAGGATCCCTGGAAGACCACACCAGCAGCAGCAGCATTTTCCTGTGCAGTTCATCACTTTTACACAGAATCCTCATAGATATCCATGTCAAATCCATTGCTTCTAAAGAAAATTCTTATCTTGAGGGTACATATTAATTCACATCAATTAATATCAATTTGTTTTCAAAGCATAAAAAAGGAAAAACATAAATTTACATTAGAGAATAATATCTAAAATATAATTTCCTTTTTTTCTGTAATCGTACTTGATTTCTAACTCTCAGCTCCCATCCTACCAAGATATTTGAAAACAAAATCTACCACTCAAGTAAAGTGCATCAATCTTAGGGAATGAGAGAGGAAGCATGGCAGGGTTTGCTGCAGTGGGCTTCGGTCATGTGCATTTGCTACCCCTATTACAGCTGAGTTGTCTGTCACTTTCTACAACATGCACTCAGGTGGGCTAGCCTTCTGCTCTGCCTATACTACACAAAGAACAGCTTCCCTGAGATCAGTGGATGCTTCTCCCAAGGGTCACTCTTTTGGACCTTCCTCTCTATCTGTGTTACCTTCTCTGGCTGCAGAACCTGGAAATTGGACCCGAGACCTCTCTCTCCGTAAGTCTATCATCTCCCATGGATAAGTGATGGGCGATTTTGTATCCCTCCTGCTATTTTAACCCACGTTCTTTCTTCTCAAAAATTGTCTTGTCTTTCTTAAATTATGGTTGGCATTATCTAAGACCTTAGAAGAACACAAATCCATAATTCTTTGCAGGATACTTTCGTACTCTTTTTTCTCTGCCCTTACAAATAATTCCTTTTAGGAAATGATGACCAAGAAGCTCCTCTGAGTGCAGGAAAAATGACAATGGGACTAGGAAATAAATCTCAAACATCAGGCTCTTCCTCATACCAACTGATATTTCCAAAACTCTTAGTTCCAGGGAGGGACCACATGAAACTAAGGACACAGTCAAGGGATTGAATCAGAGTACGTTGGAGAGATGTAAAATAATACAGAAGTTAACATTGCTAAAACGCATCTCCTTAATAATGGTAAATATTGTTACCTATAATCTAGGCAGGATTCTCGCTCTTAAATCTGGAGACTGGGCACTCTGGAAACTCATAAGTGGTTCTGTAAGACAGATGGGGGGAATTTTTAAAGTGGCAAATGCTAAACATTTCTGACACTCATGAACCGTCCATTCACTTAGCAAACAGGAACACAGGACAATGGTTATGAGCATAGACTGGGCAAGTGCCCTTCTGGATTCAGATCTTGCCTTTGACACTTACTAGCTATGTGGACTGAGTAAGAAATTAACTGTCAGTGCCTCCCTTCTCTGTCTATAAAATGGGGATGGTAGTAACACCCACTACAAAGCATATCTGATGAGATTTAGATTGTCTTTCTAAATTAAGAGCTAACAAACAATGCCTAGGAAAAATTCACCTCTACATTAATGCTTCCTAAACAGCCAAGTGTTTATATTACTAGGATATTAAAGATATATTATGACAATATTTGATAGATGCAACCGTGGATAGTAGAGTGTTATGAAAGCTGATCTTCACGCAGAGGGACGAACACAATCCTGCCACATAGTCATTCCATCTGCACCAGCTTTCGATGCTGCAGTAAATGATTGCCAGCACTTAGTGACTCAGGGGAACCCACCTTTGTTGTCTCAGTTCTGTGGGTGAGAAGTTCAGGTCGGCTCAGCAGCTTTACCTGATCATAGTTTTACAAGGTTAAATGTACCTGTTGACTGGGCCATCATTTGGAAGAATCCACTTGCAGTTGCAGGACTAAGGTCTCTGTCTCTTTGCTGGCTGTCAGCTGGGAGCTCTCCACAGCTTCTAGAGGGACCTGCATCCCTCTGCCGGTACCTTCTTCCTTGCTCTGGCTCCATCAGCACAGTGGCACCCTTCCCACATACCCATCTCCCCATCTTCCATTATTGCCCATCCCTCACCTGCACCTCCATCTTCCTTCAATTGAACACAGATTTCTGCATTTAGGGACATCTGAATCTGCGCAATGAGACTTCACCTATCAGGATCCCGTATCTTAATTCCACCTGCAAAGTCCCCAGTCAATAGCATCTGGATTAGCACCTGGGTGAACAATTAGGGAACAACTATCTTCAGGAGTCATCTTTAGCATTCTGCCTACCACACCTCCCATTCCCAGAAAAAGCATCCTCACCATTCCACAAGAAACCTCTCAGGAAGCCCTTTAGTTATCTCTCCCTCTCCAGTGTTAAAACTCGCAGCTTTTCATAACCTATGCAATGGTGTCAGCATGGCCTGAGGACTGACAAAGTGGAGAAGAAAGGCTAGAAACAAGGATGCATAATTTCCTTGTGATCGTGTTTGTAATTAATGAGCTAACTCCCATTTCTGGTTTAGAAAACTCCAACTTTCCCAGCAGTTCAGTCTCAGATGGCGCAAGGACAGCCACCTCTGTACGCTTGTCTGAACGCTCAATATCTCCAACTCCGCAAGAACATTTACAAAATCACCTGACTGTGATATGGAAAGAGTACTATTAGGTGTAATGAATAAAAAAACTCTGAACATGATAGATGAAGCAATTAGAGGAAAAGAAGACCCTATTTAAGGCAACAAAAGACACTGAGTCCGAATCTACTCGGGTTTTTTAATTATTCTGAGATATCTAGGTCTTGTTTTACTTTTCCCAAAGCCACCATAGCATTCAATTTTGTGATTATAGAAAAATTGTTTCAGTGTTCTCATCTGTATAATAAGAAAACTGGATTAAGCTTGGAACAGCAAATACGTCTACTCCCCTAGCCTATGTCCATAACTGACTAATATGGTCAATTTTTCCTTATTGAACATAAAGAAGCTTCAGAGTAACAGTGGTAAATAAAACACAAGTTTACTGTAAGAAATAATTGAACTCATATATAAAGAATTTCACATTGTACATGGCACAGACAAACTGGAATTCTCTGCCAATCACGAATAAAACTTATTTGAAGCATGATAAATGAATTGTATTTTGCTACCTATCATCAATTGATTGTACTTGCTGGGGACATTCTTAACAAAGGAAAAAAGTATTAGATTAATAATGTCTGCTAAAGATAGCATTCCATACAGGAAACTTGAGGATGTGTAGTGAAGTTTCAAAATAAAATATTTAGTTCTATATGTTTAATATTAACATCTTGAAGTGCATATCCTAGATAATCTAGATGTTATCAATACTCAGAATATAGTGTGTATTTTTAGAATAATTATTAAAACTATGACTTTTGACTTCTATTATCATCTCTCAAAAAATATAGTATACATCCTGGCTCAGTATGGATATCTGCATTTTATTTCCAGTAATTATAATCATACTTACATATATGTTCAGATTTCTTAAAAATCACTTTATAGTTACACAATGCAACGTTTCAAATATTCCTATCAGGAAAAACATTTTTCCCTAAACAAAATAGTCCTAATGAGAAGAAAAGATGAGGATAAACAAGAACAAGAATGTTGATATTTGATGCATCTGCAAGGAATCCCAGTGTTGCCCCCTGTTGGCGGTTGAAAAGCAGATGCTGTGAAATGGGAAGCAAAAACAAAATGTACCAAAATTCATAGGGAGGCTTCGAAAATAACATTAATAAACTCTAGTAGCAATACATTTTGTTAATAAGGTAGGACCTGTATTTTGCTTTATTGGAAGTATCTGAGTCAGTTTTTGGAACCAAAATGCAGATAGTTTCCTACTGGAAGGTGGCCCAATAAACATTCTTTGTAGTGAAAGTGAAGTAGGCAGGCATACAGGTTTTTTTGTTTGTTTGTTTGTTTTGGTTTTTTTGACAGGCAGAGTTAGACAGTGAGAGAGAGAGAGAGAGAGATAGAGAGAGAGAGAGAGAGAGAGAGAAAGGTCTTCCTTCCATTGGTTCACCACACAAATGGCCGCTACGGCCGGCTCGCTGCGCTGATCCAAAGCCAGGAGCCAAGTGCTTCCTCCTGGTCTCCCATGCGGGTGCAGGGCCCAAGGACCTGAGCCATCCTCCACTGCACTCCCGGGCCACAGCAGAGAGCTGGACTGGTAGAGGAGTAACCGGAACAGAATCCGGCGCCCCAACCAATGGGGACTAGAACCCCGGGTACCGGTGCCACAGGCAGGCGCCGGCCAAGGCATACAGGTTAAAATCAATTAGGTTTGTGAGCTGGAAGACCACGCTTTTGCTGTGCCCCTGTGTGACCCTCATGCCCTACCTGATACTTTCACCACACCCCTGTGTGATCTCATGCCCCTACCTGGCAACACCTGGGTGCCCACCAGCCAATCAGGTTAATTAACCACTCCCCCTTGAGAGTGAATTAAAAGCCTGGCTGTAGCCCTGAGCCTTCAGGGGACGTGGCCTTCAGGCCACCTGCCCTAGGCTTCCTGGCCTAGATGCTCCTCCATGTGGCTGGTTCCTGGTGCTCGGTATGAACCCAGATTTACCCCTCTCTCTCTTAGATAAAGCTCTCACTCTCCTATGCATCTTTCTCACTAAATAAAAGCCTAAAATGTACCATGCTACCTCATTCATTTATGCCAGTATTTAGAATTCTTCTCTAAATATTAGGTAAGAACCCTCTCGGGCTTATTAATATTGGGGATTTATTAATAAGTGTGTGGTGATATCATATGGCACTCCAAATTCTGGTAACATGTGGCAGCCCAGACTTGACCTCTGGGGAACTTTCAGGGGGTCATTTCCGATATCATAAGTGTTCAGGCATCTTCATGTCTTTCAGCAGTACATTTCATTTGCTATCTATGTGTTGAGCACCAACTATGGTACCGACACCAGCAACAGAGTTTTACGTTTACATCCCAGCCCAGTGACTCCCAAGTGTGGGCCCTGGGCCAGCAACATCAGCAGCACCAGGAACCGTGTTAACCATGAACTCCTCTCCTTCACTCCAAGCCTGGTGCATGCAAATTGTTGGGAATGGGAAGGGAGCCCAGAGAGCTGTGTTGTTTACACAGGTGATTCGGATACACAGTGAAGTCTGAGAGCCATGGATGTACTAAGTCACTGAGCCCTGAGTTCACCTGTCTGTACTTACCTACGACACTGTTTTGCACCAATCATACCTGCTGTAACGTATCTCTAATGGTAATTTTCTAAAAGCTGTAGCTCATCTAACAAGTATCCATTAACCATTTAAAAACTCAAATATTCCTGTTTTTTTAAATTATGATGTTTTCCTTTGTTTCTGTTGTTACATATTATTTCTTGGATGTCAAAATAATTCTGCCTTTTAAAGAAACTCAATCCAATTATACCCCAAATAATTATTTATTAAAAGTTCATTATGAACCAGTTCTGGAAACTTAGCTTAGGCCTGGAACATATATCTGTTTCATGTTGAGATTGCAGATTCGAGATACTTGGACAACGGAGATGGACTTCAAATATCCATCAGTCCACTAATAAATGTTTCAGGCTGTCACCGTGTCACTCATCCTTCTAACATCTGGAACAAACAGTACCAAAACATCTAATAGTAAAGTCTATAAGACTAGAGAAATCAAACCAGGGTTCTTTTTTTTTTTTCCCCTTATAGTTTTAATTACATTTCTTTCTCTCCAGTGGTCTGATATATTCAGGACCTGAAATTATCGGGTCCTGAGTTATGACACAGATAGTCCCTTACATTGCATGATAAAAACATCTATACAGTTATATGTTCCTGAGTAATGTGGCTACACAGAATGACTAAAGCCCCAGCCTCTTGCCGCAATCTTGTTCTTACTAACATAAGTGCAAGTAGGAAATAAATGCTTCCGAGGAAGATCAAGTCAGCTATCATTGTCGCATATTTACTTTCATAACTTCCGTAATTTGGGACATCCCCAGTCATCCGGGCATATGCAAATATATAGAGATGGATGCATGATTAATAGACAACTGAAGGCCTGAAAATAAATTGTTAAAGCTCAGGGCAAGAAGGGCAGTCTAGTGTCATGATGGCATTTGTGCTGCTTGCCTGATAATTGTGCACCGCTCAGAAGAGCACAGTGATTTTATAATTAACGCCTGATACACATTACCTTTCATTGCCTAAGGCAGCCTTGCCTGGGGGAGTCAATGTGTAAGTATGATTGTGTGCTTATATGTTGAAGTGCAGAGTGGCTGTTCTGTTCTGATGACAGAGTTTTTTCCTAATGATAAAGTATTCAGACAGTCCAGCTTAAATTCCGTGCTAGATGTGAGGGAAACCAGGATTAGAGAGAAATGGGGGCCCAGTGCTCTGGCATAGCAAGTAATGCCATGACCTGCAGTGCTGGTATTGCATATGGGCGCCGGTTCAAGTCCCGGCTGCTCCACTTCCCATCCAGCTCTCTGCTATGGCCTGAGAAAGCAGTAGAAGATGGCCCAAGTCCTTGGGGCCCTGCCCCCATGAGGAGGACCCGCAGGAAGCTCCTGGCTCCTGGCTTTGGATCAGCACAGCTCTGGTCATGTGGCCCACTGGGGAGTGAACCAGTGGATTGGAGACTTTCTCTGTCTCTCTGTCTCTCTGTAACCAGTGGAATGGAAGACCTCTCTCTCTCTGGCTCTACCTCTCTCTTTAACTCTTTCAAATAAATAAAATCTAAAAAAATTCCATTTCCAATTATGAAGTACACTTATATATATATATGCATACAAACATATATATGTATATAAACATATGTGTACACATTTGCGTGTATATGCATACACTTGAGGATATGTAGTTTTTTAAATCTTTGCATAGGAGACTAAGAACTTGATAGAAAATGAATATTATGGAAACAATATGCTTACATGTCAAAATAATTTTGCACCAAAATAAGCTAATGTTTTAATTCCATTTTTGTACAAACTTTTTAAAGTGCCCTCTTGTGTTTGTGTATAGATTTAGTTGAATAACAAGATAAGCCTCTATAAAAAAAAAGTCTATGATTTCCCTGCACTGCTTGCAAAGGGCACTGATACCAAGGACTGATCCCTGGTGGCCAAGCCCAGCCCAGCCACGTGTGCTGAGTCTTTTAGCGCTTCTCAGTACAACCATCTTTCCCTGTCCAGATAACCCAGGGCACTCATGCAGCCCCACCAGGAGGTAAGAGCAGAAGGGACTCATGAGTTCCTGAACTCCCACCCTAACACAGCATTGCTGCAGAGTTTTTAAACAACTGAGAGATTCAACTGAAAGCACAGGGCAGTGTCACCCATCAGTTCTTGTAAAATGACTTCATGTTAAATTTGACTCTGAGACTAAACACTTATAAGTAACATGCTCTTTTTGTTTAAATTATTTATTAGAAAGGCAAAGGAGAGCAAGAGATAGAGATAGAGAGAGAGACATAGAGAGAGAGAATCTTATTCACTGATTCACTTACCAAATAACCTTTAACAACCATGGCTATGCCAAGCCAACTACAGGAACTGGGAATACATTCCAGGTCTCCCACATTTGTGGCAGGGATCCAAGGACTTGAGTAATCCCCTGCTGCCTCCTTCAATGCGCTTTAGCAGGAAGCTGGAACCAGTAGTAAAACTGAGACTGGAATCCAGTCACTCTAATATGGAATATGTGCATTGCAAATGGCATCTTAACTACTATGCCAAATATTCTCTCAGCAACAACCCTCTGAATACAACTTCAGCAACATTGTTTTTTCTAGGTTGAAGATAAATGTTTCATTTTTGTATTTCCAGCTATACTGATGTAAAGAAACTAGAGTACACAGAATTGAACAGCAATTCTAGAGTGCATTAAAACTTATTTAAACTGTACTCCCATCTGACATTTATCCTTGGTATCTAAACCAGCATACCTAAACCATCACTCACCACACACACCTACACCCTAATTTCTGTCTGTAAGAAAGGAAATAAACATGTTTCCTGCACCATGTTCTATAACCACAGCACTCAGTCATGAGGAATGCAGGAAATAATTGGTTAGAAATTACTCAAATACCAAATTTTTGAACCAACCAGCTTTTAAATAATGATATGTGTCTTGCTAAGTCCTTCTCAAGGATCTTCTGAGACATAAAAGGGAAACATATTGAATCTTCTTGCATATGTGCCTGGTGTTCCCTGTGATTATGTAGGATAGATGAAAGCAATGTGTCCTATTTATTGTACATAAGTGGCTAAGCACATATGTACTATGACGTCTTACCCCTTTTCTCTATGTACAAGGCCACCACTGGAAACAGTTGCCATGGTGAACATCTCCCTGGCAATACTCACAAGCAATCTTGCAACCTCATAAATAGCTCTGAGGAAAGATTTCACCAAATTAGAGGCACGCAAGGACTATACCTGGAATCTCATGAATTAGCCTCTGAGATATCAGAGACCTTCTCCTGAGAGAGAACAATACACACGTCTTGTCTCCATAAGGAAACATCAGTTTTTCTCCTCTCCATCTAAGATGTTCTGTACCTGATTTGGAATTCTTTCATGATTAGGCTCTTGTGCTGCTGGACAACCTTCTATGTATTCCCTGCTGAATGTTTGTGCCAGGTGAGGACAAACCAGTGTGTGCTGTAAGAAGAGATTCTCCACACCACCTCAGACCTGCAAGGAAACCTCTGAGGAGTGTTGCACTTGCTGTGGTTACTTCAACATTATGATAGCACAACTCCTTAGTGATTGCCACAAATAAAGGCAAAGAGTGCTAAGAAAGGAACGAACCTGGTAGATGTCTCCATGGTCTAGGTCAAGTTTATGAAGAACCAAGAAATCATTGGATAACAGAAGGCTAAAGTACAATCTTTCTCTTCATTAATTTTTTCTATCTGGTTGGAGAGATTGGTCTAAGCATATAAAGTAACGGTCCAACAAGTAACTACATTTTCTGTTTTGCACGACCTCATGTCTAAACACCAAGACAGGCTCCAGAGGCTGGATAGGCATCCTGCAGCAGGTTCAGGATGAGGTGTTCTGCAACCCCCAGGCTCAAATAAGTAGAGGATGGGAGATCACACTTGCAGAGGTATGGCCAGCACTTTCCAACCCTGGGCTTGGCCTGGAAATCCACCTGAGAGAGCCCAGAAAACATAGGCACAAGGGAATTTCTAGGGATCCTCCTGCGACCAGGGGTTCTTTCTCCACAGAGGAGGGCATCTTTGGGGTTTGGGTCCTCTAGAAGTCAGCAGAAGAGAGACTTCCACATTTTCCCTTCCAAGGTAAGTCCCTTTCCCACACTTTGCTCTCTTAGTGTGGTGTGCACCTGTACATCCACCGCTCCAACCACACACAACTTCAAACATGCACTTGGAGACTAATTAACCTCAGATTCTGTAAGGCGAAAATAGCAACAACAGCCTTTACATCATAGATAAATCAAACAAATTGATGTAAATCAGTAGAGCCAGGGAGCAAATATCCAGCTTTTCTGAATTAAATTGAAAATCTTCCTCGACATCTGAGGCTTGATACCTTTCAGCAGAGATGACAGCCCTGAAACTGCTCTCCCACTGCCGAACAGAATACAAAAAATGACTCAGGGCATCATTTACATATCACACAGACACTTCAAGC
Organism: Lepus europaeus; assembly: GCF_033115175.1. Taxonomy (NCBI): domain Eukaryota; kingdom Metazoa; phylum Chordata; class Mammalia; order Lagomorpha; family Leporidae; genus Lepus; species Lepus europaeus. Next base: position 111,600,300 of record NC_084835.1, on the reverse strand, counting down.
TGGTAAGCTTGTTGCTTAGTAAAGAAAATACAAATAAAATGGGGCTTTGGGGATTGGCCCTGGGACACTTCAGTTAATATAGGAGGTGCCAGTCAGCTCATTAAGCAGTGCCAGGCCTAGGAAGGGTTAAGCGTGGTAGAGTTCTTTGCCTTCTCACTGCTCTCCACTTATCACCTCTCACCAGGAACCAGGCTCTGAACAACCAGAAGCAATGATAGTGCAAATTAATTTCTTTCAAACATTGAAGGGGTGTTGAGTCGAAGGGAGGAGGTAGTTGCGATAGAAACAAGATCAAAATACAGATGCATTTTTATGATAAAAAGGAGAAATAATTTACAACCACTACCTGAAATTCTTAGGCTCCCAGAATAAGAGGATGCCTTTAAAATTTTACACCTTGCATTGATTCTTATTTCATTTACTTTTATTCCTACATCTTAGTCTTTCACATATCCCCTTATCTTCCTTACCCTACAATAATATCCCCCGTATTTAACATAGTGTCTGATACACAGAAGCTACTTTATAAATATGTACTAAATAAAATACCAGTTCACCAAGTCCATACACAATAATTGGGATTTCCAAGTGAACTTCATTCTTCATTAATTAGTAGAAGGAACAATGAAATTCTCAAAATAGCTTTTTCATTATAGTAATAAAAACAATTAAAGTTGTTTCTGTCGATCAATAACTACATAATCCTCATCAAACTCTATTATGTAAATGTTTCAGGTGTTTCATCTCTAGCAGGAAGGAAGAGGGAAGAGGAACAGGAAGAAGAAAAGAAGAGGAGGAAGAGGAAGAAGAACAGAGGGAGGGAAGGAAGAAGGGAAGGGAAGAGAAGGAAGGAAGAGAGAGAGAGACCTCATAATCATAAATGTTGATGAGCACTTAGAGCAGGTGATATTCTGAATCCCTTACATGTATCAACTTAATACAAAATAATTACCACCCCCATGAGAAAACCGACACTGAAGATCAGTAATTTTCCTAAGGTCACACATATGTTAAGTAGCAAAGAGGGGATAGAAATCCAGGCAATGCAACTCAGGATGCTATTCATCACACACACACACACACACACACACACAGGTCCCTCTTATAAGATTGAAGTATACCTCTCAAGGCTCCAGTGGGGATTGAATTAAATGGAACATTGTACAGAGTGCCTGCCAGTGATATTTTCACTAACCTCCTCTTATGAAATTGTACAAATCTTGGCCGGTGCCGTGGTTCAATAGGCTAATCCTCTGCCTGCAGCGCCGGCACACAGGGTTCTAATCCCAGTCAGGACACCAGATTCTGTCCCGGTTGCCCCTCTTCTAGGCCAGCTCTCTGCTGTGGCCCAGGAGTGCAGTGGAGGATGGCCCAAGTGCTTGGGCCCTGCACCCATTTGGGAGACCAGGAGAAGCACCTGGCTCCTGGCTTCAGATCAGCGTGGTGCGCCGGCCGCAACACGCCTGCCGCAGTGGCCATTGGGGAGTGAACCAACAGTAAAGGAAGACCTTTCTCTCTGTCTCTCTCTCTCTCTCACTGTCCACTCTGCCTGTCAAAAACAAAAAAAACAAACAAACAAACAAAAAACAAATCTTCTCATTCTAAGCCTGCCCCCTGAATCCCAGCCATTCCTCACTCACCTCATGCAGCAGCACTGCCTGTCTCCCACCCTCACCTTAGATCTTACCAAAAAAGGGAACTTTCTCAAACAAATACTTATGGAGATATAAAAGTACGTTAAAAGTTCATGGAAGGGGCCGGCATTGTGGCTTAGCTAGCAAAGCCACAGCCTGTGGTGCAGGAGTCCCATATGGATGTTGGTTAGAGTTCTGACTATTCCACTTCCAATCCAGCTCTCTGCTATGGCCTGGGAAAGCAGTAGAAATTAGCCCAAATCCTTGAGACCCTGTACTTGGTGTGGGAAGCCCGGAAGAAGCTCATGACTGCTGGCTTCAGATTGTCCCAGCTCCAGCTTTTGTGGCCATTTAGGGAGTAAACCAGCGGATGGAAGACTTTTCTCTCTCTTTCTGTCCTCTGCCTCTCATAACTCTGCCTTTCAAATAAATGAATAAATCTTTTTAAAAATCTTCATGGAAATGGAACTAAAAATAAGCTGATTTTCATGAAAACATTTATTTAATCTAGATTTTTCATAATAATTCTCATAATTATTCATAAATAATTTTCATAGTGCATTTTCTGTCAAAGTTCTGAAACTCCCTATATATATGCACTTGAAAACTGCCTAAATTGTGTTCTAGCCAAAGCAAAAATCCTCATGTGTAGAATCCAAGACACTATGACAACATAAAGCATTTTACAGTGGGGCATATTTATCATGGTCATATGATTCAGAAGTATCAGCTAGGAGCTAGTGTTGACACAGAATTAAGAATATGGTATACCTGCATCTCAATTTATAGTACCTGCGTTCAAGTCTGAGATCAGCTTCCATCTCTAGCTTCCTACTGTCACACACCCTGGGAGGCAGCAGGTGATGTTACTACTACTTAGGTCCTTACAATACTTGCGGGAGATCAGAATGGAGTTCCAGCCTCTGGCTTCAGCCTGATATGGTTCCTACTGTTACAGACATTTGGTTCACGAGCCAGTAGATGGAAGATCTCTCCTCTCCTCCCCTCCCCTCCCCTCCCCTCCCCTCCCCTCTCCTCTCCTCTCCTCTCCTCTCCTCTCCTCTCCTCCCCTCCCCTCCCCTCCCCTCCCCCCTCTCCCCTCTCCCTTCTTCTCTCTCCTCTCTCCCCATCATAAATAGCTTAAATAACATTTTAAAGAAACAAAGTACACAGTCTGTTCAACAGTCTGCTTCTCATGAGAAGAGGACTAGTTAAGATGGATTCTGGTCTGTCAAAACGGATGAAAGTGGAGGACATCATATTGAGGGAAATAAACCACACACAGAAAGACTAATACTGTGGGTTCGCCCTGTGGGAGAGCTACAATTTTTAACAAAAGCAACTCAATCTGTACATAGAATGTTGACTCATAGAGGCTCAAATGGATGCAAGGGGAAAAAAGGGTTTGTTAAAAAACAAAGCTGGATGTGGTTCATTAATTGTGACAATATACTAACATGAGAGGTTAATAGTGGAAATGGGGTGGCAGTATAATCGGAACTCTTTGTGTTACTCCACCACATTTTTTTGTTTTGTAAATTTAAAGCTGTTATGAAATAAAACATTAGAAATAAATAAATAATTTTAAAAAGGAGAATCCATCAGAGTCTTGATGGAATTATGTGGCCTTACAAAACTATCACTATTCAAAACTTCACAAAGTGTTTTATTGGCTGCCACAAAACAGGTCTTTGTTTTGGACTCATCTTTACAAAAACCAAACCACAAATGTGAGAGAACTCAACCTCCTCTACTCCTCACATCCTTCTCAACTAAATGATATTCCAAGGTCCCATAACATTTTATTTATTTATTTTCCCCAAAGAACTTTTTTTAATGGGTACAATATTCATACATACAACTTCAGGAATATAGTGATTCTTCCCGCCATACCTGCCCTCCCACCCCCACTACCACCCAACCTCCTCCCTCACCCATCCCTAGTCCCATTCTCCATTAAGATTCATTTTCAATTAACTTTATACACAGAAGACCAGATCTATACTAAGTAAAGATTTCAACAGTTTGCGCACACACACACACACACAACTGTTTGAGAACAAGTTTTACAGTTAATTCTCCTAATACAGCTCATCGAGGACAGAAGTCCTACATGAGAAGTGCACGGGGACTCCTGTTGTTAATTTAACAATTAACATCCTTATGTATGACATCAGTGATCACCTGAGGCTCTTGATATGAGTGGCCATGGCTATGGAAGCCTTTTGATTCTACAATCTCTGTCAGTACTTAGAAAAGACCTTAAGCAAAGTGGAAGTTCTCTCCTCTATTCAGAGAAAAGTGCATCCTTCTTTGATGGCCACTTCTTTCCACTGAGGTCTCTCTCATAGAGATCCTTCATGTAGAACATGCTTGTACCCAACACGTTCTCATGGGCTTTTCAGCCAGATCAGAATGCCTCACGGGTTGATCCTGAGGTCAGGGTGCTGTTTAAAGCAGTTGCCAGTTTATGAGTCGGACTGCTTCCAATGTTGGAACATTCTCTTTTTAAATTCTATCTATTATTACCAGACACTTATTCTTATTTATATGATGCCTTTAACACTTAATCATAACTATATGTTCACTGTAAAACTTAATATGATCACTTTAACACTTAAGATGGCATTTTTAACATCTAGCTTAAAGGGATTTGGGGTCCCATGGCAAGCTTTTAAAAAGTACCCTTTTGGGTCTGTGCTATGGCATAGCAGGTAAAGCTGCCTACAGGGCTGGTGTCCCACATGGGCACCAGTTTGAGTCTCTGTTGTTCCACTTCCGATCCAGCTCTCTGCTATGGCCTAGGAAGTCAGTAGAGGATGGCCCAAGGACTTGGGCCCCTGCACCCACATGGGAGACTCAAAAAAGCTTCTGGCTCCTGGCTTCGGATCGGCACTGCTCCGGCCATTGCTACTAATTGGGGAGTGAACCAGCGGATAGAAGACCTCTCTCTTCTCTTTGCCTCTCCTCTCTCTGTGTAACTCTGCCTTTCAAATAAATCTTAAAAAAAATAAGCTTACCCTTTCAAGTAAATCAGAAGGAATGTATGCAGAATTATATAGCTTTACAATTAGAAACTTCCCCCTCCTTTTATTCTCAATCTTTTTACTGAGACCTATTTTCAACTGACTTTATATTAATATGATTAACTCTATGATAAGTAAAGAGTTCAACAAATACTATTAAGAAGAAAAAAAAAAACAAAAAACAAAAAACTGTTCCTCCACAGTCAAGACTAGGGCTGTTCAAGTCACTGCTTTTTTTTTTTAATTTTTATTTATTTATTTATTTTTATTTTTGACAGGCAGAGTAGACAGTGAGAGAGAGAGAGAGAGACAGAGAGAAAGGTCTTCCTTTGCCATTGGTTCACCCTCCAATGGCTACCGTGGCCAGCGGGCTGCGGCCAGCGCACCGCGCTGTTGCGAAGGCAGGAGCCAGGTGCTTCTCCTGGTCTCCCATGGCGTGCAGGGCCCAAGCACTTGGGCCAACCTCCACTGCACTCCTGGGCCATAGTGAGAGCTGGCCTGGAAGAGGGGCAACCGGGACAGAATCCGGCGCCCCAACCGGGACTAGAATCCGGTGTGAAGGCGCCGCAGGCAGAGGATTAGCCTGTTGAGCCACAGCGCCAGCCTAAGTCATGGCTTTTCAAAGTGTCAATTTGCTTCTGCGGATTTTACGTGTTCAATTAGTTATTAGTTATTACAGACCAGGGAGAACATGTAGTATTTGTCTCTTTGGGACTGGCTTATTTCACTAAGTATGATGTTTTTCAGATTCATTCATTTTGTTGCAAATGACAGGATTTTGGATTTTTTTTACTACTGTGTAGTGTTATATAGAGTACATATCCTATAATTTCATTATTCAGTCGTCTGTTGATGGACATTTATGTTGATTCCACATCTTAGCGATTGTGAATTGAGCTGTAATAAACATAGGGGTGCAGATAACTCTTTTATTTGCTGATTTAATTTTCCTTGGGTAAATTCCTAGGAGTGGAATGACTAGGTCTTATGGTAGGTCTATATTCAGATTTCTGAGATAGCTCTAAATTGTCTTCCATAGTGGTTTTACCAGTTTACATTCCCACCAACAGCAGATTAGGGTACCATTTTCCTCATATCCTTACCAACATTTGTTATTTGTTGATTTCCGTATGAAAGCCATTTTAATTGGTGAAACCTCATTGTGGTTTTGATTTGCATTTCCTGACAGCTACTGACCCTGAACATTTTTTCATGTGTCTGTTGGCCACTTAGATTTCCTCTTTTGAAAAATATCTGAGTCCCTGGCCCATTTCTTAATGTTTTGTTGTTGTGGAGTTTCTTGATCTCTTTATATATTCTTGTTATTAATCCTTAATCAGTTGCATAGCTTGCAAGTAATTTCTCCCATTCTATTGGCTACCTCTTCGCTTTCCTCAGGGTTTCTTCTGCAGTACAGAAGCTACTCAATTTGATGCAATCCCATTTATTAATTTTGGCTTTGATTACCTGTGCCTCTGGTATCTTTTCCAAGAACTCTTTACCTGTGCCAATGTTTCGCAGGGTTTCTGCAAGATTCTCTAATAATTTGATGGTATCAGGTCTTAGATTTAGGTCTTTAATCCAGCTTTAATGGATTTATCTGTAAGGCACAAGGCAGGGTCTTTCTGCATATGTAAATCGAGTTTGCCCAGAACCATTTGTTAAAGAGACTCTCCTTGCTCCAGGGATTGGTTTTCACTCCTTTATCAAAAGTATGTTGTTTGCAGATGCTTGGATTGATTTCTGGCATTTCTATACTGTCACATTAGTCTATCCATCTGTTTTTCTAGCAGTACCAAGCTGTTTTGATTATAACTGCCTTGTAGAATGTCTTCAAATCTGGTATTGTGATGCCTCTGGCCTTGTTTTTGTTGGATAAGATTGCTTTAGCTTTTCGAGTTCTCCTATGCCTCCATATGAATTTCAGCATCATTTTTTTCTAGATCTGAGGAGAATGTCTTCGATATTTTGATTGGTATCATATTGAATCTAAAAATTGCTTTTGGAAGAATGGACACTTTGATGATATTGATTCTTCCAATCCATGAACATGGAAGATTTATCCATTTTTTTGTATCTTCTATTTCTTTCTTTAATGTTTCGCAATTCTCATTGTAGGAAAAATTTATTCCAAGTTTTCTGATTTTTTTTGTGGCTATTGTCAATGAAATTGATCTTAGAAGTTCTTTCTCAGCCATGGCATTTTCTGTGTCTACAAAGGTTGTTGATTTTTGTATATTGCTATTATATCCTGCTACTTTACCAAACCCTTCTATGAGTTCCATTAGTCTTTGGTGGAGTCTTTTAGATCCCCTGAATATAGAATCATGTCATCTACAAATAGGAATAGTTTGACTTCCTCTTTTCCAATTTGAATCCCTTTGATTTCTTTTTCTTGCCTAATGGCTCTGGCTAAAACTTCCTGTACCATATTGAATAGCAGTGGTGATAGCAGATAGTGGGCATCTTTATTTGGTTCCAGATCTCAGTGGAGATGCTTCCAACTTTTTCCCATTCAATAGGAAGCTGGTCATGGTGTTGTCATAGATTGCCTTGATTTTGTTGAGAATGTTCCTTCTATACCCAATTTGCTTAGAGTTTTGATCATGAAAGGGTATTGTATTTTATCAAATAATTTCTCTGCATCTATTGAGATAATCATATGGTTTTTGTTCTTCAGTTTATTAATGTGATGTGATATTGATAGATTTGCAAATGTTGTACCATCCCTGTATACCAAGGATAAACCCCACTAGGTCTGATGAATGATCTTTCTGATGTGTTGTTGGATTCGATTGGCCAGAATTTTGTTGAGGATTTTTGCATCTACGTTCATCAGGGAAACTGGTCTGCAGTTCTCTTTTGCTTTTATGTCTTTTCCAGGTTTTGGATTTAAGGTGATGCTGGCGTCATAGAAAAAATCCAGGAGGATTCCCTCCCTTTTAACTGTTGTGAATAACTTGAGAATAATTTAAGTTAGTTCTTCATTAAATGTCTGGTACAAATCAGCATTGAGTCCATCTGGACTTTTTTGGATGGGAGGGTGTTTATTACTGATTCAATTTCCATCTCTGTTATGGACCTGATTAGGTTTTCTGTGTCTTTATTGCTCAATTTAGGAAGGTTGTATATATCCAAGAATCTATCCCTTTTTTCTAGGTTTCCCAATTTGTTGGCATATAGCTCTTAGTAGTAATTTCTGATTACTCTTTTTATTTTCGTGGCATTTGTTGTTACATTTCATTTTTCATCTCTATTGAATTGGGTCTTTTGCTTTTTTTGGTTAGTTGGGCCAATGGTGTATCAGTTTTGTTTTTTTTTTAAACCAACTCTTTGTTTTGCTGATTTTTGTATTGTATTTTTGGTTTCAATTTTGTTGATTTCATCTCTAATTTTAATTATTTATTTTCTCCTACTAGTTTTGGTTTTGGTTCACTACTTATTCTATAGATCTTTGAGATGCATTGATACCTCATTTATTTGGTGCCTTTCTTGATGTAGGCACCAATTGCTACAAACATTCCTCTTAACACTGTTTTTGCTATATCCCATAAGTCTTGATATGTTGTGCTGTAATTTTCATTTGTTTCCAGAAATGTTTTGATTTCTCTTTTGATTTCTTCAATGACCCACTGTTCTTTCAAGAGCATGCATTTCATTCTCCCTGTGTTTGTATATGTGCTACAGATTCCTAAGTTGCTGATTTCCAGCTTCATTTCATTGTGGTCCATGAAAATGCATGGTATGATTTTGATTTTCTTTGATTTTGCTGAGACTTGCTTTACGGCCAAATATGTGGTGAATCCTAGAGAAAGTTCCATGCACTGGTGAGAAAAATGTGTATACTTCAACTGTAGGATTAAAAGTTCTGTAGATATCTGTTAGGTCCATTTAGTCTATTGTGTTGATTAACTCTGATGTATCCTTGTTGATTTTCTGTCTGGTTGATCTATCCATTGCTGAAAGTTGGGTATTGAAATCCCCCATGACTATTGCATTTGAGTCTATGTCTCCCATTAGATCCCTAACATTTCTTTTAAATAACCAAGTGCCTTGTAATTAGGTGCATAAATGTTTATAACAGTTACATCATCCTGTTGAGTTTATCCCTTAATCATTACATAGTGCCCTTCTTTGTCTCTTTTAACAGTTTTTGTGTCTATTTAGTCTGATATTAGGATGGCTACACCAGCTCTTTTTTGGTTTAATTTGGCTCGGAAAACCTTTTTCTATCCTTTCACTTTCAGTCTGCATGCATCTTCGTTGGTGAGATGTTTCTGGTAGGCAGCAAGTAGTTTGTTTTTGTTTTTTAATCCATTCAGCCAATCTGTGTCTTTGAACTGAACAGTTGAGACCATTTACCTTCAAAGTGACTATTGATAAGTAACGACTTTGCCCTGCCATTTTTCCATAAGTATTCCTATTTTTTACTTTGGATTTGCTTTTTACTTTTTCTGGGAGATTTCCTTCCTTTACCTTCTTCTGTAGTGATGACCATGTTTCTGTGTGCAGCATATCCTGCAAATCCTGACAAATTCTTGCTATTTCTGTTGGTCATGGAAGGTCTTTATTTTACCTTCATTCACAAATCAGAGCTTTGCAGGGTATATTATTCTGAGTTGACAGCCTTTTATCTAAAGACTTGGAATATATCTCGCCATTCTCTCCTAACCTGTAGGATTTCTGATGAGAAGTCCGCTGTGCGTCTAGTTGGAGATCCTCTGAAAGTAATCTGGAATTTCTCTTTTGCACATTTTAGAATATTTTATTTATGTTTTACTGTGGAGAGTTTGATTACAATGTGTTCTGGAGAAGAGCTTTTCTGGTCATGTCTATTAGGATTTCTATGTGTTTCTTGTTATGGATGTCCCTTTCTAGAAACTAGGGAAATTTTCTGATATTATTTCACTAAGAAGGCCTTATAATCCTTTCTCTCTTTCCATGCCTTCAGAAACTCCTAGAACCTGTATGCTGGGTCATTTGATAGTATCCTATAGATTCCCAACAGTTTTTTTTTATTATTTTTCTAATTTCTTCTTGTTGTATTTAGTCTGACTGTATAATTTCCTGAGCTTTGTCTTCTAGGTTAGATGTTCTTTCATCTGCTTCACTGATTCTGTTCTTAAGGCTTCCCACTGCATTTTTTATTTGTTCTATTGAATTCTTCATTTCTAAGATTTCATTTTGATTTCTCCTTAAGATCTCAGTTTCATTGGAGAAGTTTTCTTTCATGTCATATATGGGTTTCATTAGTTCATGCATTTGTTTCTGGTTACTTCTAAGTAATCCTATGATCAACTTTTGAATTCCATTTCTGGCATTTCTTCAATATCATCATCTGAACAATCAGGTATTGAAGTGTTCTATTCATTTTGGGACGTTATGTTGTCTTCCTTATTCTTGTTTCTCAAATTGGTGCATTTGTTATTCAGCATTTGTGGAGATACTCATTGGTGTTTTCTTTGTTTTTTTCTTTTGTGGCAGCTTTTATCTTTGGACTAACTCTGTGTGGATTAGTGGAATGTCTGCTTTCAGAGAATACCTGGAGTTTTGTGATTTTTGTGGCCAGGGAGCTCTGTTCAGTTCTCCAGGGTAAAGGGCACGTCTGAAGTGATTCACCCAGGTTTGGCATAGTAAATCTGCTTTCAGTTGTTTGTTTTTGTTTTTATCAGATGGGAGATTTGTTCTTTTCTGTTGTAGACTCAGTTGAGCTCCTCTCCTCGAAGGTGACTAGTGCCTGGGTGCTAGCCCCAGTGGGTATATTATTCATCTGTTCTGCCAAAAGGACTGCACAAAGGGCCATGCAGTCCTTGGTGTAAGTTCAGATTCCCCAGCAATGCCCCTTACCAGGTAACAAGGGAGCCCTGATCATGTGGAGCCTCCCACAGTGACTGCCCAAAGTCCCAGCCACACCCTGAGACTTCCAATGAAGCCTCTGTGTTTTCACAGCCCCTGCACACAAGCCTCCAACAGTTATGAGCACCCTGCTGTTCTCCCCACCAGCCTTAGGAATCTCCACTCGGCTGGTTGCTGGGCACTGACATGAGCTGGTGCAGCTGTTACAAATGTCCAAAATGGCACCTGCCTTCTGTCATCTTGTTACAGGACACTATTGTAGTGTGGTCGAGGGTAGAGAAAACATGTCCCCTCTTTGTCTTTTCTCCTGTAGTTTGGCAGGTACACTATCCCCCACAGGGCTCCAAGCTGTATTCCTCTAGGCTCTTCCTGCAGTGTAATGCCAGAGGCTTTGGCTGCTACAGTCTAGTCTCACCTCACTGTCCAATGCTAGTGCCAAGGCTCTCACCTGCTGGAGTCTTAACTTGTGCAAGCCCCTGCCTCCTAGTAGGTCCATTGTGTCTCTCCAATTTACATAGTTTCCTCCACTGTTTTCTCCCTAACTCTTCCATGAGATTGCTGCATAACATTCTGAAACTTAAAAATCTCATGCACCTGCCAGCTTGACAAGTTCTTCCTCTTCAGGGAAAAAAACACCAACAGCCATTGGGAGAAGGGAGAAAGGATATAGAGAGCCAATGTTTTCCTGCCAATTATATTTTAAAGGCTGAGATTTCTCAAGTACAATTAATAATTTAAATTCAATTAAACTAGGACAAGACAAAAATCTCACTCAAAAGTTTTTAGCAACTTTAACGTATGTGCTCCCCCATGGTAAATAAAGGCCTTCTGCTGGTGCACGGGGCATTCCTTTCCTTCTGGTTATTTCCTTAGACAATCTTTGCATTCCATTGGGCTCTCTCCAAATCATGATCAAACCTGTTCTCTGCTAAGATCCTAAGAAGCTGTTCAATTCACAATGATATCAATAACCGACAGTTAAATGTTACCCCAGGTAATAAGGATCTCAATTTTAAAAGCAAATAATATTAGACAGGAAAGGAAACTTTTGAGGTCCCAAGGTCCTCTTGGTAATTTTCCACCTATTTGAAAAGATTTTTCTCTACAGCTTTCCCTACTTTCAATTACAATAAAAGCCCCTACTTGAGCTAGCTATTGACTACCCACTGTATTACAAAACATTTCCATCACCTGAGGGCTGTACCCATTAGAAAGTTTCCTCTGAAGGTGAACCATGTTTTTCAATGTCCTCATTTCTACCAAAAGTCAACAGTTTCTGAACTTTTCACATTCTTATCAGTCTCTTCTGAGTACAGTAAATTACCATGTATATGCCAGGAACTAAGGTAGAGGATTTAAACTGATCACAATTTTATTGATCATCATCACAGCACTATAAGACAGTCCTTTCTAATGATACATTTTATTTATCACTAAAAGGATAGTTATTAGTTACTTCTATTGAAAAAAAATGAGGAACTAGAGGTGAATGGATTGCTCAAAGTCATACATCCCTTAATTGACAGAAACACAATCTTGTCCACTCCAAAGCTTTCAACATCCTCTGTACTAAGATAAATTGCATCATACATTTTTTTTCAAAGATTTCTTTATTTGAGAGGCAGAATTGGAGAGGAAGAGACAGAGACAAAGAGAGAGAAACAGAAAGGGAGAGAAGGACCTTCCATCTACTGGTTCACTCCTCAAATGGCCACAACAGCCAGGGCTGAGCCAGGCATATGCTAAGAACTTCAACTGGGTCTCCCTTGTGGGTAGCAGGGGCCCAAACACTTGTGTCGTATTCTGCTGCTTTCCTGGATGCATTAGCAGGGAGCTATATCAGTAGTAGGATAGCCAGGACTTGAAACGGCACCTATATGGAACACAGGTATCCCAGGCAGTGGCTTAACCTGCTATCCCATAACACATGACCTTCATTCATTCTTATATTGAGAAAGTGCTCATTGTTATATATTTTTATTTTCTGTATATCCTATGTAATTCACTATGTAACATTATTTTAATATGTATGCATTATATACAATAAGTACAACTATGTGAATTGTCCTTTATATTATATTTAAATATATTAAAATAATTATTAAATGTGTCAACATGATTATTTAACAAAAATTATTTTTAAAATACTTATCAGCTTATCATTTAACTATGCAATGGGAAATCAGAAAAGGGTAGTGATACATAAATTGGGTGGGAGCAAAATACTTATGCAGGTCTAGAAAAGGATTATCAGTGGAGTCAAAGGGACAAAATTCCAATAAAGAGTTGGAACATTGACAAGAAAACATAGTGGCATAAATTTGTTGAACGGGTTCTTCCTCCAGTATGTCAAATGGATGTGCAATTACATCCTAGAGTCACTTAGTAATAAATGTAAACATTGATATTGGGCAATTCTCAAGAATCTGGAATATTTCCAGATACTAAACTTATGCTCAAGTTCCTTAGGTCCTTAAAACACTAGAAAGAAGCAGGTTCTGGTCAAAGAATGCCTGAGCACTTCTGGGGCTTGATGTGAGGAAGGGGTGACCCATGGAAGGGGTGACACCAAGGTGACACCTAATTAAAAATGCATAATAGTACCAGTGGCACCATGAATTCACTTTCATTAATAAACCTTGAGGGGTTAAATCAGGGAATGGGTTGCTGGGGACAGACAGCACAGGTAGATTGGGTCTTTCTCAACAGAGATGTAGGTGGCATGAGAAGAGAACCTGACTATGAATCAGGAAATTTTTAATTTAAGTCCATTTCTGCAACTCACCACATATCTGTCAAGTCTTGTAAATATCTTGAACCTCTCTACTCGTATGTGTAAAATAGAGGTGAAATGGCTCCTCTACCTACCAAGTTTATTGTGAAACGGCACAAGTTTTGTTTCTCTTAAAAAAAATAATGTGGTGGAAGGCATTGTAAATTGACCAAGAAAACAGGAGCTGATGTATGTTATCAACAAAGATTAATTGATTACCAAATGTTCTATGGGAGATACAAAGCCCAGCAGAAACTAGTTGTCTCAGTTCAAGCTGCCTTTCTGATAGGCTCCCCCAGTGGAGCTTTCCATGGCAAGCCCTTCCTTCCTCAGGGAAGTTAACTCAATGTGCCACCGTGGGAACAGGGAGACTACTCAACAGACTGGCAAACGATCAAGCAGTAGCTACTGGGGATGGAGAAACGACACCAGATCTGAACATTAACAGGGCACAGTGAGCCTAGAGCTTAGTGAGAATGGTTTGTGTGGGAGAAGAAAGTGCAAGATGGAGGAACTGGGTCTGTGAATTAATCCCGGCACACATGACTCTTTTATGAGAGTATTTCCGTCAAGTTAGTAAATAAAAAGTCAAGTTGTAGAGCAGTTTGGGGAATGAATAAAATACCTGGATTTAAGCTGAGTAGCCTAAGCCTCAGACGCAATGCCCCATAGAAAATTACATCTGAAGCTCAGGAGAAATTTGTAGGTGGAGGTTTGAAAGTAGTCGTATTATAAGTGATAATTGAATCCATAGGATGAATGCATGCACCAAAAAAAAAAAAAAGGAAATAAAAGTGAGAAAAGACAATGTGAGGTAAGAACTTAATACGTAGTTGAGTTTTGTGGAGATATTAAGTGTTCATTATTTTCATGAAGCTTTGAGAAAATGTGATAATAACTAGTGTGAAATCTCAGGGCTAGAGGATTGGTTTCTAATTTGATTTAAGAAGAGAGGAATTTGAGCAGGTGCAAAAGAAGAGGATAAAATTACATTAAAAGTGTTTTAAAACTAATTGAAGCAAGTATCCATCACTTTGAACTCCCTAAGTTTTAGTTGTAGGAAGACCTCAATTAGAATGAAATGTGAGCAGAGATATTAGTTCCCTAGAGACTCCACAAAATGCGATGGCTTAAAAAAAAAACAAAAACAAAAAAACCAGAAATTTAATCTTTCAAGATCCTGAAGGTCAAAAGTTGTAAATTAAGGTGTACACTAAACTACTCCTCAGAGCCTCTAAAGAAGATTCATCCTTGCTTCTTTTAGCTTCTAATAGTTCCTGGTGTTTCTTGGTTTGTGCCCACCTACTTCCAACACTGTTCTCCATGTTCACTTCTTTTGCGTGTCGTGTACTCTCCTTTCTCTTATGAGGACACTGTCAAATGACTTGGGGTTTATTTAGATGATGCAGTCTGATATCCTCTCAAGGTCTCTAACTTAGGAGCAAGAGCTTAGCCTCCTGGTTAAGATGACCACGTTCCACAGCATTGTACCTGGGTTCCAGTCCAGACTGGGGCTCTGGACTCCAGCTTCCCACAAATTCTGGGTCCCGGGAGTCAGCAGTGATGGCTCATATAAACGGGCTTCTACCACACTTAATGGAGACCTAGATTGATTTCATAGCTTCTGGATCTGTGCCCAGCCCCTCCCCAACTATTGTAGGCATCAAGAGAGAGAATCAACTGATGGGAGCACTCTCTCTCGCTTTCTCTCTCTTTCAATCTCTCAATCTTTCCCTCTTTTTTTGTCTTTCTCTTTCTCTCAGCCTCTGAGGAAGAAAAAAAGATCCTTTACATAATTATATCTGCAATATGTTTTTTTCAGGTCTTTCATGTTCACAAGTTCTGTATTGATGTATAATATATGTTAAATATTTTAACCATTTGTAATGAACAACATATAGTTCCACACTGTCTACAGTAGGCCTTCTTGTATGCAGTATATAAGAGTAATTTTTTTTTATTTTTTTATATTCTATTACTAGCAACACAACAGCTTTTGGGGAAAAGAGAAGTGATTCAAAATTTTTCAGAACACTAAGATGTCTACTTTGAAAAAGTAAAATTATAAATTTTTTTGCGGCATATAATATGCATGTATTTTCTAAAAGATGTTTTTCTTTATCTGCTCTACTTGGTACTAATGATCTATTCAATCAAAAATGAGGCTCATAGTTTTTTTATGAAAATATATTTAACACTGACATTGCAGAAGATTTATGTGATATTACTATTATGACTCATAATAATCATGAGGGTTATGTGTTATTACAGCTTTCTAAGGAATGGATTTATATGACTCTTATAGATCCATAAAATCAAGAATGTAGTAATATTTTTAAATTTTAATGCTTCCTGAAAAATAGGAAACTATAATACATCTTCAATTTTCCAACAGTTAAGCAAAGCTGAAGCTGTCACACGCCAGTAAAAGCTGTCTGTGTGGTGTGCAGCACTTTAGACCTCAAGATGTGAGCTCTATTATGCAGTTATCATAATATTACCTGTGCATATTGCATGCTACACATCTTAGGCTAGTCTTCATTTTCATTTCATTTACTGGATGGGCTGGGAGAGACTATCTCTAATATTCCTTCTTGCTTTTGTACTGTACATCTTCCAACCAATTATTGGCAAGAATGTCTGTATGTTATATTTCTTATTAGGAATTGTGCTGATCCATCCTCCTTATACCTACAGATTCCTATGACGTGTGACAAACATTTCCAAGATAGGTGATCATGATCAAGAGTGCAATCTGTGGCTTTTGAGCAGAATACAGCTAATTGTCCTACATGAAAACAGATCAATGATCTTGTTAGCACAGCTCCCGAAGCAAATGCCTAGACACAATAGATTCAAAATCTGTGTGAACACCAAGATTGATGTGCATTGTAGAATATAAAACTTGGGAATCTAAAATAAATCCATCTAAACTCCAATCCATTTTTTATTGGCTGAAGCCACTAATAACTTGAATCAAGGTAAGGTTTTAATTAACACTAGAAAGCATTCCTATGGTAACAGATGCAAATCAAGCTTACCACTTTTACTTGTGGTATTTTTTCTTGTCTGAAAGATTCAGTAAGTAGTCAAGCCACTCTATGTGCATGTGTGTGTGTGAACCTATGTGAGTTTAAATGAATATGAATATGTAGTGGATTCATTATTGTCTATATGAATCACATTTAAAATGTTGTAATGAGTATTTCTTAAAAGTGGATCTCTGACCTTCTAGCTAAGTCAAACATAAAAAATGAGGTGTAACTGTATGTTCATTAATTTTATACTGCCTGCCTTAAAGATCCAGCATGCTCTCTGTTAAATTTCAAAAAATGGCATTCCAATTTTCAAAAAGGGTGGCAAATATATTGCCTACTAAATCTCAATCTTCTATCCAAGTCCAGAGGCTTCTCTGGGCTCAGTAATCCAAACAAGATGTCATTCCTAGAGGGCCAGAAATATTGCAATTGAACACAAAACAATCTGGATAAAAGATGCCTTTCTGCTATGATATGTAATAAACCACAGGAACTTTTGATGACAATCAAAGACATAAAGGAACTTCCACAACCCCAGATGAAATCTTGCAACACCTATAGATTCATGGGGGCTTGGGTTATTTTCCTTAAATTTGAGTTAGAGACACTTCTATGGACATAGGTACACAATGTTCCAGACTTCTGTGGAAAGATATGACTTATATTTCTCCAAAGAAATGAAACTTCTCTTTTCAAACTTATTTCCACAATGCATTGTGGGCTTCCCAAATATTTAACATAGTATGCATCCTACTTACAAAGAATTCTGTTATTTAGTATGCTTGTGGACTTTTGAAATTATCTTTTCTTTCTATCATTTGTGTTTTTATTATAATTAATTACTAATCTTGATGATACACTGGAGCTCATTTGAGAAAAAATATCTGTCAGCTAAAAGAGGTAAATTAAAGTAGATTAAAAAAAGAGTCTTTGTTTTCTGAAAGTCCCAAGATAAGACACATAATTTATTCTTTGAAATAATCTCTTTTTTATAATATTTTCACCTTATTTTTTCAGTGCTGGCCAGTCACCCTCATATGGAGAAAAGAAAGACATGTGGTTTATTTTATCTTATTTTATTTCATTTTTATTTTATTTTTTTTTTGAGAGAGATCTTTGATTCACTGGTTCACTCTCCATTGCCCACAACAGCCAGGGCTGGGCCTGACCATAGCCTGCAACCAGAAACTCCATCCTAGTCTCTCATGAGGCAGGCAGGAACCCAAGTACTTGAGCCACAACTCCTGCCTTCTAGGCACCTTATTGGTAGTCTGGATGGGAAGCATGGAGTAGTCTGGATTCAGTCCAAACACACCAATATGTGATGTGGGCATAACACTGGCCCCCTAAGATGTGTTGGTAAAATTTGCATTGCTTCACTGAAGTTTTGCATGACTGGTTCTCAAGCAAGCATGTGCACAAGGCTTAGGGATTCGGTGCTGCTGAAATGTATCATGGGTAACCCAGTCAGGACAACTCTGATTCACAACAGTCCAAATCAACTTGAACTCATGACAGCACATCAGCTGGCCAAACTGAGAACGATTTCTGCTGTTCTACCTCACCTGGGTTACACCCTATATGTATAAATAATAGGTCACTTCATTTGTAGTACATTATGAAGTCTACTGCAGTAAGCTACTGAGTTATTCAGAATTTTCCTTTGCAGTTTGGTGCAGTTAAAGTTCATCAATATGTGAAGTTTCAAAAGATGCTCACACCAGAGTCTCAGACTGGTAATTTCAACAAGATGTAACACTTTATAGCATTTAACAATTTGGTGTGTATTGTCCTATGGATCATATCAAATCCTCACACTAACTCAGTACGAGAAAGAAGTTATTCTTATTTTCTCAAATTGCTTAGACCAAGAAACAGAATTAAGATGAAGGTCTTGCACATAGAAGTGCCCTAGTTGACACCTCAGTAACCTTCACAGAGCAGGAGAAGGTGCACAGAATTGGGAAGTGGATCGAATTTACTTCCTTCTCTTCATTTTCTGCCCCATGACTTCTTCACAGGGCACTACCCCACAATTTCTTACTGCTCTGTGGGATCCTCCCAGAGGGGGGGAAAAAGCAGAAGTGAGGGGCACAGTACTATCATATTTTAGAGTTTCTTCACAGAAATAATAAGCAATATTTGTAATATTTGCAATCTCTTCATGGGAGGCTAACAGAAACAGTGTTTTTGATGTGTTCACATTGAGAAATGAGCCAGCATGCAAGTATGCACTGGGGTCTGTGCTCTGGATACATCTGTGTGTTTGAATGATAGAATTTCAATGAAAGTTTCACGTATTCATCTACTTGGATTGTGCTTTACCATTATCATCAGGTGAGAGCTCTTCTTTCATAAACTGAATGGCACTTAATTTGTTACTTCTATTAGTGCCTGAGAATAAGAGATAATGTGCTTAGATTCACAAATATCTGTCAAGTCTATTCCACTCTTACTTTTGCCATACAAATTCTAAGCCTTAGTCAATAAATTTTGCAAAATTGACAGTTTTCAACCTGGCAGAGCATCATATTGAGTCTAATAAACAATTATGCGTCACAATAAAACGAAGGAACAGAAGCTTAATTAGCACATGCGCAATTAACTGTGCCCTATTTATAAAGCTGAAACTAGATATAACTAGATATGGATCATATTTATACAACAGGGAAATCATTTGCATATTTTCCTGTGGAGGCATATGATGAATTTCATTAGTATTTGTACAATTTTTGAGCACCTCTCTGTAAGAGCCATTTGTAGACTAATCGTTGACTCTCAAGCGCCCATGATAACACTTAAACTTTAACTAGCAACTCAAAAAGACAGCATAAGAGGAAAAAATAATGAGTTGGCATTCTTTCCCTCCATAGTTTAAGGATAGAAGGTTGTATCACTTCAAAATAAATGAATAATAGAGGGACAGGGAAACTAGAAGTAGCAACTAAAATCTAGTCAATTCTTATGGCTTCTAGTTTAGTTCTCCTTCCAGTGGAACATACCATATCAAATCCAGCCCCCAGACAAAGTACAGGGGACACTTTCTTTTCTAGTTGCTATTCTTTCAGCAAAGTGTGTCTCATTCTCCCTTTGTTTTTTGTCCTTACCTCTCAAACTCCCAAGCATTCAACGTGTTCAAACACTGACTCAGGTGTTTTTGTTCATCTCTTCCCTTATATCCACTCTTCTCATTCTCATCTGTCCCTTTCTACCCTACATTCATGTTTTCATTCCATAAAATTTTCTTCTGTGACCCTTTCTCTTTAGGTATTAATTAATGTATTAGACATCATTAGTGGAAAATATGCATACTATGGATAGCTTCACTAAATGTTTCTATTTTCATTGGATTATTAACAATAAATACATTTTATGAGAACAATTCAGTCTTTGGAACAAATAATACAGATGTCTCGAACACAAGAGTAATTCTGTGAATCACCAAAACCAAATCATGCAACTTAATGCTACTAAACTACTTCCTATGTCCTTCTAAAAGTTGGACAATATGAGATGAATCATGAACTCAATTTTTCAGAAGAATAAACTTTGAATGGAGGGCCTACTGTGGTTTGAATATGGTTTGAGTTTTGTCCCCTAAGGGTTTATGTGTCAGAAGTTTGGTTCCCAGAGTGGTGGTATTGGGAATTGGTGCAGAACCTCCAAGAGGTGGAGCCTGCGCAGTATGTCCTTAGGGCATTTGAGAGTGCGCCTCCAGAAGGGATTATGGGATTGCAGGTCCACTTTGGCTTCCTGCCTTGCTAGGTGGTCTCTTTCATACCTGCTTTCACCAGGATTCCATCCACCATGAGGCCTTCAGCAGAGGCCAGACCAATGCTTTACCCTGGACTCTCAGCCTCCTAAACATTTTGCTGCTATTGAATTAACTAAAGCATTTCGTAAGTGTGGAAGCCTTCACAAACACTGTAATTGATGCATAATAAAACTTTTTTTTTTTGGAAATTTGTGTAAATGTTCAAACTTTAATGTTTCATAGTATTTTCTCTCTTCTTATATTTTGTCTGCCATTATGCATTCCCATTTTCTCCAATATTTTCTTTTTTATCATTTTATTTTAAGATTTATTTATTTATTTGAAGAGTTACACAGAGAGAGGAGAGGCATCAAGAGAGAGAGGTCTTCTATTCGATGGTTCACTCCCCAATTGGCTGCAACGGCGGAAGCTGCTCCAATTCGAAGCAGGGAGCCAGGAGCTTCTTCTGGTCTCCCATGTGGGTGCAGGGGCCCAAGGACTTGGGCCATCTTCCACTGCTTTCCCAGGCCACAACAGAGAGCTGGATCTAATGAAGAGCAGCTGAGTTTCAAACCAGTGCCCATATGGGGTGCTGGTGCTTCAGGCCAGGGCGTTAACCCACTGCATCACAGCGCCGGCCCCTCCAATATTTTCTATTCAAGTTTTTCCATACTTTTAATTTTAAATAAATCTTACCAGAGCTTTGTCAATTGTATTAATATGGCTTCAAAGAACCAACCTTAAAGTACTAAACTTGTTTTCAATGTTATTACTTTACTTTCTAAACAATATTTAATTCTTTCCTTTCCTTTGGATTGGATGTGTTCTATCATTGATTCTCTAACTCTTCATGCGGGTGCTGAATGGCTTCATTTGCTAGCTCATATTTCTAATACAGCTTCCTCCATTGTGGTATAATAAATTATTATAAAAGCATCAGTATGTTTCATTTTTTTATTATTTCCTCTTTGACCCATAAATCAAGTATACTATGGAAAAAACTAATTATAGTGAGAAGGGAAACTGAATAGCAGGAAATAGCATTCTCAATATTTTTCAATAACTGAAAGATACTTTTCATTAAGAAATTTTGATTTTTTTATTATTTTAGTTCCCCTAATAAAATATTGCATGATGGAACCAGGATATTATTGGTTACCATTTACAGCAACCATAAAAACTGTGAGAATTTGAATAGACTTTGTTTCTCAGGCAAACCAGTTTATATTTTAGAAAAAGTAATGGCAGAGATGATACCTTATTGGCATCACATTGCTTCAGACTCCTTGGATTACTGATATTTATCTTATCTCCTTGACATTTTGGCAGTCTGGCAGTATTCATGAGAAATCCTAAAGGCCTCGTAGATCAGCAGACTTATGGAATCAATGTGGAACTTCATGTTAAATGCCACACTTTTGGAAACATAATCAATTCTTGCTGCAAATATGTTCCAGTCCCCGGCTGCTGACTCTCAGGATGCAGAAAGGGAAAAACATCCAAATATTGCTTTCCCTATTTTAATTCTTTGTTGCAAGGAGATTGAACTACCCTTTGATATTACTTTTCATGGAATTTAACTGTGAAATTAAATCATAAGTATGTTGAGAGGGAGAGGGACAGAGAGAGAGAGAGAGAGAAATAATAGGACTGAACTTCCTTTGCTGTATTTCATTGGTAGATTGAAATCACACTTATTTTGTTCATTTTTGACTTTGTTCAAGAAGCAAGGAATAAGTACCATGATCACTGCTATGCCCACATCAGACAGACAGCTCTGGAGACCTACAGGAAACCTAACCTTACAGAGCCTACATTCTATGATGAGAAATAATTAACAAAATAGAATGTAAAATGTAGCTATAATTGTTTTTAACCAAAAAAAGAAAGCAAGCAAGCAGGGCAGTATGACGCAGTGAGATCCTCTGAATGGGGTAGACACAAAGTCTCTCAAAAGTGACTATATTTAAGCTGATGTCTGACCACTAAGAAGAATCAAATTAAGAAAACACCCTGTAGGAACACAGTTGGAGCAAGAGAAACAGGGAAAATTCCACAGCAGGTGAACAAGACTGATGCATGCCAAGGGCATTAAGAAAGCAAACACACCTGGAAAGTAGTAAAAGGAACGTGTGACACAAGACCAAGTCTGAGACAGAGACCGGGGTAGGATCCTGCAGGGCCACATAGGCTAGGATAGGAATTTGAATCCAATCCAAGGTTATGGGAAGCTGCAGAGGATTTCAGACAGGGGACTGCCATTTAATCATATCCTCCTCATTATTCCAGCGGGCCCAAGGGCATGGAAGACGTTTGGTCTGTAGATTGTCAAAACAGTATCAACCCATCTTTGCTTTAGCACTACACAAAATTTGACTCCCAAGGTATAATTTGTAAGCTAAATGATATTATTCTTATACTGTGACCTGGGGAAAAGGAAATACTCAGTGTATCAATTTCAAGTGTCTGGATTTGAGAAGAAATTCTAATGTTCTCTAGCCGTAAAGATCACAGTGCATCTTGTAAATATTTCTCCAGTGTATAATTCCCTACTTGGATGAGTTTCTACCTTGAATCAAACTTCAGTCCATTATAGCCAAAGGAAAATGGAATACAAATTATGAATCCTTTCAAAAATAAAGGAAAAATGATATTCTACAATAAATGCAGAAGTCTGTGCTCTGTCATCATTCTTGCACCCAGAGATCATTGTGGAATGACAGCTTTGCTAACAGGGCATTTCTTGGTAAGGCCATGGTCGGCTGAAATAGAGCTATTAGGAAAACAAATGATTCTCCTTAGCATCTTTGCAGTAGCCTAAGTTTTATGCAGCTATATTATGCTGTAGCCTCCAGTGATATACAGAGACCCTTCTCACGTATTTTAAAGAAAAAACAGCAACAGAAGTTATTATTCTTTTTGGAATATTAAGAATTCACTAAAGTCATAAAATATGTTATATCATATATCCTGAATTTTTATTTACCCAGAGTCAATAACTGATATTTTATGCCACTTCTTTATTCATTAATTTATTTACCTGATTAAGTTTATTCTAACACTGCACTCTATTCATGTCTATGATTCCTAAATCTCCATGTTTTAGATCATGTTTACTTAAAAAAACAAATTAAGATATCTGCATCTCTCCTAATAAAGACAAAAATAGTTTTTCAAACTCTAGTTTGTTTTATTCCAAAATCAATACATGAACATGGCTATTTTTTCTAACTTAATGTTTTATTTTTGAGATGACATATTTTAAATTTATATTAGAATTAAAGGCTTTGGCCGGCGCCGCGGCTCACTAGGCTAATCCTCCGCCTGCGGTGCCAGCACACTGAGTTCTAGTCCCTGTCGGGGCACCAGATTCTGTCCCGGTTGCCCCTCTTCCAGGTCAGCTCTCTGCTGTGGCCCGGGAGTACAGTGGAGGATGGCCCAAGTTCTTGGGCCCTCCACCTGCCTGGGAGACCAGGAAAAACACCTGGCTCCTGGCTTCAGATCAGCGTGGTGCACTGGCCGCAGCGCACCTGCCGCGGCGGCCATTGGAGGGTGAACCAACGGCAAAGGAAGACCTTTCTGTCTCTCTCCCTCACTGTCCACTCTGCCTGTCAAAAAAAAAAAATCAAAGGCTTAATTGTTCTACTAGTAAAGAGCTCAAAAAATAAAAAGTGAAAACAACCAGCAGAAAAATAGGCAAAGGCTATAAATAACAAACCAATGAAATGATGTTCAACTTTGCTCTTATAAAGCAAATTTTAAAATAATCACAATGTTAAAACTGATTAGTCTATTTTTAAGTAAAAGAAATATTTGGAATTATGTACTTTCACAATTGGAAAATATTAGAAATTTACAGAGAAATTAGCAATAATAGAGGTCAGGATTTATGAAATGAGTCAGGAATAAAAGCCTGAATGGAAGCACACAATTATCTGTGACAGTGTGCATTGCTTTAATTCACTGCTCCAACCTCAGCAGCGTTTGAAGCCAGAGTCAGACCAGTCAAGCTGCTTATAGTGTTTGTGACAAGTACGGTTCACCTACACCTGGGACACCAGCAAACATTACACAAGTGTAACAGCTTTTGCTATTGGAGAATTCCTGTAGAAAAGAGAACAAACAAACAAAATAGAGATTTTGATTCAGAGTTTTCCAGGACAAAGTCCAGGCATATGCCTTTCAAAATCCAGTCCCTAGGAGGTTCTAATTCTGTCTTTTGCTAGTCATCGCTGAGCCCATCCCTCCTTTTCAAAATCATGCTTGCTGAATTTGTTTTCTTCCTCCTATTCTGGGTACTTCTTCTTGTGAAAGCTTAGCTCTGTGCCTAGAGTGCTCAGTTGTGGAAAGTCTGAAAGTCTTTTTTGGATTTTCTGGAACTGTTCTCAAAACAAATCTTCATTCCAATCACAATATCCAGGTGTTGATTTCCTTAGGAGATTAAAATAGCAAGGAATGAGGAACTCAGTGGGAAACAAACACATCCAGAGTCTCACCGTGAAATCTGCCCCTCCTGGCGTTCCGATGTTGGATCTCACTTTTATTCTGTATCCAGAAGACTAAAACAAATGGCTAATCTTAGGCCCTGAAGTCAGCTATAACAAACACAGACATTTTCTTCTTTAAGACACTTCAAAACCATGTGCTATGTTCGGCCTCTAGGCCGCTGCAATTGCTGGAAGATTTGGGAATGGCAATCCCGCCTAGCACACTGCTGAGCAGGGCGGTACGAGGCTCACGAGGCCCTCAGTCTTCTGTGTGCTGGTGACTCACAAGGCCGCCTGTCGTGTTCACTCAAACACAGCAGGACCCACTATGCAAATCGATTTCCACTTGACAGCCAGAAATACACACAGTTTCACACACTTAATTTTAGAATGTAATTCATGGGGCTCTTTCCCAGGTCCCTCAGCACAGCATCTGCTCAGCGCTGGTCCATATGACATAGTTTGACAGTTTTTATTGCTTTCCCAAGAGACTCTCTTAATGATATCAACTTTCCAGTTATCTTTTGAACATAAGTGTCGTGTCTGATGGCAAGCTCTGGATCTCAGTAGTGTTACACAAATAATGAATATCTATCATAGCTTCATTTTCTAACATATCCATTCAACAAATGTTTATTGAAGGATCTTGTGATTAGAAATCAGAAAATGACAAGAAAAAAAAAAAGTAAAAGTCGTCATCCCAGCTCCCAAGGAATCTCAGTGGCACAAATTTAAAGCTTTTTCTGAAAAATGGCAGGGAAGCTTGCCGTCTCTACCTCTGGCTTAGCACAAGAGGTTCTTCGACCTCGTATTGATTTGCCACTCTTCTCACAGTCCACAGTGGCCTAGGATCAGGAGTCCACAGCTCCCAACCGCACATCAGTGCCCTTTCTGTTGTACAAAATCATGGTCAAATTTATTCAATACCATTTAAATCAATGTTTTCATCCTTATTGCAGACATCTCTGAAGGTCCAGAGACAAAATGCTTGCAAATAAAAAAAAAAGGCTATAGAAAGGAATATATGCACTCTTTCTTTATGAGCCAAAAAGCATAGTTACACAGGAGGAGACTGCAGTAGCACCTGTACTCTGAGGACTTCACCATATTTCACAGACAGTATTCAATGATTCCTCGCAATAGTCCTAGGATGCATCGTTATGAGATTACTTGTATTATGTACAGCACCTTTCCTCCTTGGACCTTGAAGGTGCCTTTTACAGAATCAGACATAAAAGAAGGTAATTCTCATTGTGCTCCAGGGAGATGGAAAAATATATTAAAAATCATGGAAAGACCAAATTACTATTGGTGACTAGGGAAATAAGAGTCGTTGAGAGTTAAGGGGCTACACAACAGCTACGGGGGAAAACATCTTTATTCTTGCTTTTTAAAGCAACAAGCCCTCCTCCAACATACATACACAGGCCTATGTTCAGGGAACTTAACGAAATGAAAGCACAGAAGTAGTTAAGGAAAAATTGAATTTTTGTTTACGGTCTTCAAAAGTCAGGACAAGTGAAGGAGCTAAAGGTTTGCTGCCTCGCTATTTTTGGTTCATTTATTAATTTATATTTCTCATAGATGCTTTCTGTATACAGGAAGAGAGACTGCCAGAACTGACCATGCCAGGTTTGTGTATCGGGAAATCCACAGTAGCAAGGGTAACTAAGGAATTGTTTAAAGTCCTGAGAGGCAATGATGTTCCCCACTATATGCTCCATGCCAAGCATGTTGCAAGCAACTCAAAAAGTTTCCACTCAATAAGTGAATGACTTCCCTGAAGAGTTTAAAATGTTAAATGGTTCGAGCCATTTTTGAAGGTTTTCTGTGACATGACTTAAACACACACATACACATAAAATCACAATTTTATGAATGGGGCACTTACTGTTTTAACAGACTCAGTCAAATTCAGACAGAAAGTAGAGAAGGGTCTTATCTTAATAAAATGTCAGTGCCAACCTAGTTTGGAGATTTCTGTACCAGATGAGATGATTGAAGCCCAGTGTTGTGTTGTCTCATTGTCCCCCTGCCTCACACAAAACCCTTAGTGATGCAGTTTTCGGTATTTATCAGAGACAACTCAAAGTTGCTACCTGGGCAATTCATGATCATTGTCCACTCTTCCTGGAGTCTCTTTGCACTTTCCATTCCTGCACAGGCAGACTAAACCACCATGCTCATCTTCTGCTGAGTCAATCTAATCAATAGCTGATGAATCAGGGTGATATCTTATGCATTTAGACACAGAGAACTTAAATCAATTTCCAAATATAGCCTCACTTCCTTCTTAACATATATTGACTAAAAGCCATCTCTTCCTTCATTTCTTTCAAGCGTTTTCATAATATGTACCCATGTTGTAGTTGCATTGGGCTTTACAAAGTAAATTTCTCTTGAGGCTTTCATTTTTGTAAAAATAAACATTAGGGGCCTTCGCTGTGGCCTAGGGGGTAAAGCTGCCTCCTGCAGTGCCTGCATCCTATATGGGAGCCCATTCGAGTCCTAGATGCTTCACTTCCAATCCAGCTCTCTGCTATGGCCTAGGAAAGCAGTAGAAGATGGCTCAAGTCCTTGGGTCCCTGCACCTGCGTGGGAGACTGGGAAGAAGCTCCTGGCTCCTGGCTTCGGATCGGCACAGCTCCTGCCATTGCAGCTATCTGAGGAGTGAACCATTGGATGGAAGACTTCTCTCTTTCTCTGTCTCTGCCTCTGCCTCTCTGTAACTCTGCCTTTTAAATAAATAAGTAAATCTTTAAAAGTAATAAACTAACATTTCCATTTCTGAAGAAATACCATGTGACCATAGTTATCTGAATTTCAAGAAAAAATGATTATCTTCGAATTTCATCATTCTTAAATATAATGGAAAATACCCCTAGTCTCAGGAACATAAACAGGTGTTGGAATATCTGTAAAATAATTGTTCAGATATGACATGGTTTAAATAAATATCCAATGTTTTCTATTACTGACCCTATTCTAATTTTCACGAAGTGAAAATAAATAACTTAACAGAAAATTAGCAAACATCTATGAAACTAGTCAATAATGATGATCATGTGGATCAAATTAAAGTCCAAGGCAACAAACAACAGATTAGACTTTTCTTCTAAAAATCACAAAATTAAAGTTTGTGATAGTAACTCAAGGAGGAGTGTATATGTGTATATCTATCTATCTATCTATACATTCTTTATATATATATCCATATATACAAAACATGAATACCATAATCTAATGCAAGCTGGAAGAATGAGTCTGTTTATCATGTATTTTAGAAAAAAAATCTGGGATAATAAGTGGTCCACTAGCTAGTCTTACAGTAATAACTCAAAGCGAGAGCAACTTATATATATATTGGAAATAAGAGATTGAAATGGTCAATGGCATTGCAATTCTGTATATCAATAAAGAAGTTATAGGTTATTGAGTTTAATGTCATTGATAACATAAGGATGAAATGATGTGGCAAGGGGATTCTAGAATAAACCATCTATACAAAGCACAGCATATTTGACAAAAGAGGAGACATCTATTTATTGAATAGTTATTTCTGTTTCGCAAGTGTGCATATTAATGTTTGTAATATTTTGAGGAAACTTTATTTAAGAACTCACAAAAAAGAAAGCTATAGTCAATATAAGAGAAAATAATGGGAAATATAGGGATATTGCATGGAAAATATGCAGAAATTTGTAGGAAGAAATGAGACAGGCAGAAGGTGTCTGGGGAAGAAGGGATTAATATAGTGGAAACTAACAATAATTCCCCTAAAAGACTAAATAAGATAAGACTAAAACACTGTCTAGAAAGGGAGCTGGAAGAAACATTTCAGCAGAATTAAGGAGCATGGATAGTGAATAGTTTTTCCACTTTGGGGGGCCTTCAGGCCAACTGTGAGTATAGAGCTATCATGAGGCCATTGGAGACACGTCAGGCCTGGAAAGCATCCTACTGAGTACTCGTCAACTCTGCCAAGGGAGATTCTGTAACCTGGAGTGAATGTGGTCACAGAAGCCAGGCAGACCTGTGGCTCTCTACCTTCCTCGCCTTCAAGGAAAGAACATCAGGATTCAAGCAAGCAAGAGCCACACATTCACATTACCAGGTCAATTGCGGGATGAGTGATGTGTGACAGACTCTGCAAAGGGGCACACCCCCCTACAACCCTACAACCCCCTACAATCTTGGCAATCAAGATGACAAGGTTTTTGTTGGCCCAAATGGAATCCTCTGACTAGGTTATGTGACTTTCTAGTAGTGTACACATACTAGAATTTTATGAATGAAATCATATGGTCCGCACTTAGGGGACTGGATTAATTCACTAAGCTGAATTATTTCAACATTTCTTCATGTTGTTGTTGCCAGTAGTGTATTCCACTTTATGAAAAGATATTTATCAGTGCATCCACTGAAGGAATTTTAGTTTTCTTGTTTACTTCAAATGAATCTGCTATAAATATGTAAGAATAAGTCTTTGTGTGCTCTTAGTATATTTGTGTTCCAGTATACATGCTATAGAGTGAAATACCTAAATCACATGGTTAAAGTATCATGATATAATTTGTTTATTTTATTTTCCTGTTCATTTTAATTAGATGTTCATTAATGTTGTTAATATTCTCTGAGGACTACCTTGAATCTTATTGATTTTTCTTTATTTTCTGTTTTGTATTGTATTAATCCACCTTGATCTTTATTTTTTGCTTTCTTCTGGTTACTTTAGATGGCACTTTTTTCAACTTCTAATATTGGAAAGTGGTATCTGAATTCACTTGTATAAGACATTTCTTCTTTCTAAAGTAAATGTTTAGAGTTGTATATTTCCCTGTAAATACTGTTTTAGTTGCTTTCAGTAAGTTTCAAAATGTTTGATTTTCACTTTCAAATACTTTAGAATTTCTCTTGTATTTCTTCTTAGAGTCATGGGTTATTTATAAGTAGGTTATTTAGTTCTCAAAGATATGGATACATTCCAAATGTTTTTCTTTTTTTTTTATTAAACTTTTATTTAATGAATATAAATTTCCAAAGTATAGCTTATGGGTTACAATGGCTTCCCCCCTCCCATAACTTCCCTCCCGCCCGCAACCCTCCCCTTTCCCGCTCCCTTTCCCCTTCCATTCATGTAAAGATTCATTTTCAATTATCTTTGTATACAGAAGATCAGTTTAGTATATATTAGGTAAAGATTTCAACATTTTGCCCATATAGCAACATAAAGTGAAAAAACTACATTGGATTACTAATTATAGCATTAAATAGCAATGTACAGCACATTAAAGACAGAGATCCTACATAATTTTTTTTTCAAATTAATTAATTTTCTATGCCATTTCCATTTTAACACCAGGTTGTTTTTTTTCATTTCCAATTCTCTTTATATACAGAAGATCACTTCAGTATGTAATTAGTAAAGACCTCATCAGTTTGTGCCCACACAGAAACGCAAAGTATAAAAATACTGTTACAGTACTAGTTATAGCATCACTTCGCTTTAGACGACACATTAGGGACAGATCCCACATGGGGTGTAAGTACACAGTGACTCCTGTTGCTGATTTAACAATTTGACACTCCTGTTCATGGCGTCAGTAATCTCCCTAGGCTCTAGTCATGAGTTGCCAGGGCTATGGAAGCCTTTAGAGTTTGCTGACTTTGATCTTATTCCAATAGGGTTATAGTCAAAGTGGAAGTTCTCTCCTCCCTTCGGAGAAGGGTACCTCCTTCTTTGATGGCCCCATTCTTTCCACTGGGATCTCACTCACAGAGATCATTCATTTAGGTCTTTTTTTTTTTTTTCCATGATATCTTGGCTTTCCATGCCTGCTATACTCTCATGGGCTCTTCCGCCAGATCCAAATGCCTTGAGGGCTGATTCTGAGGCCAGAGTGTTGTTTAGGACATCTGCCATTCTATGAGTCTGCTGTGTATCCCACTTCCCATGTTGGATCTTTCTCTCCCTTTTTGATTCTATCAGTTAGTATTAGCAGATACTTGTCTTGTTTGTGTGATCTCTTTGACTCTTAGACCTATCAGAGCTATCAATTGTGAGCTGAAATTGATCACTTGGACTAGTGCGATGGCATTGGTACATGCCATCTTGATGGGATTGTGTTGGAATCCCCTGGCACATTTCTAACTCCACCATTTGCGGCCAGTCCGATTGAGCATGTTCCAAATTGTTCATCTCCTCCCTCTCTTTTTCCACTCTTAGATTTAACAGGGATCACTTTTCAGTTAAAATTTAAACTCCTAAGAATAATTGTGTGTTAATTATTGAGTTCAACCAATAGTACTAGAACAACAACAACAACAACAAATACTAAAAAGGATAAAGTATTACATTGTACATCTAAAGTCAGGACAGGAGCTGATCAGTTCATTGTTGCTTATAGTGTCCATTTCACTTCAACAGGTTTCCCCTTTGGCGCTCAGTTGTCACCGATCAGGGAAAACAAATGATATTTTTCTCTTTGGGACTGGCTTAATTCACTCAGCATGATGTTTTCCAGATTGCTCCATCTTGTTGCAAATGACTGGGTTTCGTTGTTTCTTACTGCTGTATAGTATTCTATGGAGTACATGTCCCATAATTTCTTTATCCAGTCTACTGTTGATGGGCATTTGGGTTGGTTCCATGTCTTAGCTATTGTGAATTGAGCTGCAATAAACATTAATGTGCAGATGGCTTTTTTATTTGCCAAATTAATTTCCTTTGGGTAAATCCCAAGGAGTGGGATGGCTGGGTTGTATGGTAGGGTTATGTTCAGGTTTCTGAGGAATCTCCAGACAGACTTCCATAGTGGCTTAACCAGTTTGCATTCCCACCAACAGTGGGTTAGTGTCCCTTTTTCCCCACATCCTCTCCAGCATCTGTTGTTGGTAGATTTCTGAATGTGAGCCATTCTAACTGGGGTGAGATAGAACCTCATTGTGGTTTTGATTTGCATTTCTCTGATTGCTAGTGATCTTGAACATTTTTTCATGTGTCTGTTGGCCATTTGGATTTCCTCTTTCGAAAAATGTCTATTGAGGTCCTTGGCCCATCTCTTAAGTGGGTTGTTTGTTTTGTTGTTGTGGATTTTCTTGATTTCTTTGTAGATTCTGGTTATCAATCCTTTATCTGTAGTATAGTTTGCGAATATTTTTTCCCATTCTGTTGGTTGCCTCTTCACTTTCCTGACTGTTTCTTTTGAAGTACAGAAACTTCTCAATTTGATGCAATCCCAAATGTTAATTTTGGTTTTGACTGCCTGTGCTGTTGGAGTATTTTCCAGGAAGTCTTTGCCTGTGCCTATATCTTGCAAAATCTTTTTTTTTTAAGATTTATTTACTTATTTGAAAGGCAGAGTTACAGAGAGGCAGAGAGAGAGAGAAAGAGAGAGAGAGGTCTTCCATATATTGGTTCACTCCACAGATGGCCACAACGGTGGGAGCTAAACCAATCTGAAGCCAGGAGCCAGGAGAGTCTTCTGGGTCTCCAAGTAGGTGCAGGGGCCCAAGGACTCAGATATGGACTTGGGCCAACTTCTACTGCTTTCCCACCCCACAGCAGAGAGCTGGATTGAAAGTGGAGCAGCCAGGACTCGAACTGACAGCCATAGGGGATGCTAGCACGGCAGGTGGCGGCTTTACCCACTGAGCCACAGCACCGGCCCCCCTAAGTGTTTTTCTATTATTGATCTCTAATTTAATTATGTTGTTATCAGAAAGCACACTTTGTAGAATTACAATTTTAGATTACTTGAGACTTAATTCATGTTCCAGAATGGGGTATACATTGGCAAATGATCAATGTACAAGATCTGATGTCGTAATGTAGTGGGTAAAGTTGTTGCCTGCAATCCCATATGGGCTCTGGTTCATATCCCAACTGCTCTACTTCCAATCCAGTTGTCCCTTTGTTCACTGATACTTTGAAAATAATTTTAGTTTATTTTTTCTATGTGTTTCCTCTTTTGGTTAGCATCTGCTGCTATTTCTTATAGATCACTTTTTTTTTTATTCTAATGCTAATCCATGTTAATGTCATCAGTGTATTCACTTAATCTTTAGCATTTACTTTTCCTCTCTTGAAATTCTATTTGGGTCTTTTAGACATTGTCCATATTTCTAAGTATTTCTAAAATCTTATCCCATGAAATTCATTCATAGTCACTATTTAAATATTTTTGTTTACTAATTTTGTCAGGAGTCATTTCTTGTTCCACTTTAATTGATGAGTTTTTCTTCTCAGCATGGGTAGTGTTTTCTGCCCATTTGTACACCAAGCAATTTTTTATTAGATGTTAAAATTTATCACTTTTACTTATTGAAGGAGAAGTAGAATTGGTATGTGTATTTTACTAAAAATTTTTTGTGCTTTCTTTTGCGAAATAGGTTATTTAAAAGCTATTTGATCCTTTCAGGTTTTGCTTTGTTTCATGGGATCCAGGGTTAAGTTGCCCACTGCTGAGGTGTCTTCTCACTGTCTAGTGAATCATGAGGATTTCCATCTAGCTACTGAAAGCAGGCCCTGCCTGGATGTTCACTCTCTGTGCTGCAATTTAGAAACTCCCCATCAACAATTACTGGGATCAGATCCTTTGCTTGTCTCATTTGTTCCCTTTCTTGGTTTCCCTTAGGTATAGTGTTCCCTTTTGCCGATGCTTACTTTCTTGAAAGTCATTGTTTTATATACATTCATATAATGTTTTATTGGTAGTTTCAGATGGTAGCATAATTCTAGTCCTTCTCATTCCGTTTGATCACAACTGGGTACCCTGGAAGCCATATACTTTTGATTTCACCTCACTGATTTTTTTAAAGAAAATTACCTATAATCCTTAACATTTTTGCTGTTATTTATAACATATCCATCACAGAAAGACTGTCCCCCATCAATGGATGCTGACATCATTAGATTAGAGAACATAAAGAATTCATTGAACTAAATAGGACAGGATCACTATCATTGCAACTAAAGAACATTTCCACAAGAGCATTAGCTCTCTAAGATTGAGAACAGACTCTGAAGTATTGCAGGACTAAGTACCTTAAGGGTAAGGAGTATTTCAGGAAGGAATTCTTATGAATAAACCTGGCATTTACCAAAGCATGTCAACTCTATCGACTTTTGATTCCTGTAATCAAGTTCATAGGA
The DNA here is from genome assembly GCF_033115175.1 of Lepus europaeus. Classification (NCBI taxonomy): domain Eukaryota; kingdom Metazoa; phylum Chordata; class Mammalia; order Lagomorpha; family Leporidae; genus Lepus; species Lepus europaeus. Next base: position 111,566,578 of record NC_084835.1, on the reverse strand, counting down.
TGTTCTTAGCAAACTTACGAGCTTGGAGAGGATATAGATAGCCCATTCTGGTGAGAAGATATGAAAATTGGTAACTCTAGGATTTATGTCACAAATAGGCAAAGTGCAGAACCACTAATAAAGAGAGAGTATTAGAGTATTATCAGGACATTTTCAGCAGTAGAACTTGTCCCAGAGAGAAATACGTTCTAGGCGCCCCTATATTCTCGTTTGAGGATCAGGGGTTAGGTACAAGAGAGTTCTCCAGAAAGGAGAGAGGAAGATTGTGAGGATGAGGAAAGGAAGAAGTGATTACTGACATCAGCAATCATGCTGACTTCAGGAAAGCTGTCTTCAAATGGGGGCAGGATGCAGGTAAAAGAGCCTGCCTTGTGCAACGTGTGATACAAGTGAAGACTTCTCAGAGTGCACATATCAGGGCTCTCAGGGAACCTGTCACCTGGAGATAGAACTTCTGCACATCTGTGCGAACCTTCCACTCCTCCCCGTGTCTAACTCCACATGTGTGGACCATCAGAAGCTTCATTTCAGCCTTTTTAGAGCAAGAGGTAAATAGCCCTTGAGAACCCACACGTTGGCCACTTGAGAAGCTCCATAAATGGAAATAAAATTCAGTAGTGAACTTCTTGAAAACTGTAGAACCCATACTTCTCAGACTGATCTGAAGTTATGTCTGCCCTCTTACTTAACACAAGAGACTTAGAAGTGAGTTTGTTAAGCCATTAAAATAAAGTGAAATCCAAAGAGTCTGCATTAAAAAGAGAAAGGAGGAAAGTAAAAGGGAAAAGTCCGTAATATAAAGACTTTAAAAGGAAAGGAAACTGTGTTTCAGAAGGACTTATTCTCTGAAGAAATGCTTTGTGGGGACTAACTTTGGTCTCAAAAAGAATTAAAACCATGTAGTCTGTTTCTCACAGTAGGGAAGTGCATTCAACACAACGTTGACTTGTAATGGGCCAGATCTGCCTCCTCAGCCCACTTTGATAATAAGCATATTTTAAATCATTTCAATCAATCACTGAACCCTATTTCCTTATGTCTGTATTCTGTACTTGGCCAGCACTGACACAAAAATGCACTGCTAGAGAATTCTTGTTATTTATCACCTGTTATTTAATTTTACATTTTCCCCTAATAAAGAACCACACCCACAATGTATCCAGTTAGGAGGCCACATTTCCAAACCAAGACGATATGTATCTGGACATCTGACAGAATTTCAGAAAGGTTGCATTAAAAAAAATACAACTTATTTGCCATACGTACCCTTTGACTGCCCTGCTGTTACTTACCTGTTTTCTGGAAGGCTGAGGTGATGATGGGCTAATTAAGCAGCCATCTCAGAACAGGCAACAACCTCAAAGATGTGCCTAGGGTGACAGAACAGAAACTAAAAGAATCTGTGTCTCTGACAACTCCATAAAGCTAGCTTTATAAGCGTACATGGGACTAAACCTATTCATAAACAATCCAAACTCCAGTCCAGGAAAACGCCAACAGGCAATACCGAAAACGTGCATATATCAAGCCAGAATCCAATTGATGCTATCAACGCAGAGCCAGTGTGAAGCTAGGGGTTCCATGCCATGGTAAAGAGATGCCAAAACCCAGGCATGCTGGAGGTCTGAGTACCCTTTCCAAGGAATAGTTTGAGATCAAAATGCAAAGGGAAGGAGTATGAAAATAAAGCAGGAAAATATTTCTGTGATCTTGCTATTTAGGATAAATTTTCATGAATATTAGCAAAAGTGCTATGCTCTATACACAGATATGCATTTCTTCCTTTTGTGCAGAACTTAATATCTTTAAAAACATTGATTTTCTGATGTCAATATGCAAAAATCTGCATTTAAATAAGGGAAAAAATGAGACATATCTTCCTTAAACTATAATATTCCCATATGATAAAATAAAACAGGATGTGGACATTTATATGAATAAAGTAAACCCATTTCTATACTTTAAGATTGTCAAAAAATGAACTGTGTGTGTGCATTTCACAGTCAAAGTGAGATCAAAGGCATTAGAGGATGCTAAGAGTGGTCAAAAAATAACAAAAAGAAGATGAGCAGCACCTCCATGGATGAGGTAAAACCATAGATATTAATAAGGGAGCTCATTAACTTATATGTTTCAGAGGAGTAGAATTTAGATGTGGTAAGGAGTGAAAGGACAAAGAACAGTCAGAGACAATGGCAAGCACAAAGCATAACCTTGGAAAATGTAATGATGGGAGGCACACCCTTAAACATTGTGATAGTTAGATGGATCCTACCAAGGGACAGCATGCTTTTATCTCAAGTCCCTCTTTTCTTTCCAGTGGCAAGTGAATGGTCGCTGCAGAAAGCTGCAAGGAGCCTTCACCTGCCCTCGCAGGGAGCCTGGCTGGAGGAGCAGGCACAGCACAAAACTGAGACTTTGTCTTTGTGCTTGGAGGGAAGCATTTTGTATTCCCAGATATTCCATTAAGATAGGCACAAACCTGGGTATTTGTGTTTTGATCCTTCATCATAACTTATAGAAAACAGATTCAAGACAAATAAGTGACTAGGGCATGCTACTTTTAAAGGTAAAATAAAGATACACACCTTTCATTTCTTTATATAGAATGTTTCAGCATCATGTGCTTAATTCTATAACTACTGCCTTGCATTTATAAGCTGGAGAAAAAGACACAGAGGTAAAGGTTAACAGGAGAGAAATGAATCAAATGAAGAACACCAACTACAAGACCACGCACCAATCTAAATATTTTCTAAGCATTTTGAACCTGAAAAATTAGCAACTGTATATACTGGAAATGTCACCGGAGGAAAGACTGTGGAAGCCTAGGGGTTCTTGTCTTCACTCAAGAAAGAATTCAGGAGCAAGACAGAGAGCTAGGTGATAAGACTTTATTGGGGATAGGGCATCCATCAGAATGGAAGGGACAGAGAGAGAGCGTGCAGTCGCTCAGACTGGGGGAGAGCGAGGTTACATGATTGAATGGATAGATTACACCTGGGCAGGCCAGGTGGGCAGCTCAGCAGAGAGGCAGAGGGCTGAGCACGCTGTCCCTTTTGGACTCCCTAGGTTTTTTTTTTGTTGTTGTTGTTTTGTTTTTTTTGACAGGCAGAGTGGACAGTGAGAGAGAGACAGAGAGAAAGGTCTTCCTTTTGCCGTTGGTTCACCCTCCAATGGCCACCGCGGTAGGCGCACTGTGGCCGGCGCAGCGCGCCGATCCGATGGCAGGAGCCAGGTGCTTTTCCTGGTCTCCCATGGGGTGCAGGGCCCAAGCACTTGGGCCATCCTCCACTGCACTCCCTGGCCGCAGCAGAGAGCTGGCCTGGAAGAGGGGCAACCGGGACAGGATCGGTGCCCCGACCGGGACTAGAACCTGGTGTGCCGGCGCCGCAAGGCGGAGGATTAGCCTAGTGAGCCGCGGCGCCGGCCTGACTCCCTAGGTTTTAAGGGAGTCTGTTTACCCACCTCCCCCTGTCCTCCAGGACAAAGGATGGAGAGTCCTGGCAGAAGGGTTTGTTGGGTGAAAATTAGCAAATCCTTCCCCAGATTTTCTGGCACCAGGCAGACTAGAGGGGCTTCCCTTAGGGATCTGAGAAGGTTTTATTGCCCCATGTTATCAGGTCAGGTAACCCATGTGGTCCTGAGGAGAGAATTCTCCAGGGAGCTTTCCTTGGGGTAAGGGCTGGGACCACCTGGGAGGTGATCAGGGTCTGGGCAGGACTTGGAAGTGGGAGATACTGGGCTTCTGGAGCTTCCGCAATGGGTGCTGGTCTTCAGGCCTTTCTCACACACACATAGGCTCAATTTCTGACTTGCTACCTAACAGAATGAGTAAAAGAACGAGAGATAATATAGGAGAGAGAGTGAAAGATGGTGCCAGAGCAAAGGGAGAATGCACAGAAAATCCATGAGGACTGCACCCAAGAGATCCAGATCTACAAAAAAGAAAAGGAAAGATTGTTCAGGAACTCAAAATATTTGGGTCGAGCCAGTGCTGCGGCAAAGCAGGTAAAGCCATGGCCTGCAGCACTAGCATCCCAGATGGGTGCTTCTTCTAGTCCCAGATGCTCTACTTCAGATCCATTCTCTGCTATAGCCTGGGAAAACAATAGAGGATGACCCAAGTCCTTGGAACCCTGCACTCACAAGGGAGACTTCTTGGCTCCTGGTTTTAGATCAACCCAGCTCTGGCCATTATGGGCATTTTGAGGAGTAAACCAGCAGATAGAAAATCTCTTTCCCTGTTTCTGTCTCTCTGTAACTCTGCCTTTCAAATAATTAAATAAATCTTAAAAAAAAGAAAAAAAAAAAAAAACGTTGGTCTATGTTATACAGTTGGACTTTCAGACAATTGAGAAGATGAGAAGGCAAAAATAATCACAGATATGTAGCAATTTAGAGTGTGGACACCAAATTATTCACAAAAAAACAAAGGTGGGAAAGAATTTCTAGACTTCTAAGATGAAAATGGATCATTTAATTGATATGAATTTGTAGTTGGTTCAGGATAATCTATCTGTCTGAAACTTACTGAGAAGATGCAGAGCCTGCAAAACTGGAGTGGAGGAATATTTTCCTTGATGTTTTAAACTTCTCTGGGTCTATAGTTAAGCAAAGGAGAAAAATTCAATTCTAATCCATAGCTAATACTTCCCTAGTAGTTAAAATTATTGCTCTTGGCCATAAAAGCTAGGTTTTGGATAATAGAGGAAGTTAGCTATGGAAATTCAGGAAGTCATCATATTTTCCCTTATGAGAAATCTTCCTTTTTATTGAAATGATGGAAGAGTGATCGAACTCAGGAAACGAAAAACCATACAATTATATTGAATTGCCAATCATATACTTTTCTTCTAAATTAATTAAAACATGTGCATGTATTTTCTCCTGAGAACCTACTATTTCTCCTAATATATCTATATATATATTTATATAATTTTTTACCACAAGGATAAAAGAGCTTAGACTTACATTTAAAACATTTTCACCTTCTTAAAATGTATTGCTTTGTAGACTAAATGGTAACTTGGAGAAAATTTTGTCTAACATGAAACTACTTCTGTTAATGTCCTTATTCTCTATTTCTTAATAGAAATGGGAGCAATGCTCTATGGTCCTTCTCTCCCAGTCTATTCCTTTGAAGTTCTAGTTAAACATTAAGTTGAAGGACACATTGCCCTTGAATCACCACCCTTTCCTCCCTAGAACTACACACAAATAGTTAATGACAACTAGACCCTGAGGGGTGGGGATGGGGAAGATAAAACAAACACCATGCTTGTGAATATTTCCACTGTTAACAGCACTCTATGACTATAACCAGGGAAAGGAAAGGGTTCTTTTTTTTTTCTTTTTTTTTTTTTTTCTCTTTTTTTGACAGGCAGAGTGGACAGTGAGAGAGAGAGACAGAGAGAAAGGTCTTCCTTTGCCGTTGGTTCACCCTCCAATGGCCGCCGTGGCCGGCTTACCGCACTGATCCGAAGCCAGGAGCCAGGTGCTTCTCCTGGTCTCCCATGGGGTGCAGGGCCCAAGCACTTGGGCCATCCTCCACTGTACTGCCGGACCACAGCAGAGAGCTGGCCTGGAAGAGGGGCAACCGGGACAGAATCCGGCGCCCCGACCGGGACTAGAACCCGGTGTGCCGGCGCTGCTAGGTGGAGGATTAACCTGTTGAGCCACGGCGCAGCCGGAAAGGGGTTCTTACAACACATTTTTTTTCTTTCCTAATGAAGATGGGAATTTTATGAGTTCCATGCTCCCCTTTCACCCTGAGGCACAAATGATACAGAGGTTGCCGTGATATCAATATAATCAGTATTGTTTCTGCTGGAGGTAAAGAATGTCATAGCTAGATAAGAACTCAGAAACCCCAGCATGGTTGAAAAAGGCACCAGGAAAGCCCTGAGGGATCATCTCACTAACAAGCCTTTTAAGGAGAAAATATCAGTGAAGAAAATGGCTCTACAACACACCATGCTGCAAGTTTCCTGCATAGATCTGATTGGGTGTGGCTATGTCTCCACTCACATGCCACCATCTCCCTTTCCATTCCCAGTGTGGCAGGGACCAAGCATGTCCTGGCATAAGGTAGGTAAGAAGCTGGCAGCTTGGAAGGTAATTGCAAAGGATGAACAACTTCCAAAGTGATTCCTGAGTGTGGTGTTTCCCTCCTCTTACCCAGAATCAGGAAGTAGATAGTTTTCTTTTAACCAAATCAAATGGGTGGGTTCAATGCACATTGACTAGAAAGTTAAATCTGCACCCCATGGGAGACCAGGATAAGTACCTGGCTCCTGCCATCGGATCAGTGCGGTGCGCTGGCCGCAGCACGCCAACCACGGCGGCCATTGGAGGGTGAACCAACGGCAAAAAGGAAGACCTTTCTCTCTGTCTCTCTCTCTCTCACTGTCCACTCTGCCTGTCAAAAAAAAAAATAATTAATTAAAAAAAAAAAGAAAGAAAGTTAAATCTGGATGCTCGTTCATTTTTGTGTGATTGTTACAAGAAGACTATCAGAATGTAATCATCTACCATTTTCTTTCTTTTTTTTTAACATTTATTTACTTATTTGTAAGGCAGAATTACAGAGGGAGAAAGAGAGAGACAGAGAGAGAGAGGCAGTGAAGAGAGAGAGACATAGATCTTCCGTCTGCTGGTTCACTCACCAAATGGCTACAACAGCCAGGGCAGAGTCAGCCAGGAGACTGGAGCTCCTACTGGGTCTCCCATGTGAGTGGTAGAGGGCCAGCACTTAGGACATCACCAGCTGCCTTCCCAGGCACATTAGCAGGAAGCTGGATGGAAAATGGAGCAACCAGAACATGAACAGGCACCCATATGGGATGCCTAACTGTGTCACAGGTGGCAGCCTAACCTATATTTTCTAACTCAGGTTGCCAAAGCTTTGAAGTTTAATGTAACTCCTCCTCTTGTCAGGAAGCTGACACATATTTTTCCAAATAAACAATAATATATGAAGGAACAAACATTTTCAGGCTCCTAAATTCATAGAATGTGAAATAGGATGTCCTGTAAAAAGGATTAGTGCTTTGTAAACAAGACAGAGTGATGGCCATTTGAGCTGTTGATGGGTGGTTTTCCCACAGGTCCCCTCACATCTTCAGGGAGGCTCACACTCAGGACCTAGTGAGAGGCATTTTAATCTCTCAAACTGTTCACTCCCTGTTTGAGGACAAGAGGTAGAAATTGTGTTTATTTTCCCTCGAAAACAAATCTCTGTTCCTGAGGACTTTGACAGATCAAACCACATAATTTCCAGATTGGGTCACATTGAAGTGATGTTTGAACGCAATCAAGCACCAACAAAAACAAGCTGAAGTCCCCCTAAGTCCCAGTCACTGTAGCTCTCTGTGACAGATTCATGCGGCTCCTAATCAATTTCACACCAGGGAGAGACATGCAGAGGAAGCATGCAGATTGGGAGCTGCACAGAAGCCTCTTGGAAAACATATGAAAACCAGCGCGTTCCAACATCACCTCTTGGTGCCAAAAATACAAAAACATATGCTTTCCCTCCTTTTCCTAAGTAGAGAAATTAGTTTATGTTAGACTGGTATCTTCATGTAGTTGTATATCACTGGGTAATGACAGCGAGTTTGGCATTTCTAAGGAATAGTTAGAGAAGAAGCATCAGTTGGTGATTCTTATTTTTGAGGCAAATTAGAAACAGTTTTATTCCCAGTTTCCTTTTCTTATTTAAGCAGTTTTTTGAATTAAGAATCAGCTTTCTAAATCATTAGCATTATGAATATTGGCCTAAACTTATGCTGCTAAATTTCAGCTCCTAATAAAAAAGTCCAAACATACATAAAATCTGATATTTCACATCCAAGTAGGAAAGCTGGATTTGCAAAATTACTGGACTAATTTGGAATAAACTTTGTCTAACACGGAGAAGTGAATCCCTGTGTCAGCTTCATTTACATGGATACTCACTAAAAATCTCTCAAACTGCTTAATCAGAATAAAAATATATTATTTAATGCGAGTTTAATGTTCTAGATAATTGATAAAATGAGAAGTCACAACATGAGACTTGGTATTTTTCAGGTGACTTTTCAGTGACATGGATGAAAGTATTTGATCAGATTATCTTCCATGCATAACAGCTGTCTGAAAATTCATTTTGCAAGTAAGGGAAAGTAGATGATTATATAACAATTCTGAAACTGAAATCAAGGCCAAATGTAGTCTCTACAGCACAAGAATAAAAGATTGAAATACTCACTATGATCTAATACTTTTATTATGGCATAACAATAAAATAAGAAATGTGTATTCCAATATAAATTATAATAAAGATCATCTGACTAAGTTGTCTCACTTAAAAGTAATGAGATCATAAATAAATCTCAATTATTAACATTAACTGGTTTGATTTTCTTGGGTTGGCTTCTCTATCAAATACATCAGCAATAGTTTAATTATCCAACCCAGGAAGACAGAGGACTAGAAGGGTGTGATTAAGAAACAACTCCATCCATTTTTCACTACACACAGGAAATTACTACACTAATTAACTAGGGAGAGATCAACCTCTTGAAACCCTATACCAAACTCAACACCTGAGAAGGTACACTTGACCAAAAAGGTACTACAAATTACAGGTAGGTTTTGGAGTAATGGAGTAGGAGTAGGTGGGAACTTAATTGCCTTTCTTTTTTTTCCATGCAATTTTACCTAATTTATGTCAGGAAGATAGTATTAACTACTTTGAAAAGCAAATCAATTAAATCTAGAAATGCATCTTCTTCCCCAATGCACTCAGAAACTTAAGCACCCCTTATTAAAAAGTATGATTTTCTCCATTCCTCTCTCCTTTTCTTCTCGTAATCCATCAGGTGATCTGGCTATGGACATTCCTGATTTGTTCAATGCATTTTAAAGTTGTCAAATTCCAGTGCCTTACTCTACTCAGTTCATCAGTGGAGAAATTTCCAATCCTATTTCTCACAATTACTATGGAATGAATTCTTTGACTACAGACAGAGGATGCTGGAAATTTAGGATTTTTTTCTTGAAATAAGAAAACAATGTCATAGATTTCATTAAGGTATTTTAGGTTGGTTACTCCTAGAAAACCTTTCTTTAATATCAGCAACCACAGACTTAATAACACTTCAAGTTAGACTTAAAATAACTGTCAGTTACTGTGTTTTTATGAATTACAGAAATAAATGAATTCATGAAACCAGTAATTATCTTGGCATACAGACTTTTCACACAATTAATCAAAAATTAAAATATTTCCTAAATTCTATTAACTAAAACAAAACTTTGAGTAATTGCCTCTTGAGCAAATATCAGATGAACTATTTTGAGGGTACTTAAAATAGAAGTAGTCGCTGGGCCAGTGCTGTGGCATAGTAGGTGAATCCTCTGCCCGGCACGCCAGCATCCCATATGGACACTGGTTCCTGTCTTGCCTGTTCCACTTCTGATCCAGCTCTCTTCAAAATAGCCTGGGAAAGCAGTAGAAGATGTCCAAGTGCTTGGGCCCCTGCACCTTTGTGGGAGACCTGGAAGAAGCTCCTGGCTCATGGCTTCAGATCAGCCCAGCTCCTGCTATTGTGGCCATGTGGAGGGCGAACCAGTAGATGGAAGACCCTCTGTCCCTCTCTTTCTCTGTCTGTGACTCTACCTCTGAAATAAATAAATAAAATAATAAAAAATATAATTGGATGTATTTTGAATAATTTCGTAAATATACAACCTATGTCCATAATACAATTGCGTATGGACAGACATAGAGAAATAAACTCATTTGAAGATTGCGGATTTATAATCTATTGGGAGAAATGCTCATCATCAAATCAAAGGAATTCTTTCTGTTTAGGGAGGATCAGCTCCTGAAGAGCTATGTCAGGTGATAGAATTAAATATATGTGTGTGTGTGTGTGTACTGGCTTACTTTCTATTCATTTGAAAGAATTACAGGTGAAAAGAAAGATTCAACTGATAGACTAAGTGATTGAAAATGGTTCAAGTGAACAACCCACTTCTCCAAGCCAATATTGGATTCCATAAGTACCATGATGGTGAGGGTAGCTGTGCAACTAGATACCTTTAAAGAATTTCATTTTATTTTATTCAGTAGGAGATGATGTGAGAATGTCTTCAGTTTTCCAATAAATGCTCTGAACATTCATTTAAATAGCTTTCATTTAAATTGTGTTAGAGGCAGTTTGAACAAGAAACACCTTGTGGTTTACTTTGAAGTGTTAGAAAATGCAGTAAACTGTTGACTTGGGAATGGTACACTTAGGGACATTGATCTTAAGTACTGTTAATGGAAGTGTTATCTAAATCTCATTCATGTAATGAAAATTTCTCCAGCTGTTAAACCACTGAATCTTCTGTCACTTTGATATAGAGGTTAGACTACAAAATGGATTGCCTTGTCCATCAAAATGTAGTACAAGAGAATATCTCCGTCACATTCGGGAGAGGAATGACATTGAAATATGGAATAAAAGTCAAAAGAATTTGAGGAATTCAGGAAAACAATAATCACTTACGAAGGATAGAGAGTAAGAAGAATTTGATACTGAATGAGCTGCTAGGATTTTTCCCAAAAGTAGTTCAATGTTGAGTTCTAAAAAATGCCAATAAGTTTGTTGAGAAGGAAATGTCAAAATTCTATTAATTTTCTTTCACTAAATAATCAGTTCAAAACACTTAAATTCAAAAGCTGATCTACCTAATTTCCACAATAGATGCCTGTGAGTTTTATTTGATATCCTAGGTTGTTGTTTTGGATTTCAACTTCATTATCTAAGTGTTCCTAAAGTTTCCTTCTCATGACCCTGAGAGAAAAAAAATTGAAAAAGTAGAAGGATAGTCTTCTTTATAAACACTGTATCTCAACATTCTAGGAAATGAAGGCAGAGTCGAAGAGGGTCTCTGTGTTCCTAATTGTTACAGAAATACAAAATGTCAACTATTTCACAATGCAGGAAGCTAAAATTATATATGGATGTGTCAATGGCAGAATGTATTTCAGAATTACAAACATTAAGTGTTGAAAGAAGTTATGAGGAATAATTCAACTGCTTCATGTTTTGTTGTTTTTATTGTAGTTTTAGGGTTTTGTTTTGTTTTGTTTCAGCAGAAAAAATGTGTAGTTCTGGAAAGATAAAAGGACTTATCCAATATTATACCCACTGAAAGTAATAAAAAATAAACTAAAACACAGATATCATCTTTTGAAGAAGAGGAAGAGGAGCAAGCGCTGGGCTGCAGTCAGTTAAGCCTCCACCTGCAGTGCCGGCATCCCATATGGGCGCCGGTTCTAGTCTCGGCTGCTCCTTTTCCCATCCAGCTCTCTGCTATGGCCTGGGAAAGCAGTAGAAGATGGCCCAAGCACTTGGGCCCCTGCACCCATATGGGAGACCTGGAAGAAGCGAGACCTGGAAGAAGCTCCTGGCTCCTGACTTTGGATTGACCCAGCTCCTCATTGCGGCCACTTGAGGAGTGAGCCAGTGGACGGAAGACCTTTCTCTCTGTCTCTCCCTCTCACTGTCTGTAACTTTACTTCTCAAATAAGTAAAGAATCTTAAAGAAGAAGAAGAAGAAGAAGAAGAATCTTGCTTTAATTATAATTTTGCTTCCCCCTTAAACCTATAATTAATATGACCAGCTTCACAGTCTCATTGTATAAATATTCATATATGCTTATTTCTTTAATTTTTCTAATTGAGAGAGTACCCACCTCTCTTACTGTTAAAATATCTATTTTCACCCAGAATGTCCCCCACCCCCTATCCATACCACTTTAGTTGTCCATTAAACCTTGGGGGTTTTCTTGGTCCAAAGGAAAGCCATCCTCTTCAGTTATAGGGATAGGGAAGTATTAGACGAGCTGCTCGCTGCTGCTTTTGCTCCTCTTATTCAGTGTTGCTCTTTCATGTATACTCACCTACAGCAAAGCTCTGCTCACTGTTTGGCCATGCGCTGCTACCATTGCTACCAACAGGAGTCACTGTGTGCTTACTCCTCATGTGGGATCTCTGTCCTTAATGTGTTGTCCAATGTGAAGTAATGTGAATGGAATGGGAGAGGGAGTGGGAGATGGGAGGGGTATGGGTGGGAGGGAAGTTATGGAGGGGAAAAGCCATTGTAATCCATAAACTGTACTTTGAAAATTTAGACTTACTAAATAAAAGTTAAAAAAAGAAAAATGCTAAAAGATAAATAAATAAATAGTTTGCATTTATCTTAAACATGAGGCAAAAATAAATTAAAAACACAACAATAATAATGCTATAAAACATTGATAATTGATTTTGTTTATAAATTTGAGTGTGAATGAAGATAAAGTAGTTCTCCTACATACTTGTATTAATAAACCTACATATTTGTATTAATTCTTGGTTCCTTTTTCCCTAGTGAGATTTCTTCTTTGTCTTTTATTTCCGAAAGTCCTTAATTATTATAAGAAAAATTATTTAGTACCTGTACAACCAGGTGCACCAAATCAGGATGTACAGTTTTCAGATTTCTAGTGTGCTATGTGAGTGTTTCCATGGCAAACAACAGAGGCCAGACACATCCCCTTTTGAGGAAGGAGCTGCTGCCCACTACAGGAATGCAGTCAGGAGATAGCCTCCAGCCTACGCTCCCTCAGGATCGAGGCACCTGCAGCAAGTCACACCTAACTTAATTGTCCACATTCAAGAACTGAGCAGAGCAGAAGTATAAAGGCCAAGATATTTCTGATGTCACAAATGGAAAGTACTTGGTCCAGACCTCCCTGGTGTGGTGACAGAGACTTGGGCTGGCCATCATTTAAAATTCACTTTTTCCCTCTTCCCAAATCCTGTTTCTTCCCTTCCGTTAACAGTATTCATTCACACCTTACATCTCAGCGCCATCTCCATGTCTGCTTTTAAAGACTCGAATTTGTGCTAGTCTTATATTCTTCTGACTGAGGAAAGAACACTTTAAGCAAATTGGTTTATCTCTTTTGTACACCTGCACATAGAAATGATTATTGTCTTGGGAACTTTGGCTTTAGCTGACAAAGAATTGTATTTTAATGTTAGACATCCACACACCAAACCACAGAAGAAAAGTTCAAATGACTTCTCTAGACATATCTAGAGATGGCATATCTACTCCAAATGACTTGCAGTTATTAATTTTACATCATCACCTATGCCATTAAATATAGTTAAAATTAACTGAATATATGCCAATGGGTGACCATAATAAATGTGTAAAATATAAAAACATGTTATTACTATAGTAAAAAAAAAAAAAAAACCTGTTATAGTCCTCAAAATATATGTTAATAAAATCAGCACTTTTCAGGAATGGATACCATGTGACAACACTTTCCTTACCTTATAACATTTATTTTTGAAGCCCATAGAGATCAAGAAAGTTACTCATGACTACCCAGGTAATAAATGGACCAGTTGGACTTTGAGTCCCTGTCAAGCGGAAGTGGGATCCCGTGACTGAATCTCCCCCAAGTTCCTGGATTCACTATTGGTTTACTTCTCCTTCCACTTTCTCACTTGGGCTTAAAAATCAATGAAATATATACAGTAAAAGAAGGAAAAATAATAAAGATCCCAGGAGGGGTGGAGAGATTTTGGTCAAAGGATGCAAACTTTCAACCACAAGAGGCATAATTTCTGGGGCTCTACTGTATAGCATGGTGACTTTACTTAATGGTATCTGTATGGGATTGTTTAATGAAATTTCTAGGACAACAAATCCTGAGTATCCTTAACACATGCACACACAAGCACACACACACAGTGCATGTGGTGAGGATGTGTTAACTAATTTTATTGTGGTATTACTTACACAAAGTATATGTTTATCAAGTTGCTATACAGAACACCTCGAATATATCAACATTTTTCTTGTCAATAACACTTCAGTAAAGCTGGGTACAGAAGAATTTGACTTAAAAAAAGTTAAGTATACCACAAAAATTACACTGTGGATAACTAAAAGAATTATTCATATTATTTAAAGCAACATATCTATGTCTCAGAGTACAGGTACCTAGATTACCACCACCACCATCACTCCCCAATTAGATCCTTCTTCTGTCCATTTCAAGTTTTTTTTCCTCCAATTTCCTAAAAATACACTCTTTAAAAAAAGATTTATTTTATTTATTTGAAAGACAGAGTTACAGAGAGAGATAGAGACAGAGAGAGAGAGGTCTTCTATCCATTGGTTCACTCCCCAGATGGTCACAAAGGCCGGAGCTGCACAGATCTGAAGCCAGGAGCCAGGAGCTTCCTCCAGGTCTCCCACATGAGTGCAGAAGCCCAAGGACTTGGGCCATCTTCTACTGCTATCCCAGGTGAAAACGAGAGCTGGATCAGAAGAGAAGCAACCGGGACTAGAACTGGTGCCCATATGGGATGCCGGTGCTTCAGGTCAGGGCTTTAACCTGCTGCACCACAGCACCGGCAGCTAAAATACACTCTTTAACTATGGGAGGACTCTTAAAATGTTGGAAATACAGTGCACTTCAGAGAAATACCTCCTGAAGGAGAAGTGGTTTGACTTGAATTAAAGAGTGTCACAGTGGCCAGATGGAAAGCGTAATTTACATTGAATTTTGTTTTCACTGATTTATCAACTATTCCATTGACAAAGAGAGGTGTGACTTCACAGAGTGCGAAAATGCTATTTTCTGCCCATAGTTGCATTAAAAAAATCAAACCACAGCATGTTCAAAGTCAGTGTTTGACAAAGCTTTGCAATCATGGTTGCTTATCTTCTGAGCACCTCCTGCCCCCGGTTCTTGCAATTCTTAGACATTGCATTCTATTCATAATTTGTTACATGACAGTCTACATGAGGAAGGACAAATCTGAGATTTTCTCTCCTCTGAGTTTGTACCTGGACTGTAGAAAGAGACAGTTCAGGGAAAAGTGCTTACATCTATATTCATACAATGCATTTCCATATTCTGTATTTCTTTCTTATATTTCCTTAAGGTTAGAAGGAGTCAAATCAAAACTGACAACAAAAGGGAAAAGAAACAGATTTTCACATATAGGCTGGGCTCTAAAAAGCAGGGCGGGTGCTGAACCCATGGTTTAGAAATGCTTGCCAGGGCACCCACATCCCACACTGCAGCGCCTGAGCTGATTTCCTGCTCTGGCTCCAGGTTCAGCTTCCTGCAAATGCAGACCCTGGGAGACAGCCCAGGTAGTTGGGTTCCTACCACCCTTGTGCAAGACCTGTTCCCAACTCTCCTGGCTAAAGCCAGGGCACATGGGGAGTCAGCCAACAGATGGGACAACAGGATCTCTCTTCCTGTCTGTCAGTTTCTGTCTCTGTTTCTAAAATAAAGAATTAAAAAAAAAATTGAAACAAATGATTCCTTTGGAAAAGGTGTATCATTTGTTAAAGTCCAATCATTTACATAGTACTGGAGATTCTAGGGTTTGAGGAAAGGAATTTTTAAAACTTATTTAAAATGGTCTAAATACCAATGAATATAGATACAGTTGTGTACATATCACAAGTAAGGAAATTAACACTTTTAAACATTAAGGATTTTGTCTGCATGTTTCACAGGTACTAAGTGATAGATTAGGAATTCGAACTTCAGTGCCATTGGTTTCAAAATCTACACATTTCCCAGTACAGCACATTGCCAAGTAAAGTTCCTGCCTCACCAAATAAAAACTCCTGTGAATTTTCTGGAACATCAAGCTTCACTACAGAAAAGTGCAAGAGATATCTAGAGTGTGACTAGAATTCACAGAGATGTCATTTTCTAGATTTATTCCCCAGATGCCAATTCAATTACATATGCAATAAATATCTGAGTTGCACTATTTATTCCATTCGTATGGGAAGGCAGCGTGATGATTATAAATGCTCAAATTGCAGAAAACTGAATCAGAAATATGGGGGCAGCACAAAAGCACAGACTGGATTTTTTTGAACACCACATAAACAAGAGGGACAAAGTAGCAAAGTCACGTAAGTAGAGCTAACATTTAAGTAAACCTAGGTGTGAAGACATCCCCAGAAATGCCAAACACAAGTGGTGAGAAAGGAACCATCCAAGGCATTCTAGTGGCGTCTGAATGAATGGAACAGGCAATCAGCAGGGCATAAGGTGAACCATGGGAATGGAAAATCTCTGACTCGCCAGTGAATTACTGGAAAGCAAAGAGCAAGCCAATCTGAAAAACAGCAAAAAAATGGAAGAGGATCACTCTTTTCAACAGTGGGTAATCAAAATGACAGAGTAGAGTTTGAAAGGACTGGAGCAGCCATCACACAGGTTCATTAAAAAGAAACACTAGCAGGACTTAATTCCAGGACAGGGACCCAAAGTGAAAAGAAACTGCTGAAAGTACATTCAAGACTGAAGCAGAACAAGGAAAACAGTGGGATTTTAAAAAAAATAATAATAATAAAAATAAAACTAAGGTTAGAAAGCATATGGAAGCATCAAAAGAAAAAACTTGTGTATTTTTAAACATTATCTGAAAATGACAAAATAGGGCAGCTGTGAAATTAGAAATGTTGGCCGGTGCCACGGCTCAATAGGCTAATCCTCCACCTGCAGTGCCAGCACACCGGGTTCTAGTCCCAGTCGGGGTGCCTGATTCTGTCCCGGTTGCCCCTCTTCCAGGCCAGCTCTCTGCTGTGGCCCGGGAGTGCTGTGGAGGATGGCCTGGGTGCTTGGGCCCTGCACCCGCATGGGAGACCAGGAGAAACACCTGGCTCCTGGCTTCGGATCAGTGCGGTGTGCCAGCCGAAGCGTGCCGGCCGCAGCGGCCATTGGAGGATGAACCAACGGAAAAGGAAGACCTTTCCCTCTCTCTCTCTCCCTCTCTCTCTCTCTCTCACTTCCACTCTGCTTGTCAAAAAAAAAAAAAAAAAAGAGAGAGAGAGAGCGATCCAACATTTAAAAAAAAAAAGAAATTAGAAATGTTACCTCAACTTTTACTCCTACTAAAAGACAAAGAGAATTAAATTTATATTAAAAAACAAGATTAAAATATTTACGTAAGTTTCCAAACAAAGTTACAATTTGGAAAAAGAGAACAAAGCAGAAAACACTCCTTAAAACATTGACAACATGCCAAGAAGACTTTTAAAATGAAAAAATGATAACTTATTAGTTAAAAATTGGCTTAAACTGTTTAATAATATGATGCATGACATGGAAAACAACACATGCTACAATCAAAAATTATTCTTGGAAATTAAAAATCCTGAAAACTTACAAAAAGCAAATTTAAAAATGAAGAGTAAACCAGGAGAAGTAAATGATTATTATTAGAAAACATTATATGATAAAACATTATATGATAAAAAGAAGATATCATTATATGATAAAAAGAAGAAAGGAAGAAAATTCCAAAAATTAAAAGAGAAGAGATGAAATCTAGATAAAGCATTGACAATAGGCACAAAAGATCCAACCATGGATAATAAAATGCTCTGAAAAAATAATTCAAGAAAGCTTTCTGAAACTAAACAGCAAAATTAAAAATCATTTTTAATTTTTAATGGAGACAAAATGCAGTGACTTATAAAGGACAAATAATTATGACTTCATCAATTTTTTACCACAATATTCTATTCCAGAAGAAAGGAAGTAAAATTATTAATATACTCAAGAAAAGAAAATGTGAACCACTGCTTTTATCTCTGGAAGTAGTATCCTTTAGTTCTAAGTGGCACATACAACCTACTATAATTTAGCAAGTATTTTCCCCTGTGAATATTTTCTATGCAACTAAAATTACAAGGGATCATTGTAAGCACTTGTGTTCTTCACAATTATAACAAAATGAGGTTAAAATGATGAGGCTTATAGACAGAAGTGACCATATAATTCACTATTTTAGATAAAATGTAACCATTAAATACGTAAAGAGAGAATTGGAAAACATATGGCAAAAAGGTGACTCTAATTTGTCGGATTCAGTGATGGTATACTAAAGAGTTCTGTTGTTAAGAATATTGTATGTAGGGCTGGCGTTGTGGTATAGCAGGTTAAGCCGCCACCCACGACACCAGCATCCCATATGAGCGTCAGTTAATGCCCTAGTTGCTCCACATCTGATCTAGCTGCCTGCTAGTGGCCTGGGAAAAGCACTGGAAAATGGCCCAGGTGCTTAGGCCCCTGTCACCTACATAGCAGACCCAGAAGAAACTCCCAGCTATGGACTTCAGCCTGGCTTAGCAATGTCCATTGTGGCCATCTGGGGAGTGAAACCACAGATGGAAAATAAATCTCTTCCTTCCTCTCTCTCCCTCCTTCCCTTCTCTCTCTCTCTCTCTCTCTCTCTCTCTCTCCACTTCTGTCTCTGTAACAGAATTTCAAACAGATACATTTTTTAAAGTATGTGTATATAATACGGAATAAAGGAAATAAATATCCATATGCTATTCTAATTCAGTCATCTCTTATGCCCTTGAAAAATACTGTTCTCAGCTCCCTGCTAATGTGCCTGAGAAAGCAGCGGAAGATGTCCAAGACCTTGGGCCCCTGCACCCAAATGGGAGATCTGGAAAAAGCTCCAGATTCCTGGCTTCAGATTGGCCCAGCTCTGGCTGTTGAGGCCATTTGGGGAATGAACCAGAGGATGGAAGATCTCTCTGCCTCTTCCTCTCTGTAGTTCTGCCTTTCAAATAAATCTTTTAAAAAAAAAAGAAGAAAGAAAAGTAAAGTTCTCAGTGAAATATAAAATACATATATTTATCAGGGAAATATTAAATACAAATTCAATATAGAAGAAATCAAATTTAAAAAGTAAAAAACCTGGGTTTCAATAGGAAATTTCAGTTGTAAATCATAAGATATTTTAATGGTGTTCAATTTCAGCCCAAGATGAATTAGCATTTCTAGGCCTGAATTGTGATCTTGAAATACCATATCTTAGTGAAAGAAATGGGGTTTCTTTGAGAGATGACTGACTGCACACACTGAGAAAGAAATGTGCCAGGGAGTCTGGAACTTGATGTCATACCAAATATCCAGGAAGATATCAAAAACTTCTATCATCATACTGAAAATACAAGTGGCAAGCTTCTGTCTGTTAACCAGGGTGGCAAAGCACTTACTTTATAAAAACCCAGTCAGCTATGAATTCCACAGCTATGATTTTCTGAAACTGTTTTATTTTGTAGTGGTGAGCTTTACAAAAGACACAACGAGGGGCTGCATTGTGGTGCAGTGGGTTAAGCTGCAGGTTGTGATGCTACCATCCTATATCAGAGGACCGGTTCAGGCCTCAGCTACTGCGCTTCTGATCCAGCTTCCTACTGATGCACCTGGGAGTGCAGGGTAAGGTGCCCCCAAGCACTTGGGCCTCTGCCAACATGGTTGGAGTTTCTGGCTCTAGGTTTCAGCCTGGCCCAGATCAGGCTGTTGCAGCCATTTGGGGAGCAGATAGAAGATGTCTGTCTGTCTCTCTGTGTGTGTGTCTGTCTCTCTCTCCCTGTGTGTGTGTGTGTGTCTTACTCTCACTTTCTCTATTACTCTGCCTTTCAAATAAACCAGTAAATCTCTCTTTAAAGAAAAAAAGGCAGCAGGACAATGTTTTCTTTGTAAAAAGACAAAAAGAGCATAGGCTACAGAGTCAAATGTACCTGAATTCTAGTCCCAACCCACTGCTCATTAACTGAGAGACTCGCAAGTTCCTCTCTAAACCTTAGTTTCCCGCCTTTATCAAATGCAAGCAAAGCAAGAACATTCACCCCCTGTAGCTGCTCCGAGGTTGAAGGGCACCAGTTTATGTACCGAGTCCAGTCCAGAGTGGCCCCCTCTCCTGATATTGCTTCTTTCCCCCAGCTCCTACCATAGTTATTATTTTACTTTGACATTGTATTGTCTCTACCATATATTACTGGTAATCGTGTCTAATTAGATACTAATTCCAGATATTTAGATAAATTGTATCCTTCTGAAGACCGGTTCCAAACAACCAGAACATGTCCTTCCACTCTGCAGCCAATAGCAGGAACTAGTACTCTTGCCCACGGGGCTGATTTACCTACACCTCAAATCCTGGAGCATCTAATTACACAACAGTGCCTCTTAATTCTGGTTAAGAAACATAATGATGATTAATATTTTGTGGGGAAATAGGCAATAATTAAGTTTTCAATGATGGCATGTCATTTATTATAAAAAGCTTTTTCCTTTTATTGAATAGGCACTCAATGTATTTTATAAATGATTGATTAGGTAGAGTTGACTTTAACAGCCTCATAGCAATAATAGGAACAATCTGATGTAGAAGGCAGTGTCAACATAAATGTCAAAATCAGAGGACACAGGTTTCTATAATAATTCCTGTTGAATAAGAATACAAAAGAGGATTTGACATCACAGGGAGAGACCAGGTCCATATTCAGGAGACCTGAGTCATGGCCCTGGTCTTATTCTAATAACAGCTACCTGTCTGTCATGGACCAGAGTATGTGTTCTCAATTCATCAACTTATTGTGATATTGTTAGTTGGGCACACCTCCATCTTACAGATAGAGAAACTGTCTCGCAGATATGGTGACCACACATTCAGTGCAAACAGGAGTTGGGAAGTCAAACCGTCCTGGCCTCAAAACTCTTGCAAAGGTAATACCTAAATTCCTTTGTAGTGTGTACATTCTGTGATTTATGATATCTCTTCCCTAAATGAATTTTTAGTGGTCTATTAACCTAGCAGTCCTCTTCAATAGCACTTTTCTTCTTTGTTTAGTTTCTGTCCTGCACCTGTCAGTTTCTGAAAACCTCACTCATTCCAGGACCACATAACCCAGAAAGGTCTTTACTCACAACAACGGCTGCTGCCATGCGGGGGGCAGGAGAATTTGAGAATCGAATTTGCTTTAGAGCCAGAGACCTTCCTCAAGCCCTTTTCTATATCTAGGACTCAGAGTCCTAATATTGAACTTGACTGTAATTCCTCATGCTGTTTACCTAAAGTAAATGAAACACAAACTGTGTTGCAGGAAGACAGACAACAATTATATTTTAAATTAGTCACAGGCTTATAGCTTCTGCAACTTCTTGTGATGGAAAATAACCCAGAGAACACTGTCATCTGGCATTAGGATAACAGGCTTTGAGTGAATGACATGTTTACATTGCATGATGGAACAGTTTGAATTTCTTCATTATTTTCTGTGTGACTCTTCTTAACTTGCCTGGAATTATCAACCCCGTTTACTAGCAGGTCTCATGTTCCTGCCTTCTTTTGACTAATGAAACCCTTATTTTCTGAGGTCAGGCCCTCATTACACTTTCTTGAACATGTACAGTCTCCCAGCCGATGGTCCTTCTATTTCTCCCTGATCTATTCAACTCATTAATGTCAGGTCTATCTTCCTGAGGAACTGCTCTAATTATGTCACCTACCTACTCTAAAAAACATATAATGTACTTACTGCTTCTACAGCAGAAAACCAAAATTGTTAATAGGGCTTTTCCATTCACCTGATCTGCCTTCAAACTCTTTTCAGCTTTGGGTTCTACTGATCCTCTTCATAGAATGTAGGCTAAGTTGACTGAATCTCTACTGTCGAGCTTAACTAAGAAAGAGGCTGCTGATTGCCCCTGGGTTCCTTTCTCTCCAAATGCCAGGACTTTGGGGTGTTGTTCAATGTTGTAACTGAGCTACATATAAGAAATCCCTGAGGATCTCCAGAAGTGTTGACTCTTTGACTCAGCACGATATATGATAACAGCTTGATTCTGTGTCATGTCATACTTTGAAGTATGCTGATTTTGGTATTTTTGTTCTGAATTTTAGCCTAGAAGATATGGGGGCAGTAACAGAACATAGAAACCGGCACACAACTGGGCAATGGATTCCAAGAAGAATGACAGACATGCTGTTCTTAACTATCATCCCAAGGGTCCACATGTGACAACTTCACTGCCCACAAACTTCGATGCCTTGGCCTGCAATAAAAGAAAAAAAAATTAAAATTAAGATAATAAACCTCTCACTGTAGAACCTACAATGACACTCCAGCTCTTTAAAACAAGCCAGCGAACAAGCTATGAGTTAATAGTAACATTCAAATGCTTTAGGTCCAGAACTCTTGAATAAATAATTTCTCCAAGTGTAATTTTAAGGAAAACAATTCCCCTTATTCTCAAGTTCTACAGTTCATTTTTAATAATTTTGCCCAAAGTTCACATAAAACAAATGAGGACTTTTGGAAAAGGAGCATTCCTACCTCCAAAGCTCAAGGTAGCCCTGGTTGCTTACCAACTAAGTTATACGGAACAACGCAGAAGGAAACTAATGTGTCCTTGGAACCCTTTGAGCGTTTTTTAGAAGTAGAAGGTAAAATAACTGCTCCAAACCACCAAGCACAAATGCATCTTGAGCCTGACATAGCTTTAATAATGTATTAGAAAAACACAGTGTCGGCCTAGGAGGAGCAATGGGGGGCATTTTATTAAGTGAGAAAGAAGATTTATAGATAAATCACTAAAGAAGAGTTACAGTGAATCATGTGTTTGCTAACAAAAGGTGCAGAGGACAATATTTTGTCTCTGCTTTGTCAACATCTAATGCCCATTTATCTCTGTTACACTACTCATACATAGTCACAATCACTCTATAAATTCATCACCGCGGATTGTAAAGCTTGAGACAAGGTCAGAAAGCTTATGAAAACAGTCAGTAATCTATTCCGCTGAGGGCTGAGAAATGTTAATGGTGGTAACCTGCAGCACTGGGGACCCAGTTTCTATTAAAAGGGGGGGGGGGGGTTTGGGAACAGCCATCCGTCATCATCAGTGGCCCATCCTGAAAAACTCTGCTGGCCTGAGAAGCTAAAGAAAACGTGGGATGGAGCAAAACTGCGAGCAAACAGCTGCCTCTGAATTGTGCTGGAAGGCGGGCCAGAGCGAGCTCCCACGAGAGCCCTGCGACGCATACCCAAGAGAACGGAGACGTCTGACGTCATCACGGCCACACAGGCTGCCTTGTGACGCGTACCCAAGAGAACGGAGACGTCTGACGTCATCACGGCCACACAGGCTGCCTTGTGACGCGTACCCAAGAGAACAGAGACGTCTCCACGTCATCACGGCCACACAGGCTGCCTTGTGACACGTACCCAAGAGAACAGAGACGTCTCGACGTCATCACGGCCACACAGGCTGCCTTGTGACGCGTACCCAAGAGAACAGAGACGTCTCCACGTCATCACGGCCACACAGGCTGCCTTGTGACGCGTACCCAAGAGAACGGAGACGTCTCGACGTCATCACGGCCACACAGGCTGCCTTGTGACGCGTACCCAAGAGAACGGAGACGTCTCGACGTCATCACGGCCACACAGGCTGCCGTGTGCCCCATGCTAACTCCAACCAACCAGCAGCACTCACCTTTGTTTCCTTTATCTGGGGCTACCTCTGAACCATAGCCCCCAGTTTTCTGTCTTATAGGTTAGAAATTCAGTGGAAATGTATAGTATTGAAAAACCATGCATGAATTTCAACTTTTTGGCACCAAGACAAACTTATCTTTAATTCCATTTTCTAGGAACCTTCTGAAGTACCTCTGCATGTTATTAAAAATTGTTGTATAACAATCCCCCTTTATAGATCATTCTGCAAGTTCAATAATAACCACTTTAGCACTAGGAGTCAGATTTAAGGCTAATTTTCAGTTTTAATTTCCAAATAACATCAAAATCCATTCCAATTTGCTTTCAGAAATGTACTCTTTTCTATAATTTCATTTTGGATTTGGGTGTTTGGGGGTAGTGCATAATTTCTTCTGTAATCTGATCACCACCTGTCAATCTTCAGCAGCTCCTCCAGGTGTTTCCTCAGTAACTTCTGGGCATTGCACACAAACACCTCCTTCCTCACGTAATTCTACTCTGCACTCAGCTATGCCATGACCTTCCTGCCTTTTCTCCACCCAGAGATAAGGCAGGGCTGGTGGTAATTTGTAAAGATTAAAAAAGGTCTACTGAAGACCGGGACTGGGGAGATGAGGAGAAGTAATCACAGAGAATCCAACTCAGCATCAGAATAGAGCTTCACCCATCACTGTCCTCAAAGCTCAAGTCCCTCTGTTGTCCCCCTCCTCTGAGTTCAGTGGCCTGTCTCCTTTAACCACAACTAGGGTCTCTGAACTAGATGAACTGTTTCATCCCTGCTCTCCTTGTCAATTTCAAGAGCACCAAACACCAGCTTCCAGATTTCATTCAATTAAAAAGCACAAAAACAGAATATTCTCCATATCAAGATAATTCTTTCTCATTAATTTGCGGAATGATTTTAGGACTGCTTGGTCCAGAGCTTCATTTTCTTTTTCTTGCTTTTCTCTGAGGCCCAGTCATGTGTTTTTTCCCAAATCAAAATCTACACAGGAAAGTGAAGTAAGATTTTCAAGTATCAGAAGACAAAGAAACAGCAGTCTTTGAAATAAATTTCACCCAATTGCTTCATGGAGAAGGCCAAGAATTAGGCAGGGGTCTGATCAAGGTCACTAGGCTGCCCTCATCAGCAGCAGTTCTCTAAGTAGGAGGGTGATTTTGTTGGAAAAAAAAAATAGAAAAAGCATTTCCTCTTTTCCACAGAAAATCTTTCCAGGGTGTTATGGCTTATTTTCCCTTCACATTACATAAATGTGGTCTGGCTTTGAAAATAAGTCTTACTGAGGACATTTACGTCTTTATTCATTCAGTGATTTTATTGTGTATATCTTGTAAGTCAAGCACTATGCTTAGTACTGTAGGACAATAGAATCAAAGAGAAATACGGGGACCATAGCACAAAGGCCTCGTAGGACATGTTACATATACATCCATTGAACAATTGCCATTCAAGAAGTAGGAAAACAGAGGCATTTCTTTTAAAATATTTATTTTCATTTTATTTGAAAGGCAGAAAGAGGTAGAGAGCGAGAGAGGTCTTTCACCTGCTGGTTCACTCCCCAAATGCCTGGAACTTTCAGGGCTAAGCCAAGCCAAAGCCAGGCCAAAGCAAAGAACCTAGAACTATGTCTAAGTCTCCCTCTAGGGTGGCAGGGAGCTAAGTACCTGGGCCGTTATCTGCTACTTCCTAAAATATTCATTATCCAGAGGCTGGAATCAGGAGCAGAGTTGTTATTCAAACCCAAGCACTAAGTTATGTCTTAACTGTGGTGCCAAATGCCTGCCCTGAATGATACTTTTCTTTAAAGATTCATTCATTTATTTGAAAGTCAGAGTTATACAGAGAGAGTAGGAGAGGCAGACACACACACACACACACACAGGTCTTCCATCTGCTGGTTCACTCCCCAGTTGGTGGCAACAGCCAAACCTGAACCAATCCGAAGCCAGGAGCCAGGAGCTTCTTCCATGTCTCCCACACAGGTACAGGGGCCCAAGGACTTGGGCCAATCTCTACTGTTTTCCCAGGCCATAGCAGAGAGCTGAATCAGAAGTGGAGCAGCCAGGAATAGAACCAACGCCCATATGGGCTGCCAGCACTGCAGGCAGCAGCTTCACCACAGTGCCGGTCACTGTAAGCAATCTTTTAAAAACACATGTTTTCAGGGCCAGCACCATGGTGCAGAAGGTCAGTCATCTGCCTGTGGCACTGGCATCCCATATGGGCATCGTTAATAGTTCTAGCTGCTCCTCTGCAATCCAGCTCTCTGCTGTGGCCTGGGATAGCAATAGAAGATGGCGCCAGTGCTTGGGCCCCTGCACCTGCACCAACATGGGAGACTAGGAAGAAGCACCTGGCTCCTGGCTTCAGATCAGCACAGCTCTGGCCATTGTGGCCATTTGTGGAGTGAACCAATGGATGGAACACCTTTCTCTCTGTCTCTCCCTCTGTCTATAACTCTACGTCTCAAATAAATAAATAAAATCTTTAAAAAACACATATGTTTTCAATAAATTTCTCACATCCTCTACTGAAAGAGACAAAATGGAACAGGAAAAAATAGGAAAGAAAAATCCTTCCACTATATGTAAGAACAAAGGGCAAAATCATTTCCATTGACATCATACATCTGAATTTTATCTTTTAAGATGAAAAATGACATAGTGTGGTTTCTGTGGGCAAAGAGAAAAAAGAAAGTGAGAATATTCTACCTTATAAATGTAAAAAGAAAAACATAGAATGATAACAGTATAAAATGGACTAACCACAATTTTTAAGTAACATCAAAGTGCTAGAAATCTAGCAGGGACCCTTTAGCCATTTCAGAAAAATATTGGTAATATATGGCTGGATCCAACTGGCCCTGATGACTCTTGAAAATATATCATAATCTAATCTAGAGTAGCAGGTGAGGCTCCATCTGTACCATGCCCATGTATCACCAACTGACATGCTAAAATAAATTATGCAATTAAGCAGTTTTGCTCAATGTATTTTTTTATAAAAATGAATCCTATTGTTGATGCCTAAAGATGTTTCAAAATTTATTTCAGCAAGCTCTTCTCAATGCCATGTGCACATGCATGAAACACTGCAACCCCCATACTTTGGTAGACTGACATGAGGTAAAAGAAAACAAGCTTAGAATCACCCCTGTGAACCTCCAAAGACAATCAGGAGATTCCACATGAATTGTGCAAATTTAAAACTTATTTTCTTGAATCAACTCAACCTAGTATTCAGGCCTGTATTTCAATCAATACTGGCAAGATAAAACCAATAGCATCAACAGTTGAATGTTACCTAGCCATTCAGTCTAACTTTTTACTGCTGAATTTGAATTTGATCAGGTGTGGATTTCAACTCAGTTGTATCATCATTCTTGCCTTGTAGATCATCCCTTTTTGTCCACAGTACTAATTTCAAAAATGCTGGATCAGAGGAGACCTTATTCAGTATCATGGCATTGAGAAAGAGGTGTCTGGTCTACATGCCTTTCTTGGGTCCTCACTGGCCCTCACGCAGGAGTAACTTCAACCTTGTCTTGGCATCGGCCTTGACCTGTACTGATGATTTAGTGAGTTGGCTGGCTTGTTGTCATCTGTTCACGTCACACAAGCATTTTGTTGTTGCTGCTCTTGGGAGAGTACTATTCTCTCTGCCCTCCCACATGCACACACATGCATGTGCATGCACACACACACACACACTGACCTGGTCAAACCATGTGGGCTTTCCCTAGTATAGCTGATTCTCTAAGCATCAGCTATTTACTAAAGTTCATTTTACAAGCTGTATAGTCCATGAGCTCTTCCACAGAACTGCCTTGTTCTTAAAAATGACTTCCTAAGAGAAGCATACTCAAGTTTTTTTCTGTATTCTTTGTTTCTTCTATTATGTACATATCTGTGCTTCTCTTGCTGTTCATGCATAGAGAATTCTTATCTGTATTCCTTGTTTTCTCTATTGTAGGCATACCTGGGATGGAGAGGGAGGGCAAAGGGACCAGAGAGCATGGGAAATATTTCTGTATATCCCCCTGTACTGCAGAAACCAAGCAATTCAAGACAGCAGATGTGCTGCCTGAAGCCCTCTCTCCCCAAACATGGCAAGCTGCTTTTTCCGTTCTACCTGAGCTGTCACACATTGTGTGAAAGGGATTTTTCAGACAATTATCTCCTCCTAGAGGTTCCCTATTGAAATCACTTAATTAACTTATTTTTAGATTATTTATGCCCTGTCTGAGAGGGTACAACACATAGGAGCTCTCAGTGTTGCCAGTAATGGGAGAAGAATAACAGATAAATGGAACTAAAAATTTCATAGTTCAACATAAACTGATGAGATTGTCTATTACAAATAATACCTATCATTGCTGCTGCAATTGTTACTCTCATCATTATTTTTATTACCTCCTTATTTTCACCTGCCTCTTACCTGTGTGATAGTTGCCAGAATGTTCTCAGGCATTCGCTAAGGATGCTATCACTTTGTAGCACCACCATGCAGGTTGAGGAAGCACAGGGCCTGTTGTCCACCTCTTGCTCCATGAGAATTCAGGTGGAAAAAATCATGAAATTAAGCCCCACATAAACAGGGAAGATATAACCACATTAGAAGTGCAAGTGAAAATAGTAGCACTTGACTTACATAAGGTGACATTTTGAACCTAGAAAATAGAAAAAAAAAATGTCTGTGAAAAATACAGCTATTGTGAAGGCTATAAATTTGCTCTCAAGATAAAATGAAGTTCATCTCAGATAAGGAAATTATAAGCTGCTAACAGCATAATATCTCTTGCCTCATAATGTAACTTATGCAATGTTATGGAGGACAGTGGCATATAAGATTTTTAATTTATTCTTGCAAACTTAACCTCCAACACAGTAAATAAAATATAATGAGTACTTATTAAATGCCTGATAAATAAAATTTATTTGATGTAATTAAAAGGGAGAGAGGGAGGGAGAGAGAATGGGAAGGAGAGAAAGGAGAGAGAGACAGAGACAGAGACAGAGAGAGAGAATATCTCCCATTTTCTGACTCACTCCCCAAATGCCTGCTGGGGCTGGGCCAGACTGAAACAACTATGAGCCAAGAACTCAGACTTGAACCATCACGTGCTGCCTCCTAATGAGTGCACTAGCAGGAAGCTAGAATTGGGAGCAGAGCCAGGACTTGAACCCAGGACTGAAACGCAGGCAGTGCAGTATGGGATTCAGGTGTCCTAAGTGACATCTTAACTCCTGCAACAGATGCTCACCTCTATTTGTTTCTGGTAGAAAGTGGCAAATTACAAATAAAAAGAAAGAATAAATATAAATTCATCAATGTCAGCTATTTATTCTAAAGATTTTAAATCTTAGGGAAGACAGAAATATTCATTAGTAACAATAACTGTTATCATTGGACTGGGCAAAAATTCCTGCCCAAAACAGTAATTCTGAATTATAGAGAATAACTATGCTCAAGACTCTAAAAGCAAATAGTGTATGTGAAACATTCTGAAAGTTTGTTTTTTGAACCATTCAATGATTGTGACTGTTATGCTTCTAAAAGGCATGTTTCAGCTATCTGGGAACATTATTTTTTTAAGATTTATTTATTTATTTGAAAGGCAGTTATAGAGATGCGGAGGCAGACAGAGAGAGAAAGAGAGAGAGAGAGAGAGAGGTCTTCCATCCACTGGTTCCTCTCCAGATGGCCACAACTGCTGGAGCTGTGCAGATCCAAAGCTAGCAGCTAGAAGCTTCTTCCAGGTCTCCCACGATGGTACAGGGATCAAGGACTAGGGCCATCTTCTACTGCTTTCACAAGCCATAGCAGAGAGTTGGATCAGATGTGGAGCAGTCAGGACTCGAACCGGTGCCTATATGGGATGCGAGCACTGCAGGCAGTAGCTTTACCTGCTGTCACAGTGCTGGCCCTAGAAACTTTATTTTTATGCAGCATTTCTTTCTCTGGAATTTTATTGTGTTCACCTATTAGCTAACAGAAGTGGGACTTTTTTTAACGAAATTCCCATTTATAAGTATATCGACTACAAAAGTTTCAGTGGTACAATGGATCCAATGTTTGCATGCTTCCAAACTCGAGGAAAGGTATTAGAAAGCAGGCTTTGGGAAGTAATTGGATCATGAGTGTAGAGCCCCCATAGAAGCAGCAGTGCAACCCTGGAAGGAGTTTTCACCAAAACTCAACAATGCTGGCATCATGACCTCGAATTTCCAGTCTCTAGAACCATGACAAATTCATGTCGTCATTTATAAGCCACCCAGTCCATGCTATTTGTCATGGCAGCCCTAATTGACCAAGACACATAGTATTTATAATTGACTACTTTCAGTAAGCCAATGTCATCATTTGTTCTCAATGAAGCAAAGTTCTACTTGCTTATGTGTACAGAGAAAGGAAAAATGTTTCTTCAATATAACCTCAGCCGGGACATAAGGCTGTACATCTTTGATGCAAAGGAGGGGATTGCATGACAAGGTTAAGTTGTGCATTTAACAGACTGAGATGTATGGGTGGTTATTGTCAATATGAAATACAAAGTATGTAGTACATGCAAACTCTCCAAATGTGTGAAAGTTCAGGGCATTGATCAGCAGAATCAGAAACCAGCAAAAATTTAACTGTGATCAATTAAAATACACAAAAAATGATGGGGTGCAGGGAGGGGGGAGATCTGGGAGTTATTCCTAAGGTCATTCTAACTATTTAGTTGCATTTGCATGCTAATTATTTTAATAAATGTTCACTTAGTGCTATCTTGTGACAGGCACTATGTGGTTGTGCATATAAAACACTCAATAAGGCAGACAAAGCCCTGAATACACAAAGACAAAGAATGCCTGGCTTCTCCAAGCGCATTACTTTCTTAAGCACTTTGAAGTCCCAAGACAGAGGATGCTCAAGAGATCATTCTGGTTAATGCCACTCTTAGGATCATTGGTTACTATCCTCACCCTGTCTTTTATGACCTTGTCTAAATATGATCCGAGTCGGCAAACCCTAAAGGCTTCCATAGCCTTGGCATCTCATGACGAGAGCCTAGGGTGGTTACTGGCTCCATAAACTAGTGTCAATTTATTGGGTCAACAACAGGAGTCACTGTGCACTTGCTCCTCATGTGGGATCTCTGTCCTCAATGGCTATACATTGTGATTTAATGCTACAACTAGTACTCAAACAGTATTTTTCACTTTGTGTTTCTATGTGGGTGCAAACTGTTGAAATTTTTACTTAATATATAGTAAACTGATCTTCTGTATATAAAGAGAATTGAAAATGGATCTTGATGTGAATGGAAGGGGAGAGGGAGCGGGAAAGGGGAGGGTTGCGGGTGGGAGGGAAGTTATGGGGGGAGGAAGCCATTGTAATCCATAAGCTGTACTTTGGAAATTTATATTCCTTAAATAAAAGTTTAAAAAAAGAAATCATTCTGGAATTTCTTAACCAGTATGTTTTGAATTGTGATCAAGTAAAAGGAAATGTTGGATCCTGCAAAGCCATCCAGGAGGCAACACCAGGGTCATCCTCTCATACCTGTTTATATCATTTCTTTCTCCTGTACCCCCACGTCCACTGTTTCCTGCCCAAAAAAATCTGACTAATCCTTCAAGGCTTAAGTCACTCTCTACCTTTCCTCTGAAGCCCTCCGTGAAATTCCCCTAACCAGAATTACTTACATCACAAGATGCCTCTTTGCAGCATTAAATGCGTGTCTCTATTAAATCACTTGACAGATTGTAGTAACTGGTTATGAGTTTGTGTTTCCTATGAGTCCACAGAAGTTAGAGTGTCTTAAACACTTCCTTGTCACTAACTCTCAGAATTATTTCAGTTTATAGAAGATTCTCAACAATATTGAATCAATATTATGAGAATGCATCCTGCACCCGTTCAAGTTTGTTTGTTTGTTTGTTTGTTTTTCCTTCCCAAGGGCACTCTTTAAAAGAGCTGATTGACATCAAGTTCTCTCCAGAGGAATGAGCAGAGCCCTGATGGTGACATGCTCTTTAACAGGGACTAAAAGGCTAAAAAATGAGGCTGTTTCCACCATCATGTTCCTGTAAAGAAATGTGAACCACAGAAACCTCGATGTATTATGGATGTGACTTGGAAGGCAAGGAGGAGCAGCTAAGCACTACCTGGGCTGAGAGAGAAGAAACAGCGAGGGACAGTCAACAGACCTGGACATCTGGTAGAGAAGAGGCACCTCGGCCAGTGCTCCACTGTGCCACAGTTGAGTGAAAACTGCTTCACATCCTCATTGTTCTTATAAGTGGCTAGTAGCAGATCATTTACTTTTTAAAAACTCATGTTTCTCCCTCAATATATTTTATTAGATAATTGGTGTGTTAAATTAATTAAGGTTTATGAATATTTATGAATATTCTTGGCTTATGGACATAGTAAGCATGAAATAAATATTGATTGTATTTGTGTAAGTTGGTAAAAAAAAGATATTTTTAATATCACTGAATGGAGAATTTTTTAAAGGAAGAATCTGAAACCTGGATAAGAATTCAAGATGTTTCCTGAAACATTGAATCAAGCTCCTCCGATTGATATCCTGAGGGGGTGAGGTCCCAGCCAGTGTGGGTGACACTATTATGGACTGACAAGACAAACCTGCAGCAGTCTCAAAGATGACCCGGACTCCAGTTAACCGGCAGTACTTTATTTCAAATGCTAGATAATTAAAGACGCATTTGTTGAAAGCTTTGTACTTCCCCGCAATGAACAATACTCACTCTTTTATAACAATGAGATTCCCCAGCCATATCCTTTTTCTTTCTCTCATGCTGTTGGTAATATTCCTAAAACACATTAGTCCCCCTGTTTGCCTTAAAAGATGCTGTCCAGCACATACAATTGAATCTCTCTGTGATGAGTGAGCATCCTGCTGCCTTGGGGGAATCCTATAGAACCTCCAGGATCCTGGTACAGTGATTTGCTTGTAAATATAAAGAATACAGAAGATTGGTCTGTGTCTGTTTGACCCTAGGATATACCTTGAAAGTCACTGTTTAGAGAAAAAGCAAAAACCTTTCCTCCAGCTTATTTTCTTGTGAATTTCCTTTTTACTAAAATGAGGCACAAAGAGACACAACCCTAATTCATGGAGGCTTTATTGGAATCCCATTAATGGGATAATACTGTATCTTATTTTGGACTAGTTGCTTTGGAATAGGAATGTGGGAAATGATCTTCAAATGCACCCCTGGATTCTTTATCCCAGGAAGAGGTTTTATGTAAACATTTTCTATTAACTGTCGAAGGCTTAGAAACACTTAGGGAATTACCAGAGGGTTTTTGTGAACGTCTTTCTCAAATGTATTGACAAATGTCTGTGTCTTTCGTAAGTTGCAACCATCTTTTCCTTGTTCTCCTGAAAATATTTGATTCAGAATATGAAAATGCCAAGCCATGCTTCATTTATCTCAGCCTATTGTCTGCTAAGTGTGACTTGATAATTGGAAAGCCCTTGATCTTTAATGATTGCTCTAATGCCTTCATGTGCTTCACACAGCCCCTCTGAGCCACACTGCAGTCTAGAAAGCATTAAGCATAAGCAGCAGGGCTATTTTAATAGAAACGCTCTGCTACAGTGGTTTTGTAATGTGGACACATTTTTACTCTAAAAACGAGGCAGTTCAAAAGGATTACATTTGGCTCAAAATGAGTCCAGCATGTGCAATGTCTTTGTAGCAGGAAATCACCAGGTATTTCTGATGCAATTAGTAAATAGAAGTCTAAAAAGTCTTCTGTACATTCATAGGTAACCACCAGTGCTCCTCTCTTTCTCTCTCTCTCTCTCCCACTCCATCCAGAAAGAGCTCACACGACTGCTTAATTTTAAACACTTCTCCCTATATTAATTCCCTCATGAATCATTTAGTTTGTTGATGGTATTGTACTTGGTAAAATTATTCTCTTGATTAAACAAAATTATATAGGTTTGAAACTTTTAATAAAGAAGTGTCTAGTCTGCCAGAATAAAACTTTCCCAAACCCAGATAAGGCTCTGATCTGTCATCATTGCACCCACGTGTAATGCAATAAGTGGTAGCGCTGTATCTCTCACTGGCACTGAAAAGGGTACCTCTAACCTGTACAGAGAGCTCTGCTGAGCTGGGCGACCTTCTACCTCCCCTTCACCCATGCCTCATGAGGGAATGAATTGAACTCACATTCCTGAAGTGAGGATTATTTTATTGTATTCTTGATTCCCCCCCTAGGTAGACATGACCTAAATTTTCCCCTAGTAAGCTCAGAGGAATCATACACAAGAGACAGATTACGTCCACTCTTAAATACCCTCCTTCACAGGCGTTAGATGTTAGGATGACGTCCCAGTTACAGAGCTGGAGATCTGTCCCACTTTCCAATCACTTCTTTATGACTCAAACTCTTAGCAAACCCAGATGAGCTTGAAATACCAGTTACATCACACATTGACCCCGATCTCCTTCCATCCCTGCTCCCTCACAAGAAAAATCTCATGGTGGGTGACTTCCCACATCCCCAGAGCAGTCACAAGTTATTAGAAGCTCTTTTTTGCTGTTGAAATTCTCGATTTCACCATTCTTCTCCACCTCATAAAATAGGCGCAGAAAGAAAAAGTGGCATTCTTTAGAATTTTTATGCTACTGACTATTCCACAAGTAAGGGATCATTGACATTTGTATCAAAACTTTCTTCTGTGTGCTCACAATAGTTTACCCAGGCTTACATTTCAGAATCAAAGTTAAGGTTATCAGAACAGGAAAGTACACCCTTCCTTTGGTCAAGATTTACTTATTATTCTAAACACTGGGTTGACAAAAACCTCTGTGACCATTTTCTGATGAATTCTGAGTATTCACAAGGAAATGCAGCTGTCGCTGCAATAGCCACCTCCCTGAGTCATGGCCCACCCCATCGCCATCTTCACCATGCTGTTAT
Source organism: Lepus europaeus (assembly GCF_033115175.1). Lineage (NCBI taxonomy): Eukaryota > Metazoa > Chordata > Mammalia > Lagomorpha > Leporidae > Lepus > Lepus europaeus. Next base: position 111,532,239 of record NC_084835.1, on the reverse strand, counting down.
ACCTCATGGGAAAGGCGGGCGGTCCTCAGTCAGTGGGGTCGTGGCCACTGTGTTTGGAGCAACAGGATTCCTGGGCCGATACGTTGTCAACCACCTTGGACGTATGGGGTCACAGGTGATCATACCCTATCGATGTGATACATATGACATCATGTACCTTCGTCCCATGGGTGACCTGGGCCAGATTATTTTCCTGGAATGGAACGGAAGAGACAAAGATTCTATCCGGAGAGCAGTGCAGCACAGCAACGTGGTGATCAATCTTGTCGGACGAGAGTGGGAAACCAGAAACTTTGACTTTGAGGATGTTTTTGTGAAGATTCCCCAAGCAATTGCTCAAGTATCTAAGGAAGCTGGAGTTGAAAAATTCATTCATGTTTCACATCTGAATGCTGAGATTAAGAGCTCTTCTAGATATCTGCGAAATAAGGCTGTTGGAGAGAAAGCAGTGAGAGATGTGTTTCCGGAAGCCACTATCATAAAGCCATCAGACATCTTTGGAAGAGAAGATAGATTCCCCAATCATTTTGCTAATATTCGTTGGTTTGGTGGTGTACCTCTGATTTCCTTGGGCAAGAAGACAGTGAAGCAGCCAGTATATGTTGTAGATGTATCCAAAGGAATTGTTAATGCAGTTAAGGATGCAGACACCCGAGGGAAAACCTTTGTCTTCACTGGGCCAAATCGGTACTCCCTTTTTGATCTGGTGCAGTACATCTATGCCGTGGCTCACAGACCCTTCCTCCCATACCCCTTGCCACATTTTGCCTATCGGATGATAGCAAGACTCTTTGAAATCAGTCCGTTTGAGCCCTGGACAACAAGAGATAAAGTGGAGCGGAATCACATCACAGACAAGACGTTGCCTCACCTGCCTGGCCTAGAAGACCTTGGTATTCAGGCAACACCGCTGGAACTCAAGGCCATCGAGGTACTGCGGCATCATCGCACTTACCGCTGGCTGTCGTCTGAAATTGAGGATGCAAAGCCAGCCAAGACTGTCAACGTTTAGCGCCCTTGAGCAACCCTTGGATTTTGAGGTCATTTGGGTCACCTGGCTAGCAACCGACCCACATCCTTTAGGGAATCTGTACATAGTGATTAAGATCCCTCTATTAAAACACCCAAGGTTAAAAAAAAATTGCCTGGTGTACTAGTTACAATGCAAACTTGGTGTCAAGATAGCCTAAGGCTGTGTTTCTCCAAGCATAGCCCTCAACTAGCAACAGCATCCTCGCCAAGAAGCTGGTGGCCTGACCTGGACCTACAGGCTCAGTGCATTCAGACCACTTTACAATAATGTTGCGGATAGGGGCTAGTGTTTTAGCCTAGTGGTTAAGACACGCACACCCCCACATCAGAGAACTTGGGTTTCATTCACAGCTCTGGCTCCTGATTCCAGACTCCTGCTAACACATACCTGGAAAGCACCTGTGATGACTCAAGAAAATTAATCCCTGCCTACATGGAAAACCTGGCCTGAGTTCCTGCAGCCCAGCTCTGGCCCCTGGCCTCTGTGACCATTTAGGGATTGAACCAGAAGATGGCATCACTTCCTATCTGTGTGTGTGTCTTTCTCTGACTGTTCTTCCCTCCCTCCCTCCCTCCCTCATTACTTCCTATCCTCACTTTCAAAAAAATAATAAATACTGTAAACTGTATAGCTTATACACATCAGTAAGTTATTTCTTCTCACAGTTCTGTAGACCCGGAAGTTCAATATCAGGGAGCTGGCTTTCTGACGGCTTCTTGTTGAGTCCCCACAAGGTGAACGTCTTTGTAAGGGGCTGCTCCTGGGTCTGTTTTGTAAATAGCCCTAATACCCTTCATGAAGACTTCACTCTCATGACCTAACCAACTCCCAAAGTTTGCTCCTCTCAATGACATCTCCTTAAGGATTAAAATTTTATCAGATGAATTCTGGCAGGACACCAACAATGAGACTGTAGCATCTCTAGAATTTGAAATGCTGTTTAACAAGCATTCCAGGTGATTCTGAAGAACATTAAAGTTACAGAAGGACAGCCTTTGTGGAAACATTTTGCAACATTATGGAGCAAAACTGCTCATTTATCCCCAGGGAAAACTATCACATCCTTAGCTCCCTTAAGTGCATCTGAAGGAAAGTTCAAAGACACAAACTCTCACAGGTGAATTGCTTATAAGCTGTTGCCTTAAAGGGATGAGTTGGGCATGAACAATTAAGGTCAATGCTTGCAACAGGAATAACTGACAAATTTTAGAGATATAGTCTTTTCTATAAAGTAGATAAAGATATCACACATTAAGAATGAAATTTAATAAACCATTTTACATTCATGTTAATTATAACTGCATTCTATTGCTTCTAATAGGAAAAGTTACAGAATTTACAAATATGGTGGGCCTTGGGAGAAAGTGTTTCTCTTTAAAATGTTCTTACTAAGAACTTCATCGTGTAGAGTGATCTAGAAATGCCTTCCATGAGGGAGACATTTAATCCAATTTAGGAGTCTCTTCAAGGAGAATGTGCTGGCTTTATTAAAATCGCCAGGAGCTGGGACCTGTACTGTGACATATCAGGAAAGGCTGCAATGCTGGCATCCCCTATGGGCACAAGTTCAAGTCTTGGCTGTTTCATTTCCAATTCATCTTCTTACTATTGCGCCTGGAAAAGCAGCAGAGGATTGCCCAAGTCCTTGTGTTCCTGTATCCACTTGGGAAACCTGGATGAAGCTCCTGTCTTTACCTGACCCAGATCTGGCCATAGCAGAAATTTGGGGAGTAAACCAGTAGATGAAAGATTTCTTCTTCTCTCCCCTTCTCTCTCTGTAACTCTTCCTACCAAAATAAATAGATAAAATATTTTTTTAAATCCATAAAACAGCATCTCTATGAAGTTATTTTATCTCTGAGAATTGCTGTTTCTCCTTGAATTCATTTCTTCTGGTGAAAAGCAATAAAAATACATCATAAAATAATATATTAAAAAATCTTAATATCCAAACCCAGCAAAACTTCCAGGAAGGGATCAATTATTATTAAATCAGATGAGATCAGGTGTGTTCAGGGTGGTATGGCCGTAGAGGGGCCGGTGCTGTAGCGCAGTAGGTTAAAGCCCTGGCCTGCAGTGCCGGCATCCCATATGGGTGCCGGTTCTAGTTCCGGCTGCTCCTCTTCCATCCAGCTCTCTGCTATGGCCTGGGAAAGCAGTAAAAGATGGTCCAAGTCCTTAGGCCTCTGCACCTATGTGAGAGACCTGGAAGAAGCACCTGGCTCCTGGCTTTGGATCAGCTCGGCTCCAGCTGCTGCAGCCATCTGAAGAGTGAACCAGCGGTTAGAAGACCTCTCTCTCTCTGTCTCTACCTCTCTCTGCAACTCTGTCTTTCAAATAAATAAAATAAATATCTTTTTAAAAATTATTAAATCTACAAATTTCTATAAAATAAAAAAAAATGCTAGGGATTACATCTTGAGTATTAAGTTAAGAATATTTGTATCTTGGAGGAAAAGTGCACCCTACCTGAGTGTGTGAATTGTTCACATTACACTAAAAAAATATTTAGTGACAACCAACTTGGGAAGCAGTTTTCATCTCATGATCAGGAATACAACAGTGAACAGAAAAGATAAACTCCCTGCCCTCATGGGAGTTAATTCTAATAGAGATAATAGACAAAAACCAGGAAATACACAGCATAGGAGTAGCGTGATGAATTCGTAAAGGAAAGTGAACTGGGGTGAGGTGCTAGACAGAGAGGCTGCGCACTTCATTAACTCAGGAGATCACAGACCTTCTCCCTAAAGATAGGAGGAGGAGGGTGTTGTGTGATGAACTGGAGGAAGAACCTCCCCACAGGTGCCAAAACCCTGGCTTGGCAGTTGGATGAGCCCAGTGCAGAAAGATCATGAGGCCAGATGAGCAGAGAAAAGGGGGCTGGTAGGGGATGATGCTGACAAAGTGGGGTCTATGAGTCATGACGCGGGATGCTTTGCTTCATTTTAGAAGAAAATGGGCCGGCGCCGCGGCTCACTAGGCTAATCTTCCGCCTGTGGCGCCGGCACACCAGGTTCTAGTCCCAGTCGGGGCGCCGGATTCTGTCCCGGTTGCCCCTCTTCCAGTCCAGTTCTCTGCTATGGCCCGGGAGACTAGGAGAAGCACCTGGCTCCTGGCTTCAGATCAGGGCGATGCACTGGCCGTGGCGGCCATTGGTGGGTGAACCGACGGCAAAAGGAAGACCTTTCTCTCTGTCTCTCTCTCTCTCTCTCTCTCTCTCTCTCACTGTCCACTCTGCCTGTTAAAAAAAAAAAAAAAAGAAGAAAATGAAAATGGTATGTGGCATAACTTACAGTTTGAATAGATTACTGATATTACTGACGGGAAATGTGACTATAAGGTGGTAAGAATGAGTCAAGGGGCTGGTGCTGTGGCTCAATGGATTAAGCTGCTGCCTGTAGGAGTCGGCATCCCATGTGGGCACTGGTTCAAGTCCTGGCTGTGCAAATTCTGATCCAGCTCTGTGCTATTGCACATGGGAAAGCAGCGAAGGATGGCCCAAGTCCCTGGATCCCTGCAACCCACATGAGAGACCCAGAAGAAGTTCCTGGCTCCTGGCTTCAGCTTGTCACAGCCCTGTTTGTTGTGGCCATTTGGGGAGTGAACCAGGAAATCCAAGACCTCTCTCGGTCTCTCCTTTATCTCTCCAATTCTACCTTTCAAATAAAGAAATCTTTTTAAAAAATTTAAAAAGAATGAGTCAGTGGGAATACATTAGTGGAAAGAAATGGTACCATGTCTAGGTGACTGTTCTGAGGATGAAAAATGAACAGCTTTGGTTTACATGACAAGAATGGAACTAACTCAGCTTTCAGATTAGAGTATGAAAGCAATAAATGAACAAACGTTGACTATTACCTTTTCACTTAAGCATATGGGAGGATCCTGGGAAACATTGAGAAACTAACATGTTTAAGAATCCGAAGTGTGTCTGTGTGGTACATTTGATATCCTACTGTTTATTCAAGTGCAGATATTAAATAGATGGTTACATATGGAAGCTTAGAATTAAGGAATAATTCAGGACCAGAGATATCTGTAAAAAGTCAGCCATATATAGATGACATTCAATTAGATGGGGCTAGTCATTCACTCAAAAAAGAGATGTCATGAGTCCTTATTTGTAATGTTACCCTAGCTCCTCTCATCTGCTCTCTTCATCATGTGTTAGCTCCAGACCTGACCCAAAAGCTGTACTCTCTGCTTCTGGTTGTGGGTGAAGTTTATTTATTTCTCTTCCTTACTTTCCTGAAGCAAGAACTTGGTGATAAACAAAAGAGATGAAACATGAAAGGAGCTATAAAAATTTCCTTTTTCTAGGAGCTGTTGCTGTGGTGTAGCTGGTAAAGCGGCCTCCTAAAGTGCCAGCATCCCATATGGGCGCCTGCTCAAGAAGCAGCTGCTCCACTTCCAATCCAGCTCTCTGATAATGTGTGTGGGGAAGCAGCAGAGGACAGCTCAAGTGCTTGGACCCCTGCACACATGTGGGCGACCAGAAAGAAGCTCCTGGCTCCGGCCTTCAGATTGGCCCAGCTCTGGCTGTTGTGGCCATTTGAGGAGTGAACCAGAGGATGGAATATCTCTCTCTCTCCCCTCTTCTCACTCTCACCCCTCTTCTCTCTCTCTTTCTCTCTCTCTCTCACTTCTATTTATGCTTCTCTCTCTCTCTTTCTCTCTCCCTCTCTCTCGCTCTTTTTTTCTTCTCTCTCACTCCCCCACCCCTCCCTATTTGTAACTCTGCCATTCAAATAAATAAACAATATTTTTAAAAATATATAAAAATAAAAATGTCCATTTTCTATAAAAATATACAGGTATACCAGCTGTTATACTTTCCTGTTAAGTAAACAGTTTTCTATAATTTCATTGCAGGAGAGATTATCAGATGGCTGAGTGATTCTAGGGTGAGAAGACAATATAGTTTCATGTACTGTATTTCCAAAATAACCCGTGGATGGATTCAGGTTTTAGATATATTTTTACAGTGTCTTAGTTTCTTGGAAAGTTGCATTATACACATTCATCCTGACTCTGATAGTGCTTGAAAAGAACATAGGCACTGAAAAAAATTAGGTTACTATTTTTATATCACTGCTGGGAACCAGCAGAGACTGGGTGAAGTCATATAGGCCTTGGAACCTGATGTGGACCTGCAGCACTTTGAGTAAATCTTACACGGGAGGATTCACCCACTTACGCTCCACTGGGCCAGGAAGTGTCTCAGAAGTAGGAGGAGGGTGGGAAGCCTTGGATCTTTCCATTTAAGCACACAGAAGGGAGTTTTTGAGTCTGCATTATGTGATGCTGAAAGAGAAGGAGGAGGACCTAAATAAGGGAATGGATTCTTTGTATTCTTCAGCTGGATTTCAGAACTGAATGGAACAAAGCACAAACTTTTTTCTGTGAAACACTCTGTCCAGAATATATGATTCAAAAACAGAAAAGAAGCCCCACTCCATTATCCTGAATGTAATTGGAACGGTTTCTTGATCTATATTCCAGTAAGAAATATTCCAAGAATAGAACTAGGACAGCTTCTTTAACCCCTTAGAATGGGTTAAATTATGTTCTGTGTTCCTGTAACTTTACATTTATCTGCCATGTATCACATTAGAATGGTTTCTTCCACCTCTAGACTCCTCCCATCTCTAGGGTGCACCATGAGCCCAGTGCCTTCTTCTGTCTGATCAATCTCCATATTCCCTGTGTCCAGAGCAGCTCCTAGAATACAGTATATATTCAATAATTATAATTTGAAATGTTTTAAGTTTCATTAACAAGGAGGTTTGTTATTATTTTGATAGCAATTATCCCTTTACTTTTTTGCTCCTTTCTCTCTCCAAATGGAAAGATGGAAGCACTGGGGTGTTTGATGAAGATACTGTACACTTGAACAATAGTAGGAATAAAAACATCATCTTATGTCATTGGATGAAAATTGTTCCCTAGCTTTTATAGTCCTTTTAAAAAAATTCCTCTTCCTCCTTCATTTGCACATATTTTAGAGGTACTTGCTTTAAGAAAATGGGCTCAGATATTTGTGTGGCACATAAGCTAAAATTAGATTTAGAAACAATTTTTTAAACATTGGAGTAGAGTAGGTGCCAGTGGATAAAGAGTAGAAATAACGATCAAAGCAAAAATCCTGTGCTGTAAGTTTTCCAATTTAGTGACCAGATAGGACTGGGGTCAGGGCCGGGAGATATTCCAACCTTCCTCTGAAGGGGAACAACCTCTAAGGCTCATTCCTTTGTTTCAATCCAGAGCAAATGCACTTCAGGTTTCTTAGTGTTTTTCCCAAAGTTTAAATAGAAGGGAGAGAAATGTGGGTACCATGGAGCATTCTTTCTAAGGGTCAATGTGCCTCAGAAAATGTAAATCAGCAGAGATGCTTGTTTTTCACAACTACTTCTAGATTCTCTGGGTCCAGGTTGTTGGCAGCATTTAGCATGCACCCCATATCACTTACATGTCAGGAGCAGGAGACCAGAGCACTGAGTCCCACAATTTCTGATCTGAGCTGGTCCAAGGACAGAAGGCATCTGGAATGTCAATTGGAAGGCCTGAATTTACCCTGCTTATGAGATTCTGGTTCATCCAGGAGGCAGAGGGATTTCAATAAGCTCTCATAGGTAATGCTACACTTATCTATTTTTCTACTGAATAAAGGTCATAATTCATGGTAGGGAATTTCACAGTATTGCTGTTTAAAAGTGAGCATTTTACTCTTGCCTATCTAAAAATAGCCTACAGATAGTTCACACAGTTAGCCTTTCTCTAGAGTTACATCTAGCAGACAAGCATTTTAACTTTTTCAAACCTAGGTTTCCATATGCAGCTTCCCTCTTATGTAATGAAGATCCTTTGGAAGTGGAAATCTACCTGTCAGATACCGGCGAGCTATTATTATGAACAAAGAATGGATCATACTTCACGGCTACTTGGCTAATTCTCCTTTTTAGAGTGAATGATTTTAAAAGGCAGTAATAGGAAAATTGAGTTATGCTGGCTGAGTGGGAGCAATAAATGCTGATATGCTCCTGGTTCTGACTACCCCCTTGTCCATCAGAGGGATACATGCATTAAAAACTCAATCCTACAAGAGAGCTGCTGGATTAGGTTGCTGAAAAATGAGTCATAGCTGCAGTTATCAGTCAGTCAACCTGCATGGACACATTTGCACCCCATGGTAGACTGAATTGTGTCCTGCCAGAATTCATAGCATGAAGCCCTAACTCACAATACTTAGTGACACAGCCTTTGAGGAGGTAACCAAAGGTAAATGAGGTCAAAGGGGTGCAGCCTTAGTTCAATAAGGCCAATGTTCTTATAAAAAGAGGAAGCAATATCAGGACTGCACATACACTGAGCAAAGGCATGTGAGAACACAGAGATACACATTTGCAAGCCAAGAAGAGAAGACTCAAGAGAAACAAAATCTTGTAACACTTTGACCCTGGACTGCAATATGCAGAACTGTGACAAATGTTTCCACTGTTTAAACCAACTAGTTTCTGACATTTTGTTATGGCAACCAAATACATGCCCATATCTAGGGTCAAAATGCTGCTCTGATTCCTCCAGAAACTCTCCAAATTCCTGGCTCTTCTTTTCACTATTGCTTAAAAGGCCTGTCTTCTTCCCTTCTAAAACCTTGCAATTCTTTCCACTGGGTCTCCCATGATTCAGACCGACCTTCCCAGCCCCTTTGCTTACCTGCTTACCCGGTCTATCACATTCAGTCTGTAAATGAAGATTTGCAAGCCTCTGAGTAGAATTCAGATATTAAGTGGTTCTTTCCCAGGGACCCAGAGTTTTGGCAACACCAGCATCCCATATGAGAACTGATTTTTGCCCAGGCTCCACTTCCAATCCAGCTTCCTGCTAATGTCCCTGGGAAAACAGCAGAAGAGGACTCAAGCACCTGGGACCCTGACACCATGTGGGAGACACAGATGGAGTTCCAGGCTTCCAGCTTTAGTCTGGCCCAGCCCTGGATGTTTCAGTCAGTTGAGGAGTGAACCAGTGGATGGAAGATCTTTCTTTCTCTCTCTCTCTCTTACTCCCTCCCTCCTTCCCTCCTGCTTACTCTGCAACTCTGCCTTTCAAATCAATAAGTAAATCTTTTTTTTTTTTTTTGACTGGTAGAGGTTTAGACAGTGAGAGAGAGATGCAAATAGAAAGGTGTCACCCCCTAAATGGCTGCCATGGCCGGAGCTATACCAATCTGAAGCCAGGATCCAGGTGCTTCCTCCTGGTCTCCCATGCGGGTGCAGGGGCTTAAGCACCTGGGCCATCCTCCACTGCCCTCCCAGGCCACAGCAGAGAGCTGGACTGGAAGAGGAGCAACCGGGACAGAACCCAGCGCCCATATGGAATGCCAGCGCTGCAGGCAGGGGAGTAAGCAAGTAAGCCACAGCGCTGGCCCCAATAAGTAATCTTAAAAAAAGAAAACTTGATGGAAACTTCCAATGATACTGAAGATTTAAACAAACAAGCAAAAGTGACTACTTTCCAGTGTCCCAAACTTCCTCAGTTGATAACTTTCAGGTTCAAATGGCCATGTATCCTGGTGAAATGAATGCAGTTTCATGGTGTCTGACCATTTGGATCAGATAGTCCTCAAATAGCTATAGCTAAGGGGCCAGTGTCATGTCACAAGGAATTAAGCCTTGGCTTGCAACATTGGCATCCCATATCAGAATGCTGGTCTGAGGCCCAGCTCCCTGCTAATGCAACTGAGAAGGCAGTGAAATATGGCCCAAGTGTTAGGCCTGTGTCACCTATGTGGAACACCAGGATGGAGTACCAGGCTGTTAGCTTCAATCTGGCCCTGCAATAGCTGTGTATCTGCCTTATAAATAAATCTATTAATTAGTTAATTAAAAGTAATCAGAGCTACTATTCATTAAATTATTTTTCTGTGTACTGAAATATTTTTCAGAACTTTACATTTATTATCTCAGTAAATTGTTATAATCAGTCCATGAGATGGTGTTTTAAGAATGTGAAAACACACACATGAAGTAGTTAAGTAACTTGTGCAATACTACACAGCTAAGAAGCTATCCATCAGCGATCATTTCCAAAATCTGAACCTCATTTGTAAAGGTCTCACTGTACAGTCCATATCCACATGTATTTCTTAAATTTATTTTATTTACTTGAAAGGCAGAGCTATGGGGAAGGTGGGGGGAGAGAGAGACAGACACACACACACACACACAGAGAGAGAGAGAGAGAGAGAGAGAGGTCCTCCATCTGCTGGTTTATTCCACAAATGGCTGCAATGGCCAGGACTAGGTCACACTGAAATCAGGACCAGAAGCTTCTTCTGGGCCTCTCACATGGGTAGAACTTGGGCCATTGTGGAGACCAGGCTAGGTCGAATCTGAGATGTACATGAGAAACGTGAAGAGCATTTCAGGGAATAGGGGCTAAAGTCCCCATGCATCATTTACTAGTCTGAGAATGTTCCTTGGTCGAATACTGCAACCTCCATTTCTCATGCAGCTATAGGCTATATTTGTCCTTGAAGGCAAATATTTTGGCCACCATTTTAACATGGATTGTTCCTTCAGATTATGTGAAACATGAATATTATTTCCTTCAAGGGAAAATATATTTCCTTGAACTAATCTTGTTCTCCTAGCTCTAAGCCCCTGAGAAAAGAAACATGCTGTGATCGTGCAGTATAAAACCCTTGTAAAACTAATAAACTTTGACTATTGCTCTGACAGCAGTCCCTGCCCATCTTTCAACTTGCAGTTCCAAACTTTGCTGGAAAACAGCACAGGCCTCATGGCAAGAGCCTCGGGTGATCACTGACATCATAAATAAGAGTGTTAATTGTTAAAGGAACAATAGAAGTCACTGTGCACTTACTCCCCATGTAGGACCTCCATCCTTAATGAGTTGTACTATAAGAATTAACCAATGCACTTTGCTTACTGTAGGATGGCATCAGTGTTATATGGAAATGGCAATAAATTGGTATCAAAGGCTTAATTTTGATTAGAAGCTTTATTCCTTAATCTTTGTCAAATCTTTGGAAAAACAATTGAAATTAGTTACTTTATATTTTGGAGAGGGATTATGGTCTGCCTAATAAGGTTATCATGAAGAACAAATGAAATAGCTCATGGGATACACTTTTTTTTTGACAGGCAGAGTTAGACAGTGAGAGAGAGAGACAGAGAGAAAGGTGTTCCTTCCATTGGTTTATCCCCTAAATGGCCGCCACAGCCAGTGCGCTGCGGCTGGGACGCCACGCCAATCTGAAGCCAGGAGCCAGGTGCTTCCTCCTGGAGCTGGACTGGAAGAGGAGCAACTGGGACAGAATCTGTTGCTCCAACTGGGACTAGAACCCAGGGTGCTGGCACTGCAGGAGGAGGATTAGCCTAGTGAGCCACGGCAGCGGCCGGGAAACATTTTGTGGAACAAAGCTCACATCTGATAGATATTAGAAAAAATGAGCACACTTTGGAATTCAAACACCAGATGTTCAGTTTTTAACTTTTTCCTAAATTTCAGTGGGAGGGAGGAGATATAAAATTTGGGACATGCTCAATCAGACTTGCCCCAAACGGTAGAGTTAGAAATGCAGCAGGGAATTCCAATTCAATCCCATCAAGATGGCATGTACCAATGCCATCTCACTAGTCCAAGTGATCAATTTCAGTTCACAATTGATCATAATGATAGTTCTAAGAGTCAAAGAGATCACATAAATAAGACTAGTGTGTGCTACTACTATCTGATAGAATTAAGAAGGAGAGAATGATCCAACATGGGAAGCAGGATACACAGCAGACTTATAGAATGGCAGATGTCCTAAACAGCACTCTGGCCTCAGAATTAGCCCTTAAGGCATTTAGATCTGGCTGAAGAGCCCATGAGGGTATTTTAGGAAAGCCAAGACACTCTGGCAAAAAAAAAAAAAACTAAATGAAAGATCTCTGCGAGTGAGATCCCAGTGGAAAGAACAGGGCCATCAAAGAAGGAGGTACCTTTCTCTGAAGGGAGGAGAGAACTTCCACTTTGACTATGACCTTGTCTAAATACGATCGATGTCCACGAACTCAAAAGGCTTCCATAGCCTTGGCAAGTCATGGCAAGAGCCTAGGGTGATTACTGACACCATAAACAAGAGTGTCAATTTGTTAAGTCAACAACAGGAGTCACCGTGCACTTACTCCTCATTTAGGATCTCTGTCCTTAATGTGTTGTACTATGTGAATTAATGGTATAACTAGTACTCAAACAGTACTTTATACTTTGTGTGTCTGTGTGGGTGCAAACTGTTGAAATCTTTACTTAGGATATACTAAGTTGATCTTCTGTATATAAAGATAATTGAAAATGAATCTTGATGTGAATGGGATGGGAGAGGGAGTGGGAGATGGAAGGGTTGGGAGTGGGAGGGAAGTTATGGGGTGAAAAAGCCACTATAACCCAAAAGTTGTACTTTGGAAATTTATATTTATTAAATAAAAGTTAAAAAAAAAAAACTTCAGTGGTCTTCATTTCTTAAGTGGTGATAACATAGAATGGGCTTTTGAGAACATTGCCTGTGTTGCAATTATGTTTTTGTCCCTCCAATCTGACATAATACAGTCTTTTGACCATATTAATGCTTTATTCTCATCTATTGCATAAAATGATACATGGAACTAAACCACTAACAGTAATGAGAGTCTTAAAGTATAAATATATTTTAATCCAGTTTGGAAAACATAAGAATTTTTAAAAATACTATTTGAAGCTTGATAGATAATCATAAAATATCTGAAACAAGGCAGTCAATTGGAATAGGCCTATTAATAAAACAAGGAATAGACCTTATTCACAAGATAAGTATCTTGGATATTAATATGCTTTTTGGGATAGAGAGAGAGATATTACCACTGCTAATTTTGATATCCCGAAATAACATTCAGTAGTCACTCTTCAGGATGCCAAGTAAACTCATATGACTGCATGAGAACCTGACCAACCAGTTTGTACCAAGCAGTCCAGAAGCCAACTATCTTGCACGGAAGCCATAAGTTGATTCTAGAAAATATCAATACTTGTATTTGGGGGTGGGCATTTACAACATGCCTAAGATGAGGTTCAAAGATTCCACAGCCCACATCAATGTACCTGAATTATATTCCCAGTTGCTACTCCTGATTCCAGCTTCCTGCTTAATGCACACAGAGAGAAGCAGCGAATGATGGCTTCAGGAACTAAGTCCCTGTCACTGATGCGGAGGACCCAGGTTGAGTTCCTTGTCCAGCTTTGGTCCTGCCCATTGTGAGCATTTGGGAAGTAAACCACCATCTCTTTCACTGTGTGTCTGTGTCTGTTTTTACGCCTCTCAAATAAATATTATTTTCAGAAAGTCGTTTTACAAAAATTCTAGGGCGTGATATTTAACAAGTTCTCCACTTACTGCTGATCATTTGTTGCTATGGACCAGATTATGTCGTATATCTTAATGTCTTAAAACAACACTTTAGTTTACTAGTAATTCCTGGGTCAGGAATTTAGGAAGAGCTCTGCTGGGACGTTGACACTGAATCCACGTTGTACCACCTGGGGCAGCTAGGATTGGAGGGTCCACTTCTAGGTAGGTCGTCACTCACTTCACTCACACATAGAGTGCCTTCATGTTCCTTTGCCTATCTTTTCCACCTGAGGATTCCTTCTGCAGAGCCTTTCCATGTGGCTTGAATATCTCGTGGCATGCTGGGCTCTGGCTGGTTTCACTGTGTGCACATCAGCAACTTCTAAGAGACAGGAAGCTGGAGTTACCAGGTCAAATAAAATCTGCTCCAGAACTGACTCAGCAGCAGTGATATAGTAGTCTCTTGATGAAAGGAGATACAGGGCCAGCCCAGATGAAGAGAAATAGACTCAACTGCATGACAAGCATACCAAAGCCACGAGGTTGAAGAGTATGTGTGAGAGAATCATTGTTGAAGCCAACCTCTGAAAAATGCCGTTTATCATGTCTATCATGAAGTATTTAAATGGAAGAAACAACTCATTGTACTATTGTACATAGACCACTATTTGTAGTATGTAGTTATTAATCATTCACTTTATAAAGGGTTTAGTTTAGTATTAAAATATTTAATAAATTAATGTTTTAATAGTAATGCATGCATTTATTTATATATCAAAAATACATTATATTATTTTTTTGCTGCTCTCTTTTTATTTGTATGTATCTCATAAATACATTAGGAACATAGTAATTCTTCCCACCATATCCACCTTCCAACTTACTCCTCCCAATTCTTCCTTCCTCTCCTGTTTAGCCTGAGAAAGAAAAAGAAAGAAAAAAGAAAGAATGGAATAAAAAAAAATCTAAGAGAACTGTTCCTCAACAGTCTAGACAAGGGCTATTCTATGTTATTGCTTCTTGAAGGTGATTTCACTCCCCCCTCCTTTTTTTTTCTTTCTTCCTCCCCCTTCTTTCCTTTTAGAAACTTAATTCTTTAAAGAAGAACTCAATTAAGATACATTTCTGTGAGCTCTTAGACATAACTATAACTTAGACATAATAATATCCTCCATTTAATGCACTAAAAGGAAGTGATTCTTGAGAAATGAGTTTCAACATTAAGTCTCATGATACAACTATTTGGGAACAGAGGTCCTGCATGGAAATTTAGTGCACAGTGACTCTTGTTGTTTATTTAATAAATAACACTCTTTTGTATGACACCAGTGATCACCCATGAGCTGCCACTGCTATGGAAACCTTATGGATCCACTAGCTCATCAAGGCTATAAGTAAAGTATATGTTCTCGCTCCTCTTCAGAGAAAAAGTATATCCATCTTTGTTGGCCACCTCTTTCCACAGGGGTCTCACCCAAAGGGGTCCTTTATGGGGGACATTTTTTTTCCAGAGTATCTTGGATTTCCATGCCTGAAATGATCCCCCTGGGCTTTCCAGCCAGACTGGAATGACTTAAAGGGTGATTCTGAGGTTGGAGTTCTACTTAAAGTGATTGTCATTCTATGAGTCTGCTGTATGAAGTGCTTCTCATGTTGGAGCCTTCACTCCTTTTTAATTCTGTCTATTATTGTTTCCAAACACCTAGTCCTATTTATATGATCACTTTTACACTTGATCATATCTACATGGTCACTTCACCACTTATTCCTATCAATCTGGTCTTTTTTTTTTTCAATTTTGTCTTTACAACACTTAAACTGCTATTTTTATTAGCAAATTTAAGAGATTTTGGGGTATTGGCTAGTTGTTAAGCTGTACCCTTAGAAGTAAATCCATGTGAATGTATGTAGGACTATACTAATTTGCAGTTGCAAACTTAATACATTTTACAATTACAAATTTAGTATCTTGATAATTTTTCCCATTATGCTCGCTCTCCCACCCCCTTCCTCTTTCCTTTCTTATTCTCACTCTTATTCTTTACTAATATCTATTTTCAATTAATTTTATACATATATGATTAACTCTATGTTAAGTATAATGTTCAATGAATCATATGAAAGAGAAGATAAGAAAAATATTATAAAGAAAAAGATAAACAGATATATAGAATAAGAAGCTGTTCTTCAACAGTCAAGAGAAGGGTTATTCAAAATCATTGCTTCTCAAAGTGTCAATTTTGCTTCTACATGTTGTCTTTTAGGTGCTCTATTAGGTATCACAGCTCAGGGAGAACATAAAGAATTTATCCCATTAGGACTGGCTTAGTTAACTAAGTATGATGTTTTCTAGTTTCATCGATCTTTTTGCAAATGACCAGACTTTGCTTTGGTTTGTTTTATTTTGTTTTTACTGCTGTGTAGTATTCCATGGTGTACATATCCCATAATTTCTTTAACCAGTTTTCAGTTGATGGGCATTTGGGTTGATTCCATGTCTTTGCTATTGTGAATTGAGCTGCAATAAACATGGAGGTACACATACCTATCTCATATGCTGATTTCATTCCCTTGGGTAGATTCTCAGGAGTGGAATGGCTGGGTCATGTGGAAGGTCTATATTCAGACATCTGAGATATCTCCACACTATCTTCCATAGTAGTTTTACCAGTTTACATTCCCACCAACAGAGGATTAGAGTGCCTTTTCAATATATCCTCAGCAGCATTTGTTGTTTGCTGATTTCTGTATGAAAGCCATTCTAACTGGGGTGATGTGAAATCTCATTGTGGTTTTGGTCTGCATTTCTCTGATGGCTAGAGATCTTGAGCATTTTTTCATGTGTCTGTTGGCCATTTGGATTTCCTCTTTTGAAAAATATCTGTTTACGTCCTTTGCCCATTTCTTAACCAGATCATTTTGTTGTTGTTGAGTTTCTTGATCTCTTTATATATTCCTGTTATTAATCCTTTATTGGTTGTATAGTTTACAAATATTTTCTTCCATTCTCTCTGTTGTCTCTTCACTTTGCTAATTGTTTCTTTTGCAGTGCAGAAGCTTCCCATTGTCGATTTTGGCTTTGATTGCCTGTGCCTCTGGTATCTTTTCCACAAACTTTTTGTCTATGCTGATGTCTGTATAGTTTCAAGAATGTCCTCTCTTTTTTATTATTTGACAGATAGAGTTAGTCAGTAAGAGGGAGAGACAGAGAGAAAGGTCTTCCTTCCATTGGTTCATTCCCCAAATGGCCGTCAAGGCTGGCACTGAGCCAATCCAAAGCCAGGAGCCAGGTGCTTCCTCCTGGTCTTCCATGCAGGTGCAGGGGCCCAAGCACCTGGGCCATCCTCCACTGCCCTCCCAGGCCACAGCAGAGAGCTGGACTGGAAGAGGAGCAACCGGGACCAGAACCTGGAGCCCATATGGGATTCCGGCGCTGCAGGCAGAGGAGTAACTAACTGAGCCATGGCGCCAGCCCCCCTCAACAATGTTATCCTAAGTACATGGTCTTTAGTACATTTTGAGTTAATTTTGGTGAAAAGTGTCAGGAAAAGGTCTTGTTTCAGGCTTCTGCATATAGTGATCCAGTTTTCCCAGCAGCATTTGTTGAAGAGACTGTCTTTGCTCCAGGGGTTGATTTTGGCTTCTTTGTCAAAGATAAGTTGGTTGTAGATGCTTGGGTTGATTTCTGGCATTTCTATTATATTCCATTGGTTTACGCATCTGTTTTTGTACAAGTACCAGGCTATATTGATTATAACTGTCTTTTAATATGTCTTGAAATCTGGTATTGAGATGCCTCTCAGGCATGTAGTTTCAATACTTTTTCAATATTAATTTTGCTCAACATAATTCAGACCATCCTGTCACTATTCTGCCATCTCAGAACCCCCCATTATGTTCTTACAGTGGGACCAACACTGGACTAGCTCCTTAGGAAAAAATAAATATGAGTCATGTCCTGCTTGTAGGGACTCATGGTCCAATGAGGCTGTGACCTACTCAAATTATTATACAGTGTCATTTGTATGAATAGACTTATGCAAGAGTTCCCTCATAATTACTAAAAGAAAATGACAGAGTTCAAGAGACAAGGTAGGGCCTTCTCAACAAAATCTATTTTCCATACATGCTATTCTCTTTTTAAAAATTTTATTTTTTTTTATTTTTTAATAGGTTCAGTATATTTCATAGATACAACTCTAAGAATATAATGATATTCTCTTTCTCCCCCCTTTTCTCCACTTCCCTCCCTCCCACTCAGCCTCCTTCTCCCTTTCCTCCTTCCCTTCTTCACTTGCGAGATAATCTATCTTTAATTTACATTATAGTCAAGGGTGTTTTATATTATTCTTAGCAATTGAAATTAATACAGTCAAGTTTGATTCTTTTCTAATGATTATGTTATTTTATCAGATGTTCACCATCTGATGAGTAGGTAAAGAAAATGTGGTATATATCCACAATAGAATACTACTCAGCTATAAAAAATTAAAAAAAAAATCCTGTCATTTTCAGCAAAATAGATGCTAACTGGAGACCATTATGTTAAGTAAAATATATCAGACTCCAAAAGACAAGTATTATTTTTCTGATTTGTGGAAGCTAATATATTGAACATATTTTATAATATTTAGCCATATCTAATAAATACAAATACTATGCAGTAAAGAACCAAGACCCTGGGTAACTGTAGCATAATTCTCGGCATATGAATTATACTCAACAAATACCCAAATTCCCCAACTCTGGACTGTAGTTTAACTCTGAGACATAGAGGCATTTGTTTGCTCAAAATTGCTGAAAAATATATCTGCAAAATTATAAAATCAATTTGTTTCTTCCTTTCTTTCTTTCTTTCTTCCTTCCTTCTTTCTTATTTCAACAAACTTCAGTAAGGTCACAGCAGTGACAGGCTAGCCAAGGAAATTTCTACCAAATCACAAAACAAAAAAGAAACTACTTCAAGGATATTTCTAGCTTTAAAGATACCCTCAAGGAGAAGCAAATCTCACTTTTAGGTTTCAAAATAAACAAAAACAAAGTGAAAGACACATAAAACATTTCCAAATAAGTACAAATAAAATTTTAAAGTATTTCAAAGGCAACTTAATGACGTTTTCTCCAGAAGAAAAACCACATTCTCAGATAATTCTCATTGGCTCTACAGATGGTAAACACCCTAGTCATTATTTAGAATGAACGGTGGATAAATATATCAGTAGCTAATGGTAGTGATTTAGAACCATTCAGAATTTTCACAGATACAAATAATACAGCAGGAAAGGCAATGGGTTTAATTTCATATTAATATATTGTTATCATACACTTACTCTTTTTTCTTTTTTGCAAATTAACAAACAGATGCACTTATCTTCCACAAGATAAGCTTAGTAAAATTACAGAGGCCAGTCAATGTGCAGTATGGTTAGGAAGGCAGAGTTCACATGGGTTTGCTTTTATTTTCTGCAAAACACTTTAGGTAAATTTGCTTCAAATTGTAAAACTTCATATTTGTATTTCTACACAATAGAGTAGTTTACAATACTCATTTCAAATATTCATGATCGTGGCATCAGATTTCCTACAAGTGTGCAATTATTGTTCCTCTGGAACACATAACATTGGAAGGCTAAGAACCCCAACCCTAGTCATGCTTAAGATTTATAATTATTGTCTTGCTTTCTTTTGTACTAGAGAAGTAAAAACATTTCTGAGCTTTATTTTCCTGTTAAAAAGCAAAGAGTTTTGTATTTATAACTTATTTGATAAAATTCAACATGGCTCTTTTCAATTCATCTTGAAATTAGTTTCACTTGTGTGATAGAAAGATACTAATTCAAGACAGAATTAAATGATCAGTGTATGGTTGTGGAGAGAACACTCCATCAGTTTTGTGGAGAAAAATACCCCTCCCCAAAAAAACAAGTTATTCTTCCTATTTGAAGTCTAATCAGAGTAGGAACCAAAATTCCCCTCCGTTCCTACCCCAGAATCTGCCCTGCTGGCATTCAAGCTCTTGCCAGGCAGCCCCTCATATAAGGCTGACTTTATAATTGCCTCCTTTTTCTACTGAACACACAGATTGTTTAAACTCAAGGATTCCTTTTTGCCCCTCACCATATTTCCTCTAGTTTTAGCAGTAGGATTCTTCACAGATCAGTGCATAATTGGAAGACCAGAGCCAAGTAAGTCTTTGGAGATAGCTTTTTTTATTTATTTTTTTATTTTCTTGCAACTTACAGCTGTTATCTGTAACTGAAATACATCCTCGTTTCCAATCCCTGTAATATTGTGCTTTTCTCAAATCTCTGAAATCAAATAATGGGATACCCTATAGCAGGTGCTGCTGTATTCTGAAATTCGGGTTTCACGTTGAATACTCTAAGTTCAACTCCCAACCCTGTAATAAAATAAAATGAAGAGAGATTTAGATCTAATATAATTTAAAATGGTTATTTGCCTTAAATACTGTGCTAAATTAATTATGATCATATTCTGAGAAACAATATAGCTTAGAAAATAATTTGTTCAAGCATAGACTATGAGAATGTATATTTGTAAACTGTACATTGTCTAATTCTACATTTCTATGTGAATTTGCCAGTTTATAATCATATCTGAACAAACTGATACCTCATCAGTACATCTGCATGTCTGACTTACTCTATTCTTGAACCCCATGCCAGTGACCAATGCAAACCATGTTGTGACAGACTCCACCCAGTTGGAACACTGAGTTTGGAAGAGTCAAAGTAGAGCCACATATGCTTAGTGCATTCACTTTCCACTTGGATTCTCTGTTTCCTTGGTGTATCTACTGGGGTCCCATATAGACGATAGTGGGGAGTACCCCAGGACAATGGTTCTCTTGGCATCATGACTTCTTGTGAGGCACCACTGTTTAAGTTGGAGTGAACAACCCTTCGGCAGCTGCACTGTGAAATCACCCTCCCTCTCTTCTTTTCTCCTCCATAGGCTTTTGAGGACTGCTTACCAAATGCTTGTTTCTGCTACTACTATTCTAGCACAAGGATTTGAAGAATTAACCATGGGAAAAAAATAATAATGTCTCTAATACTCCAACCATAGCCTACTGCCATTCCTTCCCAAGCTTGTCCTCATTTTTCAGTGTTTTGGATTCTACAATCCTACTCTTTGAAAGCACCCATAACATCCCCAAGAAATTCCTGATGACACTCACAGAAACGTCATCCAAACTGCAGAAAAATTGAATGAGTGACTCCTAGTAGGCCAGAAGATGAATGGCACTTGAGTCAGAAGAACAGATTCACCTGTAACTTCTTTGTCTTTTTTAAAAAAAGATTTATTTCACTTATTTGAAAGACAGAGTTACAGAGAGAAGTAGAGACAGAGAGAGAGTTTTCCATCCACTGGTTCACTCCCCAGATGGCCGCAACGGCTGGTGCTGCACCAATCCAAAGCCAGGAGCCAGGAGCTTCTTCCTGGTCTCCCATGTGGGTGCAGGGGCCCAAGGACTTGGGCCATCTTCTACTGCTACCCTAGGCCATAGCAGAGAGCTGAATCGGAAGAGGAGCAGCCAGGACTAGAACCGGCGCCCATATGGGATGCCGGTACTTCAGGCCAGGGCTTTAACCTGCTGCACCCACAGCGCCGGCCCCCTTTATCTTTCTTGACAGGAGACACTAAGAATATCACCTTCTAGTGCACTCCCATGAGCACTCACTTCCTGGTGGTTCTCTCCAATCTTCCTCTGGTACACTGCTCCAAGTCATATTCTCAGTGCTTTGGGGGTATGAGTGGAACTTAGGAAATTCCGAGAGACTGGACATGCACACACCTCTGAGATAATATTGTCAATAATGCAGTTCTTAGTTGCTGTTCTTTCTACATGGGCAGCATGAATGTATAAAGAAAATGTAGTGGATACATACAATGGAATACTATTCACTCTTTAAAATGGAGGGTGATCCTGTCAGTTGCAACCACATAAATGAATCTACATGAGACACCTAAATGCTTGCTTACTTGTAGACTCTAAAAATACTGAACTCATGAGAGTAGAGAGTAGTCAATACCAGGCATGGGGGATGGGTACGTCGTGCAGAGATGCTGAAAAGAGGGTTCAAAGTTTCCAGTTTTATACAGGTAGAAGGAAAATGTTCAGGAAATCTATTGTATAGCAGGATGACTACAATCAACAATAATATATTGTGTATTTCAAGATAAGAGACCACATATCAAATGTTCATCATGAAAATGATAGATAAGTAAGCTGATGGGTACGTTAGCTAGCTTGATTCAATGATTTCACATTGTATACATTTGTCAAAACAACATTATAGTCAATAAATATGTATAATTAATAATTTATGAATCAAAAATAATATTAACAATGAAAAGACCAGAATACCTAGTAAGTATCAATAGGTGATACATTGCAAAAAATGCTGTAATATAGCAGACTAGTCCTTGCAATCCTTTATTATCAACAAGAATTTAAGAGCTCTGGGCCAGGGCCAGCACAGTGGCATAGCAGGGAAAGCTGCCACCTGCAGTGCCAGCATCCCATATGGAAGCCGATTCAAGACCCAGCTGTTCTACTTCTGATCCAGCTCTCTGTTATAGCATGGGAAAGCAGTAGAAGATGGCCCAAGTCCTAGGACACCTGCCCCCTGGTGGGAGACCTCGAAGAAACTCCTGGCACCTGGCTTTGGATTGGTCTAGCTCCAGCTGTTGTGGCCATTTGGGTTGTGAACCAGCAGATGGAAGACCTTTCTGTCTCTGTCTCTGCCTCTGCCTCTGCCTCTCTGTAACTCTGCTTTCTAAATAAATAAATAAATATTAAAAAGAAGAAGAAGAGCTGTGGACCACACTGATCACAGACAAAGTGATCCCTATTTCCACTGAATGTCCTGATTCCCTTTGATGGCTTCAGATTTTTTCCTATCTAGCCAATGTCAACTGATGAGAAGTATTAAAGCACCATGGGTATAATACTATCTTCGTATTTGTTTCTAGTTCAAATTCTAGCTGCCACTTGTCCATTAAATGACTATGACCTCCACATTTACGAATTCTTCTGAGGTTCATTTTATTCATCTGTAAACTAAGAGAAATAATGCCAACCCCACACAGATGCAGGGGCCCAAGGACTTGGGCCATCTTTTACTGCTTTCCCAGGCCATAGCAGAGAGCTGGATCAGAAGTGGAGCAGCTAGGACTCAAACTGGCACCCATATGGGATGCTGGTGCCTCAGGTCAAGGCGTTAACCTGCTGCACCACAGCGCCAGCCCCAATGCCGTGTTCTAAGTCTAATACCATGTATGACACATCTTGTGTATCAGAGGAGATCAATCAATGACAGCTGTTGTGGTGGAATGAGAAGGCCATGCCAAGATGGCCACTGGCAACAGAAACTGCCTGGCAACAGGCTGTGATTGGTTAGGGCATAGACCGCCCTTGACCAGATTGGCTGCCTTGGCTATTTAAGCTTCTGTACCAACAAAAATAAATGAGTCTGCAGGCTGCTCTCCTCTGGCCTGCTTTCACCCGACCCCCAGGGTCTGTGTGGTGACTCCGCGCCTCTTGCCTCCACCATGCTCCTCCTCTCAGAATGAATCCACCGCAACAAGCTGTATCACAGTTTTAATAAGTAGGACTCTATTTGCTCTCACCTTATTTTCTGTATTTTGTATTATCCTATTCATCACTACTATTGTCTGAAGAAAATACAAAAAGTCAGCAACAAAATTCTGTTTCAATTTACTTACGCTTTGAAATAGCCAAAGACACTATTCAAGAAGACTTTTCTGATCAGAAAGAACTTTGCCCTTGCCAGAAAAGACAAATATTAAATTACCAGAGCAAAAGATATTTTTTTTGCTAACTTCTAAAGGGAAAGAGGGAACTTCCTGATCCAAAGGCTACTTTCTCCTCTATTCATGTAGAGAAAGCGACAACACGCCTTAATTTCTGCAGTGTGTCAAATGCTTTGCTAGAGGCCACTCACACAAGTTCTTACTTTGCCCTCAGGAAAATTCTCTATCCAACTCAATCCCCTTACTCTTCCATGCAGTCTCTTTATGTGACCAAAGGCTGAAAATATGGTTTTTGTTCCCTTTAGGACCAAAGATTTCTGTTTCAGATATGAAAAGGGAAAGCTAAGTGTGAAATAATTTGTAATTTTCAATTTTCATCATTGCATAAACATTTTACTTTCTCACACTCAACTTCATGGAAATACATGCTGCTCTGCTCCCTTTTATTTGAAGTTAACCCCAAGCAAATTATTTAAGAGACAAATGTTAGAAAATCTGGATTCCTGTTAATTCTGGCAAGGTTTTACTTATCACTGTTTTTTGTTGGTGATCAATATAAAAAAGAAACATAAAACTTAATAAAAGCTTGGGGCCAGCGCGATGGCACAGTAAGTTAATCCCCCGCCTGAAGCGCCAGCATCCCATATGGGCACTGGTTCTAGTCCTGGCTGCTCCTCTTCCAATCCAGTTCTCTGCTATGGCCTGGGACAGCAGTAGAAGTCCTTGGGCCCCTGCACCCACAGGGGAGACCTGGAAGAAGCACCAGGCTCCTGGCTTCGGATTGGCACAGCTCTTGCCATGGCAGTTATTTGGGGAGTGAACCAATGGAAGGAAGACCTTTCTCTCTGTCTCTCTCTCTCACTTTTTGTAACTCTACCTGTCAAACAAATAAATAAAATCTTAAAAAGAAAAAAAAAATAAAAGCTCAAGGCATGACTCTTTTCAATAGATTCCTTAGTATCTTCCTAATTTAGAGTAAAAGTCATCAAGAAAACATTTGATTTGTTAACTACTGTGCATATGGAATTAGAGCTCAGAAAACCAAAAAGAGATGTGTGCTCAAGAATCAATTTTTGGACTGTAATGTCTGTCTCCAACAATCTGGCCCAGACTCATCCTGTTTACTGCTGGCTTTCAGAAAGACATTTATTCATATCAAAAAGGCAATTAAACAATAATAGAGGGATGAACATCATAAACACATAATCCTTTCTAGGAGTATCTGTTGCCCTGGAGAACTGACATCAAGCCAACATCAATCCTCCCCTGTGTTTAGTTTTGGGATAAACACCCAAAACAAAGGGACAAGACAAAATCTCCTGGGCTTGAGTCTGGCCATCTTTATCACTTCACTCATAGATGGAATAACTCTGAATCTCTTGACATATTTCATCACTTAAGGCAGACAGGAAAAAATTCCTTTCCATAGAAACTGAAACCCCTGACAGAATAAAAGCAAATAAATTGCATGAATTTATTATTTAGGCAGTTTTTACCAATGCAGGAATGTTCATTGCTTATTATGAGATGAAATTCCTCAAACTCAGAGAGATGGCACTAGCCCTCACTAAATGTAGAGGTGTCTTCTCTCTTGACATTCTTACTTTAAACGTCTTTAGTGGGCTGTCTTCCTACTCCTAACCATCAAGAGATGTGCTGATACAGGAGAGATTGGGTGATTTTAAAACTAGGAAATATGGCATGGTTTAAATCACCCTAGGTTATTAAGGAATGAAAAAATTTCATCATATGACAACTGCTAAAGGAATTTGAAAAGAGATAGTGGCCACTTTCCAAGTAAAATACAGTGAAATATATACAGAGAGAACTATCATCCCAACATAATTTCTAGATACAATATTGGTCAAAGTGATTGCAGGCCAGAAGAAAACACCCCTGGTAATGAAATAATGGGAGCCTACTACTTGTGCTTTCAATCAAACTGGGTAGCAGTTCTACTTGGAATGCTACTGCTATATCTAATTCCAGATACAGTTGAGGCAGTTACAAAGGCCAGTAATTTACTTACCTTCCGAGAATTGGCAATTTGTAAGGAAGTGGTACTAATGCCATAGTTAGTCCATGGTCTTCCTCTAACCACACCAACTTTTGACTTGACATGAGAGAGTTGGGTAACAGTGTGGCAGCAGCATTTTCAACTGGACTGTGGTATTACTTAGATCTATCTGTGATGAAAGACAAAGTATACAGCCTTCAGAGTCAATGGATTCACAAATGATTATTAATTCCGTGCTTCATTCTTCTGAAAACCTGACTCCAGAAAAACTGACACAATTCTCACCAGTTTCTCACAGTTTTCTTGGGCTCTGAGCAGATGGGCGCTTTAACTACTATGCTAACATTCACCTTCAGGGCAAGATATTCAGCCGAAGGTATTGAAAATATGTCCTCTCTTTAGCAAATATAAGAATCCATGGCAGGGCTGGCACTGTGGCGCAGTGGGTTAAAGTCCCAGCCTGCAATGCCAGCATCCCATATGGGCACAGGTTCTAGTCCTGGCTGCTCCTCTTCTGATCCAGCTCTCTGCTATGGCCTGGGAAAGCTGTAAAGATGGCCCAAGTCCTTGGGTCCCTGCACCCGTCTGGGAGCTTGGAAGAAGCTCCTGGCTTCGGGTCAGCACAGCTCTGGCCATGGTGGCCAACTGGAGAGTGAACCAGCAGATGGAAGAACTCTCTCTCTGTCTCTACCTCTCTCTGTAACTCTGTATTTCAAATAAATAAAATAATTCTTTAAAAAAATAATCTATGGCCTATTGAAAGTAATTTTCTATTTATTGAAAATGAATTTTCAAGTCCTAGAAGACACAAAACATTTTTACTGTACAGTTTTGAACATGCTTAATCCTTCACAGTGTGTAGCACAATGTTCTAAGGAAATAGATCTCTGATACAAGAACCCATACTATGCATATCTATTTAACCTGATAACCAAGTTTTGGCAAACTCTGGTGGAATCTATCAAAACCAACCTGAAGAGAAATTAAGTAATAACCCATAATATTGTGAAGACAGAGTACTATTCTTGGTCAATTGAGAAAGCAAATTAATTCTTTAGAAAAATAACCCATCTTCTGAAAATATAATAGAACTATAGGTTATAATTGGATGTCATTTGTACTTCCAGATCAATCACATAATATGGAAATTTATAATTTATGGTTTTTTTTAGGATTTTATTTATTTATTTGAGAGGTAGAGTTACAACAGTGAGAGAGAGAGACAGACAGAAAGGTCTTCCATCTGTTGGTTCACTCCCCAAATGAGAGCAACAGCCAGAGCTGAGCCGATCCAAAGCCAGGAACCAGGAGGCTTCTTCCATGTCTCCCATGGGGGAGCAGGAGCCCAAACACTTGGGCCATCTTCTGTTGCTTTCCCAGGCCATAGCAGAGAGCTGGATCAGAAGAGGAGCAGCCGGGACTAGAACCTGCACCCATATGGGATGCCAGTACCGCAGGTGGAGGAGTAACCTTCTGTGCCACAGCACCAACCCCTATAATTAAGTTTTAAGAGTCCTAAATGGAGGGCCCCTCAAAGGATTCAACAGCAACATCATGATTTTAAGCCCAACTTCATATACCCTTCCAAATTGGACAATCTTTCTGTGCCACTATTTGACAGGAGTATTACTTCTCTTTTGACTAGTCCCTAAAGTGGCTCCAACCAAACCATCAGTTTTAATCAAAGAATTTCACCTTGAAACAAACAAGAGTTTCATCATTTTCACATTTGACACCAAGCCAAGAGGAGGCGAGAGGTAGTATGACTACAGAGAAAAATGCATGTAGTATTTGCTTTTTCCCATGTAACAAAGGAAAATACATCATAACATAGTCGTGAGTCACAAATGATCTATAGCCCTGAAACACTCAATCTAGGAAGAAAGAAGTACATTCTCATTATCATGTGATTTCCTTATGCACACAGGAAAATGTTTTTGAATGCATCATCATCAATGATTGGCAGAGAATAATTATGTTGTTCCTGTATAGTTCTGAAAGATTAAAAGGTAGATTAAAATAATTTAAAGGTAATAGTGTACATAGTTACTTCTCTTCAATTTGTGTAAGTAATCAGTAAGCAAAAATGGAAAAAAGGAAAAAGCTCTCTTTGATAATACACACTGTTATGCAGAGTGTCTGTCATCTCAGCATAATCAGATGAATTTTTGTTTGCAAATTATAAATTATTCAGAAAGCTTCTTATTACAGTATGTGGCTGTTTACTGTGGGAGGGAGGGAGGGCTCACTTCATTTTCCTGATGTACTCTCTAAAAATGGAGACGAAAATAAAGCGTTTGGCACATTTAGAAGGAGTGCCTGTTCCAAGCAAAATACAAAAGGAAGAAAAATGCCATAATTGGGCTGCATTTATGAAACTAAAATATAATTGCACTCGGGGATTTTGTGGCTGCTTCTGTCTTTGTATAACAGACTCCTAGATAGTGTGCCCATAGCATAGACTCTGCACTTGGAGAAGGGTCATGGTCCTGACTTAAGGTCACAATACAGATCTGACAGGAACAAGCTCGGTGTCCAAAAGAGAACTGCCACTTTGAGGAGCAATCAAGCAGTTTCCACAGGGCTGATTGCCTCCAACTCCACCTCGAGGCATTTAACAAAGTGGCAAGCCAGGTCTTGATTAATCAGCAGAGGCACTAATGAACCAGCCTTGCCTGAGGTTTCCTGCGCTCTCTGATTCCTAACTGCCTCTTTAGTGAATGACTTGGGGCCTCGAGTGAGCTTCACGCAGACAGTGCCACTCAGCCTGAGCACAGACATTTGATGACAGAGGATAAAGTTCTGCAAGTGGCATTCATGGTGTTTGTCGTTGCTCAGAATGCACCTCATATAAATATTTAACTTCAGAGAGTAAAATTCAGGGAGATTGGGTTAGGGCTTGTGCTGAGAACTTGACTTTGTGGGGGACTGAATCTATCCCAGGGAAGTTTTGAGGATAATAAATGCTGTATTTATTAAATTTATTAAATCTCCAACATAGTTTGGGCACATGAAAGACTCCCAGGACACAAAAGCAGTGCTGCTCCAATGTGTGATTAATTAGGTTGATAAATCTGGCAAAGAAAATAGAAGAGCAAGGTGGCTGACTGCTCCCTAATATTGGACTTCCCAGTATCATCCCAGAAACAGCCTGAGATGAGCATTCAAGCACAAACAGTTTATCTGGGAAGTTACAAGAAAACAGTGGTAAGGTCTACAGCAGTTTGTATCATTGGCTATACTGGCCCTGTAGGAAATTGCAACTTAATCTGGCTGGCCAAAAGTGCTAGAGATTGGGTGGTTCACGGGTTGTATATGGTTGGACACTCATGGCATCTGCTTCATTTGCAAAACTGACTTACTCCTTAAGTTGAAAAGATTTTTATCACCCTCCCCCAGCTATCTTCTACCCCTTGAATTAAAATCCAAAAACACTTTGAAGGGTAGCTGCAAGCAAACGCCTACTGAATGATAGGAGCAAATTGTTTCAGAGTTTCAAAATTTCCAGATAACTCATAGATACATACATACCCCTGCACACATGAAATGGAGACAATGGTGTAATAAGTACTGTCAGGATCACTAGTCAGTGCAATACTGGTTACTGAAGATAAATTTTCAGGTAGTAGGGCTGTAGTCACGTCCGTACAAGCCAATAGGTTGCCACAGGTGGACCCAGGCATAGGGTCTCTGCCTGGACCCCACAGAGTCTTAACCATATGCAAATGTCCATGGTGGAGAGTCTTGACCAGCTGACAGCCACATTTGGCCAAACATGTGCAAATTCCATATAAGCTCACTATGCAAATGACACTTCAAATACCACTGATAAATAGCACTCCCAATTCTCCTATTGCTTAGTCCTATAAATTGTCTCAGAGGAAACTACAACTTGCTGATTATAAACTAGTCATCCACACTCTTTTTTACTGCACAAAATTTTACAAACAATTCTGCTACCATGTATTTAGCATGTCAAAGCTGTATATTGAAATAAAGAACTGCACAGAGAGCAACCAACTGATGTCAGGCATCAAAACTAAAAGAAATTACAATAAGCAGTGCCTCTTGCCTTTCATTAATTATTTCCTTTGGAGTTGGAATTAGACTCCGTGCTTTTCACTTCCTGTTCTTAATTGTTCTTTAGAGATGCTGAGGGCAATTAAACAGTTCTTTCATTTCACTCTAGAAGGGGCTAGATTTTGTGGCTTTTAAACTGCTAGGATCCATTGAACAAATAGCGTCCTATTTGTGTCCCATCAAGATGCAAGCACAAGTCTGAATCTATAAAGATCCTGGTGGTCGGTATCCTAGCTGCCTAATTGACGATCTCTCCATATGCTGCAAGCAAATAATTAGAATAAACAAAACATGTACTTTTTCACCTCCAAACCACCTGCTTCACAGCCACTGTAAGACTTTCTTGAGCAGTTGGATGAAAGAGACACTGAGAAACTGAGAGATTTACAGGTTCAGACAGGTCAAAAAATTTCCTGTCACAAAGAAAAGGAGAAGAAATAAGGCCATTATCTCAACAATCTAGGCACCCCCTACCTCTGCCTAACGTTTCCATGTAAATTACTTGAAAACCGTGATTGCTTTGAAGTTCCCTTGCAATTGTTTAGATAAAAAGGTGGATTTCTCCAGAAAGCTTAGACATCAAAGATTCCTCATTTCACATCTTAATGAATTGATGAGTATGGATATGATCATATGGTTTGTAACTTCCAGTCTTGCTAGTCTGCCATCTCATCTGTCTCACTCTCATGAATTTTGTAACATTTTCGATTACAACTATTGTTGTTGTTGGTTCCCATGGAAGAGATGCATCAAGGGTGAGGTCCCGAGACACCATTGTTCTGAGGACAGAGATGCTGCATGAGATTGTAAAGAACATGGACCACTCACTGCTAAGAGAACCTGTCCCATGTACAGACACCTTAAATGTACAAACTTTCCTGCATGTGGACGTAGTACCAGCATTGCAGGAGGACTTCACCAAGAAACCCTTCTGGATTAGTAGTTGGCTACTTACAACCATGTTGTTGCCTTTGTGTTGATTTCAGTGATTATTTGCTAGTTTTGTGGCTGGATTCTTGATCATACGCTACAATGAGTTACAGTGTGTTCAGAAACTTGAAATGTGACCTCATTTGGAAGTTTTATATTTGCAGATGTGGGTGGTCAAAGATTGTTGTGAGATATCATGAATTAGGGTCCTCCCTACATCCAAAGACTGGTATTCTTTCGGAGGAAAAGACACACAGAGGGAAGAAAGTCATGTGAAGATGGAGGCAGAGATGGGAGTGAGGCTTCTACAAGCCAAGAAATATCAGGGATTTCCAGGAGCATCATATTCCAAAAGTGGCAAGGCAGGATAATTCCCTAGAAATTTCAGAGGGAGCAAGGGCTGGCCAACATTTTGATTTTAAATGTCTAACCTCCAGAACCATGATGAAATAAATTTATGTGGTTTTTAAGACACCAGATTTATAATCATTTTTACAGTAGTTACAGGAAACCAATCCAAACCATATCAGTACGAACCCATCAGAGTTTCCCAGTGAAGGTCACTACATCTTCTCCAGATCAACCCATTATGTTGCACACAAATAAAACTTGCCAACAGAAGGGGAAGAGAAGCCAAGCCAACATGTGCATGAGCAGAACTAGTACCAACATGTTAGGGTCCATCTAGAACAAAAGCCTTGTGTTTTTAATATTTTAAGAGCAACTTCCCCAGTTATAGAGTACACACTGTCTCTCTGCTTTCCTGAAATGTTGATGATCCAGATCTCACCTTGTCCAAGAGCTCTCCCATGGGATACAATCCCCAGAGAGAATCTGGGCAGCCTTGAAGGGAGAGTATGGCTGTGCATCACATGTTTAAGCACGAACTCACTGCCTAAACAGGTTAGGATACTATGGGACTTCTAACTCCACCCCTAAGAAGTATGCACCTATGAATAACAAATACAAAGATGATGTGAGCAAGGCATATTGATTTTATTTTATTGAGTAAACTTTTGTCCTGAGGACTGAATGATGGTAAATAAACTGAATGGAACAAGCTACCTTGATAGTTGACATGCTATACAGTGAGGTAGTGTGGGTCTTTTCTTCGACATCATGCTTATGGCATCCCTACATCACTTCATGTTACACCTTCCCCACCACATGTCTATAGAAGCTGCCAAAGGAGGATGGGGATGCCACAAATAACAGAAACCACTGTATTTTCCCCACTCTGAACCTCTGAGGTTAGAATCCTCATTCTGCTGCCTCTGCCTCTCATTTGCTAAGAGTGAAATGCCATTAAGCTCTGTTTTCTGGACCTTCTCAAATCCCTAGACAGATATTTTTCTTCTTCATCCTCAAGAGATTCAATAATAGTATTACAAGAAAAAATCATATGTTTTTATCTGTAATATATTGAAAAAGAAAAGAATTTAAACATTTAAAAAATGTAAAACATACAAGTCCTGAATTTTTAAATTAATTTCAAATGGCAGTTAAATATCCATACTTATTATGAATTATTAATGAGGAGCTTGTGAATTTGTTTTTATTGTCTTATTTTATGGTATTTGCACCCCTCATGTTCTACCAAAAGACCTTTCTGGTTTCAACTTTGGTGTCTATTGCTATTTCAATAGAAGAAATTAGCAGGTCTTTCACATTTTTTGAAGGAAACATCAGCTAGGGTCCATAGAAAAAGTAATGGCTTAGAAACCTTGATGAATGCCAGTTCTCCCAGGGCACATCAACTCTAAGTGCCTGTGTATGCATCGAGAAAATGGCAGATTTGAATAAACATCCCGAACATTTTGATAGAGTTCCAAGACCTGCTGGCTATCTGCATTTATTGTGTCTTTTACTTGTGCTCTTCCAGCAATGAAGTTAACCCTTTCTTTAACTGCATTGGAGAGAAAAGATTCCTGTCCAATTGTTCTTGTTTGTGAAATGCATGACACTACATCCTCTGGTAGATACAGAAACTGTTCCATGCTCACAAGTACCTTATATAGTCATAAAGTAGAAAAGCACATCAAAAGGAAATCATGATAGAATGGCAAAATGGATCAGATAGTAATCCGAGGCAGGAAGCACACCACGGTTCATGTACATCTGAGTATAACTTGAAGACTACAGGGAAGATTTGCTAAAAATATACTTGAATGTGTGGCTGAAAAGCATTTAGCAAAATAACTCAAATCTCAGAAAAAAGAAAGGTTTTGAGAACAAAACCTGAGGAACAAGTTATTTTCAGCACAGCTGATGAAAGGTCACCTTGAAGATCACAAAACCCATTTTTTGTGAACCTGTGCTCAACCTAAGGTTCAGAGGGACTGTTCCTAAAAGATGAAAGAGAGAGAATACCTAGTTCTTGGTGAGGAAGCTGAATTTTCAGGAGTCAGATATTAGAAATTCAAGCACTAATACTTTCTGAAAGAATATGAAACAAGGATAGACAGGTTCCATGAAGGAGGAGCATTGGAACAATTTTCCTATGATAGAAAGATATTAGAAGGCCACAGCAAAGCAGCATTCACACAGGAGTTGATCAATGGCGTTGGCGTAACCATTGGTCCTTGATGTGGTCTTCAAAAACCTCAACACAAGTTCTCTGAAAAGCAAATGATGGCTGCTTACACGGGTTATGAGTGAGTGTTGAAAATAGCAGGCATGAGGGGCCAGCGCTACGACATAGTGGGAAAAGCCGCAGCCTGAAGTGCTGGCATCCCGTGTGGGCACCGGTTAGAGTCCCGGCTGCTCCACTTCTGATCCAACTCTCTCATATGGCCTGGGTAAGCACTAGAAGATGGCCCAAGTCCTTGGGTCCCTGCACCTGCATTATGGAAGACCCAAAAGAATCTCCTGGCTTTGGATCAGTGCAGCTCCTGCCACTGTGGCCATTTGGGGAGTGAGCCAGTGGATGGAAGACCTCTCTCTCTCTCTACCTCTCTTTTTCTCCATGTGTAACTTTGACTTTCAAATAAATAAATAAGTCTTTGCAAAAATAAAACAAACGAAAAAAAAAAAACAGGCATAAGACAGTCTCATGAGTCTAGAGATGTTGAAATCGCAGTAGGAATTTAACAATTTTTTAAAGATTTATTTATTTATTTGAAAATCAGAGCTACACAGAGAGAGAAGCAGAGTCAGAGAGAGAGAGAGAGAGAGAGGTCTTCCATCTGCTGGTTCACCCCCCAATTGGCGGCAACAGCAGGAGCTGCACCGATCCGAAGCCAGGAGCCAGGAGCTTCTTCCAGATCTCCCACAAGGGTTCAGGGGCCCAAAGACTTGGGCCATCTTCTACTGCTTTCCCAGGCCACAGCAGAGAGCTGGATTGGAAATGGAGCACCCAGGACTCGAACCAGCACCCATATAGGATGCCGGCACCGGAGGCAGCGGCTATACCCACAATGCCACAGCACTGGCTACAGCAATATGTTTTGCAACTCTTATGGAAAGGTAAAATTAGACTCAATAAAAGTAATGAAAACAAGTGTATTCATAGGAACATTAACTAAGTTTAGGAACAGACCAGGAAAAAGACTTGTGCATATGTTGGAGAGTGAGTGATTCTCTATAATTGAAGTAAAGAGAAACATTTCATTAAAAAGAGAGAGTTTGAGCTAAAACTTGGTAGCCATCTATACAGAAGGATTAAAAAGAGGGAGTCTGAGAAAATAATATGGGCCCAGGTTTGGGCGCCAGTGTCTGAAAGAACAAGATGCAGGGGAGTGCAAGTAGAAGAGAAGCTGGGAATGGTGAGTGGGAAAAGTGAGTTCAGTTACAAAAGTTGAGTTAACAAAGAATAGATGGGCTGAATTATGGAATATCTCAAATGATCCACTAAAAAGATTGAACTGTATAGTCTTCAGATAGAAATCCACCAAGTGTGTGTGTGTGTGTGTGTGTATTAGTTAAGACACAAAGGGATAACATACAACTTGTGCTTTAGGAGGAAGGGGAAAGACAGACTATGCCCACACCCTAGTCATTGGAACCTGTGAATGTGTTACGCTATGTGGTCTTCCATGGCTCAAGCTTCTATGATATCCCATGATGTCTTATTGGCATTATCAGTGCATAGAATGGGGTAGGCATTCGGTTCAAGGGTTAAAATGTCTGTCCTTAATGTGTTGTCCAATGTGAATTAATGCTATAACTAGTACGCAAACAGTATTTTACACTTTATGTTCTGTGTGGGTGCAAACTGATGAAATCTTTACTTAATATATACTAAATCGATCTTCTGTATATAAAGATAATCAAAAATGAATCTTGATGTGAATGGAATGGGAGAGGGAGTGGGAGATGGGAGGGGTGTGGGTGGGAGGAGGTTATGGGGGGGAAAGCCATTGTAATCCATAAACCGTACTTTGGAAATTATATTTACTAAATAGAAGTTTGAAAAAAAATGTCACTTAAGAGGCCACAAGGCAGCAGTGATGGTTCAAGTACTTGGATCCCTCCCACCAACATGGATAACACAGTTTGAGTTCTAAGCTCCTGGCTTCAGTCTGATCCATCCAGCTGCACCAGTGGCAAATATTTGAATAGTGACCCAACAAGTGGGAGTTGCTCTGTCTCTGTTTCTAAGCATTTCAAATACAAAAACAGAAAGAAAGAAAATAAAAATATAAAAGAAATGGAGACAATGGATGGAATAAGGAAAAGTGGTAAAATTAACTATACACTACACTTGCTACCCATAGCACACTAAATGAGTCACATTCCTTTCTTGATGGATGGAATAATAGGAGAAAAAGGCATTGCCACAGTGTTATCCGGTGAGTCTCCAAATAAATGAAATACTTACATATAAATATAACAGAATAAACAAAATTTGTATGAGAAAACTATGAAACCCTGATGAAAGAGATTGCTTGAGGGTTCAGGGAAAACTGACAGGGAGGCATATTTTAAACTGGATTGCCAAGTTTCAGATTTTATTACCCCGTGAGGAGGATGCAAGGCATGAGAGGCACAAAAATGAAACAATGACAACAAAAGCAGACCAGTGAAAGGGGCTGCGTGTTCAACAGACCTGGTACAAACCACAGTGGCTGCAGCTTTAAGGTTCAATATTCAGAAAAAATCCTCCCATCATCCCAAAATCACAGAGCCAACCATCCACAGTTCTTTAGGGACCCATAAAATGTCTTAATTTCATTTGAAAATATGAATTAAAAAGAGCCTTTTTAGTCTGTGAAAATGTTCTTGTACATAAGATTAACATACTTTTCTCTATAAGAATGAAGTAATAAAATATTATTGATTAGTTTTCTGGTATTCCTTTTATTCACTATATTATTACTCCTTTAACATCACAATCTGAAAACCAGTGAGGTGGTTAAGGATTTAAAATTATGGAAGAGAGAATGGCACTGCAGCTCACTAGGCTAATCCTCCACCTGCGGCGCTGACACTCTGGGTTCTGGTCCCAGTTGGGGTGCTGGTTCTGTCCTGGTTGCTCCTCTTCCAGCCCAGCTCTCTGCTGTGGCCCAGGAAGGCAGTGCAGGATGGCCCAAGTCCTTGGGTCCTGCACCCACATGGGAGACCAGGAGGAAGCATCTGGCTCCTGGCTTCAGATCGGCGCAGTACATCGGCCGCAGCGAGCCAGCCGTAGCGGCCATTTGGGGAGTGAACCAATGAAAGGAAGACCTTTCTCTGTCTCTTTCTCTCACTGTCTAACTCTGCCTGTTAAAAAAAAAAATAGAGGTGAACCATTTTCTTGATTTAAGCTAACATGTGTAATTTTTAAACCAGTAAATACTAGGACACTAAATGTGCATCAGAATTTAGAGAATAATCTAAACCAGCTTACAGAATTTCACTTTTTAAATTTACTTGAAAACATCTAGAAAGCTAATACTAGCCCAAGTTTACATGACTTCTATCTCTAATGAAAGCAAAATTCGCACTTTGGATTAATCACACATGCCCTGTCCGAAGACAGTTACACCTCCAATATCCATGTGAGGAGTGGAGAATTTTCCTCTATCATTACTGATTCTTGCTGTTTTTTATAAGGCAGCTTTCATTGTTTTAAAGTAACTTCCTTACTTCCAGCAAATTTAGAACCTCTGCTTATCCTTATCTTCCAAAAGCAAAACCAACACACACCTTAGAGTCGGCAGACAGGAATGTACACAAAGGCTCTGCCTGGTCCTTTCATCACCTGTAACAAGTCACACGCACATACACACGTGCACACACATGCACACACATGCACTTCCCTGAGCATGAGGACTGCCGAGCTTTATTCCTTCTTCCTAAGACATCATCTCTAACTGAACCAAAATTGCACTCTGGGAGTGCGTGCTCAGCCTGTTGCTTCAGACACCCATGTAGGAGGACAAGTTTGGTTCCTGGCTCCAAATCCTGACTCCAGATTTTGCTAGCGCAGACCCTCAGAGGCAATGGTGATGACTGCAGGAATTGAGTTCCTACAACCCATATGGGAGATCTGCATTAAGTTTCTGATTCCTGGCCTCAGCTCCAGTTTAGCCTGGCTGTCGCAGACATTTGGGAGGGAGTTCTCTCTGTATCTGTCTCTTCCAAATAAATAAAATAATAAATGAATAAATAGCTCTAAGGGGAAAATATTCAGCCTCAAATTTTATACTCCTTCTTCTAATGAGGACAGAACGAAAAGAGATTGAAGAGAGACTGACAATATCAGATAGCTGAAGAATTTTGTACAAGAAAAAATAAGAACAGATTGAAATATATAACGGTATACTAGGAACCTTAATCTTGATCAAAGTTTCATGGTAACTGACCATAACACAATGTTAGAAGCCTTAGTCCTTTTACGTTGCTACAAAAAATTGCTACAAATAGGGTGGCACATAAGCTACAGAGCTCTATTACTCATGGTTCTGAAGGCTGGAAGTCCAAGCCCAAGAAGGTGGTAGATTTGGTGTCTGATAAGGGCTCATTCCCAGGTTCAGAGTTAGCACCTTCACACTGCATCTGGACAAGGTGGAAAGGACAAAAAAGGTGCGCAGGCACTCTTTTATGAGAGCACGAATTCACTTATAAGGGCACAGCCTTCATGACTGAATCACCCCCAAAGGCCCTACCACTTAATACTATCACATTAGGGATTAAGTTTCAACACACTACTTTTGGGTGGACACAAACATGGAGAAAACAGCATTGTTTGCATGTACCTACCTTACGTGCATTTTCTCTGAGCGTGTGTATGTGCACATCCTGCATGTATATTTATTGTAGATTTTTATATAGCATGCACAACAAAATCAAATCTATTCACATAAGCAATCACCACCTGGGATATGAATTCCCCTCTAATGG
Source organism: Lepus europaeus (assembly GCF_033115175.1). Lineage (NCBI taxonomy): Eukaryota > Metazoa > Chordata > Mammalia > Lagomorpha > Leporidae > Lepus > Lepus europaeus. The sequence goes on along the minus strand of NC_084835.1, from coordinate 111,494,661 downwards.
ACTATCCATTATGAAGTTGGGAGCAGAAAGTGCAGAAAAGGAAAAGATTGTGGAACCAGGGAAAGGTTTGTGTTTTGTCCAGGCCCCTGCTGATTCTCCACCGTGCTTGCTAGTTGCTCTTCTCAGCACTCATTAGCATGGCAGCCCAAAGGAAAGGCAGATTGTCTCCAAGGCTTACATTAACCTCTCTTAATTGTCTGCAGTCTCTTCCACACTGATGCAAGTCAAAAGCCCTTTTCTCTAAAAAGCTGGGTGAAGTGTGCCTGCATCTCCATCTAGTTTTCAAAGCCAGGCTACCAGTGTTAACACTTTCACTGCAGTTGAGGGGAGAGGGGAAGAACTGGCATTCTGTGCAGTGTCACATAGACCAGCAGAAGAGGAACCCTGCAGAGGTTTTGCCTATTCCCACGCTGGAACCACCTCTCATACTCTAAACAGTTGTGTTATTAAGCAGTGAACCTCGTCCATGATTACTGCATTTTCTCATCTTCCATTCACAGAATTGGAATCATTTACGGAGACCCTACTATCACTAATGAATATATAATGAGTTCACATTTATCTGGCATTGAAACTGAGCTTGGAAAGTTTTCTTTTTTTACTATTCAACTATCTTTGATTCTCTGGTGACTTTAAATTGTTTTGGCCCATTCAGCCTCCCAGACAGGAAAAAAAAAACCGCTGTGGCATACAGATTAAGATATTGCTTAAGATGCCTACATCCCCTATCAGAGTGCTGGTGAGTCCCAGCTGCTCTGCATCCAACCCAGCTTTCTGCTATCTTGGGAGGCAGCAGGTGACGACCCAGGTAGCTGGGGCCCTGCCATCCACATGGGAGCCTGGGTGGAGCTCTGGGCTCTTGCCCCAGCCATTGCAGACATTTGGAGAAGAAATCAGGTGTTCAGCTGATAGAAGATTCTCCCCCCTCCCCCTCCCCCCTCCCCTCCCCCTCTCCTCACCCTCCTCCCCTCCCCCTCCCTTTCTCCTCCCCTCCCCCTCCCCTCCCCCCTCCTCGTCCCCTCCCCCTCCCCTCCCCCCTCCCCTCTTCCTCCTCTCCCCCTCCCCTCCCCTTCCACCTCCCTCTCCCTCCTCTCTCTTTCTTTCTCCCTCCTCTCTTTCTCTCCCCCCTTTCTCTCACTGTCTCTCATTCTTCATTTCAATGAGATGAAAATAAATAAATAAATAAATAAGCATTTTTAGTAAAAAAAAAAATGAAGACTTAAAGGTAAGCTCTTATATTTTCTTGACAAGGTGTGTATAAGAAAGTGAGATGAGTAATCAAAATGACATCATTTCTTTATCATTTCTTTTTTATTACCTAAAATTACTCAAACTTGCCTGGTTATCTGTGACTGTTGCTGATGTGGCTGAACCCATATATTCCTCCACACTCCTAAGATAATGCATCCTTACCTCCAGAGGACAAGGCTAGATTTCTGTGTTTTGCTTTGTTTTGCTTTCTTTTGTTCTACAGAGAGTGTCCCAGTTGATTCTTTAATCAGACCAATTTGGAAAACTGCTCTAAATCCAAAAACGTGAGGACTACTCAAACTTTCCACATACGATTAAAATTGAAATGGATTACATACAGATTTTTAACTAGCCAGGCACTAACAAATACAGTTCTAAAATCATATATTTCTCAGTTTGTGAGGAGGGGATTAGAGAAAAAGAAATGAAAAAGAAATCCAGGACTATTGCTGAAAGTAGTTCCTGAGCCTAGGAGTGGAGGAAAAAATGGTAGGATTTTTCTCTTGTACCCAAGTTCAGAAACTACCAGGGTGATGGACTCCACATATTATGTTCTGTAAAGAGTTCCTGTGCAGAACATGAGCAATCACACTTCACTAAAATTGAACAGAAGACATGGATAAGGGATAAGTCATATGTTTCCATATTCTTTGCTTCAACTCTGTCATTTCAGAGAGCTTAAAAGATTTTCTTGAAAGGCAAAATACTGGGAAAAAAACAGTTTTGTAAAAGCCGGATCTCTCCTCGTGGGACACTGAACTGTGATGATTTACTGTAGTTTGAAGCTGCAGGAAAGAAGCAATCCTGGAGGAATACCAAGATCACCATGTTTTTACTGGGAATTTCTTGGAACTATTGCTATTGTCAACATGAGGTACTCCAAGGAGCGATTGCCAAAGGAAGTGAGATGAGCTGAGAGTGCACCTCTGGGATTCTGGGTGACTGCCAAGGGGTAAACTGTAGAAGCTTGCAGTATGTTGCCCCTCTGAGCCATTGGCAGACACCCTCATAGAAAGGCGCTGCAGTTGGAAGGTGTACAAAAAACTTCAAACCATAAGGAGACTAACTTTTTGGCACCATCTGGGCTTTGAGTCTTCATGAATAGTTGGTTCAAGATGAGCATTCTGCATATTTCCACCCATTCAACCATACAGCATTACTTGTAATATTTATCGAACCACTGTGTTTTGCTAGACCATTTCTTGGGTGGCTGAAGATAGTGTGGCATGAAGAATGAGGCTAGCAGCATTTTCTAAACCAAAGTAGGGCTTTTCCAGACAACTGCAAGAGAGCTGGGGTGGGGGTAGGGATGGAGGGAGGGGTTATAAGTAGGGAACCATGTGCATATGAAGCACAAGTTTTAGGAGAAATAATTTGAAGGTTTTGTGGTTTGAAGGAATCAGAGAAGAATGAATAGAACACAATCACTGAGTGTAATCTTTGAAATCAGTATTTGGAAATTATAAATCCATTGTGATGACCAAAGGTATGGCCACAGTTTAATGAGACAGAACATTAAAATAAAAGAGAGAGTTACTGTCAGTAAGGAGATCGAGGAATTAAGACACCAAGCCCTAAATATGTTCATGCTGATAGTAAATATGCTTTCATTGGGCAACCTAACTAGATCTGAAGGTTCTGAAACCCTCATGGCCTTGAGTCAGGCCTGCGACACCTGAACTATTAATGATGGACATGGAAGAAATCACATGTCTAGAAACTATATCCAGTAGTGCTATAGGAAATGTTATAAGGTTAGTATAAACACATACTAGAGATGTACAGATGCCTGTCTCTTGGCAATGCATTCCAACTCATCTAATTGTCACCAGTGAGTTTCTCCTTCATATAAAGATATTCATCCCCAATACTTCAGCTACAAAATAAATTTACTATCTGGCATGGAAAACAATTATTAGGGTAATATTAATGGAATATTAATACACGATTATTTAACAAGTTAATTGTTACCTAGTCTGGAGCAACACTCAAGAAAATGAGGTATCCGGGAAAACAATGTGGAGAAAGGAAGAAAGCCTCGCTAAAAATGGCAGTTTAGTGTTGGGGAGCCTTGATTACTCCACAAATGCAGAATAGAAGAAAGCGCTAGAAAATAACAAAATGTAATGCGGATTGCATGGCTCATTTGTGAAATGAAGATAATGGATTTCTTGAAGTATGAGGCTTCAATGAAATGGAACTTGTCAAATATCTGGTGCACATTAGGTGGTCCAAAAATATCAATTCTCACCCTCACCTGCTCTTCTTAAGTAGAAAATATATTTGTTTTCTAAGATGGATTTACCCCACACACACACACACAAATGTTACTCTGAAATCTGCACACAAGAAAATCTTTATCTTTTCATCTCTTTTCACCTTTTGTTTAATCATTCATTGGAGTGGGTCTTTAGAGCTAAACACATTATCCAAAACATAGTAACATACATTAATATATGAAATATATAATTTTGTTCCTTATGAAAGCTCTTCTGTATTCAGCTAAGATATTTTTCAACAACATACTGAATGAAAGAAGCCTTACATAAATGAGAGAAACAGAGTATAATTCCATTGATATGACATTTTAGATAGGATATACTAATCAATGGTGGAAAACTATCAGGATGAAGGAGGCTTTTCATGTGGCACTGGGGAAAGAATAGCAAAGAACACCAAGGAACTTTCTGGAGAACAGTAATACCATTTTATATATATGTATATATATATATATATATACACATATACATATACATATACATATATATATATATATATAAAACAGTTTGGATCACAAAACTCAGACATTGAACATTGAAATCAGTATATTTAATTGTACATAAGAAAGACCGTAAACGACTATTAACCTATAGCTAGGGATATGCATGTCGAAGTATTAGGAGGAAACTAATTCATCCCAAAGGGGTGGAGGGGAGAAAGACGAATTGATGAATGGATACAAGCATGTACAGATAGGTAGATGGATGGTAAAATAATTACAATAAATATTTATTGGTAAAATCTTTGTGGGGGTAAAATATCCACTGTAAAATTATTTTTATTAGTGATTTTTTAATATATGGTTCATTTATTTGAAGGCAGAGTTGCAGAGAAAGAGGGAGAGAAAGGGAGAGACAAAGAAAGATAGATCTTACATATGCTAGCTTACCCCTCCAAAACGGTCACAATGGCCAGGACTTGGCCAGGCAGAGCCAGGAGCCAGGAGCTTCATCTAGGTCTCCCAAGTGAGTGGTAGGGTCTCAATTACTTGGGCCATCTTCTGAGATGCGTTAGCAGGGAGCTGGATCAGAAGTGGAACAGTAGAGACTCAATCCAGTGCTTATATGGGATGCTGGTATCACAGGTGGGGACTTAAATGGCTGTGCCACCAGGTCGACCCACTCTAAAATTCTTTCAACCTCTCGATATACTTGAACATTTTCTTAATAAAATATTTGAAACAATAAGGTATTCTCTCACTTGTCCTTTTTTGATTTTTATCCCAATTCTTGATGAAAATGTTGAAATTCTCTCTTCACAATGCTTACTGATGAACATTTCAGACTTGGCAACATCTAAGGGTGAAGCACATTGCATTTTCATCAACAGAGAAACATATGTTCAGCCCTTAGGTAGTGTATGTGAAAAAAGTTAATATCGCAGAGTTTCTTGTCACTACTCAATAGCTGTCAGCCTGTCAACTCCACATCCCAAGTGCTCAGCAAATAGTAATTTTCAGAGCTCTCTGACGGAGGGCATGGAGCTCTGTGCAGCTGACCTCACATAAATATTACAGAAATTTTCCTTCCATGAAAACAGAAGAAAAACTAAAAGGCTTTAAAATGGCCAATATTTCAATTGCTTCAGGTGGCCAGGTTTCACGGTTCACTCAAACATGTACATTTTTATAAACAGAGAAAACCCCTTCCCAACTCAGTTTGTGAACGAAGAACTCTTAGGTTTCAAATATTCAAAATGTTTCTTATGATTAGCTCAGATCTGAAAAAACATTTTCAGTAGAGCTCTTCTAACTTTAAAAGGCAAAAGCGAGATGAGATGAGATGTGACACCATTGTGAAATTTACCACTGCCTCCTCCTTGAAACGCTTCCTTCTCCCCATCTCTTGTTCCCCTGCTGATCTCTCCTGATTTTGGCTTGGGGAGTGCTCCAGGGTTCAGTTTGGAGGCCTCTTCTTTTCTTCACTCACTTTCACACTTAAAATCATTGCATCTGGTTTCATAACATCTTATTAAATGTCACTCGTATTCTTCTTCAAACAATATTCCCGTGTGTGCCAATCTCTTGCACAATCAAATCCAAAATGATCAAAAATCCTACAAGGTCTCTTACTATCTTTCATTGATCTTTCATTCCCACCTAGTCTATAATCCTCCCCCCAACTCACTTGGCTGCACCTCTCATAGACTTCTTATTGTTTTTGACCATTCCTTCTCAATGCATACACTGCACACTGGCTCTTTCCTCTATCTTGAACTCCCTTCATTCACAGTTTGCCCTACCCACCCCTTCAGTTCTTTGCTGAAATGTCAGTATACCAGTTATGTCTGCTACTTCAAATTGCTTGGGTCTACTCCTTCCCCCAACATGTCATTTCTTTTTGTTTCTTTTTTTCCTTCTTTTTTAAAGATTTGTTTATTTATTATAAAAGCTGAACTACAGAAAGAGAAAAAGAGAAAGAGATTTTTCATCTGCTGGATTACTCTCCAAATGGTCACAAAGGCTAGAGTTGGGCCCATCCAAAGCCAGGAGCTTCCTCCAGGTCCCCCACATGCTTGCAGGGGCCCAAGGGCCTGGGCCATCGTGTGCTGCTTTCCCAGGCATACCAGCAGGAAGCTGGATTGGAAATGGAGCAGCTAGGTCTTGAACCGGCACCCATATGGGATGCCAGTGCCACAGGTGACAGCTTAACCTGTTATGCCACAGCGCAGATCCCTGTTTATTTATTTATTTATTTTTTTGAGAATTCACTGCAATCTAATATATATAATATATATATGCATATATGCACATATATGCATGTATGAGGATACTTCAAAAAAGCTTGTGGAAAATGAAAATAAAAGATAATAAGTATTTTCCTCAAATCCTTTGAAATCCTTTTATTTTTGCTTTCACTGCCATATTAGACAATGTAGTTCATGAGGTCAGAAATTCTGATCTATTTTATTCACTGCTGATTCCTAGATCTTGGAAACATATATTTTTAAGTGAATGAAAGCATTGAAAATTTAACTTTACAAATACTATATTACTTAAATTAATCCAGTATAATTAAAACAACGTATTAGCTGGCCGACGCATAGCTCACTTGGCTAATCCTCGGCCTGCGGCGCCGGCACCCCAGGTTCTAGACCCAGTTGGGGTGCCGGATTCTGTCCCGGTTGTTCTTCTTCTAGTCCAGCTTTCTGCTGTGGCCCTGGAAGGCAGTGCAGGATGGCCCAAGTTCCTGGGCCCTGCACCCGCATGGGAGCACCAGGAGGAAGATACTGGCTCTTGGCTTCAGATTGGCGCAGTGCACCGGCCGCAGTGCACCGGCCAAAGTGGCCATTTTGGGGGTGAACCAATGGAAAAGGAAGACCTTTATCTCTGACTCTCTCTGTCTAACTCTGCCTGTCAAAAAAAATGTTAGGCTTAAGTTTGACCCCCTTTGCTCTGAATAAGAAGGGAAAACAGGAAAAAAGGATATCCACTAACCTTCCTTATTCCACATTGTTTAATCTTCTTTTTATTTTTGCTATTGATACTATTGATACTACTGGGTTTTTTTGTTTGTTTGTTTGTTTGTTTGTTTGTTTTACAGGCAGAGTGGACAGTGAGAGAGAAGGACAGAAAGGTCTTCCTTTTCCATTGGTTCACCCCTCAATGGCCGCTCCTACTACTGTTAATAGCCTATTCTATTTATCTATCCAAGGAAACATCTACCCTCTATTTCCTCGGATTCTGATCTCAAGTGATTAGTCATATGCAACTCTAAAATTTCCAGGTAATATTTGATTTTGTTATTGTGTTAAAGTGACTTAATCCAATTTGATAGTCAGAACTTTGGGTATATATCAATAGCCATCAGTGGTTGAATTTAGTTCATTGCTACCAGATGATGTTTGGCAACAAAAGCAAGCCCCATACAAAATATTGGTAACAACCAATATTGGTAACAACACTAATATAGAATCTTTTATTAGCAGTAGGCATTAATGCTGAACTCAGTGTTCAGTTCAAAACAATTCTGTTCCATTGCTAATATACCATCTAGCATCTTCTATGAAGGCTGATTAAAAAGTGGGAATTAACATGGTCTTGGACAAGAGCAACAAGCCTCTGGTGGAGTAGCTTTCAGAAGAGAAATCGATTATACAAGCCTTGGCCTCAAAGCTGATCTAATAAGATAGAGATCATTGAATCTGCTTGGTTTTAGAATATTTATTCGAGGACACTAGTTCTATCGTTCAGTTCCTAGCAGGTCATCTCACCTGTCTTTAAACATGACTAATTTTTTATAAATCAAAAGCTAAATAGTGACAGTACATAGTTAATACAACTTATAGTTAAACTTTTCCATTTATTAACACATCACTCATCTTAACTAGAATATCCTAAATAAATCAGCAGTAATTCAATATAACACAGTACAAAAATAGTTCAAGATTAAATTGAGCTTGATAAAATATTACCATTTTAATTATATCTTCCAAATTTTCAGTATTCACAACTTTATTTATAACAGGGTCATCCAAAAGTATATTTCTGACCATGAAATAAATGTTGAATAAAGTTAAAGGATTATGATAAATTAATAGAAATATGGTAATTTTAGAACTGAAGAAAATCTAGAGCTCCTAAACTGAGCATTCTAAATGCAGCTGAGGACATAGGTAAAAAATGTTAAATTTTCATAATCACAAAGGGGCTCAATAAACTTACTCCAAAATGGCAGATTAGGAGATGACATACTGAGTGAGGCTAGCAAAAATAAACGGGAAAAAAAAAGTGTAGGAAGTGCACTCTCGGGAGAACTGGAGAGAAAACTTCACTGGAAATCCTACAGGAAAAAGAGGAACGCTGTGGACCTGTATGGAGGGGACAGGAATGACAGCAGCAACACAGAGCCAGAGCACCAGGCAGCTTGGGGACAGAGGTGAGACCAGATTGCAGCAATCTGTAGTGAAATAGCTAGAGGGAGAGCCTGGCATGAACCTGCACTGGAGACCTGGGGGCTAGTGGTTGCTACCATCACACAGACACAGTATAAGTAGAGACGGCATGTTCACTTCTTCTACCCTTTCTCCAAACAGCACCCGCTGCCCAGCTGAGAAAGGGCAGGCACCGTTTGGGATTTTTGGAGCAGTTGCGGAAGCTTTCATGCTTGCTCATGGCAACTGACTGAGACAGGACGACTTTGCGACATTACTGATGGTAGAGTGGGGAGAGAGCAACACTTGGCCAGTGGCTCTTGTTTACCCTGTAATTCAGAGATTGTAACAGAGTGAAAAATCCTTAGTCTCTACTGACATTGAGCCTGAGTGGGAGGTAGCTGGGCACTCATGTAGAATTTTAAGATGCACCAGCCTCCTAGGATCAACATGCCTAGGTAGACTGGCTTAGAGAACCTCTGCCTCTTGGTTCACTGGACAGACTGGCAGGGCAGAGGCAAACCTCTGTACCACGCAACTGCAGGAGCCTTGTGTGCAGAGACCATGAGGACTCGGTGGTTAAATTAGAAGGTGTAGGGTGTAGTTGGGTCTCTGGAGCTCTCCTAGATTGCTTGCAACAGGTAATTGCAGCAGAAACTGCTCACAGTAAGGACTGCTCAGGTGATTGGTGTGGTTCATATGGTGGCACAGATGACTGTTGAACACACTGGAGGCTAACACACAGGCATTTCTCTGCTTGGAAGACAGGAGGTGAGGGGGTGATCACACCAGCAGAAGTGACCATTCTCCCACTCCTGTAAACAAGAGAACTATCACAGTGAACTTGGGAGTTACCCTGGATACTTGTCCCACCATCCCTGGCCATACCCACCTCACACCTCTCAGTATTCACTGAAAGTGGAGACATTCCACTAAGCCACAGAGGCATAGCTCAAAGATAAAAGCTATCAGAGGGGAAAAAAAAAATCAACTCCTCAAATGCCTAAATACAAATGCAGGAATTCAAGTAACAAGAATAAGGAAGATACCATGACCCCCTCAAAAGAACACAACATTTCAATATTAGAATGTAAAGATGAAGACATTGAGGAAATCTCAGAAATGGGATTCAGAAAAAACTAATCATAGGGTTACTCAAAGCAATCAGAAGCAAATCCATGAACTAAAGGAAACCATACATGACAGGAATGAACGTTTTTCCCATGAAATTGAGATTTTAAAGAGAAATCAAAATGAAATATTAGAAATGAATAATTCAATAGATCAAATAAAAAATGAGGTGGAAAGCATTAACAGCAGACTCGGCAGAGCAGAAGAAAGAAATGTCCAAACTAGAAGATACATCTTTGGGAATCTTTCAGTTAGCCAAAAAAAAAAATTTAGAAAACTTAAAAACAGTGCTGCAGATTTAAGGGATACTATTAAGCAACCCAACATATGTATCTTAGGAGTTCAAGAAGGCATGCAAAGAGACAATGGACTAGAAAGCCTATTTAGTGAAATAATTATAGAAAACTTCCACAATTTGAAGAAAGCGAGGGACATCAAAGTAGAGTAGAAGAAGCACATAGAACTAACAGACATGACCAGAAAAAATCTTCACCATGACACACTGTAGTCAACTCTCCACAGTAAACATAAAGAAAAGATTCTAAAATGTGCACGAGAGAAATGCCAGATTACTTTCAGAGGATCTCCAATTAGAGTCACAGCTGACTTTTCATCAGAAACCCTACCGTCTAGAAGAGAATGTTGAGATACAGTTCAAGTCTTAAAGGAAAAATATATCAACCCAGAATACTATACCCTGTAAAGCTCTCATTTATGAATGAAAGTGAAATAAAGATCTTCCATAACAAACAGAAATTTGGAGAATTTTTCACCACTGGCCCAGCCTTACATAATATGCTTAAGAATGTGCTACACACAGAAAGACAGAAAGATAGCCATCATTATGAAAGAATATGAAGGCAGAAAATCCCCTAGTAAAAATACAAAAGAAATCCAAAGTAAACAATTAGAATATTTACGACAAAATGTCAGGGCCAAGTCATTACTTAGCAATAGTCACCTTGAATGTAAATGGCCTCAACTATCTAAATAAAAGATACAAACTGGCTGAATGGATAAAAAACAGGATCCATCAATTTGCTGCCTACAAGAAACACATCTCACCAACAAAGATACAGGCAGATTGAAAATGAATGGATGGAAAAAGTTATTCCATGCTAACTGAAATAAAAAAGACAGGTGTTGTTATCCTAATATCAGACAAAACAGATTTTAACACAAAAATTATTAAAAGAGGTGAAGAAGGGCACTTTGTAATGATCAAGAGATCAATTCAACAGGAAGAAGTGACTATAATAAACATATACAGACCCAATTACAGGGCACTTGGCTATTTAAATATTAAAAGATCTAAAGGGAGACATAGACTCCAATACAATAGTAATGGGGAATTCAACACCCCACTTTCATCAATGGGCAGGTCAACTAGACAGAAAATCAACAAAGAAACAATAAAGCTAATTGATGCTATTGACCAAATGGGCCTAACTGATATCTTCAGAACTTTTCACCCCATGGTTGCAGAATACATATTCTTCTTATCAGTGCAAGGAATTTTCTCTAGGATAGACAATATACTAGGCCATAAAGCAAGTCTCAGCAAATTAAAAAAAAAATCAAAATCTTACCATGCATCTTCTCTTACCACAATGCGATGAAGATGGAAATCAATAATTCAAAAATAAGCCCTGAGCCTAGCAGAAAAACCTGACTGGGGGGGGGGAGGGGTGAAATAACAGGAGATTAGCATCTAACTTGGCAACCCAGTGGGAGACTGCAGGAGAATTGGAGCCCACACTGAGGGCAGCAGAGATTCCCTGAAAGGCAAAAAGCATATGTTTATCTAAGTAAATGCAGAGAAAGCAATTGATAAAATGCAACCACCTTTCATGATGAAAACCTTAAACAAATTGGGTATAGAAGGAACATTCCTCAACACAATGAAAGCAATTTGTGACAAACCCATTGCCAGCATCCCATTGAATGTGGAAAAGCTGGAAGCATCCCCTTAAGATCTGGAACAGGACAAGGATGCCTATTCTCACCACTGCTATTTATTAAAGTCCCAATGTTTAAATCAGAGCCATTGGGCAAGAAAAAGAAATAAAAGGGACACAAATTGGTAAAAAGGTAATCAAACTATCCCTATTTGCAGATGACATGATTCTGTCATGTCATCTAGAGGGTATCCAAAACATTCCACTGAGAGACTATTAGAACTAGTAAAAGAGTTTGGTGAAGTGGCAGGATATAAAATTAACACACAAAAATCAATAGCTTTTTTTTGACGGGCAGAGTTAGACAATGAGATAGGCAGAGTTAGACTGGTTCACCCCCCAAATGGCCACCACGGCCAGTGCGCTGCGCCTATCTGAAGCCAGGAGCCAGGTGCCTCCTCCCGGTCTCCCATGTGGGTGCAGGGCCCAAGCACTTGGGCCATCCTGCACTGATTTCCTGGGCCATAGCTGAGAGCTGGACTAGCAGAGGAGCAAGGGGGACAGAATCCAGAGCCCCAACCAGATCTAGAACCTGGGGTGCCGGCAACACAGTTGGAGGATTAGCCAAGTGAGCCACAGCGCCGGCCTCAATAGCTTTTGTATACACAATGGCATGGCTGAGAAAGATCTTTTAAGATCACTGCAATTCATAATAGCTCCCAAAAGAATTAAACACCTTAAAATAAGTTAAACCAAGGATGTCAAACGTCTCTGATGAAAATTTAAAAACACTAAAAAAGAAATAAAAGGAAATAAAAATGGAAAAATCTTTCATGTTCATGGATTAAAAGAATCAAAATCATTAAAATGTCCATACTACCAAAAACAATTTACAGATTCAATGTCATCCCTATCAAAATAATACTTTATCCCTTTTAGTATTTTTTTGTCCTACTGAATACTATTGTTTGAACTCTGTAATTAATATACAATTATTCTTAAGTATTTAAATTTAATTGAAAAGTGATCTCTGTTAAATATAAGAGTGGGAATAAGACAGGGAGGAGATATACAATTTGGAACATGCTCAATCTGACTTGTCCCAAACAGTAGAGTTAGAATTGTGCCAGGGGATTCCAATTCAATCCCATCAAGGTGGCATGTACCAATGCCATCTCACTAGTCCAAGTGATCATTTTCAGTTCACAATTGATCATAATGATAGGTCTAAGAGTCAAAGAGATCACATATACAAGACTAGTATCTGCTAATAATAATTGATAGAATTAAGAAGGAGAGAACAATCCAACATGGGAAGCGGGATACACAGCAGACTCATAGAATGGCAGATGTCCTAAACAGCACTCTGGCCTCATAATTAGACCTTAAGGCATTTGGATATGGCTAAAAATCCCATGAGAGTATTTTAGGCGTGGAAAGCCAAGACACTCTGGCAAAAAAAAAAAAAAAAAACACCCTAAATGAAAGTTCTCTGTGAGTGAGATCCCAGCAGAAAGAACAAGCCATCAAAGAAGGAAGTACCTTTCGCTGAAGGGAGGAGAGAACTTCCACTTTGAGTATGACCTTGTCTAAATAAGATCAGAGTCAGCAAACTCAAAAAGCTTCCATAGCCTTAGCAACTCTTGACAAGAGCCTAGGGCGATTACTGATGCCATAAACAAGAGTGTCAATTTGTTAAGTCAACTTCAGGAGTCACTGTGCACTTACTCCTCATGTAGGATCTCTGTCCTTAATGTGTTGTCCAATGTGAATTAATGCTATAAGTAGTACTCAAACAGTATTTTACACTTTGCGTTTCTGTATGGGTGCAAACTGTTGAAATCTTTACTTAATTTATGCTAAATTAATCTTCTTTATATAAAGATAATTGAAAATGAATCTTGATGTAAATGGAATGGGAGAGGGAGCAGGAGACAGGAGGGTTGTGGGTGGGAGGGAAGTTATGGGGGGGGAAAGCCATTGTAATCCATAAACTGTATTTTGTAAATTTATATTTATTAAATAAAAGTTAAAAAAGAATACCAATGACATTCTTCTCAGATCTACAAAATATGATGACACAATTCAGATGGAAACAAAAGAGACCCTGAACAGCAAAAGCAATCTTATACAACCAAAACCAAACAGGAAGCATCACAATAGCTGATTTCAAGACATACTACAGGGCAGTTATAATCAAAACAGCCCATGTAGATCAGTGGAATAGAATAGAAATGCCAAAAAATCAATTCACACATTTACAACCAACTTATGTTTGATAAAGGAGGTAATAACAATCCCTGGAGCAAGGACAGTCTTTTCAACAAATGGTGCTAGGAATGTAGGATGTCTGCATGCAGAAGTATGAATCCAGACCCCTACCTTACACCTTACACAAAAATCCACTTAAAATGGATCAAAGAACTAAATCTATCACCCTATGCCATCAAATTACTATAGAACATTGGGGAAACTCCGAAAGACATTGACATAGGCAAAGCCTTCTTGGAAAAGATCCCAGAAGCACAATCAAATCCAAAATTTATAAATGGTATTAGATAAAGCTGAGGAGATTCTGTACTGCAAAAGAAACACTTAGCAAAGTGAAGAGGCAACTGAAAGAATGGGAGAAAATATTCTTAAACTATGCAACTGATAAAGGGTTAACAAGGATCTATAAAGAGTTAAAGAAATTCAACTACAACAAAATCAATAATCAAGTTAAGAAATGAGCAAAGGACTTGAACAGTTATTTTTCAAGAGAGGAAATTCATATGGCCAACAGACACTTGAAACAACGCTCAGGATCACTAGTCATCAAGGAAATGCAGATCAAACCACAGTGAGGTTTCACCTAACTCCAGTTAGAATGGCTCACACAGGGAAATCAACAAACAACAAACGCTGGTGAGGATGTGGGGGGAAAGGTACCCTAGTCCACTGTTGGAACTGTAGACTTTGTGCAGCCACTGTGCAAGACAGTATGAGATGCCTCAGAAATGTGAATATAGACCTCCCATATGATTCAGCCATTCCATTCCTGGGAATTTAGATCAACCAAAAGAAATAAGCATCTGAAAGAATTATCTACACTCCCATGTTCATTGCAGCATAATTCACAATACCTAAGATATGGAAGCAACTCAGATTGTTAATCAACTGTTGACTGGATAAAGATATACACTGTGGATTATTAAATATTCAACTCTAAAAAAAATGAAATGCTGTCTTTTGCAACAAGATAGATGCAAATGAAATCATTCTATTTAGTAAAATAAGCCAGGTCCAAAAAAGCCAGATATCATATGTTTTCCCTGATCCAAGGTAGCTAATCGAGTACCAGAAATGTAATGCTCAGGAGTGAATGGATATTTTAGGCTCAATGATTGTTTATTTGTGTCTTCTGTTGAGGAGCAGTGTTTTGTTTTGTCTTGTTTTGCTTTGTTTCTATACTATTTGTTGAACTCTTTTACTTAGTATCGGATTAACTACATAATCATTAATTAAACTAAAAATAGATCTTTAAAAATTAAGAGTGAGCATGGGAGAGGGAGGAGGAAGAAGGGTTGGAGCTTGGGTTGGAGGGAGGGTAGGCGGGAAAGTATCACTGTGTTCCTAAACCTGTATGCATGAAATACGGGAAACTTATATAACTTAAATAAAATTTAAAAAATAAAATAACGTGCAAAAAGAAAATCTAAGGCTTTATTTCTCATCTTCCTGCTTTTGTTTTCTTTATTCTATTTAAAATTGACATTCTCAGAAACATTGGGGAAACCATTCAGTCAATTAAAAAAAAAAAACTGTTCATTCTACCATTCATTTTTTGTTAATTTATCTTTCAAACATTCATCATTCATCTTTGAAAATCTGAAAACATCTTCCTTTAAGTTACACAATTGATGGATGACGTCAGAATAAAGGGGGCCACTCATTGGAAAAACAGTGACCAAAGTGCTCTCTGGAAGGTGAATGCAATGTACTCATTCAATGCTAAGATTTCCTTTGTCAGATGATTTTCTGCACTTCAGGGCAACATAGAACACTTGAAGGCTACAGAAGGCAGGGGGAGGCAATGGTCCTGAAACCGAAGGCCAGAGTGCATGCAAGGAGGAACCCACAATTCCATTAGTTTGGGAGGTACAAACTAGGCAGCATTGTGAATTAGCCTAAAGATACTGACCCCACAGGCAAGGCTGCAAATCGGCTTCAGACCAAATCTGGACTTCAGACATTCTTTTTTCCCAGCACAATATGAAAAATGTAAGCAGGGAAACATAGGTGCCTCATTCTCTGTTGACTTTAGACTGGCTACTTCATAAATTTTTCTTATCTGACTGCTCTTCTTCAGACATTTGAGTTTGTGGCTTCTGAATACAGTGCAGTAAATTATATTCTGGGATAGGAGCCCTCCAAGTGCTATTTTCTATAACTTTGGGCAAGTTTTTTTTTTTAACTTTTATTTAATGAATATAAATTTCTAATGTACAGCTTATGGATTACAATGGCTTCCCCCTCCCATAAATTCCCTCCCACCTGCAACCCTCCCCTCTCCCACTCCCTCTCCCCTTCCGTTCACATCAACATTCATTTTCAACTCTCTTTATATACAGAAGATCAATTTAGTATATATTAAGTAAAGATTTCAACAGTTTGCACCCACATAGAAACACAAAGTGAAACATACTGTTTGAGTACTAGTTATAGCATTAAATCAAAATGTACAGCACATTAAGGACAGAGATCCCACATGAGGAGCAAGTGCACAGTGACTCCTGTTGTTGACCCAACAAATTGACACTCTAGTTTATGGTGCCAGTAACCACCCTAGGCTGTCATCATGAGTTGCCAAGGCTATGGAAGCCTTCCAAGTTCACCGACTCTGATCATATTTAGACAAGGTCATAAAAGACAGGTTGAGGATAGTAACCAATGATCCTAAGAGTGGCATTAACCAGGTCTGAACAATTATACAGCATGAAGTGGGGAAGAGGACCATCAGTACACACAGGTTGGGAGTAGAGCCATTGGAGGTAGAGTAGAGGTTATGATTATGAAGGAATGAGGCCCAAGTACGCTAGACAGGGTCTAGAACAAAGGACAGAGTCATTATTAGAGGAGCTAAGAAAGGTGCTGTCTAAGCTACAATTAAGTTTTCTGATTGAGAGGCAAATAGAACCTGACAGAAGGGGCTTGATAATAATCTGTTGGGCTTTAGGCCTTGTAAGTTAAGAGGCCCAGACCTATCTATCTCTTCACATGGGGTATATCCTAAGGGAGGTGTGAATCTCCTAGGGGAAGGCACTCTGTTGACTTTCATTACTTAGCTGGCCTGGGAGGAGAGCTGGCCAGGTAAAGGCAGGGGGCATCTCTAACAATAAATTTACAGTTCTGCCTGCAATGTTGCTGACCCTACTTGGCCATCCCCTCAGCTGCAGTGGTCACTTTGGAAGTTGGGCTGAGTGAAGGGCTTTTCAGCTTAGAGCCAGTAAGATCTGTGGCTCTGACCTGGGCATCTTTTGACTCCAGGGCAGGTCCATTTCCAGTGATCCAACTCTTGGCAGAGCTGCCAGGGCTCTTCACAAGTTGACTTCTGCTGAAGCCCAGGCTTACCACATTGAAAGCCACTGCAATAGACTGGCCTGTTGGGTCTCCTTGAGGGCAGATCACTGTACAGAACAGCCATTAATAGGCCTGCCACCCATTGCTTCTGATGCCTAGCTTTCTTTTCCTCCTGGTTTGTGTTAAAGCAGACCAGAGGATGCAAGTCAAGGGAGTGCCCAAGTCCCATCTCTAATCTTCGGTGGCCTGAACTACAAGTCTATAGTCACAGGCATGTTCTGTAGTAGTTTTTCTAAGGCAGACAATGCCCATGAGGAAAATTATATTCTCACTTTAAAACTTTCTTTTCCTTTGGTCTGAAAGGGAGGTTTTTTCTACTTACTGTATACTTCGCTGATGGCGAAGTGAATCTAGCTATGAGATTATCATTTAAGCTCTTATTTTGGCTATGCTATTACAGAAAAATGTTAGCCATCCCTTTTATAAGGTCTAAAGATTAAATTGTGCGTCCTACAGATTCCTTCATAATAGAATCAGGTTCCTACCTTGAGGAGAATAGAGAAATGAAAGAACAAGTTGGGCTTAGAATAGAGAAATGAGGGAGCAAGTCCTAGATCGCTTGCTGACAATAGCAATATCACATGAATACTTAGCAAACAGTTTCAACCATTAGAACAACTTAAGGAAACATTTACCAGAAGGTCCAATGCCTTCTATAAATTTTAAGAATCATGTATTTGAAAACACCTCTTAAATATCTAACATGGTGTAGTTTGTTTAACCAGTAAACTTACGCACAACCATATAAAATGTTTTTAGTTTCTTTCTACCAAAAAGTATAAAACATATGATGCAGAATTTCAGGTCACACGAATTAAAATGTATCTTTGATTAATTTTAGCAGCTTAAATTTATGGACAATCTTATCTATTAGCAAATTAAAATAAAATTCTTAATAAAATTTTCCCATGTGGACATACAATATGTACATACATATAACATAACATAATAGACCAATATAGCAGTTTTAAAAAATAATAGCTTTTAGGCCAGCGCCACGGCTCACTAGGCTAATCCTCCTCCTTGCGGCACCGGCACACCGGGTTCTAGTCCCGTTCGGGGCGCCGGATTCTGTCCTGGTTGCCCCTCTTCCAGGCCAGCTCTCTGCTATGGCCAGGGAGTGCAGTGGAGGATGGCCCAAGTCCTTGGGCCCTGCACCCCATGGGAGACCAGGAGAAGCACCTGGCTCCTGCCATCGGATCAGCACGGTGCGCCGGCCGCAGCACGCCTACCGCGGCAGCCATTGGAGGGTGAACCAACGGCAAAAAGGAAGACCTTTCTCTCTGTCTCTCTCTCACTGTCCACTCTGCCTGTCAAAAAAAAATTTAAAAAAAATAATAGCTTTTAAAATCTTTAACTCTTTTTGTAATGTGCCAATTGATTTGAATTGCTTTTTGGTTTTAGTAACCTCAGTTAACCATACTTTCTCTCAGTTGGTACTATTAATACATTATTGGCTTCATCTGTTTACAGAGCCATCCCAAAGTACTGAATACAATGGAAGTGGCTGGAAAAAGTCCATAGGAACCTATAGGCGGACAGCTAAACACAAAACCAACAACACTTTAGTTTTATGAGCAGCAAATCATATATAACTGTGGATGACAAAAGACTTTAAGTTGCCATGTTTAAAATTATAAACTCATCAACCAACAAGAGGCACTTGCTTACTTCACGGTATTTTTGAAAGCACCTGTAGGATTTTACAAGTATTTAACCCTTTAGGCCTCTGGGGGCTTTCTCATTAGGATAACTATCAAGTCTAGTAACACAAGATCATTAGACTTTTTAATTCTCAAACATTTGTATTAATAGCATTTTCCATTATAGAAACTGAAATTTAGTACCAAGTCACATCTTGACAGTACTTCTAATATAATCCAAATAGCCTGATTAGTTGGTGTCTCTATAAGATGAGAGACATAGGTCCTTCGATTTTTTTCAGTTGGGCCCAAACTGGAAAAACCAAAGTCCAGGATTTACTGGAAATTTTAGAGTCCAGATTGTTTGAAACTTTGATTTTTTGAATGCCTGTCAAGAATGCCAAGAAGGCTCAAAATCCAAAATATCTGGTTAAAATAAGATTCCTTAAAATCATGACATAACATAGACCAAATTTGATCATTGTTACAAGGTGATTATTCAAATCTTTGAAAATAAGCACATATTTAAATAACCCATAGCTCTTAATGAAAATTCAGCTGTTTTTGAACAATTAGAATTTAACAGACATCAAGAGAACATAATAGATTACTTTAACACATTGCTTTAACAGAGCATCAGAGTTTAATTCTATGTCAAAGAGAAATTGAGCTTCCTGTGATCTTTTGCTGTGAGGTTTCCTTCCTTTACCTTCTTTCATATTGATGACCGTGTTTCTGTGTTTCCATGTGTAACACATCTTTAATCATCTTTTGCAGGGCAGGATGAGTGGCAACAAATTCTTTCAATTTCTGTTTGCTATGAAAAGTCTTTATTTCACCTTCATTCACAAATGAGAGCTTTGCAGGATATAAAATTCTGGGCTGGCAGTTTTTCTCTCTTAGTACCTGGGCTATGCCTCGCCATTCCCTTCTAGCTTGTAGGGTTTCTGATGAGAAGTCTGCTGTGAGTCTAATTGGAGATCCTCTGAGAGTAATCTGACATTTCTCTCTTGCACATTTTAGAATCTTTTCTTTATGTTTCACTGTGGTGAGTTTGATTACATGTCGTGGTGAGGATCTCTTTTGGTCATATTTATTAAGGGTTCTATAAGCTACTTGTACTAAGATGTCTCTGTCCTTCTCCAAACCTGGGAAATTTTCTGCTAGTATGTCACTGAAAATACCTTCTAATCCTTTCTCCCTCTCCATGCCTTCAGGAACTCCTAGAACCCGAATGTTGGGTTTTTTAATAGTATCCTGTAGATTCCCGACAATAATTTTTAGATTTCTAATTTCCTCTTCTTTTCTTTGGTTTGCCTGTTTCCTTTCCTGTTCTCTGTCTTCTAAGTCTGATATTCTCTCTTCTGCTTCACCCATTCTGTTTTTAAGGCTCTCTAATGTGTTTGTCATTTGATCTATTGAATTCTTCATTTCATTATGATTTCTCGTCACTATCACAGTTTCTTATTCTACTAGTTGTTTCATTTCATTTTGATTCCTCCTTAATATTTCTTTTTCACGAGAGAGATTTTCTATCTTGTCCATGAAGGATTTCTGTAGTTCAAGAATTTGTTTTTGAGAACTTCTTAATGTTCTTATCAATTTTTTGAGATCCGCTTCTTGCATTTCTTCTATCTCATCATCTTCATAATCTTGAATTGGGGTGTCTTTTTCATTTGGGGGCATCATAGTGTCTTCCTTGTTCTTGTTACCTCAGTTTTTGCATTTGTTGTTTGGCATGTTGGAGATATTTGGTTTCTTCATTGTGGTGTTTTTTCTTGTTATACTATGGCTCTATATTAAGTGGACTGTCTGCTTTTGATGGAGCCTTAGAGGCTTGAGATGATTGTGGCCTGAGAGGTCTGTTTGGTTCCTCAGTGTTGATGGTGTGCCGAAGGTGACACTCCCAGGTTAGGCGTGGTAAATCTCTCTTTCTTTCATTTTTTTTTTTATTCAAAAGGGAATTAATTCCGCACAGCTGAACATAATTGGAGGTAGTTAGCAGCCGAATGATATACCCACAGGAGCCAGAGATTGGAAGCTCTTTCCCAAGGACCACACAGGGAAACTGTGCTGCCCTCGGTGTGGGCTCCAATTCTCCTGCAGTCTCCCACTGGGTTGCCAAGTTAGATCCTAATCTCCTATTATTTCACCCCCCCCCCAGAGTCAGGTTTTTCTGCTAGGCTCAGGGCCAGTGCAGACCTGAGGTCGCCCTGCTTATGACGTATGTCCAAAATGGCGCCTGCTCTTTGTCTTGCTCACCTTTGAGAGGTGAGCGGAGAGAGAGAAACTCGTGTCCATATGGGTCACTTTTTTTTTTCCCCTCTCTCTCTTCTAGTTAGCCTGGTGAACTTTTCCCCACGGAGTTTCAAGCCTCGTTCCCTCTAGTCTCCTCTTTCCGCTTGCCCGCTGGTGTCTCGGGCTATTAAGGTTCGGCTCACCTTGCGTTCTAGTGCTGGTGTGTTCAACTTTGGGCAAGTTTTTGATCTGTCTCTGATTGTTTTCTCACTGATAACCAGGGGAGGAAGATGACAGAACCTACCTCACTTGATCATTGTGAGAACACATTATATAAATCTTTGAAGTGTTATTAACCATGGTAACATCCACTGGAGTTTTTATATATGCCTGGCATGATGTTCAGTAATTTGCTTGGATTATCTCATTTAGGCAATACATATTAGTATCAGCTCCATCAAGCACATAAGAAAACTGAGCTTTAAAATTCATATTGCTTTGCCAGATATTCCACAATTAGTAAGTAATGGTGCCAGGATTTTAACCAAAACAGTCTGACATCAGAATCCAGTTCTTAATCAATAGGGTATACTGAACACTCAGTTAATTTCATATAGCAGCACACCTCCATGACATTATTATTCATTCCCTCTTATATTTCTGCCAATATTTAGAATTAATCTACTAATGTTTCTCTATGATAGCTGCATTTTTATATAAATCAACCAGTAAAACTGTTATTTTTCTCTCATCCTTTGCTCCATGTACAACAGCTGATAACCAAAACATCCATCTGACTCTCAAAAGTCATCATTTTTTCTGCATGATTTCCCTCTTTGAGAACCACTTATGTAATGGGAAAATATGTGCACTAGGGTGTAAGGAATACATTAAGGCACAATACTTTCATTATAATCTTCAGAGTTATAAAGGTTTCTTTTACAGAAGGTATAAACTAGATTTTCAAGACATACAAATGAACATCCAAGGAAACAATCCCATGGTTCCCAAATGAATTTGAGCACAATAGAAGAACAGACATTCAATAGTAGCAGAGCTGAGAGTATGCAGAAGATGAATATCACAACCCGAGCAGGCTTTAAGACACATACATTTTGCTTCACTATATTCTGATTTACATTCTCTTGTTGTGTCTCGGAGACTCTATGGTCTCATTAGCCTATAATTTAGAATAATCTTTGTCATCTCCAACATTTTAAAAATATTTTATTTACATAGCTTTATAATAATTTGCTATTGAGAAGGAAAAAAATCACATTTTATTCACAAGCTTGATCACTTTTAAATCAGAACTTCTAAGTTGCATATTCTTTGGAAGGCTAATGAAGGGTTGGGTTTCATCTAACTTACAGACATGCAACTCAACTCAGAGCATCTTTGCTTTCTAATGTCAGCTTTTCTGCTAGAATCCATCTCTGAGTCTTATTTCAATGTTTTCTCTCCTTGAAGATTTCAGTTCAATATATGTTAAATCCATGTAAACCCAGATGGGAAGTAGGATTTCCTACAGTGTTACGAAACAACTTTCCCCACGATCTTTTTTTTTTTTTTTTTTTTTTCTTCTAGCACCTACGCTCTTAGGCATTCTTTGGGAACTGAAATGATGGCTGACGGTTCTTCCTTTTACATGCAGAACATCTTAGGTTTGGTTGCCACTAGATACTAATGGTAACCCAAAGTCTAAACAAGAGAAGATGTTCAACAGATGCTTCATTTTCCCTAACTTACATTATTTCTAATTCTTCACCTTGGAAAATTAAAGCAAAAAGGTGAACTCACAGGGCAGAGCAGAAAAAGTACCTCAAGAGACTTCTGGGATGTTGACATTCAAGTAAGCAAAACAGTTTCCTTGAAACCCAAGATGTTAATCTGCCCATTTAAGGTCGTGTGAGCAGGATTGAGTCAAGGAAAATTTTATTCTGTTTCTGCAACATGTTAACACAGAATTCCTTCCACCCTCTACACCATGCCCATTCAGCAGATTTCACACAACTCTAGATTATGGTGTTTCCAAATAATACAAATTAATCACCTGTCAGTAATGTCATTATATCCTTGTCTCTCTAATAAAGTGCATTTTGTCTGCTTTTAATTGGCAAGGGTTCCAACCACTTATGATGGCTTATAAGAAATTGCTTTCTATCACTTGTCCACAAAATAACAAGATATAAAATACATTTTGTCAATAAAATATATTGAAACTCAGCATTTTTAAAATGATTTCAGAATATGTTGGAAACAAAACAACATGATCTTTATGAAATGGTTTTTAAAGCACATGAAGTTTGAGTGACTATGAAACTTCCAACTGTACATGTTTTATTTGTGATCTTGGATACAGTTTTATTTCTGCATTTCAGCCAGCTCATTACTGTTCTATGCGTTGACAAAGGCATACAAGATATATAAACTAATATTTAATCCCTGATGAAAAATATTGAAAGTGTATTCTTATAAAATGTTTTGATATGTGCTTTCATTTTCAAAACTGGGGATGTTGATGATGATAGGGACGTTTTGTGGATATTTTGCATTTAGTAACAAAGTACACATAAAATTCTTTGTTTTAAATGAAGTATCTTACAGTTGGACAGAGTGACTTAAGCTACTTTTACACATTTTTTCCTTTGTTGTTTTCCAGTAAATGATTATTTATTTTTTAAATGTAACCTGATTTTCTTATTTTTAAAATGTGTATGCTATAACATACTTCCATTTGTTAGGTTTACAATTTTATCTAAAATCTGTGCTGCCCACCTTAATTTTCTACACAGAGGTCACACTCACGAAAAAGTTGCCTTTGCATTAATTATCACTTTAAATGTTTCTCCCTTTTATCATACTTTTGGATATATTTTTAATGTTTAACTTAGATTGCTTAATATTCTACTTTGACCCTGCTCTTTATGAGTTCAACAAATATGTGATTATTCTATTTTTACAAGTATGCTTCTACACTCTTCAGAATGAAATGCAATTATAATAATAAAACTATTGAACTTTCACTTCAATTTGATATTCAAAATTCTTGTGGCATCTTGACACATTTGAGCAAATAAAGGTTAAATCTTTCAGTTTATCACTAATAATAACCTCTCACACTTCACAGAAAATGTGGTATTCAAGCCTCAGAGTTGAGAGGACTGGGATCCAAACCTTGTTGGTCTTTATATCATCATAATGCATCTTTTGAAAATATCCAAATCATGCATTATCTATGTTATCTTATCTATTGAGTTTTGGTGACACCTACTCTATCTCTTCACAGAATTTGTAAAAGTAATGTATATAATACCCTCTAAATTCCTATATACACCGGATGCATTTTGAAGCTATTCAAGTATACATTAATAGTAAGCAAATTAATTATGTGAGATGATAAAGGAAAAAAAAACTTATGTTTGGAGAAGCTATATAGTCTTAATAATAAATAAGGACGAGAAGTAGAATTTACCTCTACTACCTAATGGCATGCCCTGATCCAGGGTTTAACAAGTGTGGAGAAAAGAAAACAGGACATTTTCACTTCTAATTTGCTCTATATTTCTTAATCTAAATTATTATCCAAAACTAAAGCACGCTGAATACTGATAAGAACTGTCCAAAAGTATTCCTTGTACATTGAAATACATTGACCCATATTTTAATATCAGTATGCAATTCTCATGCTACACTATAGTGTTTTTGCATAATTCCAAAAGATCAAATACTTCCATGTGTTCCATTTATTGCTCTATTTGCTATGCAGAAGCTTTCTATTTTGATGTACTCCCATTTATTTTTTGTTTTTTGCCTTTGCTTTAGGTGTCAACCATGAAGTCATCATTTCCCCTACGTATTCTTCTAAGAGTTCTGTCCAAGTCTTTAACTCATTTTGAGTTCATTTTTGTGTATAATGTAAGATAAGGGTCCAAGTTCATTCTTTTGCATCAGATTAAGCAGCTTTCCTAATATTATTTGTTGAAAACACCATAATTCCCCATTGTGTATTCTTGACATCGTTATTGAAGATCAGGTGAACATACACACCAATATTTATTTCTGAACTCTCCATCTTATAAATCTATGTGTCCATCTTTATGCCATTATCATATCATTTGGCCAAATGTAGATTTCTCATATATTTTGAAATCAGCAAGCATAACATCTCCAGCTTTGATTTCCTTTTCCCTTTTGCTTTGCCTATTCAGGAAACAATCAACAGACTTAAATGGTAACCTACAGAATGGTGGAAATATTTGCAAATCATGCATCCATTAAGGGCTTAGCTGCCAAATATATAAGGAATGCCTATAGTTTAATAGCATAAATAAAGCTAATTACCCAGCTGAAAGATGGTATAAGCACATGATGAGCTGTTTCTCCAAAGACAAACAAATTGCAAACAGGTACATGAAGAATGCTCACTGTCATTAGTTATATGGAGATACAAATCAAAGTCACATTAAGATAACACCTCAGACTCCTCAGAATAGCTATTATCAAAAACAGAACAAAACAACCAAGACACCAAGAATTGGCAAGGATATGGAGAAAATGGGAACCTTACACCCTGCGGGTGGGAGTGTAAAACTGTAATCTTTTCATGGCAAACAGAATTGGAGTTTCTTTAAAAATCTAAAATATAATTACCACATGATCCAGAATCACATTTACAGGTATTTATCCAAAATAATTTAAAGCAGGTTATAAAAGAGCTACTAGTACTTTCACATTCATTGCAATAATATTCACTATAGCCAAAATGAAGAAACAATGCAAAATGTTAATGGTTAAATGAATGGACAGAGAAAATATATAGAGAAAATGTAGTATATAAATATAATGGAATGCTTTACAATATTGTATTCTTAAAGATTTTATTTATTTAATTGAATTTTAGAGAGAGGAAGAGACAGAAAAGGAGACCATCCATCTGCTGGTTCACTCCACAGATATCCACAACAGTAATTGTTGGGCAAGGCTGAAGCCAGGAACCAAGAGCCAGGAGCCCCACTCGAGTGTCCCACATGTTTGGCAGGGGCCCAGATAATTGGGCCAATCTTCTCTGCTTTTCACAGGCTACTAGTAGGGAACTAGGTCAGAAGCAGAGCAGCCAGGTCTTGAACTGGCACCCTTATGGGACGCTGGCATTTCCAGCATCAGCTTCAACTGCTATGCCACAATGCTGGGCACACCATTCAGTCTTTTTTAAAAAAGATTTATTATTTATTTATTTGACTGTCAGAGTTACACAGAGAGAGAAGGAGAGGCAGAGAGAGAGAGGTCTTCCATCCGATGGTTCATTCCCCAAATGGCTGCAACCGGAGCTGCGCCGATCTCCCACGTGGGTGCAGGGGACCAAAGACTTGAGCCATCTTCTACTGCTTTCCCAGGCCACAGCAGAAAGCTAGATTGGAAGTGGAGCACTCAGGACTCAAACTGGTGCCCATATGGGATGCCAGCACTGCAGGCTGCGGCTTTACCCACTATGCCACAGCGCTGGCCCCAAGCATTCAATCTGAAAAAGAAGTTCTGAAATATGTGGGAACATGGACAAACCTTGAGGAAATTACATTAAGTAGAATAAACTAGTCACAGAAGGACAAATAATTGCATGATCCCACTTACAGGAGGTACATAAAACAGTCAAAAACTCACAGAATCAGAGTGTAAGCTAGTATCCACGGGCTCGGAGATAGGGGAAGGGAGCTTATTAATTTATGAGAGCTTATTAATTAACTCAGTTAAACAAGATAAATAAATTCTAAAGATTTTCCGTGGATCACTATATCTATAGACAATAATAAAGTATTTTGCACTCAAAAAATCATCTAGATAGTAGATCTCATGTTAAGTGTTCTTGCTACAAGAAAATAAAATTAAAAAAGAAAATATGACATAATCTCTACATCCTCTAAAAGAAAAACAGTTCCCCCAGAACATCAAGTGAGCCTAAGAAAACACAGGTCTTCTCAAATGGATATTCTTCATTACCCATTCATCATTCACTGAAGATTCACTTTGTATCTACTATGTGCGATTCATTGTGGAGCTATGTAAACCCACAATATTCAGGAATCAGAATTCTCTGTAGGGAACATTGAATCAATTATTTCACTCAACACCGGACAAATCTAATCTTAGTAAATCACAAGCATTCATTCAAAGTCGTGCAGGTTCTGAGTCTTACCAATTGGTCAATAGCACAGCCACAGCAAACATCTACTTGTTTTCAAAATATTTGTTGTTTAATCATTTCTGTTTACTACATTTAATGCCAACAGGCCATCACATCACATAGTCAATTTGAAGATAAATAATCTTGTTGCAATTCACATGATTTTTAATTTTTTTTTTATTTTTATTTTTTGACAGGCAGAATGGACGGTGAGAGAGAGACAGAGAGAAAGGTCTTCTTTTTCCGTTGGTTCACCCCTCAATGGCTGCTGTGGCCGGCGCACTGCGCTGATCCAAAGCCAGGAGCCAGGTGCTTCTTCTGGTCTTCCATGCAAGTGCTAGGCCCAAGGACCTGGGCCATCCTCCACTGCACTCCCGGGCCACAGCAGAAAGCTGGACTGGAAGAGGAGCAACCGGGACAGAATCCAGCACCCCAACCAGGACCCAGGACTAGAACCTGGGGTGCCGGCACTGCAGGCAGAGGATTAGCCTATTGAGCCGCAGCGCTGGCCTTCACATGATTTTTAATGTACAAAGGCATCAGAAAGAATGAACATATTCCTTGCATTAGTATTTGCTTGACACAAATAACTGAAGAGATTAATAAATCTAAAGACATATACCCAATTACTGTACTTTCCAGAAGGTATTTGTTATTTCTTCATATAATGTTATTATTATTAGTCTTTCATGTACTATAAATCACATGTGCCTCAAATTCTCCATGCATCACAGGAAGACAGATTCTCTGTTGAAACACATAACCTATGTATTACTAAGATGACCTCATGTACTACCCACACCATCCCATGACATATAATTCAATGAGATACACCTTAAGGTATATCTTAAGGTGCGTATATATATATATATATATATATATATATATATAGGATTTTTTTTTTCAAATAGAAATGTTTATTTCATTGACATGGCTGAAGGATCAGACCTTTGTTAAAAACTCAATCAATTTTCTTGGGAAAATTATGGGTTATTTGAAATTTTAACTGTATAGGAATTATAGATAACACAAATCATTTTATTTGTTCTTTTGAGTTTTGATTTTTTAGGTTAGGCATTTAAAGAAAGTGTCTCACAAACTAAAACTAGCTTTGAAACCTATTTTTGTCTCGATTCCTGAAATTTCACTAATTGCCCATAAATTTCATGTCTACTATATTTAATATTAACATCCATATGGCACCATTATAACCAAAGCAATTTCATTTCTCCATTCCCTAGAAATGTAGAGCTTACATATTAGAAATGGGACATTCTGGAATAATTAAGTATCTTATTGACACAAAAATTTCATTTGTAACAGAGTTCAAATGTCTTGCTTCCATATTACTCTCGGATCTGTTTTTGGAATGGTCTTTTATTCCTCTTAATTCGAACCCAATCTCCAACCTTTCTTTTTTTTTCTTTTTGACAGGCAGAGTGGATAGTGAGAGAGAGAGAGAGACAGATAGATCTTCGTTTTTGCCGTTGGTTCACCCTCCAATGGCCGCTGCGGTAGGCGCATCGCACTGATCCGAAGCCAGGAGCCAGGTGCTTCTCCTGGTCTCCCATGGGGTGCAGGGCCCAAGGACTTGGGCCATCCTCCACTGCCTTCCCGGGCCATAGCAGAGAGCTGGCCTGGAAGAGGGGCAACCGGGATAGAATCCGGCGCCCCAACCGGGACTAGAACTCAGTGTACCGGCGCCACAAGATGGAGGATTAGCCTGTTGAGCTACGGCGCCAGCCCTCCAACCTTTATTTACACCAAAAATCTCACCTGGTCACTATCTTTGTCATATCTCTATCTTATCCAGATTTTTGAGGGGAAAGGGGAGTGCTAAAGTACAATTTTTTAAAAAAAGTAAAATCATGTCTTGTACACAAATATAAATGATCATGTCTGAAAAATTTGTTTAACTCAAAACAGAAAGCCAGTAAGATTTCATGACTGGCTCAAAGAACATTTTTGGAAATTAGAGTATTTATGAGATGGTAACATTCTTGGATTAGATAATTGGGAAAATGCTCATAAACAATGCCTAAACTTGGGCTGTTCTGTTACATCAGACACAAGCTATTTATATCTATACTTGGTAAAACTATATAAGTTGACACGGAGCTGCCCTAAACTTGTGGCTTTGTGTCAAACATAAACAGCTGGTTGAATTATCTTGGCAATTCTTGAATAGCATCTGTCCCCATGTGACGTATAACTACATGCCACCTACCCCTTTGCCTTACATTCCACTTTCACATAATTTCCTGCCAGGGGTCATTTTAAAATGATGAAGCTGACCTGAAAACTTAAGAACTTTTTTTGTAAGTTAAAAATGTGTAATTTGCTTCCTGAAATGAAAGCTATGCACTTCCAGTTCAGATTCCCTATTCTTTTCATCAATTTTTTTTGTGATTTTATCAACAACCGTCTGAATTATTAGATTTTATAGGAATTCCATTAAATTCAACTTTGAAATATCGGTAACCAATAAAGCACATAGTTTTTTCAAATATTATGAGGCAAAACAGATAAGTATTGAAAACATTTGTGGCTATGAAAAGAGGGACTATTTGTTTAGGAAACCCACAGGTGGAGTAGCAGTCAAAACTAAGCAGGAGGGGCTGGTGCTGTGGTATAGTGGGCTAATCCTCTGCTTGTGGTGCCTGCATCCCAGTTCATATCCTGGCTACTCTTCTTTGGATCCAGCTCTCTGCTATGGCCTGGAAAAGCAGTAGAAGATGGCCCAAGTGCTTGGGCCCCTGCACCGTGTGGGAGACCCAGAAGAAGCTCCTGGTTCCTGGCTTCGGATTGGCTCAGCTCTGGTCATTGCAGCCATTTGGGGAGTGACTCAATGGATGGAATACCTTTCTCTCTGCATCTACTTCTCTCTTTCTATGATTCTACCCAAAGGAAATTAAATTCGCAAACAAAAAAGTTGTCTGCACCTTAATGTTTATTGCAGCTCAATTCACAATAGCTAAGACCTGGAATCAACCCAAATGCCCATCAACAGTAGACTGGATAAAGAAATTATGGGATATGTACTCTATAAAATACTATACACCAATCAAAAACAATGAAATCTGGTCATTTGCAACAAAATGGAAGAATCTGGAAAACATCATGCTGAGTGAATTAAGCCAGTCCCAAAGGGACAAATATCATATGTTCTCCCTGATCGGTGACAATTAACTGTGCACCAAAGGGGAAACCTGTTGAAATGAAATGAACACTATGAGAAACAATGACTTGATCAAATAAATAAATTAAAAAATTGTTTTAAAAATCTTTTTTAAAAAAGAAAGAAGACCAAGCCAGAATACAGCTGGTAAGATTTAGGCTTCCTTCTAGGCCATAAGATGGCATAAGACTACACATAATCATTTGTATTGCCCAGATATAACTCAGTTCCAATAAAACTTAGAAGTAATTGCTTCCACATTTGAAATTTGTGTAATGAATTGCCGATTGAAATTCAATGACTTTCATATGTCTGATTTTTCCCATATCAGTTTCTTTGAAGATGTATTGATGTTGGGAAAATAATTCAAAGTTTTAAATGTAATTCAATGCAGTATATGCAATTTGCAGTCCATTGAAGCAGAATTGAGCTCAAAATATGTGGATTGGTATTTACATATATAAGCAGGGGAATGTCTTCTCTTCTCTTTTAGGTTTCAATGTACAAAGAATTTTTACTACTTAGATTCATTTCTTTTAATCATCTTTGAAGATAATTTAAATCAGAAATATTTACTACAATTATTGGAAACTCTTTTTGACTCTGTAATGGATATCATCACAGCAATAGGGAATACCAGTACTCTTCAGGGAAAATATGGAAACTGGATATGGAAACAACCATTCCTAAAATTTCAAAATGTGTGTTAAAAAGTATATGCCTGTAAATACAGGGTACTTCATGAATTTCATGGAAAGTGGAATTAAAAGATATGTTTATTTTGTTGCAAACTTTTGAAATCCATTTGTAGTTGTTTCTTTTTTTACCATAAAGCAGATTTTCCATGAAATTTTTGTAGGTCACTCATATATGAAAAATGCATATTCCTAGGCAAAGCAGTCTAAAAGAAACCTCTAAATCAGTCTCTACAATATTAAAAACAAATGTGATGAGTGATTGAGCATGGAGAGATATGAGTAATGCACTGTTAAAATCTTGTTGAAAATCCAGCCACATCCTTGCCCTTATCACATGGATGATTCTTAAATCACCCAAGATTTCCTTCTCACTCCCACAGTCTACCTCCCAAACTCTTCCAAACTCTCAACTATACAGGCTATTCACTTTGTTTCTTATACTTTCTGGATCTTGGTTTCTTCATCACATGGTCCTCATTGACCCCTCTACATATTGGTGCTAGGAACCAGGAGGAAAGTGAAATTCCAAGTAGATGACGTCAGAACACTCTTTGGAGAGAGGAAAAAGAGTGAGGTTGTTTTTTTAAAATTTTATATTATTATTGTTATTGTATTGGTATCATTACCCATAGAAAGAACTAGTTCAAGTCTTATTGTTTGTTTGTTTCCTCAATGACCATGAAGACAGAGGAAATCAGAAAATGGAATTACTTCACTCCATGTTTCATGCATTAGTAAGCATGAATTATCTTTAATTCCCACCATGCTGCATGTTATTTCCTGGTCCATATCTTTCCTTATAGAACTGCTGTGCCCAGAAAATCTCCACTTTTCTTTTCATCCAGTTGTCCCAAGTTCCTTATTCAAACCTCTACTAAGGCCCTTCCTGCAGAAACCAGCTCTGTGCCTAGCCTGTGCAGATGGCCCACTTGGAGGCTCCCACAGCCCCCACAGGAACTCTCGCCACACTCTCAGCACATTATACTACCTGTCTTGGAATACTAAATATAGCATAATGGATTTCCACTAAGATCTGGTACCAGACAGACAGGGAGGTCCACTCTCAATATTGTTATTCAACATAGCACTGTAAGTTTTAGCCAGAGCCATTAGGCAAGAAAAAGAAATTAAAGGAATACAAATTGGGAAGGAAAAAGTCAAACTATCCCTCTTTGCAGATGATATGATTATTTACTTAGGGGATCCAAAGAACTCTACTAAGAAACTATTGGAACTCATAGAAGAGTTTGACAAAATAGCAGGATATAAAATCAATGAACAAAAATCAATAGCCTTTGTATACACAGGCAATTTCATGGCTGAGAAAGAACTTCTAAGATCAATCCCATTCACAATAGCTACAAAAACAATCAAATACCTTGGAATAAGTTTATTTAACCAAAGACATCAAAGATCTCTATGATGAGAAGTACAAAATCTTAAAGAAGGAAATAAAAGAGGATACCAAGAAATGGAAAAATTCTTCCATGCTCATGAGTTGGAAGAATCAATATCATCAAAATGTCCATTCTCCCAAAAGCAATTTATAGATTCATGCGACACTAATCAAAACACCAAAGGCATTCTTCTCAGATCTGGAAAAAAAATGATGCTGATGAAGGCACAGGAGACCTCAAATAGCTAAAGCAATCTTGTACAACAAAACAAAGCCGGAGGCATCACAATACCAGATTTCAGGACATACTACAGGGCAGTTATAATAAAAACAGCATGGTACTGGTACAGAAACAGATGGATAGACCAATGGAACAGAATAGAAACACCAGAAATCAATCCAAACATCTACAGCCAACTTATTTTTGATCAAGGATCTAAAACCAATTCCTGGAGCAAAGACAGTCTATTCAACAAATGGTGCTGGGAAAACTGAATTTTCACGTGTAGAATCATGAAGCAAGACCCCTACCTTTCACCTTACACAAAAATTCACTCAACATGGATTAAAGATCTAAATCTACGACCTGACACCATCAAATTGTTAGAGAACATCGGAGAAACCCTACAAGATATAGGCACAGGTAAAGACTTCTTGGAAAAACGCTGGAGTCACAGGCAGTCAAAGCCAAAATTAATTATTGGGATTGCATCAAATTGAGAAGTTTCTGTACTGCAAAAGAAACAGACAGGAAAGTGAAGAGGCAATCAACAGAATGGGAAAAAATATTTGCAAACTATGCAACCGATGAAGAATTAATAACTAGAATCTACAAAGAGATCAAGAAACTCCACAACAACAAAACAAACAACCCACTTAAGAGATGGGTCAAGGACCTAGACAGACATTTTTCAAAAGAGGAAATCCAAATGGCCGACAGACACATAAAAAATGTTCAGGATCAGCAATCAGGGAAATGAATTTGAAAACCACAATGAGGTTACACCTCACCCCAGTTAAAATGGCTCACATTCAGAAATCTACCAACAACAGAAGCTGGTGAGGATGTGGAGGAAAAGGGACACTAACCCACTGTTAGTGGAATGATAACTGGTTAAGCCACTATGGAAGTCAATTTGGGGATTCCTCAGAAACCCAGCCATCCCACTCCTTGGAATTTACTCAAAGGAAATTAAATTGGCAAATAGAAGAGTTGTCTGCACCTCAATGTTTATTGCAGCTCAATTCACAATAGCTAAGACCTGGAATCAACCCAAATGCCCATCAACAGTAGACTGGATAAAGAAATTATGGGGTATGTACTCTATACAATACAGCAGTAAAAAAAAAAAAAAATGAAATCCAGTCATTTGCAACAAAATGGAGGAATCTGGAAAACAACATGTTGAGTGAATTAAGACAGTCCTAAAGGGATAAATATCATATGTTCTCCCTGATTGGTGACAACTAACTGTGCACCAAAAAGGAAACCTGTTGAAGTGAAACGGACACTATGAGAAACAATGACTTGATCAGCCCTTGTCCTGACTGTCGAGGAACAACTTACTACTTTATTCCTTTTAGTATTTTTTTGTTCTACTTAGTACCATTGTTTGAACTCTTTAAATAACACAATTATTCTAGGTGTTTAAATTTAACTGTTAAATATAAGTGTGGGAATAAGAAAGGGAGGAGATGTACAGTTCAGCACATGCTCAATTGGACTTGCCCCAAATGGTAGAGTTAGAAACCTGCCAGGGGCTTCCAATTCAATCCCATCAAGGTGGAATGTACCAATGCCATCTCACTAGTCCAAGTGATCAGTTTCAATTCATAATTGATCATAATGATAGGATTAAGTGTCAAAGGGATCACATAAATAAGACTAGTGTCTGCTAGTACTATCTAATAGAATTAAAAAGGAGAGAATGATCCAACATGAGAAGCAGGATACACAGCAAACTCATAGAATGGCAGATGTCCTAAACAGCACTCTGGCCTCAGAATCAGCCCTTAAGGCATTTGGATCTGGCTAAAAATCCCATGAGAGTATTTTAGGCATGGAAAGCCAAGACACTCTGGCAAAAAAAAAAAAACACCTAAATGAAAGATCTCTGTGAGTGAGATCCCAGCAGAAAGAACAGGCTATCAAACAAGGAGGTACCTTTCTCTGAAGGGAGGAGAGAGTTTCCACTTTGACTATGGCCTTGTCTAAATAAAATTGGAGTTGGCGAACTGAAGAGGCTTCCATAGCCTTGGCAGCTCATGACAAGAGCCTTGGGTGAGTACTGACATCATAAATAAGAGTGTCAATTGTTAAATCAACAACAGGAGTCACTATGCACTTACTCCTCACGTAGAATCTCTGTCCTTCACGTGTTTTACTATGTGAATCAACAGTATAACTAGTACTCAAACAGTACTTCCTACTTTGTGTTTCTGTGTGGGTGCAAACTATTGGAATCTTTACTTACTATAGACTAAATTGATCTTCTGTATATATAGTTGAAAATGAATCTTGATGAAGAATGGGATGGAAGAGGGAGTGGGAGATGGGATGGTTGTGGTTGGGAGGGTGTTTATGGGTGGAAAAAAGCCACTATAATCCAAAAGTTGTACTTTGGAAATTTATATTTATTAAATAAAAGTTTAAAAAAAGAAATACAGCATAACAGTTTTCATGTGTAAACCTGTTGATTCCTACAGTGCCTGCTGTAGAGTAGGCTCTCAATGAGATTAGGTTGGTTAGAGTTGAACTGAACTGAAATAGAAAGGAATAGAAGACTTCAAAATAGAGGAGGTGTTATTCGGCCGTGTCCAAGGACTGGCCTGGACAAGAGCCCTTGTATGGAGACTTAATTGGAGACCTCTATAGACTTTCATCAGCTTGACTTCAAAGGATGAGAGAGGAAGACAGAGAAAAAAAAAAAAAACAAGTACAGAGAAGAAAATAGCAGCCAAGATTAACAAGGGTGGGGAGGGGGCCATATAATAATAATAATAATAAAAAGAGTAACAGATTGTATAGTGAAGAAGCACCAGTAAGAAAACAAAACTACCAAAGAAACAGTGTTATAAATGTCTCAGAACCTACAAAACAGAAAAGGCTGTAAGTTTACTGAATGTGATGAAGTTAGTATGGTATCCAATTCCCCTGTGAGTTTTTAGAAATAACAAAAATATTAGCCAATATTGACTGTAATCATTTGATGAGCCAGCACTTACTCATTACCTGGAGGAAGGTTTTTTTTTTTTTTATGTTTGAGAGAGAGAGAGACAGAGAGAAGAAAGGGAACAAGGAAAGGAGGGAGGAAGAGAGAGAGGAAGGGAGGGAGGGAAGAGGGAGGGAGGGAAGAGGGAGGGAGGGAGGGAAGAGGGAGGGAGGGAAGAGGGAGGGAGAGAGGGAGGGACAGACAGAGGAAGGAAGAGTGAGTCTTCCATCTACCGAGAAACTCACCAAATGACCCGAATCAGATTATCCAGGGCTGGGACAGGTTGAAGACAGGAGCCCAGAACTCAATTTGTGTCCCCCACGTGGGTGGCAAGGACCAAAGTATTTGTGCCATTACCATTGCCTCACATGGTATGTATTAGCAGGAAACTGGGTTGAAATCAGAAGAGCTGGGACACAAACCAGGCACTCTGATTTGGGATATGGGTCTCCCAACTAGCATCCTAACTTTTACACTCCTTCCCCCATCTTAGATGATTACATGCATTCTCACATAATAAAATTTACTTGAAAAAATTACGGAAATTTTGAATTAAAGGATAAGTTTATTATAGTGGGAAAAGTTTTGAAAACCAAGAAAAGTTTTTTTTTTTCATATAATATGTATCTTTCATGAAGTCTTTGAACATTGTTGCCATTTCTCAAAAGATATCTGGAGGTAGTTTTTATTATTATTCCCATTTTGCACATGAGAAATATGGAATCCAGATAGGATCCTTCTAAGATCAGAGCCTACTAAGTTGTGGAATAAGTATTTGAACTAACATAATCTGATTACAGCGACTGTGCTATCTATTCAGTCTATAGCCACAATTTCAATCTCATAGACTTAATTACAATGTGGTAGAGAGCAGAAAAAAAGCTATCAATACAAAATATATAAATAAACATGAACTACATATTACGTGGAATACTGTTTGGAGAAAATTGATTTTTAAGTGTTAATTTTACAAAATAATGCAACTCATACAATCCCATTGAGGGAAATACAACAATTTAACATGTCTTACTTAGATATGTTGGTCTGTTATTCAAAGTTTATTGAAGAAACTGATGCCAATCTTGCCTGCATCTTTAAGGATCAAGAAGGGAAAAAAATATGAGACTTAGGAAGCAATTCCTAGCATTGCTCCAAAGGCAGAAAACAGAAAATATTAGTATACTTGCATAATTATTTTAAATTTTCTATAGTCCAAATTAGCCTCACAGGGTAGGTGTTTGGCAGAGTTGGGTATGCTGTCTGGGCCAGCAGCATCCTGTATTAGAGAGCCTGGGTTTGAGCACCAGCTCCAGCTCTGATTCCAGCTTCCTGCTGATGCATATTCTGGGAGGTGATGGGAGACGGCTTAAGAAGCTGAGCGTCTGTCATCCATGTGGGAGGCCCAGATTGAGTTCCTTAACAAACCATCAACTGCTCCCCCTCCAAAAGAAGAATGCAGGTGGCTGACAGGTAATTCGGTGTCACTTGGGCTAAGGGGACCTGCGCACAGCCTCCCAGCCTGTGTCCAGAGTTCTCTGTGTGGAGAACTCCCAGCTCTTGTCATCATGAGAGAAACCTGCTCCTCCTTATTTCATTTCCCCTTCATGTATTAGAAGCCAGTGTTTGTTTCTTATTGAATGGCTATTATCCAAAACCCACTCATAAGAAGTAGAGGACTGTGTTTTTTCAGTTAAACTGCTTTATTTTGAGTATCTTTGGCTTTATTTTTATGTATCATAAAGCTTGAAACACTTGAAAAAGCAAGTTATATACAAAGTTAAAGTGTTAATAACGCAGATCAGATTCTTGGGGTCAGATTGTTAAGCCACTGCCTGCGACATTAGCATCCCATATGGGCACCAGTCAAGTCTCGGCTGCTCCACTTCTGATCCAGTTCCCTGCAAATGTACCTGAGAAAGCAGCACAAGATGGTCCAAGCATTTGGCCCCTACACTCAGGTGGAAGACCCCAGTGAGGCTCCTGGCTCCTAGATAAAGCCTAACCAAGCACCCTCTGTTATAGCCATTTGGGAAGTAAACCAGCATACATATAATTCTCTCTCTCTCTCTCTCTCTCTCTCTCTCTCTCTCTCCTTCTCTCTCTCAGTGTGTGTGTGTGTGTGTGTGTCAACTCTTTCAAATAAAATGAATCTTAAAAAAAAAAGATAGATTCTGGCCAGTGCCGCGGCTCACTTGGCTAATCCTCCGCCTGCGGCACTGGCACCCCATGTTCTAGTCCCAGTTGGGGTGCCAGATTCTGTCCCGGTTGCTCCTCTTCCAGCCCAGCTCTCTGCTGTGGCCCGGGAAGGCAGCAGAGGATGGCCCAAGTGTTTGGGCCCTGCACACGCATGGGAGACCGGGAGGAAGTACCTGGCTCCTGGCTTCGGATCAGCGCAGCACGCTGGCCGTAGCGGACATTTAGGGGGTGAACCAACGGAAAGGAAGACCTTTCTCTGTCTCTCTCTCTCACTGTCTGTCAAAAAAAAAAAAAAGAAAAGAAAAGAAACAAAAAAGATAGATTCTTAAAATTCTAATGAAAAATATAAATAAGATAAAAATAGGCACCAGCGCCGTGGCTCAACAGGCTAATCCTCCGCCTTGTGGCGCCAGCACACCAGGTTCTAGTCCCGGTTGGGGCGCTGGATTCTGTCCCGGTTGCCCCTCTTCCAGGCCAGCTCTCTGCTATGGCCAGGGAGTGCAGTGGAGGATGGCCCAAGTGCTTGGGCCCTGCACCCCATGGGAGACCAATATAAGCACCTGGCTCCTGCCTTTGGATCAGCGCGGTGCGCCAGCTGTGGCAGCCATTGGAGGGTGAACCAATGGCAAAAGGAAGACCTTTCTGTCTGTCTCTCTCTCTCACTGTCCACTCTGCCTGTCAAAAATAAAAAAATAAATAAAATTTAAAAAATAAAAATAGGTAATTTGACTTGACATTGTTATAAATTACTTGATTGGCCCTGATTCTTTACCTATCTCTCCTTTACATCTATGACATTTGTTGTGTTAAATCTACCCCATACAAAGGAAGAATCTATTTCTTTATCCCGTTATTTGGGTTCAGTGGTGACTTGCAATATCAATAAAAATAGAAGTAGCAATGTATTTTAGGGACACAAATTTTAGTAGCCTTGAATGTTTGCTATTGTTCTGTTTTGCCTCTGCTACTCTGGGAGATACATGTCCTGATGATACAAGGTAAAAACTAACTGTGTCCCCTACAGTACTCTGAAAACTTTCTACAGAACACTTCTGTGACCATATCTGACAGTGACTGGGTGTTCTAAAACTCAATTCAATTCTGGCACTAACTAGAATTTGTGCATATCTACCCTAAGTTAAAAGTCTCAGTCCCACATGACGGCCCCTCAACACTGCAGGCACCAAGAGCAAGCAGTGTGTGTTCCCAGTCTACCTTGAAATTTTCTCTGTCTTAGCTCAAACTAGAGGCTCCCACAGCACCCTTCTCCAGTTCCATGAGTTTGTTACAACAACTCAGAGTACTAAGAGAGTCACAGTTGCCAGTTTATTACATTAATAAAAGACAAAGCATAGAATACAAATAAGCAGATGAAGAGCCATTAGGCGAGGCCTTTAAGGATTCCAAGTGCAAGTTTTCATCCCAGGAGATTTGAACTGTGATACCTGACCAACGTGTGGATGTATTTGCCCATTAGCAGAACTCAGAACCCCGTACTTCTGAGACTTTCATGACAACTTCATCACATAGGAACGATCACCTGTCAGCTCAATTTTCCAGCCCCTGTCTCCTCTTGGAAGAATTGAGGGTGGGGCTGAAAGTACCAAGCCTGCAATTATAACTTCCTCTTGCTAAAGAACACCACCCCCCATCAAGAGTCATGAGAACAAGAGATGCTCCAGTCACCCAGGAAATACGAAGAGGTTTAGGAGCTCTGTGTCAGGAACCAAGTTCACAGAACAAACATTAAAATAGTCTCCTGGCACCACATCACTCTGTTTTAGGAGTTTTAGGAGCTCTGTGATGCTGAATTTGAGGGTCATTTTAAATACAGCATAACAAACTGATACAGATGTCAACAAGGAATTTATTAAGGCAAAATGATAAATAATTAGCAATGTAAAGCATGAAATTATATTCTACTTTGCTAGTTACCAAAGCTATGAAAATCAATGAAATAAAACACTATACATATGATGGGATTATTCAGACATAACAAATACCATCTCTGCCATTTAGTAATTTTGAGATCTTGAACGAGTTACCTGCCAATCTGGAGCTTTAATTTTCTTACTTTTATAGTGATAAAAAAGAGTATTTACTTCAATGAAGAAGTTAACACAGAGCCTTTGAAGCATCAAGCAAAGAATAAACACAAGACACTATCTGTCAAGCTGAAAGGCATCAAGGGAGGTTAGTACTCATAGCCGGTTAGAGCATGGTAGGGGCTGGCATTGTGGCATATGATATTAAGCCTCTACCTGCAATGCCAGCAAGCCATATGGGCACTGGTTCCATTCTCAGCTGCTCCGCTTCTGATCCCACTCCCTGCTAATGAGCCTTGGAAAGCAGT
The DNA here is from genome assembly GCF_033115175.1 of Lepus europaeus. Taxonomy (NCBI): domain Eukaryota; kingdom Metazoa; phylum Chordata; class Mammalia; order Lagomorpha; family Leporidae; genus Lepus; species Lepus europaeus. Next base: position 111,454,512 of record NC_084835.1, on the reverse strand, counting down.
GTAAGATGGTCCAAGTGTTTGGCCCCCGCACCCACTCAGGAGACCCATGTTAACCTCTTGGCTTCAGCCTGGCCCAGCCCTGGCCATTGCAGCCATTTGGGGAGTGCACCAGGGGATGGAAGATCTCTCTCTGTCTTCCCTCTCCCTCTTTAACTCTCCTTTTCAACTAAATAAATCTTTAAAAAAAAAAAAGAGCACCATATCTATAATTATAAGTTGTGGCCAAAGTCAACAAAGGAGTACATGTATTCTGAACATTTTATAAAACAATAAGAGAAAATAAAGGGATCACAATTTCAGGCTTGATCAAACCAAAGTTAAAAATCATGATACATGCAATTTGAACATTTTTATAAAACAAAAAGCCAAAACAATAAGAGGAAAGAACAGGGTTCACAGTTTGGGGCTTGATCCTGACAGCATCTCAGTTCCAGAGCTCCTTTACCTGTGGGTTGTGTAATGTTTAAGCAACTTATTAAACATCACCAAAGGTTTCATTTTTTCAACTTTTAAATAGGGAAAATAATAGACATCTAATAGAGTTGCCATAAAGAGTGAATGTGGCACTGCCTATAAAGCAGCTGGCTCACTTCCTGACACATGCTGGGTGTGGAAGGAATGACTGCTTCTTCCCTGGATTCCACAAGGTTAACAGACCGTTTTCCTGTTGAGCTCTTATTTCTCCAAAGACTGCTTTATGATACTAAAGTAATGGCTTCATTTAGACAAATATATTCTCAATTAAGATGAAAATGAAGACCACATCAGCGATTTAAAATTTTTAGAGAAAAAGTCCAGCTGTTATATTGAATATTTTACATTTTTTGCATTTTTGTATGGACCCCATTACTGTGAAGTGAAAGTGAAAGTGGTTGACCCATGGTTACAAATACACATATTTGATAAGATACTAAAATAATTAAAGCAAAAATGTTTTTTCTTCTAAGGGACCTATTTTCAGTAAAATAATATAGATTGTGCTTTATATCTGCCTCCTGTCACCCCCAATTGCCTCTATTTCCTTAACTGTTGCCCGAGGTGCCCTCAGCTGTCCCCGTGGTGCCCTAGCATTTTCTTGCTGGCACACAGAAGGGACCTTTACTTCCAAATCACTCATCGAGGACGTAACTAAATAAAAACCAATGTATTTGTGACACTTTGAAGTAAACGTTTATTCTGTTATATGCCAGCTGTCCAAGCAGATATTTGATTCAAATTGATTTAAATGACAATGTTAGGTTTGGATTTATGTTACTTTTACTGGAATTTACTTATGTTGCTCAATATTTATTGGAATGAAAAGGAAGTAGAGTGAATAAATTGCTTATTTTTTCTTATAGAAGTCTGTTTCATTCTTTCAAAGATAAAAAATGTTCTCACTTATCTCACTGCAAATATTCTTATTTAAATTTTTATTGGCAAGAAAATTTTCTAAGCTATTTTCTTGTTAATCCATTAATGAACATGCCTCTGACAAATGGAGCTTTTCTTGCAATTAATGTTATTTTTGCCTACAAATAATACCACGTCTTGTCTGTTCTCAAGACAAAATGTTCCTGTTGCTGACTCAGGCTGATAACCTTTTGACTTCTTGCATCACCACAGTTCTTGCAAGTGTGGCCTCCTATCCCTTCTTTGACCTGAGATCCAGTCACAAACCTAAAGATGTTTTCTCTTCAATTGGATTAGCTATGCTTGAGGTTTAAAAGGATTTTGTAGGATAAAGGAAAAAAGTTCTCAGTTGCTTTATCACAAAATAATGCATCTCAGGTAGAGACAGGTGTTAGTTTCTACTCATCAATCACGAATAGTTATCATCCAAAGTTGAAAATATCTCATAGCATACTTTGCACAGACTTAACTTTGGTGACTCTGGGAGGCTCTCACATCTCATTAGACGCCAAATAGATGGAACTCTCCATGAACTTTCCACATCACAGTGTTTCTAATTCAGTGTTACTGAATTACTACACGTTTCCTTTGAAGGACCCTTATGGGGGAGAGGGACAAGAAACTAGGCCTGGGCAGATATCAGGGGCTTCTTAAGAGGTTAGATGTTCCCCAGAGTCCAGCGGGCAGGACGTTCTCTGGGAAGGAAAAGTCAATCCCCTTCAGAGAACCTCTAGGCATGCCCAGAGCAGAGCTGCCACTCTCCCTCAGCACGTTCCCTCAGCACTCTCCTCAGCACTCTCCTCAGCACTCTCCTCAGCATGTTCCCTTAGCACTCTCCTCAGCACTCTCCGGTATGCTAATTGTCCCTCCGAACCAGCCAATCCCGTGCCACCTCTGCATTCCATATGCTAATGGTCCCTCTGAACTGACCAATCCTATGCATGCGCATTAGGAATATGCTAATTCGTTGCCTATATAACCTGTGTGAAACTGCCGCTCAGGGCTCCTCACTGCCTGAGGTGGGGGCCCGTTTGCGCAAACGTTCAATAAAACCTCGTGCTTTTTGCATCAACTGGTCTGGAGTCTGGATCTTTGGGCGTCCTCCCAAGCAAGTGGGCATCTCTGCAACTGAGAGGTCCAACATTTGGTGGCCCGTACGGGGATTTTAGGTCGCCCTCAGACCCATTCTCTGCGGACCAGTTGGAGGTATAATTAAGTGTTTTCTGTTTGTTGTTCTTCGTCTTGAGTGTTCTGACTGGCCAGTACCTGACTCTGTGAGACCAGTGGGGGAGGCAGGCGTGCCCAGCAACCCCTGGTCCGTTCCCCGGAGGACGCTCCGGTCTGTGAGACCAGTAGGGGAAACCCTCGGTCCGTTCCCCCGGAAGACGCTCCCGGGGTGGTCTGGAGGTGGGTCGGAGACCAAGTCTCCCTCCTTCCCGGGGAGGGCTGGTCAGGCAGTCGCTCCCAAAAATAGCGCAATAGCGTTCGATTTGTCCTAGCCATGTGGTTTGTCTTGCTTACTGTATGTGTCTGTGCATTGGCTGTTCTTTTTGTTTGGGCTGAAATCCTTGCACCCATGGGTCAACAAATAACCACCCCTTTAAGTCTCACTCTAGATCACTGGAAGGACGTTCGAGAACGCGCGCGCCACCTCTCAGTGGAGGTTAAAAGGAAACAATGGGCAAAATTCTGTTCCTCAGAGTGGCCGGCCTTCGAGGTCGGCTGGCCAAGGAACGGCACTTTTAACCTCGATATTATTTTACAGATTAAGGCGCGAGTCTTTCAGCCAGGATCCAATGGACACCTTGATCAGGTGCCCTACATTACCACGTGGGAGGATCTTTCACGTAACCCCCCTCCCTGGATAAAACCCTTCTCCTTCCCGACGGAGCCCATACGGACCCCGTTACCCCTTCCTCGGCCATCCCCAACTCCTTTAATACCTTCCTCCCCGATACCCCCTCCTCCTGTCCCGGTTGTGCCAACCTCCTCCCTATACCCTCTGAAGGAGATTCGAGATCCAAAACCTGACAAGCCACCGGTTCTTCCGGCTGATCAGGACTTTCTGCTCTTTGACTCTCCCCCACCCTATCTTCCCGGCCAGCCTGCTCCCCCGCAGGAACCCCCACAACAACCAGAGCAGGATGTGCAACCTTCTGCACCATCCCCTGATTCCACGAGGGCAGGGGAAGAAGTCTCAGCGCCTTCCCCGCCCTCCAGCCGCCTGCGCCTCCGTCGGGGGCAGGCAGGGGGCTCGGGAAGCGTCTGGACTTCACAGGCCTTTCCTCTTCGCTCGGTGGCTGGCCAGATGCAGTACTGGCCATTTTCTGCTTCCGATCTTTACAATTGGAAAACCCATAACCCCTCTTTCTCTCAGGACCCCCAGGCTCTGACTGGGCTGATCGAGTCAATTTTATTGACTCATCAGCCCACCTGGGATGATTGTCAGCAGCTTCTGCAGACCCTCCTCACTACTGAGGAAAAGCAGCGTGTCTACCTTGAGGCACGGAAAAACGTCCCTGGAGCAGATGGCCGACCGACCCTACTGCCAAACGAAATCGAGGAGGCGTTTCCCTCAACCCGTCCTGATTGGGACTACACCACCGTTGCTGGTAGGGAGCGACTTCGTCTTTACCGCCAGATTCTCCTTGCGGGTCTCAGAGGGGCTGGAAAGCGCCCCACCAATTTGGCCAAGGTACGTGCAGTAGTACAGGGGGCTGAGGAAATGCCGGCAGGCTTCCTAGAAAGATTAATGGAAGCCTACCGTATGTACACCCCGTTTGACCCCCTGGCAGAGGACCGGCAGGGAGATGTAATCATGTCCTTTATAGGACAGTCAGCGCCGGACATCCGCAATAAATTGCAGCGGCTAGAGGGGCTTCAGGGGTATACTATACAAGATTTAATGAAGGAGGCAGAAAAGATTTACGACAAAAGGGAGACCCGAGAGGAGAAGGAGGAAAGGATCCGCAAGGAGCAGGAGGAAAGGGAAGACAAAAGAGACAAAAGACGTAATCGAGAGCTTAGTAGAATTTTGGCCACCGTAGTGCAGGATACAGAAAGGAGTAGACCAGGACAGAATAGGGACTTGGGAGACAAACGAAAGCCTCGGGTGGAAAGAGATCAATGTGCCTATTGTAAAGAAAGAGGACACTGGGTCAAAGACTGCCCGAAGAAAACACAGGGACCAAAGAAGAGACCAGTTCCAATCCTGTCCCTGGAAGAAGACGACTAGGTGAGTCAGGGCCAGGAGCCCCCCCCTGAGCCCAGGATAACCCTTGAAGTGGGGGGCAGACCGGTAACCTTCCTGATTGACACGGGAGCCCAGCACTCGGTACTGACTTCAGAAAAAGGGCCTTTAAGCTCCAAGACTTCCTGGGTTCAGGGGGCAACTGGAGGGAAGTTATATCGCTGGACAACCAATCGAGAGGTCCAGTTAAGTACAGGACTTGTGACACACTCGTTCTTACTAGTGCCAGACTGCCCCTACCCCCTCCTGGGCAGGGACCTACTCTCGAAGGTAGGAGCCCAAATTCACTTCCATGAGAAAGGAGCTACCATCACAGACTCAGGAGGGCGGCCCCTCCAGGTATTAACACTATGCTTGGAGGACGAACACCGATTATTCGAGAGGCCCTCGTCCACCATGGCTCCCCTGGACCCCAAGTGGCTCACAGATTTTCCTCAGGCCTGGGCAGAGACTGCGGGAATAGGGCTGGCCGTCAACCGGCCTCCCTTGATCATAGATCTGAAGCCCACGGCCATTCCCGTGTCAGTTCGTCAATATCCGATGGGCAAGGAAGCTAAGGAAGGTATCCGGCCACATATCCAGAGACTGTTACACCTAGGCATTTTAAAACCTTGTCGTTCACCTTGGAACACCCCCCTACTACCAGTAAAGAAGCCTGGTACGGGTGACTACCGCCCGGTACAGGACTTGCGGGAGGTTAACAGGAGAACGGAGGATATGCATCCCACAGTGCCCAACCCCTACAATCTGCTAAGTACCTTGCCTCCGACCCACGTATGGTACACTGTGTTAGATCTAAAAGATGCATTCTTTTGTTTAAGACTGAGCCCTCAGAGCCAATCCATCTTTGCTTTTGAGTGGAAAGACCCAGAGACCGGGTTTTCAGGACAACTCACCTGGACAAGGTTGCCCCAAGGATTTAAAAACTCGCCTACCTTGTTTGACGAAGCTCTGCACCTAGATTTGGCCGACTTCCGAGTCAACCATCTGGACCTGGTCCTCCTGCAATATGTGGACGACCTCCTCCTTGCCGCCGAAACTGAGCAGGACTGCCTAAAAGGTACCGGGGCCCTGCTACAGAGACTGGGGGAATTGGGCTATCGAGCCTCCGCAAAAAAGGCCCAAATACGTCAGAAACAGGTGGCCTACCTAGGCTACCTCCTAGAAGGAGGGCAACGGTGGCTGACGGAGAGCCGAAAAAGGGTGGTTGCTCTAATTCCACCCCCCACCGATGCCAGAAAGATGCGGGAATTCCTCGGGAGTGCGGGATTCTGCTGCCTTTGGATTCCTGGGTTTGCGGAGCTGGCAGCCCCATTGTACCCCCTCACGAAGTCCAATGCTCCCTTTCAATGGAGAGAAGAGCAACAGCGGGCGTTTGACAACATAAAAAAGGCCCTATTGTCAGCCCCAGCCCTGAGCCTCCCTGATATGACCAAGCCCTTCACATTATACGTGGATGAGAACAAGGGAGTGGCGAAGGGAGTGCTAACACAAATGCTTGGACCCTGGAAAAAGCCGGTGGCATACTTTTCAAAAAAACTAGACAATGTAGCGGCCGGCTGGCCTCTGTGCCTCCGCATGATAGCGGCCGTGACAGTTCTGGTGAAAGACTCGGATAAATTGACTCTAGGCCAACCTCTCACCGTAGTGGCACCTCATGCTGTGGAGACAGTTATCCGCCAGCCACCAGATCGGTGGCTCTCAAATGCTCGGATAACTCATTACCAGACTATGTTATTAAACTCAGAGCGGGTCCGGTTTGGGACTGCCACCTCTTTAAACCCGGCCACCCTGCTCCCGGAACTGGGGCCCCAGGCCCAGGTAATCCATAACTGTCACCAAATCCTGGCTGAGGCCCACGGCACCCGAAAAGACCTAACCGACCAGCCTCTGCCGGATGCCGAAATGACCTGGTTCACGGATGGGAGCAGCTTTCTACAGAACGGTGAGCGGAGGGCTGGGGCAGCAGTGGTGGATGGAAAAACTGTTATCTGGTCAAGTGCCTTAAAGCCTGGAACTTCTGCTCAAAAAGCCGAGCTCATAGCCTTAACTCAAGCTTTAAAACTGGCACAAGACAAAAAGGTCAACATTTACACAGACAGTCGGTATGCTTTCGCCACTGCCCATGTACATGGGGAGATATACCGGCTAAGGGGCCTCTTAACCTCAGCAGGCAAGGACATTAAAAATAAGCAGGAAATCCTAGATCTTCTACAGGCCCTGTTCCTGCCCAAAATGTTGAGTATAATTCATTGCCCCGGGCACCAACGAGGAGACGACCCCGTAGCAAGGGGAAACAGGATGGCAGACGAGGCCGCTAGGGCGGCAGCCCTGAGCCAACAGGTGCTCCCGTTAAAGACAATTGAGCCCACCCAAGTATCGAGGGAACCACCTTTCCTCTATTCGGACCAAGACTTAGATACGATCCAGCGGCTCGATGCAGAGTATGATGAACAAATAAGGGTTTGGAGGCTCGGAGAGAAAATAGTCCTGCCACACCAATTGGCTAAAGAAATAATTACCAGCCTCCATCAATGGACTCATTTGGGACACAAAAAGCTAAAAGCAGCCTTACAGGAAGATAGGCAGTCTTATTACATCCCCGGACTTGACTCTTTAGTCCAGCAGGTGACTGAATCCTGTGTTCCGTGTGCCAAGGTAAATGCCAGACACCTCAAGCTCCCGGAGGGAGCTAGGGTAAGAGGAGACCGACCAGGAATCAACTGGGAGGTCGATTTCACTGAGATAAGGCCGGGCAGTTATGGGAATAAGTATCTTCTAGTTTTTGTAGACACCTTCTCCGGATGGACTGAGGCATTCCCCACAAAACGGGAAACCACCCGGGTGGTCGTCAAGAAGATCATAGAGGAGATCTTCCCCCGGTTCGGCTTGCCTAAGGTAATCGGGTCCGACAATGGCCCAGCGTTTGTCTCCCAGGTAAGTCAGTTGGTGGCCAAAGCATTAGGCATAAATTGGAAATTGCACTGTGCCTATAGACCCCAAAGTTCAGGACAGGTAGAAAGAATGAACAGAACAATTAAAGAGACCTTGACCAAATTAGCGTTGGAGACTGGTGTTAAAGACTGGGTACAACTCCTCCCTATGGTGTTGTTCCGGGTCCGAAACACGCCCTCTCATTGCGGGCTGACACCATACGAAATCCTTTATGGAGGGCCCCCACCAGTAGCAGGCTTGCTTGACCTTGCCAGTGACTCCGTTGCCGATGCCCCTAAATTACAGGCCCGGTTGAGAGCGCTCCAGATCATCCAGAACCAGGTCTGGAAACCTCTTGCAGCAGCCTACCAACCCGAGACGACAACCATCCCACATCCTTTCCAAATCGGTGATGCTGTGTATGTCCGAAGGCACCAATCTAAGACTCTAGAGCCCCGGTGGAAAGGCCCCTTCACTGTGCTGTTGACAACTCCCACCGCTCTCAAGATCGACGGAATCGCTGCTTGGGTCCACGCCTCACACGTGAAGCGAGCACCACCTCCCCAGGGCCCCGAGGATCCGGATAGACCAGCCAAATGGAAGCTCCAGCGCACTCAGAACCCACTCAAGCTAAGACTTTCAAAAACTGTTTAATATTTATGATGTTCCTGGCCTTTCCCCATTGTTTTTCCAATCCCCATGCTCCACAATTGTTAACGTGGAACCCAACCCAGTCCAGCAAGAACAGAGTTCCCTCCCTCCAGTGAGGCAGGCTCTCCCCAGGCCGGTCCAATAGATTTTAGGATTAAAATCTTTGCAAAAAGAAAAGGAGGGAATGAAGGACCCTTATGGGGGAGAGGGACAAGAAACTAGGCCTGGGCAGATATCAGGGGCTTCTTAAGAGGTTAGATGTTCCCCAGAGTCCAGCGGGCAGGACGTTCTCTGGGAAGGAAAAGTCAATCCCCTTCAGAGAACCTCTAGGCATGCCCAGAGCAGAGCTGCCACTCCCCTTCAGAGAGTCTCTAGGCACTCTCCCTCAGCACTCTCCTCAGCACGTTCCCTCAGCACTCTCCTCAGCACTCTCCTCAGCACGTTCCCTCAGCACTCTCCTCAGCACGTTCCCTCAGCACTCTCCTCAGCACTCTCCGGTATGCTAATTGTCCCTCCGAACCAGCCAATCCCGTGCCACCTCTGCATTCCATATGCTAATGGTCCCTCTGAACTGACCAATCCTATGCATGCGCATTAGGAATATGCTAATTCGTTGCCTATATAACCTGTGTGAAACTGCCGCTCAGGGCTCCTCACTGCCTGAGGTGGGGGCCCGTTTGCGCAAACGTTCAATAAAACCTCGTGCTTTTTGCATCAACTGGTCTGGAGTCTGGATCTTTGGGCGTCCTCCCAAGCAAGTGGGCATCTCTGCAACTGAGAGGTCCAACACCTTGTTGCTCTACAAACTTAACCAGTGGCACTATAAACTGGAGGAATCAATAGATATGAACTGTGGATTCATACAATTTTAGAATAAAACTTATAAATCACTTTATTCTTTCTCACGAAAACCAAAAGCCAACAAAAATGATGGCTAGAATTGATTCTGAAATATGATGACCAGAGAATCACAATGGCATTCTCCTCCCATCTTTTCTGAAATTCCTAGATTGCCAATTTGTTTTTCTCACAATCTGTTCATGAAATCTCATGTTCTTGCTTGTGTCTTGCTAGCCCAGGGTGAAAGAGTGAGGCCCAGATGGTCATTTTCATGCTCTGTCCCCACATTCAACTGAAGGTTGGAAAGTTATTTTTGAAGATCATCCTAAAAATAGGAGAATGCACTAAACAGGTCTTCTCTCCAATCCGTTCCCAGTGAGCACATTCACCAGGACTCTGACACCATAAACAACCCTTCCATAACAGCTGCAAGTCAAGCCCTCTGAAACTGAAAATGAATGAATGAATGAATAAATAAATAAAGCATGATGAACAGACCAAATCAACTACCAGCTGTAGCGAAATGCCCAGTGAAGTCCCAGGAGGGAAAAAATAATAGTGTGTTCAAGTCTGTTTAAAATAATGCTCTTTCTTTATTATCCATTTCTTCTTGCCCAGTGGCTTCCACTCCCCTTTACCACCTTACAGAAATTTGCATATAAATCGCAATCTTTCTATTTCTTCTGAGTTCCCCAGCCCCTTGTTGCTTATTGCCCACCTGAAATCTAATCCTTGCTTTGGAACCACAATTGGTTGCTGTGGAAATGATTATGTTGTCACAAACAGAGGATTAGAATTGCAGGTGGAGAAAAAGCAACAGGAACAGACTAACCCCTAATAATAAAGATTCTGGGATCATACAAATGCACTTAAATAGAAAAAAGAGAATTGTCATGGAGGGGAAGGGAAGAAATACCAAAACATGATTGGTAAGCATTTTTAAATTGGCAAATTGTTAGAATTTGAAAGTGAGAAATCATTCTGCCATGGAATCACAACTCAGAGGTTAAAATATAAAAGCTCTGTGCATCAGCAGGGAGAGGTTGAGTGCTTTTGGATTCAGGAACTCTAAATGTATATGAAAGAATTATTAGAGAAAAACATAATAAAATAAATATTGAGGCTAATAAAATGGAGTGTTAGGAATTCCGATCTGCAAAATAGTTTTAAAAATAGTCATTTACCATTAGCATCAAAATTGTCATTCTCATTATATTATGGGGAAAAGTCACTGCCAAGGTCAAATAGCAGCTCATCATACAATAATTGCAGTGTGTGGATAGAGGCTGAGGATTGCAGTTCCTGTAGCAAAAATAGAGAAGGCAAGTGCTTCTTCACTACACTAACCAGACCAGTCAGAGAAGCCTGAGAGAGTATTTGGGGAGCTTGATAGGCTGGTGAAGGGGATAAGGTCAGCCAAACAAGTGGGTTTGAGAATCGTAAACCAGCAGGTGCCCTCAATCTGTGCTGGAGGTCAGAGAGAAGTTCTTGAAAAGATTGAGGGCAGCAAATAGCATTTGGAGTTGCTTTCTTTTTCTCAACTACTTTCCTACAAAGTGATGCCTTCTCATTTTCCACTAAGTTTTTGAAGAGGATAAATACCTGCATTGCATAATTGCTTTTGTATCTGTATGCAAGGACCCTTCAGGGGAGATGCTGCTATTTGTACTTTATCCCACCATGGATACAATCATCTCTCCTGTGCATGTTTCAACATAACTGTTTGCCTGGAATATTCATCACTTTCTATTCAGCTAGTGTTTTTAAATGACTTTTGTTTTTCTCCCATTTGAATAAAACTGTAACACCATCATCTACGCCAAGGTAAATTGTCAATACTTACTGGAATGCTCAAAAGCATCAGTGCAGCTGTATCAAAAGCTGAAAAATGACATTTGAAGCCATCTGAAGATATTGGCAATCAGAGACTTGAGGAATAGAAAATTACTGTAATTATTGGCCTCTGTACTTGAAAACATCAGTTCTCTCTTTTCTTGTTCAAAATTGTATGATCTCTTTACATGTGAGATTTGTAGGTTAGATTAAAGAGAGAAGTTCTTTGGTAGTTAGTAATCAAATAATGTTGTTTTTTTAAGGGTGAGGAGGGTACGAAGTAAAAGAGAATGAGGAAATAAACTTTTGCTGTATGTAAATGACCCTGGAATACACAATGCTGGTCAAATGGGCATCTTTGCAAGACCAGGTGCTGGACAGAGCGAAAGCTGTGAGTTTTGACCTTTGATTGTAAGCACCAGAAGCTAAGGTTCCCAGGCCTGGACCTCTAGCATCTTCTACAGGGTCAGATCTGAGCCTTGGGGAGAGGAAACTGCCAGTCACACTGCTTTGGGCTGGAACAAGGGAAGAGAGGCGAGCTGAGGACACAAAGGACACCAGCTGATATCACGCAGTCCCTGGAACTCTGAGCTTTCCAGAGGTGTCTCTTGTAGATTCCCAACTCTCCAAATGTTACTGCTCTCCCCTTACCCTCTCTGGGGACAGTGAGAGTAGCCAGGCTCTGCAGTAGACAAATGCATTTTTGGAAATGGAAAGAAAAGCCTAGCCTTTCCATTTTTCAAAGAAACTAAAAGACTTTTTAAGAGAGAAGACAAGGACCTTGGCAGTAAACTAAAGGTAGAGAGGGGAGAAGGAGCTTGGTTTGGTGTCCATCACAGTGCCGAGTTGCCAAGGAGAGAAAAAGGCCTTCGCTGAGGTTGGATGAAATCAAGGGAAAAAATTGTGTTGCCCAGTGCCTACAACACGAAGAGCTCTGTTCATAGCCTAGATGACAGAAAACTGACAGTTTCTATCCATGTGAAAAAGCAAGTTAAACTCGTTTATGAGGGTCAGGCCACTTCTTTTCAAACCAATTCAGGAACTGTATCAGGGACTCCAGTTACCCAGCTAGCTCATTAGCATTTTTAGCAGGAAATGTCAGTCAAATGCAGAGCATGGCTTTTTGTCTTCATGCTTTCCTCTATATCCCTTTCTGATCAAAATGAGCTGGAAACAGAGGCCCCTTTCAGTAGGAAACTTCAAAAAAATCAGTTTACATTGTGGCTCCAAAATTAGGGCCCTCTCCAGACATCTAGAATATAAAACCCCACACTGGGGAAGTGACCCAGTCAACAGAAGGTACCCATTCCCTTCACTCATTCAACAAACATTTATAGACACCCTCAGTGGGATTATCATGGTCCACAGAGGTGAAGAAAATGGATGGCTTGATTTGTGGGTCTTCCATCAGAATATCAACAGTGAGGAGCAAACACACACTACAGGTGTAGCCAGAAAATGGGAATTTACTTGAAGGGTAGAAAAGCCCTAGGCAACATTCAAGTTCTGGCATCTCATAAGGGCTGAAATGCATACAACTAGGATGAACCTGGAAATGCAAAATACTGTCCTGAGTCCAGTGGCCCTGACAAGCACAATCCAAGAAGCACAGCTGCTGATAAAAGCTAGAAATTCAGGTCCAGATTCCACAATCCCAAGCCTGATTCTGTTAGTTAGTAGCTGTAAGATGTTGGACTCTTGGGTTTCCATTTCTCTGTCTGAGAAATGGATACAATGGTTTCTCCCACACACAAGATGGAAGCAATTCGCATAAGTTCTTTGCCTGGTGCATGGTGACTTTCAGAGGTATTAATTATTGTTATGCTGGGTTACCAAGTCCAAGGCACAGGCTTTTTGTTTCTTTCTAAAGGACATGACGACCCTCATGTCCCACAGGAACAAGATGAAATTGTTATGTTTCTTTTGCTTCCTTGTAAGGAAAGAAGAGCAGGACAAAGAGGAGACAAGACACAAACTCACAGCTGAAGCAAGTTTATTCAAGAGAGGGGCCCACTACCAATGTGTACACAGAACAAACACATGGCAGAGAGCAAGAACTCTCCTACAGACCAGGTTGATATAGCATAGGGCAACTGAGGGCCATGATGGGGAGGGCCTTCGGCAGAACTAAGCTGGTTTGAGCAGGCTTTTCACAGGTAAGGCTTGGCCTGGTAGGTTGGGGGGAAATGCGGGGTGGGAGGTGGTGAGCTGGTTGAGAAATAATGCAAGGGAAGCTTTTTGTCCTTACTCCATCACTCTCACCACCTCATCCTCCCACTCCACACTTCCGTAACCACTCTACTTCCTCAGTCCACGTCTTGTGTCAGGAACTAACATGCTTCTTTTTTTCTCAGCCATCCATAGTTCACTTAACATTTGATGATTTTCTCAGAGTGTACAGAAAATTAAAAGAGCCAGTAAACTAATTGGACTTGAAAATTTCACTTACGCTATAAGATGCAGTTTAGCATGTCGGGTAATTAATGCTAACTGCTTTCAATTCCATTCCCACGAAGTCCTATGAACTCGAGAGTTTGAAAGTATTGCAGATTACTCTCTTCTCCTGAGGTGCTCTCCAGACTACTTCTAATCCAAGGACGGTTATAATTATGTTCTTTGGGAACAGAAGGCAGGAAGAATGCTTCTGCCAGGAGATAAAGCATATCTCAGATGATTTCAGAGTGTTTTTGCTTTGTCTAAGTCCTGTCACTGAGGGCTTACCAAACCTTCCTGTCACCAGTCACCCTTATTGTGATGAGTCTGTCCTTCGCCTATAACAATATGCTGCCCATTAGTGTTAAAGATGACAAATATTTCTGCAGGCAGAGCATCCCTCCTCCTGCACCCACAAATAAACCACAAGGAGTTCGGCAGACTTTCCTGGAGAGCCCAAGGGGACTCATTTACTGAGACTTTCACCACCATCTGCACCACCTGCACATTTCCACAGATTAATCTGCTAGTATTAACATGTATTTTAGCAGTCTGTGATTCCCTCTTCAGACCGCAAAGAAATATTTTCTCTACGTACTCCCTTTATTCTTCTTATAAAAGGAATTGAATTTTTCCCCTTCACCACCATCTCTGTGATGCACTACCCCTTTTTATGACAAGTCAGAATGTTGTGCTGTAGAATGGTGTTGAACATGTGTATTTGTGTTTGTGTGTTTGTATAAATACCTTGCATATTAACACACATATAAGATTTCATATGTTGTTATTGCTTTATGAAGAGCTTAGAGAAATGAAGTCAAGTGATAGGAAAAAATGATCCACTTGAGAGGAGGGGGAGACTACAGTAAACAATACTTTACACTCTTCTTTTGTTCTTCATCATTGAAGGTATTAACATGAATGTTACATCTTTAATTCCCAGTAAATATGCTCTGGCTGTTCTCTATGTGGTCCAACTATGGTCTGTTACTTTGCACCCTTAACTAGAGTCCAATTGAAGGGGCTCTTAGTCTCCATATTGTACAATTCTTTATCATGGTGACCTGCAGAGCAGCAACCACCAAGGTTCTACCAGTCCTGGAGGTGTACAGAGAAGGCAGCCAAGCTAAGTGAGACTTGCTCATGTTGAGTGACTCCAGACCTCAGCAAATCTAGAAAACCAACACTTGGAGGGAGTGAGATTCCTTAGCTATCACTGCATGTTGGCAGGGACATACTAGCCCATTTCTGAAATGCAAAGGGATGTCAGTCACTATACTATGTTGGGGCATCATCTGCATAGACTGGAATGTACACTACAGTCAGTGCTTGGCTAGCCCAGTATCCCCTTTTCTGCCCTTTAGCTCCGCAAACGGCATCATATATCCGATACTGCTGGCTGCTCTCCTCTTCCCTTTTGATGGCACCTGTTCTTTTTTTTTTTTTACACAAAACAAAAATGACTTGTTTTATTTCCAATACTCAAAGCATCTTACAAATAATATATTTGCATTCCCTAAGTCTTTTGGAAAGTAATTCCAGTTTCTGCAATCAGTTGACAGAAAAAAATCTTAAGACATCTATTCGACATCTTAAAACTAAATCATAAATTTTGAAAGATATTTCACACGGTATTAATAGAGGAATGTTTTTATTTATTTAAGAAAAACCAAACTCTTTTGTTATATACCGCCCTCCAATATCTTTAACCCAAATACAAAGCAGATTCGCCTATGAAATATCTTTAGAGCTGAGTGAATTATTTATTTCTTCCATCATATGCAAAAACATAGATGCAGAATGACTGCCTTCCAGGACATGCACTATCAGGAAGCTGGAAATGAAGGTGAGATTCAATCCTAGGCATTCTCAATGAGATTCGAGCATCCTGACCAATGACATAAACCTGCTGTTTAATCCCATTTTCCGTGAACTTATTGAAGTATCCTTGTATGTAATTACTGTGTTTTTGGATGTGATAATAAACTTTTTTTATTCTCACAACACATATACATGCACACACATAAGCACAAACGCATATAAGTAGTCTTGTTTGAACCTAGTTTTTATATAGCTTACAAATCATGACAGCTGCATGCTATCTTTAGCTAATATTTCAAAGTAAGATAGACACTAGAAGCAAATTTTATCCTCACTTAAAACAGAAATATAACCATATTTCAAACAACCTTGTTAATTTAGCATGCTCGAGGCCCATTTCCTGTCATATTTGGTTATTTTACAGTACCGTTATGTTGTACTGCTGTGTGAGTGACACGGAGTTCACACTAGATAGACTTATCAGTGCTGCTTGTGTGTAATTATTCACATTATCTTCTGATTTTACTAGCATTTCAGACATTTTATTTTGTGTGGTTTGTTTAGTCAGAGCTAGGTGAGTTAATCTATCAACACACACTTTTGGTCTTTTGTTTTGTTTTTGAAAGCAGGATAGGTATAAATAGAAGACAGGAGATCCAGAATTTTCTTTCTCCTTGTGGACTATGCTCCTCTAGGACTGTGTGCATGCCTGGATTAGAGATGTGGGGCACCACAGGAGTCATTTCCATGGCCAAGATTCATCAAGTGCTAACAGGAGGCACTTCACCCTCGAGGACCATCACCCCATCTTCTGCTGAACCTCACGCTGGAAAACTGTGCAATGGGAGGATACCTGCAGAAGTCCAGGACAAGAAAAAGTAATCAGAAGAACTTGAAAGGGAATGGAGTAACAGGAGAGTCTATAACAGCACACTTGAATTACCACGGCAACTGACTCAACATGTGAAATCAAAGAAAATAAAGCATACCCCAAAGTGTGAGGTTTCATGCCAAGGAGGCTGGTGGCTTGGGGAGGGTGACAGACTAGGCAGAGGTAGACATGGAGTAACAGAGATTTTGGGGGGAAGCTGTCAATTCACTTTTGGGTATCAAGCCATGTATCTGGGAGCCTGCTAGTACTTAATCAGGGAAATGGAACTGAAATTCAGTGGGTGGCTACACCTGCAGGTGAATGTTTTTTGATTATTTCACAAATTTGCAATAATGGAGGAAAAATAAAAAATATAGACATTAGACAATGCAAGGAAAACAAGGAGGAAATCTATTAGGGGTTTATATTTTAAAGGTTAGAGAAGGAAGAAAGTACACAGAATTATAAAGGGAGAATCAGGAAAATAGAGTGCTATCAAAGATATGGAGCGCTCCATAGGAGGGTGCTCCATTATAGCCAATGTAGGAATTAGAAAAGGGATGAGAACTACTAACCCATTATGTGGAGTCCTTTCAGTGTTAGAGGTATTGTTTTCAAGGTAATAAGCATGGAGGGAGAATCTACTTTCTTCAAAGTAGTTTGGCAGTGATAGAAAGGAAATTCAAACAGGGTTAATGTTCACTTGAAAATAGATGAAAACAAGATGGGGCTGTATCAGGTTTGTGGGCTTACATAAAAACCTAGTGAGTAACACAAATTTAAGATATGAAAATATAAAAGGCATTATTGATAGAGAACTGATAAAATAGACAAATATTGTGTTCCAAACTCATAATTATATCTTCACATACAACTCCTAAGAAGGAAAAGTGGTGCTCCTCCTGGGGTTCAAATGTGCCTTAAGGGCTTTGTAATCCTGACGGCTATTCATGCACCTTAAGCTTCATCTACAAATCCCAGGAAGGGTGCACAAGCTGAGAAGATGGCTTCTCCCAGTTCCAGAAGCAGCAATCACTTACCTCCATCCCCTTTGCTAAGTCAGTGGCTTGAGTAAGTCATCAACAATCATCCAGATAGATTACTGTGCAGGGGCACTGTCCATCCCCTGCTCTGGGACACCTGGAGTGGAACCTTGAGTGTTATTTTTTATTCCTCAGCAAATCTATCCTTCAATATACTACAGTGTACACATGGAAATCTTACCTGTTAGCCTTTTAAAATGATTGAGCAAAAATAAATATTGCAGACATTTATTAACAAGATTTACTATCTTTTCTTGTTTTTACTATAAAATGCTTAAAACTAATCACTTATATTGACCCAGGAGAAATATACATATATATTTTATGTTTTATATATATATATATATGTTACACACATATATACCCACATATATGTATGTGCATATATCCATATATATGAGTATATGTATATATATGAATTTTATATATATATGTATATATATATATATATAAAGTCCAAAAACGAGAGTGCACAAAAATAGAAGTCTGGAGATTTGGATAAACAAGCAGAGACATCAGTTAAACCACTAGAATTTTGGACCAAAAACAAGAACTTTTAATCTTAAAGGTTATCCCTGTACATAGTAATTAATGCAATATGTGTTGGAATAAGCAGGCCAAAGAATGATAGATAGGATTTGATAATAATGTATGAGAAATAAGTAAACAGGTTTTTACAAAATTGAATATGTAACTGCTAGGCTTGTGATGAGATACATTTAATTGGCAACAGATTAAATCTAGAAGTAATAAGCCATATATATGCATATTTTAAAGAGAGTTAATAATTTTGTGTGCTGTGAGCCTGCTTTTTTATATCCATAACTATAATAATTCTGATTGTTTTCCCAGAATTACACAGGCAGCATATATTGGCAGCTGGCCTTTCCCAGGATACATGTCTAAAACCTTGAGAGCAAAAACTACTACAAGTAGATAGTCCATTGATTGTAAGGGCAGGAAAGTCAACCCACACTAGGTTCAGGGAAAGTGGACTTTATGGCAGGACTTAGTGTCATAGGTTAGGCAGTAAGAGCCTTTCAAGAACTCACGGGACATTAGCATTCCCATCTTGCTCTCCTTCCTCTCTCTCTTGTTCTCTTTCTCTCACTGTATCTCTGCCTTTCATTCTGTTCCTGCTTCTATGTTGGACTAGAAGTTTCTATTTCCCTTCTTTTCAAGGTCATATGTATCCTGCTGGAGGTGCAAACACACAATCCTACAATGGAGGTCACACAGCAACCATGAACAACCTGATGTGAGATTCAGGGACCATACAGGAGATCAAGTAGATGAATCAGAAGGAGGAAAGAAAGTAAGATGCCCCCTAAATACATAAAATGTTTTTCTAGTACTTTAAGCCTTTATTTGCAATTTAGTAACAAGCAGGTTACTCATCACTTCTGGGGTTGTGGCCTTTGCCACTATTTTCCGATAGGCTGATAAGGTCGAGAACTCCTGGTGTGCTTTAAGGAGTTATCTATGTTAGTGATAGTGGAAACTTGCATTGTTGGCCTTCTTTGCAGCTAGGGTGCAGCACAGTGACCATAATCCCCCTTTGCCCAAGAGTGAAGGGATTCCTAGAATTCAGTACCATCAACTGTAAAGTCAACATTGTGCTGGACCAGTCAGGACAGTCTGAGGCACCCTAGGAACAGGGTGACTGTTTCCACACTTCAAAAATACTCATAGGTCATTGATTCACAGATGATTGATTTACATAAGCAAGTGAGGCACAGATTCTCTCCTTGGGGTGTGGGGGTTGATGTACAGGACAATCAGTTCCCCATGGTGACATTTGTCAGGCCTCTCAATCAAAGTCAGAGAGTTGAACCATGAGGTCAGTGTCCAGCAGCCGTAGTTACACTGCCATCGTCATTGGAGTGACTCTTTAGCATATTAGGGGAAATATTCCAGCTCCATAGCCATCAAATCCAGATTTGCAGCCACCTCAGATATTCCCCAAGCTCTCAAATGTCCTCCAGTGCATTATTTTTCCTTCCTAATAGTAAATAGAGCTATTTCTGCAACAAAAAATCATGATCAATACACTGTGAAAGTCAGAAAATGAGTTCATCTGAACCTCAATTTCATCATCTGCAAGATGAGAATAATAATGCCCTTCTTAGCCAGCTTGTAAAGTTGCTATTAATCTCAAAGGAGATGATATATTAAAATACAGTGTATTGTAAAATTCTATAAATATGTTTTGTAATTGTTAAGGAACCTACTATAAACAATGGAAAGATCTTTAAGTAGGCTGAAAAATAAATGTTTTAACTTCTTTGGAAAATGAATCTTGAATGTATTCTGAGGTTGTCTGGGTAACACATTTTATTCTGATAAATAAGCTTAGTATTTTGATTACATCATTTCTTGTAAACTTAACCTCGAAGAATAATGTATACTTAGGAATAGAAAGAAAAAGTATGCTGCTTCCCAAAGCATCTGGAGTAATCTTCTTTTATGATAAATTTTTAAAATGCAATGTGTGCCATCATTTTATTAAGAGATGGTGACATATGGATAGTCAATTATCATCATATTAAGAAATTTAACCAGTTTTACATCTGTTGCTTAAGATAATATGATGACATAGCTAGCGAAAAACGAGATTCAATGTTGTAGAGGGCCTGTTTTAGTATCAGCACAGCTTAAATTTTGTAAAGACAAACTGTTAGGGAATGTTTTCAGTCAGGTCTATGACTCAGACAGTTACTGGACACTGCCTTCTCCATTCCACTTCTACTGGTGGTCCTATGACTCAAGAAAGTAGTCTTCTTTCCATTCACACATTTACTGAGGCTTCTTACTAAGTAACTGTGGCCATGATACCATCAGAGGTAGGCCTGACCAAAATGCTCATCTCATCCAATACCATATCTCTTGCTAAGGGTGAATACTACACTGAAGCCAAGTTGGTTATTCTTTCTGTATAAGATTTTTTGAAGGGTGTCATTCACTAAATATTTCTCTAATGACTGACAAAGGTAGATGAAGCATTTGGGTATTTATCCATGATCAATGGACGTTTGAATGTGTGGGTCTTCAGGGAATGATGACAGTGACATGTAGAATGAACAGACCACCTGGTAGCACAAACCAGCATTTGTTCCAGAGACCACTATCGCTCCACGGAAGACCAATCCTTGACGATTATCTCTGGTATCTGGTCACTGGCAACAAAGAGTCACACGTAGCACAACAGGTTGGGATTCAGAGAACCCAAGATTCTCTTCTCTTGATCCTTTGGCCATTTCATCCCCTAGATTTATTCCCCTCGTCTGCACAACTGCAGCAATTTGTCCTCACAAGATTAGGATTAGGATTAAAAATGTGATGCAGATGTCTAGTGTAGCACCTTCCTCTAGCAGGTGCTAAACAAATGAGAAGTGTTTGTTCCATTTTTCCTTTATCACAATTACTGTTGACTGCTCTTAACTTCACCACCAGCACCTCCTCTCCCATTTCGGCCTTTCACATTTTAGCAAGATCAGCCTTCTGTAGCAATACTAAGCAGGTCAATAGATGAAATCTCATAAACATCATTTATCAATGTTTCAAATAAATGAAAGGCCTTGATCTGGAATTTAAGATTCTATAACTTCCCTTCCTAGCCATCCCGAGAGCTTCCTCAAACATCATATTCTATGTTCCACCTAAAATGAGTGACTGGCCATTACATAAATATTCATCACTCTTTTTTAAAAAAAGATTTATTTATTTATTTGAAAGTCAGCATTACACAGAGAGAGGAGGAGAGACAGAGAGAGAGAGAGAGAGAGAGAGGTCTTCCATCCACTGGTTCATTCCCCAGATGACTGCAATGGCCGGAGCTGAACTGATCCGAAGCCATGACCTAGGAGCTTCTTCCAGATCTTCCCATGTGGGCACAGAGGCCCAAGGACCTGGGCTATCTTCTGGTACTTTCCTGGGCCATAGCAGAGAGCTAGATAGGAAGCGGAGTTGCCAGGACACGAACCAGCACCCATATGGGATGCCAGCACTGCAGGTGGCAGCTTTAGCCACTATGCTACAGTGCCAGCCCCAATATTCATCATTCTTTATGCTATTTCTTACATGTAATTTGTCTAAACTTGTCTCCTTTCCCATTTCTCCCCTGTAGAAATTGGTCTATCCTGCAAAGGCAAGCTCAACTATCAGCAAACATGGAAAGATGTAAAACATGTAAACATTTAATCTGCCTTGTACCTGGTAGGAGTCAACTCTCCTGAGCACTCTCGTAGTCCTTGGTTTGTTTTCCTTCTTATACATAGTTCTGTGTCCACATGGCCATATTCTATTGATAATATATGAGTACCTTAGGTCATGTAATCTATTGATCTATATTAGTAGCTCTTGGGACCAGCGCTGTGGTTAAGCCTCTTCCTGCAACACTGGAATCCACATGAGCACAGGTTTGTGACACGGCTTCTCATCTTTTGATCCAGCTCTCTGCTCATAATCTGGAAAAGCAGTGGAAGATAGTCCAAGTACTTGGGCCCCTGAACCTACGTGGAGACCCAGAAGAAGCTCCTGGCTTCAGATCAGCCCAGCTTCAGCAGTTGCTGAAATTTGGGGAATGAACCAGCAGATGAAAGTCCTCTTCGTCTCTCCCTCTTTCTGTCTGTGAGTCTGCCTCAAATAAATAAATAAATAAATATGTAAAAAAAAAATTAGTAGCTCTGTATCAGACACAAGTTTCAAACTATGATTTGGTTACTTTCTATCTAAGTGGCCTTGGGAGAGAAGAATTTTACTTAGTTGGAGTCTCACTTTCTTAACTGTAAAATTAAAATGGGTTAATAATTTCTATTTTATAAATTTCTTTTTTTTTTTTTTTTGGACAGGCAGAGTGGATAGTGAGAGAGAGAGACAGAGAGAGAAAGGTCTTCCTTTTTGCCGTTGGTTCACCCTCCAATGGCCGCTGCGGCTGGCGCATCTCGCTGATCCGAAGCCAGGAGCCAGGTGCTTCTCCTGGTCTCCCTTGCAGATGCAGGGCCCAAGCACTTGGGCCATCCTCCACTGCCTTCCCGGGCCATAGCAGAGAGCTGGCCTGGAAGAGGGGCAACCGAGATAGACTCCGGCGCCCCAACCGGGCCTAGAACCCGGTGTGCCAGTGCCGCAAGGCAGAGGATTAGCCTGTTAAGCCACGGCGCCGGCCTCTATTTTATAAATTTCTTAAGAGGGACAAATTAGTTACAGTTTATTGTTATAATACCTGAATGTAAGTGATTCATGTTCAAATAGTAACAATTTTTTTTCAAAGATATTATTTATTTGAGAGATAGAGTTTACAGACAGACAGGGAGAAATAGAGAAAAGTCTTCCATCCACTGGCTCACTCCCAAAATGGCCACAATGGCTGGAGCTGGGCCAATTCGAAGCTGGGAGCTGCTTCTGGGTTTCTCACACAGGTGCAGGAACTCAAGCCCTCGGAACATCTTCCACTGCTTTCCCAGGCCATAAACAGAGAGCTGGATCAGAAGAGGAGCAGCCAGGACATGAGCCAGCACCAGTATGGGATGCCAGAACTGCAGGTAAAGGCTTAGCCTGCCATGAGAAGTGTTTCTTGTTAGTGTCTGGCCCTAAACTTGAACCTTTAAAAAAATTGTGTGTGTGTGTGTGTTTTTTCATATTTATTTAAAAGGCAGAATGATGAAGGAGAGAGGCTTTCTTCTGCTCATTCACTTCCCAAAGTACACAACAGCTGGGGCTGGGCAAGGCTGAAGCCAGGAGCCCCGAATTCCATCCACTCACCCTCATGGGTGGCAGGGACTCAATTATATGGGCCTTCACTTGCTCCCTCCCAAATGCATTAAAAGGAGGTTGGATCGGAAGTAGAGGGGCAGCAAGACCTCAGGCTGTCTTACTGTGTGATTCAACTACATATCTTTTAAAATACAGTTTACCTAAAAGCAGCTTGTAGAAGAAAGAGGTTACAGAATTGCAGCGAAGCAGGTGTTTATGAGAACAGGGACTTCAGAGTCCCAAGGAACTGCCATTTGCTAGCCCTGTGATCTTGGGAAAATCACACCATCTCTGACCCTGGCTCCTTAGCTGTCAGATAAGTACTACATATTTCTTGGGTAATTATGAAGATTAAGTAAAACCAATTCAATGCCTGGGTTAGTACTATGCCCATAATGCTAGTTATTTGTTCTGGAAATGTTCTTTTCTACGTCAAAAAAAAGGATATTTTTTGAAATTTTATTTTCCCCAAAGAAACGATTTATTTAATGAGTACAAATTTCATAAGTACAACTTCAGGAATATAGTGATTCTTCCCACCGTACCCATCCTCTCACCCCAACTCCAACTCCACCCCTCCTCCCTCTCCCATTCCCAGTCCCATTCTCCATTAATAATCATTTTCAATTAACTTTATGCACAGAAGACCAACTCTATACTAAATAAAGATTTCAACAATTTGCACACACACAGAAAAAAAAAACTGTTTGAGAACAAGTTTTACAGTTAATCTGCGTAATACATGGGAAGTGAGTACACAGTGACTCCTGTTGTTAATTTAACAATTAACACTCTTATGTATGACATCAGTGATCACCTGAGGCTCTTGACATGAGCTGCCAAGGCTATGGAAGCCTTTTGAATCCAAAATCTCCATCAGTATTTAGACAAGGCTATAAGCAAAGTAGAAGCTCTCCACTCCCTTCAGAGAAAAGTACATCCTTCTTTGGTGGCCACTTCTTTCCACTACGGTCTCTCTCACAGAGATAACTTCATGTAGGACATTTTTGTACCACAGTGTCTTGGCTTTCCACACCCTAAATGTTCTCATGGGTGTTTCAGCCAGACCAGAATGTCTTAACAGCCGATTCTGAGGTCAGAACGCTATTTAAAGTGGGTTGCCATTCTCTGAGTCTGCTGTGTGGACTTCTTCCCATATTGGAAAATTCTCTTCATTTTAATTCTTATTACCAAATATCTTATCTTATTGCTATGATCACTTTAACATTTAGTCCTATCTATATGATCACTTTAATGCTTAAGGTAGCATTTTTACTACCCTGTTTAATGGGATTTGGGGTCCCATGGCAAGTTTTTAGATTGTACCCTTAGAATTAAGTCCATAGGAGCCAGTGCCGTGGCTTAACAGGCTAATCCTCTGCCTTGCAGCGCCGGCACACCGGGTTCTAGTCCCAGTCAGAGCACCGGATTCTATCCCGGTTGCCCCTCTTCCTGGCCAGCTCTCTGCTATGGCCCGGGAAGGCAGTGGAGGATGGCCCAAGTGCTTGGGCCCTGCATCTGCAAGGGAGACCAGGAGAAGCACCTGGCTCCTGGCTTCGGATCAGCGAGATGCGCCGGCCGCAGCGGCCATTGGAGGGTGAACCAATGGCAAAAAGGAAGACCATTCTCTCTGCCTCTCTCTCTCACTATCCACTCTGCCTGTCAAAAAAAAAAAGTAAGTCCATAGGAATATATGCAGAACTATACAGCATTACAGTTACAAACTTCCTCTCCCTTTTTTAATCTCACTCTTATTTTTTACAGAGATCTATTTTCAGTGGCTTTATACACATATGATTAACACTATGTTAAGTAAAGAGTTCCACAAGTAGTATGAAAAAGAGAAAAAATAAACTGTTCCTCAACAATCAAGACAATGGCTGATCAAGTCATTGCTTTTTTTTTTTTTTTTTTTTTTTTTAAATTTCTGACAGGTAGAGTGGATAGTGAGAGAGAGAGACAGAGAGAAAGGTCTTCCTTTTTGCCATTGGTTCACCCTCCAATGGCCGCCGCGGTTGGCACGTTGTGGCCGGTGCACCGCGCTGATCCGATGGCAGGAGCCAGGTGCTTCTCCTGGTCTCCCATGGAGTGCAGGGCCCAAGCACTTGGGCCATCCTCCACTGCACTCCCTGGCCACAGCAGAGAGCTGGCCTGGAAGAGGGGCAACCGGGACAGGATCGGTGCCCCCACCGGGACTAGAACCCTGTGTGCCGGCGCCGCAAGGCGGAGGATTAGCCTATTGAGCCGCGGCGCCAGCCAAGTCATTGCTTTTCAAAGTATCAACTTCACATCTACAGATTTCCTTTTAGATGCTCTATTGGTTATCAAAGATCAGGGAGAACATATGGTTATCTGTCACTTTGGGACTGCTTATTTCACTGCATGTCATGTTTTCCAGATTAAAACATTTTGTTTTAAATGGCCAGATTTCATTTTTTACTGCTATGTAGTATTCCATAGAGTACATATCTCATAATTTCTTTATCCAGTCATACATTGATGGGCATTTAGGTTGATTCCATGTCTTAGCTATTGTGAAATGAGCAGCAATTAAAATGGAAGTGCAGATAAAT
The DNA here is from genome assembly GCF_033115175.1 of Lepus europaeus. NCBI lineage: Eukaryota > Metazoa > Chordata > Mammalia > Lagomorpha > Leporidae > Lepus > Lepus europaeus. The sequence goes on along the minus strand of NC_084835.1, from coordinate 111,429,120 downwards.
CTTTTATTTGCTGATTTCACATCCCTTGGGTAAATTCATATGACTGGAATGGCTGGGTCATATGGTAGGTCTCCCTGGGGCGGGAACTTGAGTGTATCGTAATGGTTTTTTTTTTTTTTCTCTTTGTATACAGAAGATCAGTTTAGTATATATTAGGTAAAGATTTCAACATTTTGCCCATATAGCAACACAAAGTGAAAAAACTACCATTGGATTACTAATTATAGCATTAAATAGCAATGTACAGCACATTAAAGACAGAGATCCTACATAATTTTTCTTTTCAAATTAATTAATTTTCTATGCCATTTCCATTTTAACACCAGGTTGTTTTTTTTTTTTCATTTCCAATTCTCTTTATATACAGAAGATCAATTCAGTATATAATTAGTAAAGACCTCATCAGTTTGTGCCCACACAGAAACGCAAAGTATAAAAATACTGTTTCAGTACTAGTTATAGCATCACTTGGCTTTAGACGACACATTAGGGACAGATCCCACATGGGGTGTAAGTACACAGTGACTCCTGTTGCTGATTTAACAATTTGACACTCCTGTTCATGGCGTCAGTAATCTCCCTAGGCTCTAGTCATGAGTTGCCAGGGCTATGGAAGCCTTTAGAGTTCGCTGACTTCGATCTTATTCCGATAGGGTCATAGTCAAAGTGGAAGTTCTCTCCTCCCTTCGGAGAAGGGTACCTCCTTCTTTGATGGCCCCGTTCTTTCCACTGGGATCTCACTCACAGAGATCATTCATTTAGGTCTTTTTTTTTTTTTCCATGATATCTTGGCTTTCCATGCCTGCTATACTCTCATGGGCTCTTCAGCCAGATCTGAATGCCTTGAGGGTTGATTCTGAGGCCAGAGTGTTGTTTAGGACTTCTGCCATCCTATGAGTCTGCTGTGTATCCCACTTCCCATGTTGGATCTTTCTCTCCCTTTTTGATTCTATCAGTTAGTATTAGCAGATACTTGTCTTGTTTGTGTGATCTCTTTGACTCTTAGACCTATCAGAACTATCAATTGTGAGCTGAAATTGATCACTTGGACTAGTGCGATGGCATTGGTACATGCCATCTTGATGGGATTGTGTTGGAATCCCCTGGCACATTTCTAACTCCATCATTTGCGGCCAGTCCGATTGAGCATGTTCCAAATTGTTCATCTCCTCCCTCTCTTTTTCCACTGTTAGATTTAACAGGGATCACTTTTCAGTTAAAATTTAAACACCTAAGAATAATTGTGTGTTAATTACTGAGTTCAACCAATAGTACTAGAACAACAACAACAACAACAAATACTAAAAAGGATAAAGTATTACATTGTACATCTAAAGTCAGGACAGGAGCTGCTCAGTTCATTGTTGCTTATAGTGTCCATTTCACTTAACAAGTTTCCCCTTTGGCGCTCAGTTGTCACCGATCAGGGAAAACAAATGATATTTTTCTCTTTGGGACTGGCTTAATTCACTCAGCATGATGTTTTCCAGATTGCTCCATCTTGTTGCAAATGACTGGGTTTCGTTGTTTCTTACTGCTGTATAGTATTCTATGGAGTACATGTCCCATAATTTCTTTATCCAGTCTACTGTTGATGGGCATTTGGGTTGGTTCCAGGTCTTAGCTATTGTGAATTGAGCTGCAATAAACATTAATGTGCAGATGGCTTTTTTATTTGCCAAATTAATTTCCTTCTGAAGGATCTGCGAACTGTATTCCTTAGTGTTTTTACCAGTTTACATTCCCCCAAACAGTGGACTAGGGTACCTTTCTCCTCACATCCTCATCAGCATTTGTTGTTTGTTGATTTCTGTATGAAAACCATTCTAACTGGGGTAAGGTAAAGCCTCATTGGGGTTTTAATCTGCATTTCCCTGATGGCTAGTGATCCTGAGCATTTTTTCATGAGTCTATTGGCCATTTGGATTTCCTCTTTTGAAAAATGTTAAGTCCTTTGCCCATATCTTAACTGGGTTGCTTATTTTGTTGTTGTAGAGTTTCTTGATTCTTTATGTATTCTTATTATTAATCATTTATCAGTTGCATAGATGCATGGATTGACTCCTGGCATTTCTATTCTGTTCCATTAGTATATCCATCTGCTTTTTTTATTTTTTTACCAATACCAGGCTGGTATGATTATAACTGCCATAATATGTCTTGTAATCTGGTATTATGATGCCTCAATCTTTGTTTTTGTTGTATAAGATTGCTTCAGTTATTTGAGATCTCTTGTATTTCCATATGAAGTTTAGAATATTTTTTCTAGATCTAGGAAGAGTGCCTTTGGTGTTTTGATTGTTATAAATTGCTTTTGGAGCAATTGACATTTTCTTGATATTCATTCTTCCAATCCATGAACATGGAAGATTTTTCCATTTTTATTGTCTTCTTCTATATGTTACTTTAATGTTTTGTAATTCTCATGGTAGAGATCTTTGGAATCCTTGGTTAAATTTATTCCAAGGTATTTGATTTTTTTTTTTTGTAGCTATTGTGAATGGGATTGATCTTAGAAGTTCTTTCTCAGCTGTGGCATTGTCTGTGTATACAAAGGCTGTTGTTTTTTGTGTATTGATTTTATATCCTGCTACTTTACCCAACTCTTCTATGGGTTCCAAAAGTCTCTTAGTGGAATCTTTTGGATCCTGTCTGAATAGAACATATCATCTGCAAATAGGGATAGTTTGACTTCCTCTTTCCCAATTCATATCCCTTTGATTTCTTTTTCTTGACTAATGGTTCTAAGACTTTTAGGACTATACAGAATAGCAATGGTTAGAGTGGGCATCTTTGTCTTGTTCCGGATCTCAGTGTGAATGTTGCCAACTTTTCTACAACCAGTAGAACGCTGGCTGTGGGTTTGTCATAAACTGCTTGGATTGTGTTGAGGAAAGTTCTCTCTGTACCCAATTTGCTTTTGAGTTTCATCATGAAAGGGTATTGTATTTTATTAGATGCATTCTCTGCATCTATTGAGATAATCATATGGTTTATATTCTTCAATTTGTTAATGTCATATATCACATTGATTTGTGAATGTAGAAACATCCCTAAATACCAGAGATAAATCCCACTTGGCCCAGGTGAATGATCTTTCTGATGTGTTGTTTGATTCAATTGGCTAGAATTTTGTTGAGGACTTTTTTCTCTATGTTCATCAAGAAAATTGGTCTGTAGTTCTTTTTCTCTGTTGTTTCTTTTCTGGGTTTAGGAATTAAGGTGATGTTGGCGTCATAAGAAGAATTCAGGAGAATTCCCTCCCTTTCAATTATTGTGAATAATAAGAAGAATTGGACTTAGTTCTTCTTTAAATGTCTGGTAGAATTCAGCAATGAAGCCATCTGGTCCTGGGGTTTTCTTTGTTGGGAATGTCTTTATTACTGATTAAACTTCCATCTTGGTTATGGGTCTATTTAGGTTTTCTATGTCTTCATGGCTCAATTTAGGTAGTTATATGTGTCCTGGAATCTGTCCATTTCTTCTAGGTTTCCCAGTTTGTTGGCATACACCTCTTTGTAGTAATTTCTAATGATTCTTTTTATTTCTATAATGTCTATTGTTACATTTCCTTTTTCATCTCTAATTTTATTGATCTGGGTCTTCTCTCTCCTTTTGTTAGTTTAGCCAATTGTATATCAATTTTGTTTATTTTTTCAAAAAAAACAGCTCTTCGTTTTGCTGATCTTTTGTATTTTTTGTTTCAATTTTGTTTCTTCTCTAATTTTAATTATTTAATTTTTTCCTACTAGTTTTAGCTTTAGTTTGCTATTGTTTTCCTAGATCCTTAAGATTCATTGATAGCTCATTTATTTGGTGCTTTTCCAATTTTTTGGTAAAGGCACCAATTACTATAAACTTTCCTCTTAACACTACTTTTCCTATATCCCATAAATTTTGATATGTTGTATTGTCATCTTCACTTGTTTTTGTTTTTTTTTTTATTTCTCTTTTGACTTCTATGACTCACTGTTCATTCAGGTGCATGTTGTTCAGTCTCCATGTGTTTTCATATGTTCTAGAGATTCCTGAGTTGTGGATTTCCAGCTCCATTGTGGTACGTGAAGATGCACAGCATGATTTTGATTTTTTTTATTTGCTGAGACTTGCTTTATGGCCTAGCATGTGATCAATCCTAGAGAAAGGTCCATGTACTGGTGAGAAAAATGTGTATTGTGCAACTGTGGGATAGACAGTTCTGTAGATATTTGTTAGGTCCATTTGGCCTATAGCGTTGATTAACTCTGCTGTTTCCTTGTTGATTTTTTGTCTAGTTGATCTATTCATTGCTGAAAGTGGGGTATTGAAATCCCCAATTACTATTGTATTTAAGTCTATGCCTACCTTTCCATCCATTAACATTTGTTTTAAATAGCCAGGTGCCCTGTAATTAGGTGCATATATGTTTATAATAGTTACATCTTCCTGTTGAATTGATCCCTTAATCATTACATGGTGCCCTTCTGTGTCTCTTTCAAGAATTTTTGTATTAAAGTCTATTTTGTCTGATATTGGGGTGGTTACACCAGCTCTTTTTTACTTTCTCTTGGCATGGAATATCTTTTTCCAAACTTTTACTTTCAGTCTACATGGATCTTTGTTGGTGAGTTGTATTTCTTGTAGGCAGCAAATAGATGGGTTTGGGTTTTGTTTTTTAATCCATTCAGCCAGTCTGTATCTTTTACATTCAAGGTGACTATTGATAAGTGACTATATTTCCCTGTCATTTTTCCATAAATATTACTATTTTTTTTTACTTTGGATTTCCTTTATACTTTACTGGGAGATCTCTTCCTTTACCTTTTTTTGTAATGATGCCATGTTTCTGTGTTTCTCTGTGCAGCACATCATTAAGCACCTTCTGCAAGGCTGAATGGGAGGTGAAAAATTCTTTCAATTTCTGTTTATCACAAAAGGTCTTTATTTCACCTTCATTCATAACTGAGATCTTTGCAGGGTATAGTATTCTGTTTTGACAGTTCTTTTCTCTTCAGACTTGTAATATATCTTGGCATTCTTCCCTAGCCTGTAGGGTTTCTGATGAGAAGTCCACTGTGAGTCTAATTGGAAATCCTCTGAAAGTAACCTGGCATTTCTCTCATGAACATTTTAGAATCTTTTCTGTATGTATTTTACTGTGGAAAGTTTGATTACAATGTGTCATGGTGAAGATGTTTTCTGGTCTTATCTATCAGTAGTTCTATGTGCTTCCTGTTCTGTTATTATTACACTATAGAGGTCTTCTAATTCTTTCTCCCTTTCCAAGCCTTCAGGAATTCCTAGATACTGTATTATGGGTCATTGATAGTATCCTGTAGTTTAGCAACAATGTTTTTTCACTTTCTAATTTGTTCTTGTGTTTGGTCTGACTGTATAATTGCCTATGTTTTTTCTTCTAAGTCTGATATTCTTTCTTCTACTTCAGTTTCTGTTGTTAAGGCTTTCCACTGCATTTTTTATTTGTTCTATTGAATTCTTCATTTCCAGTATTTCATTTTGTTTTCTCTTTAGGATCTCAATTTTTCTGGAGAAATTTTCTTTCATGTCATGTGAGATTTCCTTACTTTGTACATTTGTTTCTGATTAATTCTAAGTAATCCTATGATCAAATTTTTTAAATTCCATGTCTGGCATTTTTATCTTATCATCTTCACAATCTAGAATTGAAGTGTGGCATTCTTTTTTGGGGGGTCATGTTGTCTTGCTTATTCTTGTTTCTTGAATTGGTGTATTTATTATTAGGCATTTGTGGAGATACTTGTGGTTTCCTTGTTTTTTGGCTGTGGCAGCTTTTATCTTTGGACTATCCTCTGTAGATAGTGGAGTGTCTGCTTTCAGTGAATACCTAGAGGCATGTGGTGGGCATGACAAAGGAGCTCTGTTCAGTGCTCCAGTGTGAAGGGTGTGTCTGAGATGACACACCCAGATTTGGTGTGGTAAATCTCTTTTTTTTCTTTTTAAATTAGAGAGTAAGTTTTTCTTCTCTGTTAGTATAGACTCAGTAGAGTTCCTCTATTCAAAGGAGACCAGTGCCTGGGTACTAGCCTCAGACCCAGTGGGTCTATTATTCATGTGCTCTGCCACAAGGACCACACAAAGGATCTATGCAGTCCTCAGTGTAACTCAGATTTCCCAGAAATGTCCCTCATCAGATAACCAGGGAATCCTGATCATGTGGAGCCTCCCATTGTGACTGCCTAAAGTCCTAGCCACACCCTGAGTCCTCCCACACAGCCTCAGTGTTTTCTCAGTCCTGGCACAGAAGCCTCGCACAGTCATGAGTACCCAGCCCCCTGTTTGGCCTCCCCACCAGAAGGTGTCTGCACTTGGCTGGTTGCTAGGTATAGACACAAGCTGGCACAGCTATTACATATGTCCAAAATGGCACCTGCTCTCTTTCAGTTTGTTACAGGAAGCCATATCAGGGTCCTCGGAGAGAGAGAAAATGTGCTCCCTGCCATTGTTTTTCCTCCTCTAGTTTCACAGGCACAATATCCCCCACAGGGCTCCAAGCCAGAGTCCCTCTATTCTCTTCCTGCAGCTTTTTCATCAGTGGCTTGGGCTGCTGCTGTCTGGTGCCACCCCCACTCTCCACTGCTGTTGCAGAGGCTCTCGGCTGCTGGGGTCTTGAGTTGTGCATGTCCTCACCCTCCATGTGGGTTCACTATGGTCCTCCAATTTTCATGGAATTTTCTCTGCTGTTTTCTCCCTAGCTCTTTCCTGAGACTGCACTATTTCCACTTTTTTAAGCTACATTCTCCTAGACCAGAGCAGCAAGCCCCCTCCCTACTCCACCATCTTAATCCAAACAGTAACCTAATTTTAAAAGTGTTTTAATGAATAATTAGGTCATATTCATCTCACTGCTGGAAGGTGATCAGGTCTAGACAGAAGCAGCCACTTAAAAAGTATGTGTACAGCCAGCACTCAGCCACTAATTCCCTTACTCATGGATTCTTTCAGCAGCCACTTGTTTTTGGAAACCAGGAGTCAGGCAGTCACTAAATTAGAACCTCATGAAAACTGTACTTTAAAAAACCTAAGGGGGTGTGTGCTATGGAGCAACATGGTAAAGCTGCTGCTTGGGACACTCACATCCTATATCTGAATGCCTCGGATCAAGTCTCACCTTTACTCTTGATCCAGTTTCCTGCCAATGTGCACCCTGGGAGGCAGCAGGTGAAGGCTCAAACACTTGGACCTCTGTCACCCACATGGGAGATACAGTGGATTTTCTGGCTCTTAGCTTAGCAGTTAAGGTTCTGAGTAAGAAGCGCTTGTCAAACATCAGAGTACATGGGTGTTTCACCAAGATTTGGTTCCTGTCTCCAGCTTCATGTGAACAAGAACGCTGGAAAACAGTGCTGATGGCTGAGTAATTGGGTTCCAGCCACCTATGTCAGAGACCCAGAATGAGTTTCCAACTCCCATCTTTGGCCTAGGTTCTTGCAGGACTTTGGAGACCAGGCCTGCATATAGGGAATTCTTTCTCTGTCTCTCGGCATCTCAAATAAATAATTGTTTGGTTTTTTTTTTGTTTTTTTTTTTTTTAAAGAATGGGCTGATTTCTGACCTTATTGCCTATATTTACACCTAAGCATTGTAAGCAGCCTGCACGAGGCCAGGAAGAAGCAAATGAGCTTCCGTGTGAATGAGCTTTCTGACCTCACTTTGCGCTGAAGACTTCACACCCACAAGGTCCTCTGAAAGGCAAGTGCAGGATCCGTGAGCACCTGACAAAGCTTTAAATGGCTTGACCTTTTTAAAGCAGAGCTTAACTTTCTCTTTCAACCCTTCCCTAAGAGGCCTTTTCCCTGGACTGGGGAGAATTATTCAGTCAGAAGAGTAAGACTCCTATAGCCTCAACTGTAGTTAGATTTTGAAATGTTTAAATATGAGCAATGAGGACAGAGTGCACTGGGAATAGTTCATCGTGTTTTAAAAGGATGCTGGAAGTTGTTTCTGGTCATGCTCCCCAGCCGCTCCTAGAACACTTCATTGGCTCTTCAGAGCCTCTCTCTGCATATCTGGGTAATGACAGGCTGCCACTGGACCACTAGGAATCATTTTATTCTTTCTTCCCATCCACCTTAACTTGAGAATTGCAACCAGTTCCCCTTGGGTTTAGAGGGAGTGATTAGACAGACATATCCTATGATTTCAGAATTACTATAAAATATCTTAGAGTCTGGGGTTAAAGTTCAAGACACCTAGCAAAATGGCCAACATTGTTTCCCAAAATTCGGTGCTCATGAACAGACACTTGGACCAGAGAAGAAGAGCTCTTCTGAGGCTTACCCGTATATTTATCATTTTCAGAAGCAAAATGGATCCTCTCAATTACAGAAAGTCAACTTTGTTGGATGTGTTAGATACTTGCAGTGGCTTTCTTAAAAAAATAAAAAGGACAGAAGTGCTGGTTTTCAGAGGCAAACTACTGTTCAAAGCTCTAGAATTTCCATTTTCTTGGTTTCTACACAGAAATTTGTTTAAACATCAGATATAAGGCATACTATTAGGATTGAATGAGAACTGTTTGTCTGACAATTGGTAGGGAGTGGGGTAGTGATCACAACCACTGCAAGAGTTTTATTTTCTTAATGTGATTTAACACAATGCACTAAGAAATGATTTGGTATATGTCCATGCACTATGCAGCAATATTACACATCCAGGCCCTGACTCACTTAACCTGCAAATATCCTGTAATATCCTATGCATATCCTATGAGTGTTGGTTCTGGAGCTAGACTCCTTATATTGGATTCCCAGCTCTGCCGCTGTGCCCCTGAGCATGTTAACACTGCATTGCTGGTACTCAGTTTCCTGATCATGGGAAAGTAAAACACCATAATCATCTGGGTTACAATGAAGATTAAGCATGTGTATTAGTCTCTAGGGCTGCTGTAAAAAGTACAACACACTGGATGGCCTCAAACAACAGAAATTCATTCTCTCACAATTCTTAAGGCCTGAAGGCAAAAAAAAACAAAGAGTTGACAAGGCCATGCTCCCTCCAAAACCCCTAGTGAAAATCATTCCTTGCCTGTTTCAGCTTCAGCAGCCCTGGGCATTCTGTGGCTTGCAGATGCATACCTCCAATCTCTACCTCCATTGTCCTGGGATGTTCTCTGTTTTCTTTGTCTTCCCCTGGCCAGCTTCCTTCTGTGTCTCTGTCCTATGAAGTCACTGGTCATATTGGTTAAGTGTTCCCCTACTTCAATATAAGCTCATCTTCACTAATGGCATTTGCAATGATCCTGCTTCAAACAAGGTTGCCTACTTAGGGCTCTAACGAATACTATTGAGTGAGATAATTCAACTCCTTCTAAGAATTTGCTAATATCCTTTTATATATGTATTCAGTAATTAAAGAAATTAACATGGAAACAGTTAATGACTACTAGATCCAACAATTAGTATACCTTGGGCACCAAGTTTAGGCAGTGGAAGTACAGAAAGCAATTATATACAGCCATTGAGCTAAGAAGTTTATATTGTAGTACAGTTTGGCATAAATCTTATTTCACAAAAGAGAGGGGAAAACCTGTAACATAAAGGTTATCAAAGTACATCATTAGCTTTTAGCATTCATTATTAGGTATTACAAAAACCTCTAACTGTGTTTTTGAACTCCAGGTAAAAATGTTCTAAATTTCCTTCTTTTTAATCCCAGTCCCAGCCCTGCTTGGACAACCTTTGATCTTGTGTAAATCTTATATATGCTCCCTAGTCCCTGGGTTTTTCTTCAATTCTAACATTCTGATTCTAGTACTGCAACAGTGTGCATGGACAACTGTGCTTTCTAGATTTCCAAACTTTCTAATGCATGCTAAATGTTTTTGCTTGATATTAGTTTTCTTGCCATTCTTGATAAAAACTTCTTCAATTGCATATGAGCAATTACAAGTATAGTTTCTATCTCAATAAAATTGTGCCAATAAAAATGTTTGCTTTCTGATTACTTCCCTGAAAAAGAAATGCCATTTGCAAATAATTGTTTTTTTCTTTTTAGTACATGAATCCTAGCAGGACAATTATGATTGCTTTTGGTTTAATATAGATAATATGTATTGTATATACATTATATTATATTATATATATTTATATAACTGGAAATCTCAAGTTTGATTTTAATGCATTTCATATGATAAATGTCATCTAAGTAGCTATTATGTCTACTTATATGAATAAAATAATGCATTTCCTTTGAAATATATTTTTGAATTGTATGTCTCTTAGGTCAAGGGATACAGTATTACCATTAGAAATTTTTTAAAATGAAAACACAGATTGAGACATCCAGCAAGATTTTTCTAAAGGCAAAATCTAAATAAAGCAACTAACTTATTGCAGAAATAGGGAATTTCCACAATTCCCTACATGTGAACTTAAAATTTATATTACTTAGTTTTTCCTCCAGGTACTTGTTTCTAACTTGGTTATTCCTATTTTTTATTTCGGCTTTAAAATATGCTAAAATGAAGTGATACACTTGGATATCATTTTTTTTTTAGTTTTTTTTTTTATTTATTTGTTTGAGAGGTATAGTTACAGATAGAGAGAAGGAGAGACCGAGAGAAAGGTCTTCCAACTGTTGGTTCACTCCCTAGATAGCCTCAATAGCTGGAACTGAGCTGATTCAAAGCCAGGAGCCAGGAGCTTCTTCTAGGTCTCCCACGTGCAGGGGCCCAAACACTTGGGCCATCTTCTACTGCTTTCCCAGGGCATAGCATAGAGCTATAATGGAAGAGGAGCAGCCAGGACATGAATTGGTGCCCATATCAGATCCCAGCACCACAGGGGGAGGTGTAGCCCATTATGCCACAGCACAGGCCCTGATGTCATTCTCTTTCTAAGAGTCTATCTATAAAGCTATTATTCTTTTTTAAGATCTAAGCATCTCTGGAAATTCACCTTCTTCAGAAACGTATCCTAATTGAGTTAAATTCAGTAAACAATATTAAACATTTTCTATTTTTCAGGATACACATTGGGTCAATGAAGATACAAAGAAATATAATACACAACATAATCATCCGAGTTGAGAGAAAAAAATATTAACAACAACAGCTTTGTTGGTCTTCTTCTCTGGTACAACTTACTGTATCTAAAGCTACTCATCATTGCCCAAGTTTCTAAACTCTTATTTATCATCTGCTGAGTTTTAGGACCCAGAGACATTAAGAAATAAATCATATTTTCCCAGTTGTTGTATCCTATACATAAAAGATGAATAAAAAAATAAGAGACAACTTTTCAATGCTACATAGGCAGTACACACAGAAAATACAGCAAGATTTCAGAGATGGGAGATATGAATGAGATCTAGAGAGATTAAGAACTCAGAGCCTAGAAAGCCAAATGTGAGTTGGGATGGAAAAGCAAGTTGTGTAAATCTTGGGACAAGAATATTTAATAAAAGAGAACAGGGTAACCAATTATCGGTGTGAGAGATATGCATGCAGCAGAATGAAGGTTCCAGATTGGCACAAGCTGAAAGTTCATAAAAAAGAGACAAGATTGGCAGGATAATAGGTTTGAGCCAACACCTTGTTGGAGGAAAACTGGTGACCTATCAAATAGAGGAATGAGAAGATGACTGGGTGACTTTAGGGTACTCTTGACTTCTTCGTATCTATGAGTGAATTCAACTACATTGATTAAACATTCACTTGGTGTGCATTAGGTGAATATGATAAACAGTTAATTTAAGCAATGTACTTCCTTAAGCCTGATTTCTAAATAAAGAGAATACAGTAACTGGAAATAAATGGACTTTTTGGGACTGACAAGTCTCAGTTAATATCCAGGCTCCAAATACTTTCTAGCTATATAATATGTATGAAATTATAAGTCCTTTCAAATTTCACTTTCATCATCTATTAAATGGTTATATACTGCCTACATCACTGAGTGGTTAATGAATTAAACACCACTAAGACTCTCAAAATGTTTCATAGTGAGTGTTGGTGTTCTGTGAGTTATTGCCATTTATGTAACTACTTATTCCAAAGGTTTGGACCTTCTGCAGCTACCCCAAGACACAGGAACTCATGTTTGCTCCAAAATTCCATGAAGGAAAAAAGAACAGTCCCACAGGAAAGAAGGGAAGAGTTGAAATTACAAGGACCCTTTCCTTTAGAGCTCAGTCCTGTAGTGTTTTTAACCAGACATTTTTCTAAACAGATATGTCTAAAATGTTGTAATGGAATCCAGAGGTATGATTCATTATTCAAATGTACCCTGTGAATTCCTGAGACCATACAAAGACAAGGAAGGACTGTGCATCTGCATTGGCAAGGTAAGTGTTAGCTAGAGGCTAGTCAGTGCAAGGAAGTCTCAACAAGAAAGCCAATCCCAAGAAAACAAGTAAAGTGACATGCACATGTAGAAATGCAGTCTGTGTTATGCACCAGGGGAAAAGAGTCTTGGCACAAGAATGAGGAAAACAAGTGACAGTTGGGATGATGAGGAAAAGTGGCTTTATCAACATTAATTCAGTTGCTGTTTGCTTGAATCAGAAACCTGGCTTGGATTACTGAGCTGCAAACAAAAGAAGACTTTATTTCGGGGACTGGGAGAGTGGAAAAAACATGAGAAGACAGAATCATAACATAGAAAGAAAGGTCCCTCAACAAAAATAAGAGCAACAGGATAAGTGGACACCATGTACCCTGTTTGAAGTCACAGTACACACTGTAGGTTTATGCAGCTAAAACATGTCAGCTACATATAGTTAATACCCTGAATTCCCTCACACTATACTTCTGCACACTTGCCCGGCTGTAAGAGTAAAGAGAGGCAGAAAGTGCTTTGGACAGTCAGTCCACAATATTTATTGAGCAATTACTATGTTCTAGGCAGCTGACTGTCCTTAGTATAACCAGTATATGGGTTGAACAACACGCCCCCAAAAGATATGTTCAAGTCCTAATGCCCCAGGGCTTTTGAATGTGCTCTTGTTTGGAAACAGGATCTTTGTAGATGTAACACAGTTAAGACTGGTCATGTTGGATTAGGTTGAGTTATAAATAACAGTGCTGTCCTTACAAAGAGAGACAGATCTGGAGACAGACATAGCACAGGCTATGCAAAGACAGGAGCAGAAATAGGAGTGGTACTGCTGTGACAGGTCCCCAGAAGCTAGTACAGGCAAGGTAGCCTTCTTCCTTAGACACTTCTTAGGGAGTGGCCCTACTTACACCTTGATTTTTGACTTCCAGCCTCCAGAATTGTAAGAGAAAACTTTCCCTTTGTTTCAATCCACTCAGAGTATGACATTTTCTTATAGCACCCCTGGAAAACTAACACCATCTCTGCTGTAAGAGAGCTTCCATTGAATTGTGGGGTGAGGGTGGAAATAATAAATATATTAAGTATCTTTGGGATTGACAGGTTTTCTCCATTAAGTGAAGTACAAGGGTGTCCAAAGGGCGACATACACACTTCAACAGGTTTCTCTGAACCCAAATTTCTGCTGTGCCAGGCATGCATCTGTGAGCAGGAAGAGCTTTCCAAAGAAGGAACACACGCAAAGGCCAAGAGAAAGAATGAGCTTTGTGCATTTGTGGACCAGGAAGAGGGTCAGTCTGACTGGAATATGGTAAGAGAAGGTGGGTGGAAATGGAGTCGCGAGGAAACCATGACCAGGCCACTGGGATCGTGGGAATTTATGTTGATGGAAGTGTTTAAGCAGGTGACAGTGCTGCTGCGGGTGGTGTTCTGGGCTGCATTGTGGTAAATGACCTCAGGAAGACAAAGGCGAAGGCAGGATGTCCACACAGAGATATTGCGTTGGTGATATAGGAGAGAAGATCATGGTTCTTGACTTCACACTGGTTTATTAGATCGATTGCCCAGTGGCGATGCCCAAGGGTGCTTCACGTATAAGGTTAAGCTTGAGGGAGAAGGGGGGAAAGAGGTCAATTTGCCAGTCAGTGGTGTAAGGGTTTGTGTTTACAGCCAGGAGACCAGATGAGATCGTGAAGTGAGTATTTAGGAAGAAGGAAAGAGTGAGCACAGAGGCAAGGCTTTCCCACTGTAGGCTAGTAAATCAAGAATTGAGTCAGAAAATGTGATTGAGAAAATAAGTGTGAGAAATAAGAAAACAAAGAGTATAATAACAGCCGTCCTAAGGATCAGGGAGGGTGTTTCCCGTCAGAGATGGTGGGGATCATAGGAAATTCTGAAGAAAAGTTGAGTAATGTTTCTGACCTGAGGACAAGCAGTTTCAATAGCATGGGACAGTGAGTGCCTGATTGGAGGGGTTGGACAAGACAGAGGGAGGTAAAGATGTGTGAACAATTGGAAAGCCAGAGCCCAGATGTATCATATTAAAAGTCGGATTCTGTCCCGGTTGCTCCTCTTCCAGGCCAGCTCTCTGCTGTGGCCCTGGAGTGCAGTGGAGGATGGCCCAAGTGCTTGGGCCCTGCACCCACATGGAAGACCAGGAGAAACACCTGGCTCCTGGCTTTGGATTGGCGCGGTGGGTCAGCCGCAGCGCACCAGCCGCAGCAGCCATTGTGGGGTGAACCAACGGAAAAGGAGCACCTTTCTCTCTGTCTCTCTCCCTCACTGTCCACTCTGCCTGTCAGAAAAAAAATAAATAAAATAAAATAAACTTTAGGAAGCTTCAGAAAGAGTAAATAGCAAGTCAGAATGGGAGATCAGTTCTGGAAGTCCTGGTTACACAGCTAGAGCCTGACTGGGAAACGGCTCTGTCGAGAGTTCTCCCGCCTTATCTCTCCAGGTTTCATCACAGCACAGTCATCCCCCAGTCTGCCTGTCCCTACTTACTAAGGAAAATCACTCAGGAATAACCTAACATTTTAGAATGTTTTACCTCTCTGTTCCTTCCTAGATATAGGATCTAAAATTGTGGACTTTGTTTGTTCTATTAATATTGACTGTGGGGACAAAGTTCTTTCTGCAATGAGTACCCAGATCAGTGGCCTTGGGCAAATGTCATGTTTCAAAAATGCCAACAGCTCATGAAGAAGATAGAGATTCTCATGAATACAAAATTATTTGAGTTAGGGACAAAGTTGGCCGTGATGACAGCTCTAGGTGCTCCCCTAGCTGTTGTCAGGGAGGTGCTTCACTCACGAGCTGCTTGGAGCTTGTGCCAGGGGAGAATCCTGAAATACTGCAAGGGGAGAGATTTGTGAGACGCATATGAGCCTCAGTGACATGTACAATTTGTGATGCTGTACTTCTTGTTCCCACATTTCTCTTGGGTTTACTAGGAATAGGAAGGCTTGAATCATTGCAAGCTAGATTAGCCACTTGAATTTCAGGACCCATGACCATTAAAAAAATTCCCGGTATAGACACCACAAATATTTGCTTTCTGATTATAAAGAGTATGTATCTTATCACAGAATAACAGTGACTGCCTAAAACACCAAAAATTTATTGTTCTGTTTCCATGGAACTGTCACCATCCCAGGTGCTCTGTACTTACTAACTTCAACACCCCTGTGAGATGGGGCAATTACAAACACCGGTTACGGGAAGAGAAAGGAGACATACAGAGGTTAAGCAATTTGTCTATGATGGTTAATTTTATTTTTTTGTCTTTGGCTATGATAGCATCCAGATAGGTGGGCAAACAGGATTCTGTATGTTTCTCCAGAATGTTTTGGACAGGAATAACATTAAATTGGTGTACTATGAGTAACACAGATTGTCTCCGATAGCATGAGTAAATATCTCATCCAATCAATTGAAAACCTGAGTAGAAAACAGACCCACCTCCCAAGAGGAGGAGGGAGTTTAGCAGCACACAGGCCTGCACACTTGAACTGCATCATTGACTCTTCTCTGGGTCTCCAGAGTGCTGGCTCAGCCCCCCCATTTTGAACTTGGCACCTTCCATAATGGTATGAACCAAGTCCTTATTTTACACACACACACACACATATATACACACACAGGTCTATTTTTATATATGTATTTATATATGAAATCTTGTGTTTGCTTCTGTTTCTCTGGGGGCCCAATGTCCCATAGTTACAAGGAAATTGGGATTTTAATCAGGCAGTCATATGCACACACACACATGCCTACAATTTCCTTCCTTTGTGATCAACACTTCAAGTTCCCTGTGGGGATCTACCCTTCCTTTTGTATGTGGCATTACAGGGTCTGCCTTCCCGCAGCTGAGGGTTTGCTTAGGATGCAATTTAAGCAAATGAAACTTCATCCTGGAATACAAATTGGTTACGTTTTATAAAGATGCAAATTGAATGGAAGTGATTTGTCCTGGCAGTGCCAAAATGAAAAGATATGCATTGGTTCTTCCTCCAGAGATCCCTGAAGAGGCCCTCTTTCTGCTGTCTCTGAAGTTTTCCTTAAATTACATAAGCTTCCCCATACATCATCACTACCTTCCCTTTTTTCCTTAAGTTTTACCAGAATCCTTATTCTATTTTTTATTACTTCAACCAGGGAGCCGTAAATGACACAGAAATATATTAAGAATATTCTGCATAATAAAGGAATCCCTACAGAACATGATTGTGATGGCTGTGGAAATTGCATCATGGATGTGTAATGCATTGAAATAATTCTCTAACATTGGTCCTCTATGTTCTTTATTCATTCTATCCTTGTACACATAGGTGAACATCTTTTCTAAGATATCACCAATACAAGGATTCAAATGAGAAATAAGGACACATATTAATTAATATGGTTTTTAATCTGCCCTTTTCTGCTTATGCAGGCTCATTTACCCACATGAAATCCACTTCCTTTCTAATCCTTGGGGATCACAAGCATTGCTGTGTGTGCTCTCAAAGCATTCTCTCTGCTTTGGTCACATACAGCATCTTCTGTGCCCCTCCCCCACTGCTCTGTCTCCATCATGTGGAGGATCTGCTCTTGGAAAGTCCAGCAAAGCAGTGCTCTGAGTCCCATTGTGGACAGTGTCCACCTTCTAAACACCATTGTGCATCACAAATGTACCAAGGCCTCATCCCTTCTAAGCCATTGGTTGGAGACCAATTTGCCAGATCAATTGTGGCACCCAAGCTGAAGCGAGCATACCACAGAACTTCTGCAATTAAGATGCTCTACTTGTAAATCTTGGGTCCTGAGTCTCCCAAAGGTGACCATGAACAGGATATTGTTGGGTTTTTTGCCTGTGACTCGGTTATCCTCAAGCTGAGGTATGAGTTGGAAGAGTGGAAGTGGAGGGCAGGCCATTTCAGAATCTTGGTAGAGTAGCGGTGTGTGCACTTACAAAAGTATGTTTGATACTAAAAGTATCATTTTATGTTCCAGAACAAATATGAATAACTTATTATCTTCTTAAAGTTAAAAAATGGAGAGTAAATCTGAAAAAAAATATGTTTTGATCATTGTTTAAACAGAGGATCCAGTGATTTCCCTTCCTTAGGAAGAGAGCAGCCTGGAGCTGTTTGTTAGAGGTATCATTGCATCACCCCACCCCCATTTCCATCCAATTCAACCTCAACTGAGGGAAATGCCAGCCAGCATAGACCACAGCACCCACCGATGTCCCTCATTCCAGTGTCTGCCCCTTCCTCAAAATAAAAATCAGTATTCCTACATTGATATAAGACTCACACATTCAAACAGATGCCCAAAGTTCAGATCTACAAATCCAAGAAACAACTAAATGCTGAGAATAAGAGAATGATAATCTTTAAATTTTTATTGTTTCCCAGAAGTACTCGCACATAATTCAAATGATCAAAGAGAACAAACATATTTATAAATAATAGGTGAAAGCGTATACCCACCACTCAGAAAGTGAAACATTCTAAATGAGTTTTTGTGTATTTTCCAGAGTCTCTTTATGAAACTACAAGTAAAATTTTATCCTCTCTACTTTTTTCTAACACAAAAAGAAGTATGCCGTACCTCCATCTTTGATTTTTCACTTAATAATCTACATTGAAGATCTTTGTATATCAATACATATTCTTTGTCATGGCTACATAGCAATCCACTAAATGAAAATTAAGTTTAAATCTTGCCATTTTTATGATATGTCCTCAAAAATTATGAAAAATTAATAATATATAGGTATTACACATGCATTATAAAATTTAATATATACCAAAATAAACATCTTTTAATTCCACTGTTCATGAACTTTTGAATTACCCTAGTATATGGTTTTTTCTTCTTGTTGCAAATCATGTAGCAGAATATGAGTATATATATACTGTATATATACATATATATATATATATCTGTATATATACATATATATATATATATAGGATTTTGCCACTGAATAGGTAAGTATTGGATCATAGTATACATTCATATATAGTTTAAATACAATAATCCCTCTATAAAAGTTATACCAATTACATGCCAATCAACTTTTATGCAGGGACCTGTGTCACAATTACCTTGTCAAATTGAGTTGTCAATTTCTTGTATTTTTGAAAAAATGTATTATATATACATGCAGAGCTGGCTCTGTGTTGTGGTAGGTAAAGCCACCATCTGCAGTGCCAGCACCCCATATGGGCACTGGTTCAGGTCCTGGCTGCTCCACTTCCAATTCAGCTTTTTACTATGGCCTTGGAAAGCAGTAGAAGATGGCCCAAGACCTTAAGCTACTGTTCCATGTGGGAGACCTGGAAGAAGCACCAGTTTCCTGGCTTTGGATCAGCCCAGCTTCAGCCATTGCAGCGATTTGGGGAGTGAACCAGCAGATAGATAGAAGACATCTCTCTCTCTTTATGTAACTCTGCCTTTCAAGGAAATAAAATATTTAATATATAATAATTATGTATGCATCATTATATCTTAATATATATCTATTTTTTACAAATAGACTGAGGCTCTTTACTGTTTATTTATTTTGCTTGAAATGCAGACTGACAGGGGAGACAGAGAGAGAGAGAGAGTGAGAGAGAGAGAGAGAGAGAGAATCTTCCATCCACTGGTTCACTCCCTGAATGACTGCAACAGCCAGAGCTGGGCCAGGCAGACGTCAGGAGCCAGAAACTCCATCCAGGTCTCTCATACAGATGGCAGGGACTCAGGCACTTGGGTCACCATCTTCTGCCTTCCCAGGCACTTTAGAAGGAAACTGGATTCAAAATAGAGGAGCTAAGACTTAGCCCAGACCTCTGCTATGAAATGTGGGAGTCACAAATGGCGATTTAAAAGGCTAACCACAGCGCCCCACCCCTCAGCACCCTCTTAATCTCACTTTTTCCTCTCTGCTTAGTTGACAGAGAAGGAACTCAAGATAGAAGAATCACATAGTGAAAATAATCCTTTTAAGACTGATCTTCTTATATTTCATTAAGTCATTACAATTTCTTCATCATCAGCTTTATACACATTCTGTGGATTGGGGTTTCAGATGTCTCCAGGATTCATAGAATATGAAAGTTTTGCTGCCATTTCTTGTTTTCTTCAACCTTTCCAGATGAGTTTCAAGGAGGATGGAGGGGGGAAGGAATCTCATTCATCTCACCTTAGGGACTCTTGGCAAATAGAAATGATGCTTAACCAAGGTGCAGTCATCAAACAAAAAGAAATGCACACTTGCTGCCTGCATGTCTACAAAGGTATTCTTCTACTCAGAAAATTACAACAACTTGGAACAAATGTCTTTTATGAGAAATTGGCTTCAAACTCAGATTTTGATATGAAAAACTGTTAATAAAGCTTGTTTTTCAAACAGTAGCGGTGCATTTTAGTCAAAAACTAATTTCCTCCATGGAAAGTAGCCCCAATTATGCCATATCCTTTTGCAACTGAAGATTCAAAGCTGGCAAGACTCTCAAACAAGAGCAGCATTATTGCAGCACTGATGTGAGACATTTCCATTGTTCATGTATTATGGAACTTTAATCCTGTGGGCACTGAAGGAGAAAAGAAGAAACAAAATTTTTTTGTCTAGTGTTTAGAAATCTGGATCATAATTTTCCTTTCAGATGCAGGTAGTTTGTTCCCAAGAAAAGCATGTCTACCTTGTAATAAGTTTCACACAAAGTAACTTATATGAATGTCTAATGTGCTTCATTGGTTAGGATGTAAAAATTAAAACTAAGCTCCATAAACCACAAAATTAGCAGCAATAATCACTAATATGTGGCCTCATTGTTGCTTCTTCTACAAACTGCTTTCAGTTGTAAAATTAATACTGCACATCTAAATTTGGCTTTTTTCCAGATATAACTCTCAGTTCTATTAATAAACAGAATTTTATCAGTCCTATTTGAAATTTTTTAAAGATGACAACAGAAATACTTTTGAGTTTGGTTGGAATATTTTACACCAATTCCCAAATGTCACTAATACGTAATTGGCTTTGCTTAAGGGTGCATACACTGAGACTGAATTATTCATTGGCACAAAGCATAAAATAAGCAGTCCATTAGGAGGTTTGATTCAGGTAAATTCTGAGCCTAATACATACATTAGCCAATTCACCCTTCCCTAATAGATGTTACATTACTTGACAAACTGTAAGGTTTATTCACCCATTAACATTGATGGGCTGTACATGCACAACTCCCTTTAGCATTTATAGGAGTCGTTCAGGACAATCCCCCACACCAGGCGTGAAAAGAGCAGACTTTAAAACATCCAGGCCAAAAATTTACAAGAGCATTTAATCTGCCTGTTTTCAGGCAAGAGATCTTGTAACTGAAGTGGATGGTTGTGATAAGCAAAGATAAGAAAAATTAGAAAATGTCCAAGAATGGAGTTTAAAAGCAACATTTCCCAGGTTAAATACTGTAGGGCTTGAGACAGCAGCAAGTTGTTTTGAGCAATTTGAACACTACTTGACCTGTACTTCTGTTTTGGTGGGATGGCTTGAAGGTCAGGACTAAGGACGGATATTTTCTGTGTGAGTTTAAAGAATTCTTGATGGCTACTAACAGCACTTGTGTTTAAGCTTAGAATTGGTCTATTTGGGAAGTGGAATCGAATTGGAATAGAAAACCAGGCAGCTGTAATCATCAAAACCAAGGGGACAGTTTAAGAAGACTGAATGACAGCGTCTTGGCCTAATGACCCGAATCTCATGGGAAAGGGGTCAGATGCATTTTCCCGATTTTATTTTCCTATAGGAAGGCAACAATCTAGTACCATGAGCTAAATGGTATCAAATAGAACATTTGAATTCTGATTTTATATTCTTAAGTCATTTTCTGGCAGTTCTTATAACAATGGTAATAATCACATTTTAGATGAGATCTAACTCAATGATTAGATCTGGGAGAAGATAAGTATTTTTCTGTCCAATATAGCTTCTTGCTTCTAACAGTGAAAAAGTGTCAAGTAGAGAAGGATATAATGAGAAAGTTAGAAACCTTACCAGACACTGGTAAGACTACAGACAGCGAGCATCATCCAGTAACTGTGCTGGTGGTCAAGACCTGATCAGAACTCTCAACAAGAAGCAAAGAAATGTTTAAAAATGACATTGATGAGCAGAGCAAGGGCTGTCAACTCAGAGAGAACCTGGAAAGATGTCCTGATCTAGGGAGCTCAGTGCTGGGAGAAAAATGAGGGGGAGACCGCTTCATTTCTCCCAGAGAACAGTGTCAGCCCACGTGGAAGCCACTGCAAATAGCAGGAATTCCCGTGAAGGATCATAAGACCTCTGTGTTTGGAGCTAACATAGTTGAGTACGGAGACTCACCTGTGCAAACAGGTGAGTGTATGTGCCCTAGTGCCCTACAGAAGGGCCAAACAAATAAGACATCTAAACCAGCCAAATCTTTGGAAACCTAATCACCTGATCTACTTTGTAACATATTTTCAGTCTTCAATATCGAGACCTTATTAACAAAAGTGAGAATTCACAGGTTTATGTATGTATATATACACACATATAATAATCTCTACATATTCAGCTATTTATTGAGACTCTATTTTACTTCTATCTATATTATGTGTGTATATATATATGTACTTCAAAAACTGTGGAAATTGAATTAAAATATAAATTAATTTTGTTGCAAAGATTGAAATTTTATGCACATATATTGTTTTATTCTAGCATCAAGAAAATAGATATAACTGTTAACTTTCCCTCATAAAATAACATTTTAGACAGCTTATTAATATATATGTTAAAAATAGAGTGTGTGTAAGGTCAGGTTTTTTCAGGGTAAGCAAACCTAATTTATTTTCTTTAAACTTCTCAGCTACTTCTTGTTAAATAACTTCTTAGTTCTCTGTATTTGTATATCTTCTCAAATTTTCTCAAATTTTCCTAATGGCTGTTTGTGCCAATCAGTGAATGGGTAATAAAAAATAATAATAATAATTATTGGATTCATAATAATATAATTAATAATATAAATCTCAATCAACCCACTTTTAAAATAAAATGACTGAATATCTTGAAATGCAAAATATTCTCATTCCTTCATCTTCCTGGAAATAGATATTATAAAATATATATTAAAAAGTAAGTTCCTAATAAAAAGAATTTCTTGGAAAAGAACAAGGGACTGTTTAATTAGTTGCTCTGTGCTTCAACTCCACAAGTGGGGGCAATCTAACCTTGTGTGTAAATCTCTTTAATGGTACATTAACATTGTATATTCACATTTCTCAATATATTTTTGAAAGGTTTTCAAATATTTTATCATCTTTGGTCTTCAGAACAACCCCATTATGTGGGCAGGAAAAGCACTGCTACCTCTAATTTTACCAGTGAGAAAACAGAGGTCATAGGAGTTAAATGATTTGCTAAAGCTTACAAAATGAATCTGTGGAAAGAACAGGTATAATAATGAACATCTCATGAGTCCTTGCTTTCTAAATGTGAATGTCACTCTTTCATTAATAGAGAAACGTTGTGTTCCAAAATCGGTATATTCATGCTGAATACATTTAATTCTCTTGTGAAGATCTTTTCTATTCATCTAGGATTGTTACTTTCAAATTTCTCTTGATTTATTTATTTGAAGAAGTCATTATTTCGACCTTAAAGTGAGGTCCAGGGAAGCTGAATGTTTTACCAAAATATTGCAAGTAAAGCATATAGCATGCAATATTTACTAGTTTTCTTTTTAAAGAGAGAGAGGGGGAACGAGAGGAGGAGAGAAACATCATCTAGAAGTAAATAACTACCAAAGTTCAGATACTGTTGTTGTTAGTAATATCTTCTCCCCCTCCTGCTTTATCATTTTTGGTATTTGCTATATTCTTAACCTTGTTGCCTCATGATCTGGTGCCAGCCGCTTCAGCTCTGACATCATCACAACATTGAAAGACAATAAATGAAGAAAGTGATCAGTGAAGGAGACTTGCAGGTGAGTCAGGATTAGAGCTTTCTCCTGTACTGAGGAAGACAACAAATGCTTCCTAGAAACTTGCCTGACATCTTCTAACATCTCTTTGACCAGAAAACCATGTCAGGACTATCTCCTACTACAAAGGAGAGAAAAATGGGTGCTTTAGGCCATCTGGGCTACTATAACAGAGGATCTGTGACATGAGGTGATGTATACAAACAATAGAAGTTGTTTTATCACAGCTCTTGAGCAAGTTCAGTTGTCTGATGAGGATGTACTCTCTGCTTCCATCTTGGCATGTTGTTCACGTGGTAGATGGTAGAAAGCCGACAAGAAGTGGACTCCCTCCTCAAGCCCTTGCATGAAGGTATTAATCCACTCATGTAGATGGAGACCTCATGTCCTAAGCAACACCGCCTTGGTCCCATCTCCCAGCATTGTTGCATAAGTGATTAAGTTTCCATCTCGTGAATTTTGAGGGACAGACTCAGACCATAGAGCTGAACGCATCTTGTGTGTGTACTCAACATTAATGGGTAATAGCTAGGCAAAGGAAAATGGGATTGAAAATGGTGTGTAGCTTTGGCATTCATTCTTCATTTTTACTTATCCCTGTCCAATCATTGTACATGACAATTAATTTCCTTTAAAGATATGACTTGACCCTTTATTAAATATTTTGTTCCTCCATGCCACCTCAGACTTTATTGGCTGAAATGCTTTTCTATTTGCCTAACTTATCACTAGAACACTCAGGAAAATAGAACTTAGAGGTGCTCATCAAAATTAAATCCCAACCGTGTACAATATGGGCCCTCAATGGACATGCCTAATGGGATTATGGGAAGAAGGTCCTCTGAGCTTCATAGGGGAATCCAATACAGACAAGGTCCATTCCAACCAACATGGAGCTAGTACGCTGGGGTGCATGTGCCACAGGAGGACTGAAGAGCAAAGCTCACATTGCTGAAGTCAGAAGATGTCCCAATAGTCTAAAATAGAACTATTAGTTGATAATGTCTCCCCATTTGAGGACACCCTTTCTTCCCAAGTTGAATTCATCCTGAGAGTTACTTCCTTCAGTTTCTATTATAGTAGATGATAAATGTCTCTGTGCCACCACACCATATATCAGTGATCCATGAGAAAGAGAGAGAGGGAGAGAGAGAGAGAGAGAGAGAGAGAGAGAGAGAGAGAGAGAGAACAGAGATTGGTGAGAGCTAGAACGGACTGTGAAAGATAAAACGGTTCCAGAATAATAAACCATGGATGTTTGCCAAAGTACTTAAAAGTCAAGTTGATTTCTTTATTCAATTAAAAATTATTTAGTGTCTTTTATATGCCAGGTACTGATTCCTAATTGAGTTGTATATAATACATGTGTTTTAAAAGGTTAGTCCCGGCCAACGCTGCGGCTCACTAGGCTAATCCTCCACCTGCAGCGCCAGCACCCAGGGTTCTAGTCCCGGTTGGGGTGCTGGTTCTGTCCCGGTTGCTCCTCTCCCAGTCCAGCTCTCTGCTGTGGCCCGGGAGTGCAGTGGAGGATGGCCCAGGTGCTTGGGCCCTGCACCCACATGCGAGACCAGGAGGAAGCACCTGGTTCCTGGCTTCGGATCGGCACAGCACGCCAGCTGCAACACGCCAGCTGTAGTGGCCACTTGGGGGGTGAACCAACGGAAAAAGGAAGACCTTTCTCTCTGTCTCTGTCTCTCTCTCTGTCTCTCTCTCTAACTCTGCCTGTAAAAAAAAGTTAAAAAAAAAAAGGTTAGTCTAGTGGGAGACATAACATACATACAAAAAAATACACTTATTAGATCCTCATGACAACCTTTGAACCCAAGATGTGAGGAAGCTAAATATGGAAATTTGAGACTTTTTAAAAAATTTGACTTATTCATTTGAAAGGGGGAATTGCAGAGAGAGGGAGAGACAGAAAGAGAGAGAGAGAGAGAAGCAGTGCACTCTTCCATCTGCTGGTTCACTTCTCAAATGTCCACAACACATGGTGCTGGGCAAGGCCAAAGCCAGGGCCATGGAACTCCATCTGTGTCTCCCACATGGGTGCAGGGGCCCAAGGACTTGGGATATCTTCTGCTGCTTTCTCAAGCACATTACAGGGAGCTGGATTATAAGTGGAGCAACCTGAATTTGAATGGGCACTCCTATGGGTTGCCAGCGTCCTAGGCAGAAGGTTAACCTGCTGCGTCACAATGCCAGGCCCCCCGTAAGCCTTTTTTGCCAGTAGAAGCACCCTGTCCACGTAGGTCTTCCAAACACCAGCTTCCCTTTGCTTTCATATGCTGTAATCACTCTCTTGGGAGCAGTTTGTGGGGGAGTGAGTGCTTCCTCTTCCCAAGATTCACTGTATCCACCTTGTTTTCCTACTAGTCCCGTAACCAGGATTAGATATGCACATGTCACCCTGTATCAGGATGTGAACTTCAAAGACATATTTGGGAACATTTTGCTGAAATATCAAGAGATTTAGTTTATTTCTATTAATTTTCAATTAATTAATATTGGCAGAAATCCATGAAATATATGTGAAAATAGATTCTGAGAGAAGCACACTTAGGAGTGCAGAATATTCATTGATCAAATTACTGACTTGTACACACGTATCAAAGATTCTGGATTTAATGTGATGTAGTTTGTTGTGCAGTTTCCATGGATGATTGACTAAAGCTTGGACTTATCAGTGTGTTAATTTCATGAAGTTGAAATAATAGATCAACTCTGGCATAATAGATACAGGAGGGAATCTAAAAGCTTAGGAAGAAAGGATTGTAGGCATGTATATATCATGCCAAATCACCACACACACACACACACACACACACAAATGCACACACAAATACACACAATTCTTAGAGGACAAAGAATACATTCCCTCTGTTATTACATTGACAAACATATTAGTGAAGAAACACAAACATTTCTACAATTCTACAACTCTGCTGTTTGCTGTGATGGTGAGATCCCACCACTGAGATAGAGTCCCTGAACAGCAGAGAGCAAGTGACAGTGAATTCCAAGGACAAAGTGGTGTAGTAGGGACAAAATTATACTCAATATTTTCACATGCAAGAATCATTGATGGTAGCTTACTGACCAGGAAGTTCTGGAAATAAAGTAGATAAAGAATCTACTAAAATATTGATCTATAAAATGGGTCTAATGACTAAAATGAATAAGTAAATACTGAAGTCCATCTGAACTACTAAATAGGGAGAGCAATAAGAGTGGCTACATGTCATGTAAAAAATCACTAAATTCCAGGACATGAAACTAAATTTTTAATTTAATCTTTGCCGCTTATTAGTGATAGTACCCTGTACAGGTCATGTAGATTCCCAGACCTTAGACACTTGTGTATTAAATTAGAAATTGAGATTTAACTAGGTGCTTCTCAGCTCTAAATTTTGTTTCATGTGTATAAATGCAAAAGTAAATGTCTCGTTCATTCCGGTGCCTTGTACTCATCTGTTCAGTTACTTCTTAGAAGGCATCTAATCATTTGATATTTTTGTTTGTTTTCAGGCCAATCACTAGTCTCTCTTTCTCTTTCTCTCTCTCTCTCTCTCTCTCTCTCCCTGACCCCCTCTCCAGTTCTGTGCTTGATACCCACATTTAGAACAACACTTTAATTAATGTCATAATGCCAGGTAAGTAGCTGTTGAGGTTTGTTCTTTTTGGTAAATCTCATCATGATTCCCACAATCTCATTCTTGGCTGATTTTTCCTGATCACAAATTTGCTTTAGGAATAACACAGAGCCACCATGCATGTCCCTCTTCAACAAGGTCCTGTCTAACTTAGTTGCCCTTGAAACCGCCATGGCTCATGTTTTCCCTGACCAGAATTTTCATGCAGTGTCCACATCTTGTTGCTAACACTATCGCAGTATGTTCTACGAGCGCTGCACAGGTTAGTATTATAATAATTTACAATTTTGCCCTGCTTTCAAATGATGTATGGAGGATTTCCTGAATGAACAGTGACTGTAATTGCTGAGGATATTGAGCTTTATCAGCCAATTACGGAGCACAGATGATTGCTTTCAAGTATTCCTCGCAGCATACTTGAAATAAAAGGCAACTGGCCCAGTTATGTCAGTGAATTTCATTGCTTCCACCCATGGGCTTGAGGGGGAGAGGAGGAAAAAAGCTTTTGCACCAGAGAAGATAAATTCAGCATGCACCCTCTATGCTTTCCAATTCCTATTCCCTACGACCAGCATTTTCACAGAACCTCCAGGGCTGGCGTTTTCTGCTCTTTTATAATCCATTTCTTTAATGGCAATGTCAGGCAGAGGTCTTAGTAAGGAAGCCTTTAGCTTGTGCTCTTTAAAAGGGCAAAAACAACAAAAGAAAGAAGAAAATAATCTCTCCATTGCCATCCTTGTTTTGTTCTGAATTTTGTTTCCTTCTTTTGATTTCCTATGGTCAGAATATTTCACAGGTGTTTCCTCCCATTTATTATCAGTTCCTGACAGTTGAATAGTTCTTAATGTTTGCCACAGAGCCTTTTCTGGCATTGTTCATGTAGCTGAATCATTCTTCTGGAGTCTGTTTGTAACTTCCAGAAGTATAGTGACTGAAATCTGTAGATCTTGCACTTTATTAAGGTCGAGCCAGGCATCATGCTCAGTCAGCTTATAATCTGATCGTAGAACATCCTGGAAAATATGAAACTGCAGGATGCAATACCAATGGATATGAAGGAAAGAGTATGAGCCTAACAAAAAGTTAAGCAAAATTAACTCATGTAAAGGCTGGATATTATAAATAAAACTTCATCTTGGGTGTTGGGATATCAGATAATCCCACCTCACCCCAAAATGGATGCTCAGGTATCAAAAAGGCCAATTTGTAACAGGAGCTAAAATTCACAAGATGTATAAGTGAGGTGGAAATAAAGTATTTATGAGGGGTTCTATAAGGGAGATGATGAATCTATTGACGGAAGGAATGTTTGAGAGGCACTTAAGAGTGAGATGAAGTCCTCAACTACGTGCTCAAGTTATAACCACAGATGTTCACTAGACTATCTTCTGAAGAGAGTATGAATTATGTCTCTCATTCTCCTAGCAGGTATGCAAATTGGTGGACAAGAGACAAACTGCTGATAAAATAGAAGAAAGCACTATTATCGTAAGAGCCTCCTTCCCTAACATACTCTCAACTCTGTTAGATATCTGCATAAATGCATATTGAAAAGCACTGAAGAACGTAGACTCTAAGTGAACACATTCTAAGCCAACCCTTAAGTTTTCAAAACATTTGTCATCTTATGTTAACTTCCATGGATTACAGAGAAATCTACGTTCTAATACATAGGTCAGTAAGAACTGCTCCATTTTAAAAGAATAATTAAAATGAAAGTAGCAAACATATTTAATGTTGAAGCAGTTTGACTTGTATACATGCACACATACTTGCACATCCATTAATGAAAAGATCTCCCAAAATCCCTTCGAAGTCACACTTCCTAAAAGAGCAGCAGACACAACTGTTCCTCAGTTCTTTCCTCCTATTTACTCCACATCCAACCTTCTAAACAGTTTCTGCCCCACCAATCTTTTGGATCTCTTCTGGAAACAAGGATCAAATGTTTCCGAATTTTCTGATCATAGCATAACCCCCTTAGCAATTATTCAAGGTCTACTCTATTACTAAGATTATACCATAATTCATACACTCAAAGCAATGTGAATGAGTTTATTTGAGCATTCACTGTTGCCAATCAAATGAAGTTTTGCTTCAGTTGGGTAATTGTCCCATCTTCTTTTCATCAAGAAATGGTCTTCATCTTGACTCATGCTGTCAGCATTAGCACTCAGAACCTTACCTTGGAGATGACAGGGAGAGCCACTGTTCCATGTAACAAGAAAGCACTCAAATTCAAATCTAGCATTATCATTTACATCTCCTCCTGCATATGCAAATATCGCCGTAAGAAAAACTAATCTACTTTCTACACGGCTAATGTATCTTTACTCTTAAATTTGTAGTGCTGTGTAAGATTGCACAACATATCTCTGAGGCTAGCAACATATATAACACATATATTTGCTCCTCAAAAATGCTGGTATTAAGGGTCCAAGTGTTGTGGCATAGTGGGTAAAACCACTGCCTATAATGCCAGCATCCCATATGGGTACCGGTTCATATACCAGCTGCTCCACTTCTGATTAAGTTCCCTGCTAATGAACTGGGAAAAGCATCAGAAGATGGCCCAAGTGTTAGAGCCACCCATGCAAGAGACCTAGATGAAGCTCCTTGCTCCTTTCTTTGGTTTGACCCAGTCCTAGGCATTTTGGCCATTTATATACTCTGACTTTCAAAATAAATCTTTTTTCAAATGCCAGCATACATCCATCCTTAGCTTTCCTTATAGTATAACAGTTCAGCATATTTCATCTTCCATACAGTGCATTTCTTGCTATTCCTGCAGCCTCACTTTTATAACCACCGTTTTCTTTACATCTCTGCTTCTTCAGAGCCATGTCTTTGCAACTATAACTGTAGACACTGTAGACATCCTTCAAGACTCAAGCCTCACCTGGTTGAGGCCTCCACCTGCAACTTTACTTCATGCATGCCTCTCTCAATAGAGCTTAGAGATTCTTAAACAAATGAGTTCTTTTTTTCTTGAATTTTTTTCATCAATGTCTTTCACATGTTCCCTTTTGGCAAATATCCTCCATCTGCTATGTCCATTCTATTTCAATTCTCTCCATGACTTTCTCTGCCTGGTCCCTTTCCTTAAGTCCCTGAGTTACACAGAGAACTGCCAGTCTCTCATCTCAGCAACACTTGCTTTTGTTATGGAATCAGAATTAAAACCTTTTTCTTATTTATAAAGATCATGCTCATTAAGAAAAATAGAAAATGAATCAAAAGACCATAAATTCAAACAGATATTCCATTTCCCAGGAGTTATGCCTATAAATATAGAACCTGATATATTGACCTGGCATATTCTTTTTTTTTTTCAAGAGCAAGTTCTTTTTTTAAGATTTATTTATTTATTTGAAACTCAGAGTTACACAGAGAGAGAAGGAGAGGCAGAGAGAGAGAGAGAGAAGTCTTTCATCCGATGATTCACTCCCCTCTTGGCCATAACGGCCAGAGCTGCACCAATCTGAAGCCAGGAGCCAGGAGCTTCTTGTGGGTCTCCAATGTGGGTACAGGGGCCCAAGGACTTGGGCCATCTACTGCTTCTTTCCCAGGTCATAGCAGAGAGCTGGATTGGAAGTGGAGCAGCTAAGACTTGAACCAGTGTCCATATAGGATGTTGGCACTGCAGGAGGCGGCTTTACCCACTACGCCATAGCATCGGCCTTGATATTCTTAGAAATACAGCATTACCTGTATATTGATTTGGTAGTAAATCATGCAGTTACTAATATCCATGGATTTTCCCATATTTCCCAGCCTACTTGCAGTTATGTGCGGCCATGGTGATTCATATGATGTGTGTAACTTCTGGGCTGAAGCATAAGATATAATGCATAAGGGACAATGAGGCTCACAAAATGTCACCCTCCTCAACTTCCTCCCGCCCTGGCGAAACCCCTCGCAAGCTGCACTTGACCTCTCCCAGACTTCTTGCAAAATAGCGGGCAAAACAGATAAGCAGCAAGGAGCAGCTTGTGAAACAGATAAGAGGAAAATTCCCTGAGGCTTCTGGAAAATCCCCTTTTCCACCGGTGGCAGGTTCCCTCTTCAAGGAGGTAAAAGCCCAGCCCCTCATGCACACTGCCTACAATCTGTCTCCAAGAACTGACTGTTGCCCTTCTCTGTTTCAATAAAACAAACTGTCTCTGTTGAGGTTGATCTCCGTCATCTTCCGTCTCCTTGCTGGGGCTATGAAAGGTCAGAAATCCTAGATATTTGAATCTAGGTATGACTCTACAGCTTTTCCACTTGCAGAAGGTAGAGCTTCTTCAGACTGGATCTTTGAGTGAACTTGTGGAGCAAGTGCCCCACTTCATCCCTTCCACCACTAACCCACATTAGATAGATGAGAACAAACTTCAGCATGATGTGTGCTTGGAGCATAAAGTTTGCAGATTTGTTAGAATATAGATGGTGCCATGAGCTATAAGGCTAGATGAAATATGAGACAGTAAGTGTAGAATGAAGAGAAGAGGACCAAGGACCCTGGGGGCATACCAACATTAGGAGGTAGGAAAAGGCTGTGGAACCAGAAAAGAAGAATGTGGAACAGTGTTGGTGGAGTAGGAAGACAATCGAAGGACTGCAGTATCCTGAAAGAAAATGAAAACCACACATCAGGAAGGAAGAAATGAATACTGGAATAACATACTCCCGATGCATCAGGTCAGAGGAAAGCCAAGAACATTCCAGTAGACCAGCAATGTGGAAATCCTGTGTTCCCCTGACAAGAGCAGTGTGTTGTTGACTGGAGGAGAGAAAGCCTGACTGGAGAGTGTTTTAGAAGCGAGGATTCAAAGAACATAAGGGAAATTCTTTTATTAAGTTTTGTTGCAAGGAGATAAAATCACTTTTTTCTCCTTTATTAATAGATATTAGGCTGTATAGGCTAGTAGAGTATAGGACAGTACAGTATGGTATAATATGGTACACTACAGTATTACAACTTTTCACGTTTGTGTAGAAGGAACCTTCAAGATACAAAAAGAGCACCCTCTTTGTATTCCAAAGAACGCTGGGGGCAAGCACTTGGTGTAGCAGTTAAGATGCCTGCATTCCCTTTCAAAGTGTCTGGCTCCCAGTCCTGGCTGCACTCCTAATTTTAGTTTCATGTTAATGTAGACCCTGGAAGGCAGCAGGTGGTAGCTCAAGTTGCAAAGCTCTCACTCATGTGAGTCCTGGACAGAGGTCCTGGCTCCTGGCTTTGGGCTGACCCAGCCCCAGCCATTGTGGGCATGTAGGGGAATGAACCAGCAGATGGGAACTCTGTCTCTGTCTCAAATAAAATGAAATATAGTCAGAAGAATATAATCAGCCCATGCATGTGAAAGAAGTACCCAAAGTGAGGGAAAGATCCACTAAAAAGTATCCTTAGTAGCCATGTGCAACACTCACAAATAGCTGGCAATAGTATGAGGGCATTTCAAAAAAGTTTATGGAAAATGTGTACTAAGAAAAAAGCTATGCATGAATTTAAAATTTTTGCAACAAAACGAACTTTCATTTTTTCATGAATTTTTTGAGGTACACTCAGACCTATTCTATTGACCAAGTTGAAAAGTGTCATGATTCATGAGTGATAGAGTAAAGAACTCAAAAATAATTTGTTGCCTTTGTGGAGAACATTAATCTTCATCTAAATATCACTAGCTGAGAAACAAATGTCATAAACGAGCTGTGGCTCAATTTTGAGAGGTTCAAAACACGTGGATTTGAAATCTTTGAACTCAGTAAGAGGAAGGAAGGGAGGAAAAAAATCATTTGAAGATGAAGTGGCTGTCTTTTTGCCAAATGTGATAAAAATTGTAAATTCACAGATACACGAAGCTCAACAAACTCCAAGCACTAAAAAAGGAAAGCACATCCAGGCCCATAATCAAAATGTTTAAACATGAGGATCAAGAGAAGATCTGAGAAGCAGCCACAGAGAGCAGAACAAGCCTTTAGTACAGAGCGAGAACAAATTTTTTGTCAGAAATGATGTGAACCCAGGGAAAGTAACTCTCCAAAATAAAAATAAATTAAGCTTGTGAACACTTGCCTAAGCTGACAGACTCTTACCCTAGCTTACAGCATTACAGGAAACGTTAAACAGGTCATTCAAAAAGTAAAACAAAACTTGATGGAAATCTGGATCCACAGAAGGAGCAAATACTGGGAATGGCAGCTGTGCTGCTGTAAAGTTCTTATACTACACCTGATGTGTGTATAAGTCTTAAAGGTACAATGTTTAAATAAAACACAGAAGCTACAAATGCTCTATGCTCTAAACAAGCAACAGAAAAAGGAGAAAAGGAAAATAAAAATGGGAAAATCAGAAAGTAAATAAAAATATTATAGATTTATAACCAGTCACATAGAAATCACTTTAAATATCAGTGATTTAAAAACCATAGTTAAAAGCAAAGATTGTAATTTGTATAAAGAAATACGGTCAGGTCCAAATATATACTGTCTAAAAAAAACTCACCATGAGTATAACCACTGGTAGGACAAGTAGACAGAAAAATCAGTAAGAATATAAGCGACCAACATATGACAGTTACAGATCATTGTACACAACAGTAGGATACTCAAAGTGCATACAGTGTATTTACCAAGATAAATCATATTCCAAAGTACATTCTCTGACACTAATATAATTAAATTAGAAAAATAAAATTATATATAAATAATACTAAAATATCTGGAAAGTCCCCAAGTATTTTGAAAACAAGAGAACACAGTTGTAAGTAAACTATGGATCAAAGAGGAAAATCTGAAGGAAAATTAGAAAGCATTTTGAACCTAATGAAAATGAGAACATATACTTATCAAAATGTATGGAGTAAGCCTATTGTAGTACTTAAAGAGAAATTCATTAAGTGCTTATCTTAAAAGAGGATATTTCTCAAAGCAAAGACCACAGAATCTTCCATCAGAAACCACAATAAGAAAAAATAATGAAACTCAAATTATGCAGTTGGATTTACCCCAGGATTGAAATGTTGATTTAAGGTCCAAAAATCAGTCAATATCATTCATTATATTAAAAATAAATTTTAAAAAATCATGTCATTAAAACTCTACTGAGGAAGCAAAAGCACTTAACAAAAGTCCAACATTCATTCCTTTTAAAACTCTCAGCAAAGTAGGAATAGAAGAGATTCCATCAATGTGACATGGGGCTTCTATGGAAGTTCTCCCACTAACTCTACGTGCTTGATGGTGAAAGACTAAACATGTCCCTCCCAGGATTAGGAACAAGTCAGGATGTACACTTTAGCCATTCTATTGAATGTTTTACTGACCCGGGTAAAGACACTGAGGGGAATGTAAGACATCTCTGTCTCCTTTCAGGGATGTCTTTTACACAAAGTAAAAGCAGTGTGTATGGGTTGGTATGAAAAGTGCATGAACTTGTCTCTACATAGATCCATTTGCCTTATAATTGGAAATATTTTTCAAAACATCAACTTCAATTTGCATCAATATCAACTGTAGTTTGCAATGCTATCCTTTTCTACATCCCATAGGTTTTGTTTTGTTTTGTTTTTGAGGTTTTTTCCGGTTTTGGTTTTGGTTTTGGTTTTGGTTTTAGTGAAAAGTCATGGAAGGATGTTGCTCCATGGGCCAACTAACCAGGTAATATTTGGAATCAGAATTTACTCATCACTGATATGGGCTGTGTGGTAACTAAAAGGAAAAATCTGAGATCACCAGCAATGCCACCCAAACACCCACCATTTTCCATGCAACAGAAAACTGCAAGTTCCGTGGTTTCACCACTTAGAACCAGCAGCAGCCAAAGCTAACAAACAGGGTGCTGTGTCCCTGAGATGCCCTTTATAAGTTCATCATAATAAAATCACCATGATCACCATGGCTGCCATACCCATCATGCACCTGATATTATGACACTTCCTAGTTCTAAAAAGGGCAAGGCAATGGATGCTACACAAGCCCCACTCCAAACCCCACCCATTGTGAATATTCAATTAAACCCTTCCTCAGACATTCCACTCTACGCCTTCAGTTATCTAAAAGGATGTAGGAACTATCTTGAATGCAGCTCTCATTTGAGGATGCCTACAGTCCTTGAATGTGGACTTTCACTTTGCATACAAAAATCCTGATTCTCTACTGACCTTTGCCCACATTTCATCTTTGAATTCCTTTTTGCATGGGGGACAAGAGCCTGGACCCAATCACTCCATGAAAATCATATATTCTAAATTATTTGTTCAAATTTCTGTTTCATTCTAGATTGTAAGAATATCAATACAGGGGGCCAGCGCTGTGGCATAGCAGGTAAAGCCATCACCTGCAGTGCTGGCATCCCATATGGGCACCTGTTCGAGTCCTGGCTGCTCCACTTCCAATCCAACTTTCTGCTATGGCCTGAGAATGCAGTAGAAAATGGCGCAGGGCCGGTGCCACGGCTCAATAGGCTAATCCTCCACCTGCAGTGCTGGCACACCGGGTTCTAGTCCCGGTTGGGGCGCCAGATTCTGTCCCGGTCACTCCTCTTCCAGTCTAGCTCTCTGCTGTGGCCTGGGAGTGCCGTGGAGGATGGCCCAAGTCCTTAGGCCCTGCACCCGCATGGGAGACCAGGATAAGCACCTGGCTCCTGGCTTTGGATCAGCGCGATGTGCCGGCCGCAGTGGCCATTGGAGGGTGAACCAATGGAAAAGGAAGACCTTTCTCTGTCTCTCTCTCTCTCACACTATCCACTCTGCCTGTCAAAAGAAAAGAAAAGAAAAGAAAAGAAAAGAAAAGAAAAGAAAAGAAAAGAAAAGAAAAGAACCCGACTTCTAGGGCCCCTACACCTGAGTGGGAGACCCGGAAGAAGCTCTTCGCTCCTGGTTTCAGATCAGTGCAGCTCTGGCCACTGAGGCCAATTGGGGAATGAACCATCGGATGGAAGACCTATCTCTCTCTCTCTTTATCTCTCTCTGCTTCTGTGTAACTCTGACTTTCAAATAAATAAATAAATTTAAAAGATAAATTAATAAACCTTAGATCACACTTCACTTTAAAAAAAAGAATGTCAATACAGAACTATGCTTCATGTGAATATTGGTAACCCTGGCATCTAGCATATTTCCTGGAACATAGAAGTCACTCCATATCTTTTAACAAAACTGAATTACTTTGTCAATTTCAAGTAGTAATCTGTTGAGCAATATAGTCAGATTGATGCACTGGAGCCAACCAAAGCTGAAAAGCCCACTTAGAAAACAAAGTGAAAAGCACTAATTCATGAAGAAAATGGCAGAAAGCACAAAATTCATCTATTTCTCATGGGTTGGAATAAAACAGAAAGTCTGCTTATGGTATTTGACCAGCAGCAAATATGACCCTTTGGTAGGAGAAATATAAGAGTTCCCAAGAGCCACTTTTGAACATATTTCTGTGGCCTTGCTCACCACGTTGGCAACAGATTGACCACACAGCTCAGTGACTCAACCATGGGTTGGTCATTTGAGTGATCATTTAGCCAATAATCAAAATGCATGGGGTGTAGATCTCTGTGACATTCTCTGTTGCAAAGTAACAGCTAATTAGAGGAGACAATACCCATGTTGCTCAATTCAGAGAACTAGCCGGGGGCAGACAAGGGAAAAATGAGTTTATTTCCGAATGTGGCAAAGACTTACCTTTACGGGCATCAACGAAAGAGGAATAGAAAATAAATAGCACATAATTTTGCGTTTTTGTAATAAGTTTGAAACTAAACACCAGGAACCCTTGTCAGCCCCTGCTAAGCTGATTCCAATTAAGGCTTCTGGCAGTGTTCCAGCTGTTTTACTCCTCAAATAGCACAGAGCATAACAAGGTTTATGAAGCATTCAAAAGTCAAATACCCTATTAACATAAACATGTAGTGAAATCAACTCTTATACCAATTTTCAGCTTGCTTTTGTTCTTTCATTTAGGATGGGCTGATAGAAGATGATGTCTGTTTCCTTTGCGAAGGCTTTTGTGTGTTTGCTAGAATACAAATCAAAGTTTCCTTTTTGAGCAGTAATGGATTAACCCCATGCACTTACTCATAAGGGCACTTTTGATGTAATGAATTCCTTCTAATACTAATTTTTATACTAAGGGCTTGGGCTTTTTTTTTTTTTTTTTTTCCTGGCACAATGCTGAACCTAAAACCAAGAGAAATAAGAGTCTATGGCTCAGGTTCACATGTGTATTGTTTTGATTCATGCACCCCTCCTGATCTGCTTGGAAATGGATTTGTGAACGTGGGTTCATGTTGTCAAGGTTTAATGTAAGAAAGGGTCATTTCCCTGGCCATGGAAGTCAAATGAACTTCAAACTGAAGGATATGAACAGGTAGAATGTTTAAAGTGAAAGAAAAACAAGCAAAAAATTGAGGTGATAGATTTTTGTAGAGGTCAAACCTAAGAAATAAGGAAGAAGGCTATTTCATCCAAAGCCAGCACCCTTTTTGGCAACCCCCTTACAGGTGATAACTTAAATGGATCCAGATCTCCCTCGGCCAACATCCCAGATATAGCTTCCTTTTACATCTGTACAGTTCTATAATTTAGAAGAGGGACTAATTGGGGAAAAGCAATATATATATATTTTTCCCCATGATCTATAGAATGTGAAAATAGTTTTGCTAATGAAAATAAAAGATACATATCTGTGTATATTATGTTCTTATAAAATGAACAGATAAATATGTATATGAGTGCTTAATCTGTATTATGAACGATCATAAACATCAAAATATTATGATTAATATTAATTTCTTTGGTCAACAAAAATGAAATGAAAATACAATTCTGGATTTTTAATTTACTGCTGCAATATCTACATTGAAATACTCATACATTTCTATGAAAATAATCTGGTGACACAGAAGCAAATGCACAAGAACAGCTTACACATTTTTACTTCACCCTCTGGGATAATACTAAAATACAAATAAAATAAAATAATGTAAAAATCTTATTTCTCCCAGTATTTCTATACTGAAACTTCCTATACACACTTTTATTTTGTTTAAATATTTATTTATTTATTTCAGAGAGAGAGAGAGAAAGGGGTTGGGGGAAGGGTTTTCCCATCCACAAAGGCCTGTGTCAGGGATGGATGCCAGAAGCCAGGAACTCAATCTAAATCTTCCACGTGGGTGGCCAGGACCAATCATTTGAGCCATAACTGTTGCTCTCCAGAGTCTACATTGGTAGGAAGTTGGAATCAGGGACAGTCAGGTACAGGACCCAGGAACCAATATGAGACACTGGTATTTTTACCACTAGGCTGAACATCTGCTCTCAATTTAGTTTTTTAAGGCCTAATTAGGCATCCCCATGAAAAGTATACTCTATAATTTCAAAACTATTTTACTAAGTGAGTATTTTAAATTCTCACTCCATGGTGGACAATTTACTAGGAAATAAAATTCCTTGGGAATCCAAGGAGTGCATAGCTTGGGGAAGGAGGAAGCCCCGGGTCATTCCCTGCAGCCACAATGGAACAATCAAGTTGTATAGAAGGCACAGTACAAGCACAAAGGTACCAGAGGGAAGGCGTGGTTACTACTGCCACAGTGGGACTGGAATGCTTCACAGAGATGGCTGTGCTTATGCTGGGTCTTAAACTAGGAGCAGGAGATTCATCACACAGATCAAAAGATGACCCAGAAGGAGAACAAACAGCAACAGCCAACCCAAGGGGAAGGGCAACAAAGACTATGATATATTTGGAGAATGTAAAAGGATGTGGATTTGTGTAATTAGTGAAATTTCATGGGAAATTGTTAGTCACAGATAGCCAGCCAGATACTGAAACTGCATCGAGTTTGTTCCCCGCCTCTAAAAACGAAACAATACATCAAGAGAAAAGCTCTGGTACTATTTTCAGTAATGAAATCTCTTCTTTGACAGGGTGGACTATTCCCAGGCCAAAAACAAATGCATTTTAAAACTCTGTCTTTATCATTTGTAAAAACTCTACTATTATCTATGTTTCCAATAGCACATTTATCTTTACTGTTTCTAGAGGAATCTGGATAAAGTGATATTCCTCTAGCACACTGACTTTGCTTTTCTATTTATATGCAGTTAGTCATAAAATTATCCAGAGAAGTATATAATGGACAGCAGTTTATCTACACAATGCTAGTTTAAGAAATAAATTGAATTCCACATTAAAGTCCTCTGTATACTCCTGGCTTTCTCAGTCTTATTTCTGCCTCTCCAGCATCGGGTTAACTGGGTTGCTACAACCTTGAACTCTCTCTAGAAAGGCTCTTCTGGGGCTAGTGTTGTGTCACAGCTGGTTAGCGCCCTGGCCTCAAGCCCCAGCATCCCATATGGGTGCCAGTTCAAGACCCAGCTGTTCCACTTCCAATCCAGCTCTCTGCTATAGGAAAGCAGTAGAAGATGGCCCAAGCCCTTGGGCACCTGCACCTGCGTGGGAGACCCAGAAGAAGCTCCTGGTTCCTGGCTTTGGATCAGTGCAGCTCTGGCCATTGAGGCCATCTGGGGAGTGAACCAGCGGATGGAAGACCTTTCTCTCTCTCTCTCTCTCTCTCTGCCTCTCCTCTCTCTGTGTGTTACTCTGACTTTCAAATAAGTAAGTAAACCTAAAAAAGAAAGAAAGAAAGAAAGAAAGAAAGAAAGAAAGAAAGAAAGAAAGAAAGAAAAGAAAGAAAGAAAAGAAAAGAAAAGAAAGGAAAGAAAGAAAAAAAAAGGCTCATCTGGGTGTCCAGTGTAGCCCTTCAGGCTTGAGCCAGATAGTACCAATTAGAACAGAGAGCTTCTACTAGCAGTACGATTTATGGTGAAGACCTGTTTGGGGGCTGGAATCTGTAGCTGAGGTCAGTCATGTAGATGGTCAACACCTATGCGTTGTCACACATAGTTGCTAGGAAGATTAAGCACATGCATGTCACTCTACTGGGTGAGAACCCGTGGAAGCTTCAGCCTGGCTCCCCCTGGTCTTAACCATGTGCCTTTCCTCTTTGTTGATTTTAATACGTGTAACAAAACTATAACCATGAGTGTTTTTAATTAATTAATTAATTTGAAAGGCAGGTAGAGAAAGATAGAAATTGCCCATCTATTGGTTCACACCCCAAATGCCTGCCATGGTCAGAACTGACCTGGGGTGAAACTGGGAGACTGGAACTCAATCCAGATCTTCCATTTGGGGTGCAGAGACCCAAGTACCTGAACCATCACTGCCACCTCCAGGGTCTGCATTGGCGGACAGCTGGAGTCAGAAGAGGAGCGGATATTGAATCCTGGCACTTTGACACAGGACGTGGGCATCTGAACTGGATTCTTAACTTCTAGGCCAAATGCCCACCCACCCCCACCCCCTTGATTGCTTCTCTGAGTTCCATGTGCTCCTAAAAACATCAAGTCTAAGGGTAGTCTCAGGATCCTCCAATGCATGCAGTAATCACTACTCTGATCTTGGATTAATCAGCTGTATATATTTTAATCAATATATTAATATTCCTGTAATACCTAATAGTTTGCACATATTTTAAATATGCATGAAAACATTATTCTTGCACTTTCTTATATAACAATTTTATCCCTCAGGGATATTTCATGAGATTTCTCTACAGTGATGCACACACTTTCAATAGATTAATTGTAATTTCTGTGTTTGATATGTTGTGATTTAATTATCCATTCTCCCATTGATAGACATGCAGGTAATTTCACAACTTTGCATTCACATTGGGCAATAAATATTTTTAATAGGTCTAATTACATTCAAGAAATCTCTAGTATAATGGGTTGTACAACATATCTTTCTACCAGCAACAAGTTTGAGTGCTTATATCCCAACCATTAACAATACAGTCAAACTGACTTTCCCAAACTGAAGGCTGTGAAGTGGCATATCCATGTTTATTTTGTTTTGTTTTGTTTTTGCAGTTTTTCAGTAATACCTGGTGAAGTAGACATCTTTTTATGTACTTATTGTCATTTTTGTGGGTTATATTCTATGAATCTCCTATTCTCCTTTTTAATATTGAATGATTTTTGTGGGTGTTTAATTTGAGGAAATATTTATATATTCCACATTTCACTTTTGCTAGTTTGTATGTATGAGAGTACTTCAAGAAGTTCATGGATAATGGAACTCAAAGATGAGGTTATTTTAGTGCAAAAGAATTTTTGAAATCCATGCTTAGTTGTTTTGCTAACAAGCATTTTCTATGAATGTTTTGGAGTACCCTTGTAGTACTCAGCTCAGGATGGAATAGCAAAATGCTATAGACCCTATAGACCGGGTGGATTCAACAATAGACTTTTTGCCTTCATAGTTATGCAGGCTGGAAAGCCCAAAGAGCTTCTTCCATCTGCGCATGAGCACCTTCCCTCTGTGTCCTCACAAGGCAGAAAGATGAAACTCCAGGACCTCTTTCTTTTTTTAAAGATCTATTTTACATTTATTTGAAAGTCAGAGTTACAGGGTGAGGTAGAGATAGAGAGGTCTTCAATCCACTGGTTCACTCCCCAGATGGCCACAAAGGCCAGAGCTGCGCATATCCAAAGCCAGGAGCTTCTTCCAGGTCTCCCACACGGGTGCAGGGGCCCAAGGACTTGGTCCATCCTCCACTGCACTCCCAGGCCATAGCAGAGAGCTGGATCAGAAGTGGAGCAGCCAGGACTCGAACCGGTACACATATGGGATGCTGGCACTTCAGGCCAGGGCTTTAACCCGCTGTGCCACAGCGCTGGTAGAACCTGTCCTCTCTTAAGGACACTAAACCCATGAGATGTCAGCTAAACCTAGTTACTCCCCGAAGGCCCCGCCTCCACATACTGACATAATGGGGGTCAGGGATTCAAAGTATGAATCTTTTGGAGGGACACAAATATTCATTCCACAGCACAGAGGAAATATTTTTCTTTCTTTGTATTATATTATTTGATAAACACATTTGTTTGCTTACTTTGTGTTTTAATTTTAAAGCTGTAAACAACTTCAGCCTTTGTTTTACAGTGTGTCTTTTCATGTCTTTAAGATGTCCATAAATCAAGAATAGCTCACTTATATTCCTCTACGCACTTAACTCAGAATGCTGAATTTTTCATTTTGCAATTAAGGTTCTAATAACAATTTTAGAGCTGATTTTCATGTATAGTGTCAACAAAAGACAAGATTATTCTTTTCTACATGTGCAATATTATGTCCTACAACAGTTTATTACACAATCCATATTTTCATATTAATTTGTGTGTGTATGGCTAAGAATTGATATAAAATATATTTCTTACTGTGGGCTCTATTTTTAAACATGGTGAAAGTCATCACGCATAGTACACAGATAAAAAAGAGTCAGATAAAGAATCTCTTGAGTACTTGTTTTCCTCTTGGATTAATTTGAAAGTTGTTACCATATAAACACATTTTTCTTTTATTTTTATTTTAGAGGAGCTATATGTTAA
The DNA here is from genome assembly GCF_033115175.1 of Lepus europaeus. Lineage (NCBI taxonomy): Eukaryota > Metazoa > Chordata > Mammalia > Lagomorpha > Leporidae > Lepus > Lepus europaeus. The sequence continues at coordinate 111,386,758 of NC_084835.1, read as the reverse complement.
AATAAACTGCATTTTAGATGTATAGAAAGGGAAAGATGAATGAAGTCACAAAAAGATTTATCAAAATAATACTTTTTTGAAAAGTTTTGTTTATTTATTTGTCAGGAAGAGAAAGAGAGAGAGCATGCACTTTGCCATTAGCTGGTTTACTCTGCAAATGCCCACAGTGGCCAGGACTGGGCTGGGGCCAAATCCAGGAACCAGGAACTCTATTCAAGTCTTCCATGTGAGTGACAGGAACCCAAGTATTTGAACCGTCATCTGCTGCCTCCCAGACTCTGCATTAGAAGGAAGCAGTAATGAGGAGCCAGAGTTAGGTATTGAACCTAGCAGGTGGATGTCTTTTTTTTTAATGAAGTGTTATTGATTTATTTGAAAGTCAGGAGTTACAGAGAGAGAGAGGGAGACAGAGAGACAGAAGGCCACAATGGCCAGCACTGGGGCCAGAACAAAGCTAGAACTGAAGAGCTTCTTCCAGGTCTCCCACTAGGGAGGCAGGAGCCCAAACACTTGAGCTATCTTCTGCTGCTTTTCCCAGGACATTTTTAGGGAGCATGGTCAAAAGTAGAGCAGCTTGGTCATGAACTGCCACCCCATTTGGGATGCTGGTGTTGAAGGCAGTGGCTTACTCCATTGTGCCATGAGGCCAACCCTGTGGCAGATGTCTGAACCATAGGCTAAACACTCGCCAGGGGCCATTTGCCTCATGTGTTACAAGAGTAGAGAACTGTGCCTGTCCTGCTACACCTACAGAATCTGTGAAGAGTGCAATTCCTGGGACACAGAAGGCATTCAATAAATATGTGAATGAATAAAATATGGTCCAATAAATAATCCATCTCATAGTCAACTATTTACATTCCTTTTTATCCTCGGATGCGCTTTTCCTTCCTCTCATGCCAACAAGCCATGAAAGATGTATCTTTGTCTGTATTAAATGCAGTGCCCCCTACAACATGCATTCCCCCAAATCTAAACTAAAAAGTGGTTTAAATGTGAAAACGTTTCATTCCCCTACATTTTCCGTTTTTTGAAATGGCCTCTCCCCCTCCATTCTCTCTCGCCAGGTCCAGTTCATTCTTCCCTGATACCCAACTAAGCGCTGTACCAGTGCTCAGAAAGGTGAATGGCTGCGCCTCTCCACTGCTTTGTAACTGTTTCCTGTGTAAGTCTTGGTTTTAAATCATTACTAACTTCTTGAGAACAATGGCCATGGGTATAAAACAGGACTGTGCACGTCAGAGGCTTTCAACACAACCTTGTAACATGACCAACAAGCAGTGAATTGGAGTCTGAGTTCTGCTAACTCAGCAGAGCCAGGATCAGACAAGTTGTGTCCTTTCAGAACAACATGAAGGTGCGATTCAGGTTCTATGTGAAATATCAGCTGTGTGCTGATTACAAGCAGCCTCCGGCTCCGCTGAGAACTGGAAGAAAAGTCAAAATTTTAAAATATTCCTTCTATTCATCCCTTTTATGAAATTTCATTTTTAGTTATGAGGCAGTGCAAGGCATATTGCCATTCTGTTTGAACATTTATTTTGGCCAGATTGAAAATTTTCTTTTAAGTGACCGTTGAATCGGTCAATACACCACTGTAGACTGCTTCCGTAGCTTCTGCATATGAAATTTATCACAGACTTTTCATTCGCATCTGCTCTCTTAGCTAGCTTAATCTACTGCAGGGTTTCCCTTATATGTGGGGGGTGGGGGGTGATTACAGAGTGAAGATTAAAAGAAAAAGGACTTTAATAAAATATTGACAAATGGCACCTATATTTAAGGTGTGTAACAAAACATTAAGTGAGCTATGTTTATTTTTTGTGTTTCTTATTACACAAATTTATCATTACACAAATAACACCTGTTAATTGAAAAGCTGAAAACTGCAGACAAATAAATACAAAAAAAGTTACCTGAAATCCTATCACCACAAAATAACAACTTTTGCCATTCTGCTGTGTATACTTCTAGTCTATCTGCTGTAAAATAGGTAATAATGCAAATGTTAAGCTGATTATGCATGTATTTCTGTAGAAAACACTTCTCAGTTACCGCTGACTTTTTCATGATTAACATTGCAAGCACCTTCCTGTAACAGCAGACACAGATAGACAGTTGATGATCATGGACTGCAAGCTTGTACTCTGTGGGTCAATATAGCAATTTAGTAACTCAGTTCTGTATTGTAGAAAATTTCCTAAGTTTCTAATTTCTCAATATCCTAAATATTTTGAAAATGAACATCTTTTAACATATGTATAATACTTCCTGATGATAAATTCTATGAATAAAAATTGAGAAGCTCATAGTATCAATTAATTCTTAAAATTTTAGCATAATTGGCCAAATTGCCCTCCACAAAATGTATACCAACTAATAGTCTTTGTTTCACCCTCCCTAACTAGTACTAGATATTATTCAATTCTCACATTTAGAATTTGGTAACTGAAAAAGTGGTGTTTCCTTTTTATACATTTTATTATTTTTAACTACCAGTGAGGCTGATATCTTTTCATATGGTTATGGGCCAATTTCATTTTTCTACCAGATTGATAACCTTTTCTTATTGAGTTTTCAGAATATTATCTTTGTACTTGAGACTGGCAACCAGTTTGTTTTTAATCCAGCTCATAGAATATTATTCTAATAGAATTATTTATTTCTTCTTTTAATTTACTCTTGAAAACATTTGCTGAAATATTCCAATCAAAAACCCGGGACTGAAATCCCGTCTCCCCTCACTCCTTTGCCTGCTGCACTCTTTAAGGGCACATGATGAGAACCATGTAACTAGTGTTATTTTCAAGATTAATAGACTCGGGGCCCCAGAGCTGCAACATTCGGAGCATGAAGAATTATGAACCAGCAACAACGTTTTGAGAAATGTTGCTGCATTTCAAATGCCTCATTGCTTCACTGAATAGTGAACACAGCAACTCACTTGGAGGCAGATGTTGTGCTTCCACATATTACAAATGCAAACAATTATCCCCAAAGTGAACAGAGAGGAATAATAATAATAATAAAACGAAAAGCCCTGATTACAGAAGGAAAGGATTGCACTGGACTTGAAAAATGATCTGTGTCTTGGAGGTGTCCTCGTACTCTCAGTCCACTGAGCAGTAAACATAAATGTGTGAGATGATGAAATGAGCACTCAAAAACCAAAATCATTGTGTCCACTTCCCGTGGTGGCTAGTGCCACAGTCTGGCTAATGTCAGAGGAATTACTCGATGTGTAAAATGTGATCCTGATAGAAGTGGTAAATCTCATTTAGGAAAATAGCATAATGCCCTTGAAATTATACATTAAATTTTGGCACAGAGGTAGATTTGAGCACTTTTTCTGGGGAAAGCCTCTGTGTTAGAATCAGAATCTTAAAAGCGACAGTGAACCCCTGAGATAGGCTCTGTCCCAGACACGCTGCTCCCTGTCATCCGATATTTACATACAATCCGCCTTTTCTCTAGAATGACCTTTATTTTCTTTACTGCGTCTTGTGTCAAAATAATATCTTCCTCCAACTCCAAGTCAGAGATTACATTGTGAATAAAATCACTTGAATTCTGCTAAGAACAGGGCTCCTTTTCTGCACAGAAGCAACAGCTCTCTTCCAGCAGCCCTAAAGCCACAGGACAGCTGATGGTTTTGCATGTTGGTCTCATTGCAAAGTGAGGCCAGAGACAGTGTCTTGTTTGTCAGTATCTCTTCAGGACTTCTATAAAGTTATGTTTTGGGCTGCCTGTAACCAGAGCAGTGGTGTGGAGAGTACATCCTCCCTTTACACAGATCAAATAGACTAGTGAGTCATTGCCATAGGACTGATGCATCCCTTTCCAGTCCCTTATGACTTTTTAGGGATCTGTGTCCTTACCCAAAACAGGTTGCGCTTTCTCATGGCTGCACTCGAGGTTTGGAGTTTGCTATCACAGTTTCTCCCCGCACTATGCTGCCTCAGTGTGTGCACCTCTGAGACATGGCCAGATGAGGTTCTCCTGGTGGTTCTTCACCCTTGCCTTTGCCTCCTTGAGCTGACTGGGTAATCAGTTTATTCTCTTCACTAGCAGACAATGCTGAGTGTGACTTGCTGGTGAAATAGCCCTTTGGATTTCAGGTACAAGCACTGTCCCATTTGCAAATACAATTCTGTGGTTTTTCCATCAAATTAGCATTGTCTCCAATTTGGTTTAGCTTTGGAAAATTTAATGTTGTATTTCAAGCCTTTACAGGCCATAACTGAATTTTTATCCTCCTTACAGTTCAGAGAAAACTTGTGAGTATCCCACTGGGTTATTGGTAAGCCAGGAATACACTGTAAACAAGGCAAAGTTTCTACGTTTCTACTTTTAAGGATTTAAATTCACATCTTTGAACTCATCTGAGATACATTAAAAATTGGCTAGATGATATTGTTGTATTTTATCTGTTTATCAATTCCACTTGGGGTATATATATATATATATATATCAGTATGGAAAATGCAAAGAGTAAAAGATAAAATTGACATTTTATTGTATTTTCCAGTACAGTAGAAAAATTATTGCAGGAGGCCATAATGTGGACACCTTCATTGTTTTTATGCAAGGAAAGCAAAATAGAGTTACAATAGTTTCAAGCATTTTCTATTTAGTGCCCTAGCGGTGGCAGGGAAGCTCTTTGAAGTGGCTAATCCTTGGCTTCCTCACCTGCACAACAGGGTTACCCCTCACCTCCAGGTGTCATTTATGAGGATAAATGTGAACGCACATGTGACATCGTTAGGAAGAACAGGAGAACGCATGCAACTGCCCTTTAGGACCATTAGGATCAACTGCTGTTTCCTAATACTCATCTCTTCGATCTGGAGTCATGGGATCTAGCTGGACCCTAAATATTTGAAATGACTCAGAAATAGAGTTCACTAGCTAAGGCATTAGACAACAGGTGCTTCCCTGTTGTTCCAACATCCCAACCAATAAGTAATACCTCGGAATGCTGAGAGAGTCTTAGCCGTGGAGGATTAACCTTCGACTTCACACCTCTGTGGTGCCTCTGAAATCAAATTTGCCACACTAAATGGAATCATCACAATGGTGATAGCCTTTTTTATTTCCCAAGCTGTTTAATTTATTCTGCATAACTAGCTACTTTCTCCCTCAGGGGAAATTCATGAAAGAGCTGAAGCCTCTGATCTTCTCTGTTAAAGGGAACAGAGCCAGTAAGTCACAGCCCAGGCTCCTGACAGGGCAGAAGGCAGCACCTGAAGAAAACCTGATTTAAGGATTATCAGAACACAGCACCTGGTCTTCACGTTCCTAAATCCTAATGAAAAGCATGCATCATGTTTCCTTTTCAAAATTCACTTTGTTGCAAAATCTTAGCCTTTCTTGTTTTATTTTTCTTTCGTTTTTCCAATCCCTAGGCTGCCCTGGTCACATCATGCTTTAAGAAAATAAAAAGGCTTCGTTAGTCAGGCAGTATCCATAGCAGATGTCAGTTCAAACTGAGCACCCTAAAGAGATGCAAACTACACCCTTGGCAGCCAGAAATGAATACATCCTGAATCCAACAAGACAAACATGTCCAAAGGGCTATTCTAACAGATTTGACTTCACATTGTAAAGTGCTCAAGTGGATGTGGCAATAAAGGGTAGATGTATATTTCAACACCCTAGGAGTTCATTTCTGTCAATCAATGACAGGAATTTACTTTGAGGATATTACCTAAAGGTGTTTTTGAATCACTGGACATTTGGAAGCCTGGTTTGAAGCATGAATTTAATGGAAGAGGAATGTTTTAAAAGCTTTCTAACCATTTGAAGCTGTTATTCTGAAAATAACATTTCAGAGTAATATAGCAATGCCATTCGATTTCAGAGGGGGAGGTTGACGCTTAGAGAGGTTGAGTGAATTGTTCCACAAATATGTTTAGAAGGAAAGCAACAGACAGAAGCTAGAATTCTCTAGCTATTCTGTGCTCTGCCAGTATATGATGCCTAATAGTAGAGGGATAAAATTAGAAAGGAAGTTTTAGAAAGCTTTCCAAAGAAAAGAAAATTTCTTCTATTAACAGGACTTAACAGATGGAGTAGAGAAGAGGAACGAACTAATGCTGTCATCTTTATCTTTGAATTTTTACTTTTTCTGCTCTCCCCTCAAAAACAGTGTAAATGAAAAGGAACCTATAGACCATGCTATAAGAAGTAGGAACAGAAAAAACATGAAGACTGCAGAAAAACAGAGTGAAAAAAATGTCCTGAGTTGAGAACACTGAGATAAATTTCAGATTTCAGCACTTACTCAACATTATGACTGTGGGAAAAGGTCAAAACCTATAGAAACCAGACTACCTTCATGTGTAAAAGTGGGAGATTTATTAGATTTAGTTCAAATTTTAATAATTCCATTTCAAAATTCTAATTTACATTTAGTCCCTTATGATGCTACACTTCAATGATGCCCATTAAGTAGCTTTATAAACCATACAATATTATGCACGTTTTAATGTTATTGTTATTTTTGTAAAACTGGGTATGATTTTCAGACCAGTGTTAGGCTCGGACCACTGTTAAGCTCAGAAATACACAGGAAATGTGACGATACTGTTGACTGAACATTAACCCTATGCTTACTGTAAACTGCCCCTAATCTTTTCTACAAGCTTCAAACTAGGCATTTGCATTCATTTCCTATGGCTGCTACAACCAGTTATTACAATTGTCATAAAACAACACAAACTTTTTACCTAAGTCTATGGAAGCCAGGAGTCATAAATTGGTGTCACCGGGATTGCCTTCTCTCTAGAAGCTCGGGGAGAATCCAGCTTCTGGAGGTTGCTGCATTGCTTGACTCCTAACCACTTCCTTGCATCCCTCCAATCTCTGCTCCCATCATCACATGTCCTCCAATTCTCCTGCGCTCCTCTTTCTGCAAAGACCCTTGTGATTGCACTGGCCTCAGCCAGATAATCCAAGTGAATCTCCCCATCTCAAGGTATTCCCTTTAGCCACATCTGTGTAATCCCGTTTACCACGTACAGTGAAAGTCACAGGTTCTAGGGATTTGGATGTGAATATTTGGAGGGGGTGGAGGGGGCAAGCATTGTTCTGTCTACTACAAAACACTCTCAATCATATTTTGAGATAAGGAAATTGAAAATCTGAGAAGTAAAATAATTTGATCAAGAAATGAGGCAGGAATAAAGGTTCACCACCTTGTGAGTATATAAGAGCCAACATGCTATTAAATCTCAATGTAGAAGCAAACATAATTCATCATACAAACCTCCTCCTCCATCAAACATCAGCTTGTCTCTGATTTAATGCCTTTAATTATGAAGTGAATTAATGAAAGTTAAATCCTGAATAAACTCACACCCAAGTTGACCTGTAGACACACATTTCCAAAACTAGATATTTCACACAGAGCACAAATAGAAATTTTTTGCATAAAACATCCAAAAATGATGAGGTCTCTGTCTCCAAATTAAAATAATTAGAGTGATGATGATATTCACATTTTATGCTATGGGTATCCAAAAGGTTGCTACTGACAAGGCACATTCTTGGTTCACTGAAATGTTAACATCTACATTCACAGCTTCTCCCCATTTATGCCCATAAACCCTGGGAAGCAGCCTCCATGGCTGAGTAAAATGCTTTGTTGTTTTTCAGAAGGTCCACTGGGCTTGGTTTTCATATTTTCACTTCAGCCTGTGAGGTAGACAGTGGTGATTACAGGAACAATATGCCAAATTAGACCAAAGAGAAATATAACTACATCTAATATGGAGGGGGAACTAGAACACTTAAGATTTATTTAGTGCATTGATTGTGCCAAGCTCTGATTGAAGCACTTATGTGCAGACTCTTTAAATCTGAGGTCATACTTTGCAGTAAAAATGAATTATATATATATATATATCACACATGGGGAATCTGGGGCTTAGGCCAAGCTCATGTAGCCAGTAAGGGCTTCAGAGCAGTACCACATAGGTAGGCGGTCAGCCTCCATAGCCTCCCTGCTGGTTCCATCAGGAAGCCCTCACCTGTTCACTATACCATAATGGTGGAAGAGGGGCCTGGAGGTTTTTGGGGGCCCAGGCCCCACAGCCTTGGCAATGTTGTATGTGGGCTAGAGGTTCCTAGAACAGGTTGTGCAGTGTATTCAGACCTTGACTTGGAGGTCACCAAGAATCAGGCTTGGAGCTCTTAAATCCTCTCTTCAGCCTGTTGCTTCCCTCTCAGTCGGTGAGGCTCTATGGGAGAAGGGTTCAATTTCAGCCAGTCTGATTTGAAGGCCTACATTATTGTTAGGGTCTGAGCTAGGAAAAACCCAATTCCGATGCCCATAACACACAGGCCCTGAAAATGGCCTAAGGTCATACTTCTAACCAGAAGAGCAACACCCCACCAAGACCAAATGATAGTTTAGTCAATACCTGAGCCAACCCAAACTCACAGATCTCCACACACTCAAGAATTCGACCTTGGTTCTAATTAGGTGTGTGTCTTAAAGGGAAAAATATATTAATTTTATTTACAGTGATATCTGTGAATAAATAAATTGCATTAATATTATACTAACATTATTAAAATTGACTAGAACAGTAAATGTCATGTGAGTTACAATTAGCTTCCTGGAATATTTTTGTCTAACTGGGAAATAACTTTTGCCTTAAAGTAATTGAGACTTAAACAAAAAACCAAGTGTAACTACCAACTAGGGTAGGATACAAACAGTGGCAGGAAACTGGCTAGACTGATTAGATGTGCTTGGGAAGAGGTTGTGGAAAATCAAATGCAATGCAATTCAGTTCACCAGTATTTATTTTCTATGTTGGTCTGGATTGGTTGTTACTTACAATATACAAATAGAATTAAGACTACTGATAATGTAAAAGTGTTATACATTCCTAGATAAGTAATCCTCATCATTTGCCAAATGCCATCTTTGAGCGACTCTGTAAATGAACATTATGTCAGCAACCAGGAAACAACGCTCACTTGAAAAAAATATTTGGGGTTGGACACTATCCTAACAATTCAGCCACTATTTCGGTTGCCTGCATCTTAGAGTGTCTGGATCTGAGTTCCAGCTCCATTCTGTTTCCAGATTGCTGTTAATGCAGATCCTGGGAGGCAATAATGATGGCTTCAGTAGATGGGTCTCTGACACTCTTATAGTAGACCTAGATTGAGTTTCAAGCTCCCAGCTTCAGCCTGGCCCACTCCTGGCTGCAGCAGGGATCTGGGAAAAGAACCAGTGATAGGATCGCTCTCTCCCTCTCTCTCTCTTTCTGTATGTGTATGTGTGTTTGTGTGTGTCTCTCACACAGATTAATAAAGAAAGAAAGAAAATCCATGTTCCTAGGTTTCTATGCACTATTCTACCCATGAATAACAAGAATCGTGATGCTGGAGTATGAAGAAGATGAAGAAGGGATCTGCTCAGTGGAAGCTTTGCGATAAGGAGACGCTTTCTATGGATGAGTCCATTGTATTGTTGGCTACCTACGCTAAAATACTCGACTGTCTAGTGTCTCCAGAAAAAGCTCAATTAGAGACTGAAATTTGAAGTTCCCCCTTGAAGGAGCATGAATTACACCTGCATACTCACAATATTTACATGAGAGGAAAAAAGGCTTGAGAATATTTACAGAGCAATTTTCATTTTAGTATAAATGAAGATGCTGTAAATTGCATTTTTAAATATTGCCTAAATCAAAAGAGGTTATATACATACTACCTATTTTTATTTTTTTTAAATTTGACACACATATAAAATTGTGCATGTTTATGACATGCTAAGTGACGTTTCATTAGATGTATACATTGCATAATATCCAATCTGGATAAATATATTTATCCTTTCAAACATTTAACATTTCTTTATGGTGAAAGAACCCAGAAATCTTTTAGATTTTTCTTAAAGAGAGACATATATAGTATATTAACATTATCTATAGTTGCTATACTATGCAATAGAACCCCAGAATTCCTTACTCTTATGTAGCTATAATCTAGTACTGAGTATTAAGATTCTGAGTGAGAAAACAGTAGAATCTGTACTTAAATCAAAGTATCACTTGTGCCTAAGTCCTATGTTCCTTGCATTACTGCTCATGGTACCAAATAAGGTATTCAATTATAATTTTTGATGAATAATCAGGAAACCAGTTTAGACAGATAATTTAACCTAATTTTTTGAAATAAAATAAAAAGTGGCATTGAAGTTTGGCCAATTTTATGTGGAGGTCATAGAGTGGAGAAAAAATTTCTTTTTCCCCTTATGCTATGTGTGTGTGCACATGTATATATGTGTGGGGGCTAACAATAGCCAATCAAGGCTAAAATGGAGAATTAATATTGATGAATAAAATTGGTTCTGCAGTTGCATTCCCATCACTTATTAATAACATGGTTCAGGAGCTTGACTTGACTTTGAAGAGTGACCAGATTTCATGTCCACTCCTTTATACCAGTAACCAATTTAGAAATGTGTAAGTGAACTCTGTGGAGACTCCTGAGATAGTTCTCATTCACTCTTAGGACATGAGACATCAGACTCCACTACGATAATATAATGGGTTCTGGACCTTCCTCTGAAATAGGAGTCCATAGCCATACGACTATATGGAGCAACTCTTTTCATGTGTCAGACAATGGCCACAAAGACAAAGTTGTAAGAGAAGAAAACATGCACAGCTTGGTCCCCTGGAGGCTTTTTCCAGAGCATGGTTGGGGAGCAGGAGCCCCAACAGAGCAGGAGATGCTGGTAGAGATAAGGAGGAAGCCATGGGGTGGCTGGGGTGCCTCCATTAAAGGAAAGATCACTGAAAGAGGGGAGAGCTATGCACAGACAGGCTGCACAAATCTCTCCCAAAGAATAAGTAAAAGAGTTTGCCTAAGACTAAGCTGTGAATGTGCAGGATGAGATTTCAGAGACTGGTAGAGCATGACCTTGGGGAACAGAGAAACCTGTGGTGACTCCAGGGGCTGCACAGGGCAAGAAGGGAAAGGCAGGCCAACCAGGCAGAATGGAGCAACTCACTGGGCACCTTGGGCATTGAAATGAGACCTATAAAAGGCTTCCTAGGAGCAGTGCTGCTGCATTCTTAGAACAAGACTGCCTTAGAGCCATCTTCCAGCTTACAACAAAGTCCGAAACAATGGGCAGATCTGCATTAATTGCCTTCTAGAACATAACTCAGCACCCCTAAAAGGAAAAAACAAAACCACACTAGGGTCCAGTGGCTGGCACACAATCAAGAATTACAAGCAAGCAAAGGAGCAAAAGCGTATATCATCCATGGGGGGCGGGGGGCGGTGAGGGCAGTGAGAGTAGGGGCAGCCAATAGAATTACCAGAAACAAAGTAAGCAGGATGAAGGTGTTGCAGTCACCAAGGACTTTAAAGCAGCTGAATGAAATGGCTTTTTAAGGATTTCCAGGTCTAATCTCTATGAAGAAAATATATATAGCATATATACATAGATATGGATATATAAGAATTTTGTAGGAATCATTGCTTCAGTGTGATTCAGAAAATTATTGAGCATTTTGAAATGCACTGGATATATTGTAAGCCACTCATAATAATCAATGAACAACAAAATGATGCTCTGTCTGCATCTAGTATTTGGAGTCTAGTGTGGAAGGCTATTAAATGTGCAATTTTCACTCAGTGCTGTGACTACTAGGTTGGGGAGTGAGCACAGGTCTGAAACAGGAAGAGTCTGATTTGCTTGAAGGTAAAAGCAAGTTTGAGGCAAAGAAGTAACTAAAAATTTCAGGACAGCTACCAGCAAGTTCCTACTCCATGCTCATGGAACTTGCTTTGAGTTTGCCCACCAACATTCCTTCAGAAAGTAAACCAATTCCTTAGACTCTAAATGGATATTTGGATGTACACTTTCTTAATGCACAAGTTGTAGTGAAAGATAATTAAAGGGCTAGGGATACATTCAAAGTTGTTACCTAAATCAATAGCTCCTAAGCTCAGAAGAGGATGTGAGGTGAGCAGTCACTGGTTACTATGGTAATAGAATGGCGCAAGCCACCTTTTGAGAGAGGAACTATGAAGGCAGAAGTGCATGTCTCCTCTTAAGGAGGAAATTTTCTCTAATTAAAAAGAAACAATGAAGGAAGCATTTGGATCTCAGCTTATTCAGGTAGTGCTTCTTAAGTGGCCTTCTCTGTGCCGATAAGAAAGCTGAAGGATATGGAATATTTATGACCCAGGACACTAAAGACAGTGCCTATTCCTTAATTAATCAATTTCAGGCAAAGATAACAAGATTAAACTTGTGTCTCGTCATTTATCACAAATTACAGATCTTCTCAGATAAGTTTTCCAAATTCAGTGGAATAAATTACTTTACTATAGAACTTCTCTTTTTTCTTTTTTTTAATTATTTTATTTTTTTATTATTTTTTTGACAGGCAGAGTGAACAGTGAGAGAGAGAGACAGACAGAAAGGTCTTCCTTTGCCACTGGTTCACTCTCCAACGGCTGCCGCGACCAGCGCGCTATGCCGGCGCACCGCGCTGATCCGATGGCAGGAGCCAGGTGCTTCTCCTGGTCTCCCATGGGGTGCAGGGCCCAAGCACCTGGGCCATCCTCCACTGCACTCCCGGGCCACAGCAGAGAGCTGGCCTGGAAGAGGGGCAACCGGGACAGAATCTGGTGCCCTGACCGGGACTAGAACCCGGTGTGCCGGCGCCGCAAGGCGGAGGATTAGCCTGTTGAGCCACGGCGCTGGCCCAGAACTTCTCTTTTTTCTATATGAAAAATAACATGGACTTAAACGGTTACAGAATATTTTATAACATTTTTACTAAAGTATAACATATATAAGGAAATTGATAATTTAGTTTAATAGTCTACACTCATAAAATGGGTGTATCGTAGGAGGTAGCAATTGTTTCAATAGTACCGGTTGGTGGTCAGTTCCAGAGGAAATCAACATGCAGAGCCCAGCTGCTTTCCCCTCCTCCTTTTTCTTATCACACTTAACACTAGGCCCTTAGGCCACAAACCATAGGGGCTTCAGTAATGTCTGACATATGCAGTTGCAGCATCCATGCTTTTGCTGTTGCTCCGCAAAGGCTTAGAATTTTGCTCCAAAACCAGCACCTTGATTCCTTTCAACGAATCCCATGAACCTGCAGAGTTCTATCCTGCTGGGTGTGCTGACGACTTACAAAACATCCGTACTTAATGGGGAGAGTTACTGGGGACTCACTGAGAACCTTGCTCTTTGCCCAGATTTGCTTTCCTACTTTCTTCTCCCAGTGCTTCCTAAAACATCGCTGCTCCACGGAACTGTTCTTTCTCTTTTGACCTGCACACTACCGTGTGGACTGTGCGAGGCTAATAACTACAGTAATTTTTTTCCTGACAAAAGAGGACAAACTTTCAGGGACTCCTTCTAGTCCCCGCAAATGTCTCTGACAAGTCTGCACTGGGATTTGGAGCTGCACTTTTGCCTTTTTCAGGGGCTAACATTGCAAAAAAGCCCCACCATACTTCAGCCTGATCTCCTTTAGTAAGAAGGAGTTTGTAAACAGGCAGGGCCTAGGGAACTCTATGTTGTTTCTATTAAGCCAAGGTTTCCACCAGCTTTGTTTACCAGCAGTGGCCAGAAACCAAACCTCTGAAGGGCTGAAATATTCATGAAGAAAAGAATATTAATGGTACATTTTCATCTTGTTCTGTGTTTGCCTCATGCACACTTCTTAGAAGAGATAAAAATATCACCTAGTATAAGGTGCTCACTCATCTTTTGCCCTCAGACTTCTGTACTTAAAACAAGATTTGCAAAAAAGCTAACAGGCATCCCAACCCCTTGGAAACCTAACAGACTTGCAAAATGACTGCTTAAGGCCTCAAGAGAGAAATGATTTCAAAGAATGTTAAAACCACAAATGTCATGCAAATAGATGCTACAGAAAAACAGAGCACTGAGAGAACTAATGATCTCAGAGCTTGCAGGTCTCAAGGACCGTCTGTAAAAGGTCAATTAATACAGGAGGCAGGATTAACGAGCAGGAGATGCTGCAGAATCTTCACAGGTGAGCAGGAGGAAGGCAGGCTAATAGCCTTCACTTCTCTCAGCCCGGACACCAGCTCATTCATGATGCAGACCAGGAGGCTGGTGTCAGAATCATGTCTTTGTAAACATCTCTGCTTTTGAAAAGAGAACATCATTCTGCTCTCCTGGTGTATTCCCTCACTTATAGCTGTCTGAATTGAAAAGGCAGATGTTTTATTTGGGGAATTGACTGCAAGGGTGATTGCTTTCAGGTGAAACAGTTAATAAATTAAAATTTCGGGTGCAAGAGCAGTCTACTTAGGGAGTAGAACTCTACTAGCTAAATGAGGGGCGAGAACAGCTCAGCCTGGTTGTTCTTGGAATAGCTCTGTGGATAATTACATAATTAGGCAGGGAGGGGGGTGGAGCAGTGTATTGATTAGCTGTCTAAAAATTGCTCTATTGCTAAACCTGAAGCCAGACATTTTATTACCGAAATAAAACTTGCACAAGGCTCCAGTCCCATGCAAAGGCAAGCATTATAGGCAATGTGCTGTGCCGTGCAGTGCCCCACACCCGTGGGACTCTCAGGTTCTTCTGAACAAAGTCATAGCTCACCTTTTTTAAACCTTCTGACTTAAACCTACCCCTACTTCAATCCCTTCAGCATCTTCCCACAACCCTTCAGAGAAAAAAAAAATCCACACAAGTAAGCTACACATTCCGCTTCCAGGGCCTCATTCCCTTCTCACCTGTTAACCCCCTCCAGCCACATTTCAGACTCTGCCACCACCCTGGAACCTGTGCAGGAAAGCTCCAACTACCTCCTCCCTGGAACCATTGAGGACACTTTCCCGTCGACCACTCCTCCTTAAGACCCATCTTCCCCTCGTATTTCCAGCAGGATACACTTCCTAGTACTGCTGTGTGGTTCCTTGATTGTTTTCTCTATTCCATCTCGCCTAAGTTCACAGAGCAGTTCCGAATAAATATTTGTTCTATAAATAAGAAATGAAAGAGAAGCACAAAAAGATGAATTCAACTTCCACAGAAAATATGAGAGGAAGGTGTGCTCCATGCTAATTTTTTTAAATGAAACTTTGGTTCAGTCCTCAAATTGCCCACCCCTGGAGCCACTGTTGTGGTATAACAGGTAAAGCTGCTGCCTTTAGCGCCAGTATCTGATGTGGTTCATGTCCCAACTGCTCCACTTCCATTCCAACTATCTGCTAATGACCTGGGAAAAGCAATGGAAGATGGTAGGAGACCTGGAAGAAGCTCCTGGCTTCTAGCTCCAGCCTGGCCCAGCTCTGGCCATTGCAGCCATCTGGGGAGTGAACCAGTGGATGGAAGGCTGACCTCTCTCTCTCTCTCTCTCTCTCTCTCTCTCTCTCCTCTCTGCTCTTCTCCTCTCCTCTTCTCTCTCCATAACTCTAACTTTCAAATAAATAAATAAATAAATCGTTTAAAAAAATGTCCACCCCTATGGTTTGCAAATCTGGGGCCAGGGTGCAAACACAAGCTTCAGACCCACTGAATTTCCATCTTTTCTGCTTGCCAGCTTGGGCCTGCACCAGGGAAGAGCAGCACATCGGCCAGTGGATAATGTGCTATGGATCAGTGTAAATTACATGTACTTATTTTTTATTTATTTAATAAATGTGAATTTACAAAGTGCAGCTTTTGTATTGTTGTGGCTCCCCCCCACCTCCCTCCCTCCTGCGGCCCTCCCCTCACCCACTCCCTCTCCCATGCCGCCCTTCATCGAGTTTCATTTTCAATTACCTTCATATACTGAAGATCAACTTAGTATATACTAAGCAAGGATTTCAACAGGCTGCACTCACACAACCACACAAGGTATAGGGTATTGTTCTACTAGTAGTGTTTTTAAGTTTCATAGTAAAAACATTAAGGACAGAGATCCTACGTGGGGAGCATGTACCCAGTGACTCCCGTTGTTGATTTAACAATTGGCACTCTTATTTATGACGTCAGCAATCACCCGAGGCTCTTGCCATGAGCTGTCTAGGCTATGGAAGCCCCTTGAGTTCACCAACTCTGAACTTGTTCAGTCAAGGCCGTATCACAGTGTAGGTTCCTTTCTCCCTTCAGAGAAAGGCACCTCTCTCCTTGATGGCCTGTTCCTTCTGCTGGGGTCTTGTCCACCAGGGTCTTTCATTTAGATTGTTTTTTTGCCACCGTGTCATGGCTTTCCATGCCTGTGAGACTCTCATGGACGTTTTAGCCAGATCCGAATGCCGCAAGGGTTGATTTCTGAGGCAGGAGTGCTGTTTTGGGCGTTTGCCATTCTATGAGTCTGCTGTGTGTCCTGCTTCCCCCTCAGGATCATTCTCTCCCTTTTAATTCTATCCTTCACTATTTGCTTACACTGGTCTTATTTGTGAAATCTCTTCGACACATACCCTATCTTTTTGATCGGTTGTGTATTTATACTTATCACTTTACCAAGTGCGCTGGCATTGGTACCTGCCTCCTTGGTAAGATTGAGTTGAAATCCCCTGGCACATTTCTAGTTCCACCATTGGAGGTAAGTCCGAGTGAGCATGTGCCAACCTATATATCTCCTCCCTCTCTTATTCCCACTCCTATGTTTAACATAGATCACTTTTCTGTTAATTTTAAACTCCTAAGAATGATTGTGCATTGATTACAGAGTTCAACCAGTGGTCTTATGTAGAACAAACAGAGCAACAACAACAACAACAATACTAAAAGGAATAAAATAGTAAGTTGTCCCTCAACAGTCTAGACAAGGGCTGATCATGTCATTGTCTCTCATAGTGTCTATTTCACTTCAATGGGTATCATTTTAGATGCTCGTTCAATTGCCATCGATCAGGGAGAACATATGATATTTGTCCCTTTTGGGCTGGCTTATTTCACTCAGCATGATGTTTTCCAGCTTCCTCCATTTTGTTGTAAATGCCCGGATTTCATTGTTTTTACTGCTGTATAGTGTTCCATAGAATACATATCCCATAGTTTCTTTATCCAGTCATCCGTTGATGGACATTTAGGTTGATTCCATGTCTTAGCTATTGTGAATTGAGCTGCAACAAATATTGAAGTGAAAAGGGCTCTTTTTTTCTCCCCTTTAATTCCATTTGGGTAAATTCCAAGGAGTGGGTGGCTGGGTCCTGTGGTAGTGCTACATTCAGGTTTCTGAGGACTCTCCAAACTCTCTTCCATAGTGGCTTTACCAGTTTGCATTCCCACCAACAGTGGATTAATGTCCCTTTTTCCCCACATCCTCGCCAGCATCTGTTGTTGGTTGATTTCTGTATGTAAGCCAATCTAACTGGAGTGAGGTGAAACCTCATTGTGGTTTTGATCTGCATTTCCCTGATGGCTAGGGATCCTGAGCATTTTTTCATGTGTCTGTTGGCCATTTGGATTTCCTCTTTTGAAAAATGTCTGTTAAGGTCCTTGGCCCATTTTTTATTGGGTTGTTTGTTTTGATTCTGTGGTGTTTTTTGATCATTTTATAGATTCTAGTTGTTAACCCTTTATCTGTTGTGTAGTTTGCAAATAACGTCTCCCATTCTGTTGGTTGCCTCTTCATTTTCCTGACTGTTTCCTTTGCTGTAAAGAATCTCTTCAATTTGAGGTAATCCCATTTGTTTATTTTATCTTTGATTACCCGTGCCTCTGGGGTCTTCTCCAGGAATTCTTCGCCTGTTCCAATATCTTGAAGGGTTTCCCCTATGCTCTCAATTAGTTTCATGGTGTCGTGATGCATCTCTAGTTCTTTGACCCATGTTGAGTGGATTTTTGTATAAGGTGTAAGGTAGGGGTCTTGCTTCATACTTCAACATGTGGACATCCAGTTTTCCCAGCACCATTTGTTGAAAAGGCTGTCCTTGTTCCAGGAGTTGGTTTTAGGTCCTTTGTCGAATATGAGTTGGTTATAGATGTTTGGATTGATCTCCGGTGTTTCTATTCTGTTCCATTGGTCTATCCATTTGTTTTTGTACTAGTACCAGGCTGTTTTGATTATAACTGCCCTGTAGTATGTCTTGAAGTCTGGAATTGTGATGCCTCCAGCCTTGTTTTTATTGTAAAGGATTGCTTTAGCTATTCTCGGTCTCCTGTTTCTCCATATGAATTTCAGCATCATTTTTTCTAGGTCTTTGAAGAATGACTTTGGTATTTCAATTGGTATTGCATTGAACTTGTAAATTGCTTTTGGGAGAATGGACATTTTGATAATATTGATTCTTCCGATCCATGAGCATGGCAGGTTTTTCCATTTTTTTGTGTCGTCTTCTATTTCTTTCTTTAGTGTTTTGTAATTTTCATCATAGAGGTCTTTGACATCCTTGGTTAAATTTATTCCAAGGTACTTTATTTTTTTTGTGGCTATCGTGAATGGAATTGATCTTAGAAGTTCTTCCTTGGCCCTGGCATTATCTGTGTATACAAAGGCTGTTGATTTCTGAGCATTGACTTTGTAGCCTGCTACTTTACCAAACTCTTCTGTGAGTTCCAGTAGTCTCTTATAGGAGTTTATCGGGTCCCCTATATATAGTATCATGTCATCTGCAAATAGGGATAGTTTAACTTCCTCCTTTCCCATTTGTATCCCTCTAATTTCTTTTTCTTGCCTGATGGCCCTGGCTAACACTTCTAGGACTATATTGAATAGCAATGGTGAGAGTGGGCATCCCTGTCTGGTGCCAGTTTTCAATGGAAATGCCTCCAACTTTTCCCCATTCAATATGATGCTGGCCATTGGTTTATCATCGACTGCCTTAATTGTGTTGAGGAATGTTCCTTCTAACCCCAATTTGCTTAGGGTTTTCATCATGAAAGGGTGTTGTATTTTGTCAAATGCTTTCTCTGCATCTATTGAGATAATCATATGATTTTTGTTTCTCAATTTATTAATGTGATGTATTACATTGATTCACTTTCGAATATTGAACCATCCCTGCATACCAGGGATAAATCCCACTTGGTCCAGGTGAATGATCTTTCTGATGTGCAGTTGGATTCGGTTTGCCAGAATTTTGTTGAGTATTTTTGCATCTATGTTCATCAGGGAGATAGGTCTGTAGTTTTCTTTCTCTGTTGTGTCTTTTCTGGGCTTAGGAATTAAGGTGATATTGGCTTCGTAGAAAGAATTTGGGAGGATTCCCTCCCTTCCAATTGTTTTGAATAACTTGAGAAGAACTGGGGTTAGTTGTTTTCTAAATGTCTGGTAAAATTCGGCGGTGAAGCCATCCGGTCCTGGGCTCTTCTTTTTCGGTAGTGCGTTTATTACTGATTCAATTTCTTCCATGGTTATGGGTCTGTTTAGATTTTCTATATCTTCACGGCTCTGTTTAGGAAGGTTGTATGTGTCCAGGAATCTATCCATTTCTTCCAGGTTCCCCAATTTGATAGCATACATCTCTTTGTAGTGGTTTCTGATGATTCTTTTTATTTCTGTTGTGTCTGTTGTTACATTTCCATTACTATCTTTGATTTTACAGATTTGGGTCTTCTCTCTCCTTTTTTTGGTTAGTTGGGCCAATGGTGTGTCGATTTTGTTTATTTTTTCAAAGAACCAGCTCCTGGTTTTGTTGATCTTTTGTATTGTTTTTTTGGGGTCAATTCTGTTTATTTCTTCTCTGATCTTTAGTATTTCTTTCCTCCTTCTGGATTTGGGCTTGATTTGCTGCTGTTTTTCTAAATCCTTGAGGTGCATGGAGAGTTCATTTGTTTGGTTCCTTTCCAGCTTCTTGATGTAGGCACCAATTGCTATAAACTTTCCTCTTAGCACTGCTTTTGCTGTGTCCCACAGGTTTTGATAGGTTGTGTTATCATTTGCATTTGTTTCTAGAAATCTTTTGATTTCTCTTTTAATTTCTTCGATGACCCACTGTTCATTTAGGATCATGTTGTCCATTCTCCATATATTTGCATATGGTGTAGAGATTCTTGGGTTGTTGATTTCAAGTTTCACTGCACTATGGTCTGAGAAGCTGCATGGTATAGTTTCAATTTTTTTGAATTTTTTGAGGCTCCCTTTATGGCCTAGCATATGGTCAATCCTAGAGAATGTTCCATGTACTGGGGAGAAATACATGAACTCTGTGGCTGTGGGGTGGAAGATTCTGAAGATGTCTATTTGGTCTATAGTGTCAATTAACTCTGTTGTTTCCTTGTTGAATTTCTGTCTGGTTGATCTGTCCATTGGTGAGAGTGGGGTGTTGAAGTCCCCTGTTAACTATTTGAATCTATATCTCCCTTTAAATCCTTTAGTAATTCTTTCAGGTAGCCAGGCGCCCTGTAATTAGGTGCATATACATTTATAATAGTAATGTCTTCCTGTTGGATAGATCCTTCAATCATTATATAATGCCCTTCTCTGTCTCTTTTAATAGGTTTTATGTTAAAGTCTAATTTGTCTGATATCAGGATGGCCTCACCAGCTCTTTTTCATTTCTGTTAGCTTGGAGTATCTTTTTCCATCCTTTCACATTCAGTCTGCGTGCATCTTTGCTGATAAGGTGTGTCTCCTGAAGGTAACATATAGATGGATTCTCTTTCTTGATCCAATCAGCTAGTCTATGTCTTTTGGTAGTAGAATTAAGACCATTCACATTCAGTGTGATTACTGTTAAGTACTGTCTTTTCCCATTCATGTTTCCTAAACAAGCTGTTTATGTATTTTGAACTTTGTTTGTAGGTTACTCTACATTTGCTTTTTTTTGTAATGAAGTTCTTGTTTTTGTATTTCTGTGTGCAGCACATCTTTGAGCAAGTGTTGTAGGGTTGGACGTGTGGATACAAATTCTTTCAGTTTCTGTTTGTCTTAGAAGATCTTTATTTCCCCTTAATTCATAAATGATAGCTTTGCAGGGTATAGTATTCTAGGTTGGCATTGTTTGTCTTTTAAAACTTGAAATATATCATGCCATTGTCTGTAGTGTTTGTGATGAGAAGTCTGGGGTGAGTCTGATTAACTTACCCTGAATGTGAGTTGTCGTTTTTCTCTGGCACACTTTAGGATTTGTTCTTTGTGTGTCACTGAGCTGAGCATTGCCACAATGTGTCGCGGTGAATTTCTCTTTTGGTCTACACTGTTCGGAGTCCTGGCTATCTGTTGAATTTGCCCGTTGTTATCCAGCTGCCTTTGTTTGAAGTTTTCTCTATTATTTCATTGAAAACACCTTCCAATCCATTCTCTCTTTCCACCTGCTCAGGGACTCCTATTATCCGAACATTACACCATTTGATTGAATCTTGTAGGTCTCTGACCATATTTTTTAATTTCTTCTTCCTGCGTTTGAACTGACTGTATTATTTCTGGAAGTTTGTCTTCGAATTCTGATATTCGGTCTTCTATTTCATCTGTTCAATTTCTAAGGGATTCCACAGTGTTTTTAATATTTTGGTCAATTGAGTTTTTCATTTCCAGTATTTCATTCTGGCTTCTCTTTAGGATCTCTAATTCTTGGGCTTGTTTTTCGTTCAGCTCTCGACACTGTTTCTCATTATTTCTAAGTAATCTGATTATTAATTTTCTGAATTCTTTTTCTGGCATGGTTTCAAATTCTTCTTCTTCTTTAGCCTCTGTTTTGGTTGGTTTAGCCTGCTCCATTGGCGAGTTTGTATGTTCTTCTATATTCTTATTGTGGGTTTTTGTTTTGTTTTTTGGCATTCCGTCTGGGTGGTTTGTCAGGTTGATTTCCCTCTGCTGTGGGCTGCTGTGAATCTGTACCAATATCCAGTGTAAGCAGGCTGCTCTGCCTTCTAGAGTTTGTTTATTTTTTACTTATTTATTTATTTATTTATTTATTGTAACTTGAGTGGGCTGGTGTCAGGGCTTTGAGGTGCCAATCTCTGCCCCTTGGGGGCTGGTTTCCTTGTTCCTATGTTCGCCCTTATGTGTCTGTGCCTGGGGTTCGTTGGTCAGCCACTCTCTCTCACTGCACCTCCTGTGTGAGGAGTGTCAAGTAGCTCCAGACCTTTGGACTCTGCCCCTGCAGCTTCCTCCTTCAGAGCAGAGGCCAGCCTCCTTTACATCCGAATGTAAACAAACAAGATGGCTGCACTCTGCCCACTGTAGCTCTGATTGTGGGTTGGGCGGCTCCTAAGGATCCTGGCGTTTTCGATTCCTCAGTTCGTCCCCCTGGATCCTGCCCTCTTCCCGCGGGCGTCTGTTCCGTTTTCTATTTCCTCCCCCACTCAGTCGTGCGTGTCTCAGTGTCCATCCCAGGGTGGGTTGGGGAAGGGGCAACGGCGGCTGTTACAGTAGTGCTGGGTGAGCGCCCTGTCTCATCTCGGCTTCCAGCGCTGGTGCGTATACACTCCTGCTAGTGTCCTGTGCTTCAGGCGTCCGCGTCCTCCTCACAGGTCCACCCTGTCTCCCCAGTTTCAGAAGAGCTTCCCTTTCCCCGAAACTACAAATTCTCACCCCTCTTTGAACCTTCCCTTCCCGGACCATCTGTGTGCTCCCTCCCTATTCCGCCATCTTGGAACCTTTTTCAAATTGCATGTACTTCTAAAACTACATGGAAGCTGTCACAGAAGCAACATTTTGGCCACTTTCCTGGCCAAGAGTTGGGCAAAAGGCAACTGAGCCCACTTTCTGGTACATAGGCAAGGAAGATCTCTGGGCAAGCTATGGAAACCATTTGGAAACTTTAAGGCCAGAAATCAGAGATGTGGAGCATGACCTAAAACAAGAGAATAGAGCAGAATGTGGGAGAACACATCCCCATGTCCTGATGAGAAAGAACAGAAGGAACAGTCACAGAACCCAGCCTACAACACCATCAGGCAGGACCTAGCAGCGGTTCTGAGTGTTAAGACCAGACTCTACCATCTATGACATTGTTAGTAGAGGACACTGAGGTCCCTGTTTGTTGTCCTTAAAGCATTACAATCTGGAGCACAGGAAGGTTTCCCATTCAATGTCAGTCAACTTGTGAATCTTAAGGAGCCTGGGATGCTCATCGGAGGCCCCATGCCATCTTTATTAGATATTGAGTCATCACAGTTTCTGCACATTCTATATATTCTGTTGTTCTATTTTTAGCCTCTTGAATTGGTTTTGTGATATTTTTACATTGTATTTTAAGAAAAGATAATAGATGATGCACACAAGGAAGAAAGCACAGGATAACCAAGCAACATTGCTTTCATCCTTCTTGGAGGCTGCTAAGGACCAAAGGAAAGAAAATTTTAAAGCAAAAGCTTGTGGAGAAGAGATGGAGAACTTAATCAGACAGAGGTTTAATTAAAAACTAATGAAGTGAAGAAGCTGGGCTTACCCAGGATGAAAATTATTTCATTGTACGTTACCCTGTTTGCTCATTATCTAAGCTAGTATTTTCAACTTACTCAAATGTGTCTAGAGAAAAACAATATTTTATTTAGCAGAATTGATTGTGTATATTACCAATTTTATATCTATTTACACCCACACATTCATTCATTTCACATTACAAAAAGGCAAAATTGGAGGAAGTTGTGTATGGTTTGATGCTGCTAAATATGAATATTTATGATGAAAAAAACTTTTGAGTCAGTGTGTTGAAAGGATTCATTGACTTTAAAAATCATGGCATTTTAGGGCTGTAGAAAAATACTACAGAATTATAAAAATACTTTCCTTTGTTTTTTCTCATTCCAGCAACACAACTATTGAGCTATTGATCTTTGAATACAGCAGACACTTCTACCCTTTTTTGCATTTGTTCATGCAAGTCTGTTTATCCCTAGAATGCCCTTCTCCCCTTATCATTAGTTAAAATTGCAGTCATTTTTCAAAGTCTAATTCAAATACACCTTGATTGTAAAATCTTCCCCATCTCCCACGCTGCTCTTCAGAATCAATCGTTTCCTGATCTTACTACAGAGATTGCTTCTGCCATTTACTAGCTGTGTGGTTTTAACTAATCTTGGAACCTCAGCTTCTTTATCTTTAAAATAAGGACAAAATTAGGAAATACTTCCTAAGGTTCTTCTGAGGTTTAAGTCAACTAAGAAAAAAAGAATAGATGAAGAATTTAGAAAGGATTTCTAGGACATAAGTGCCCACAGAATGCCAGCTACCATTACAGTAAACTTTTTTTATTACAATGTATAATACAAATGGTTACATGATCTGGTTGTCTATTCATTAGCTTATCAGAGTTCCATATTCCACGGTATTTATAATGTAACAAACCATCACTATCTCTTTGATAGAGCACACTAGAGTGATTCTACACTTCTTTATACAAATATACAAAAGTGTACAATGCAACAAACCATCTCTTTATATGAAGTGATCATTTTATAAAGCAAAAACAAATACATAATTTTTTTCAAAATAAAAATAAGTGTCGGCAACTCAAGGGTTTGAGTAAGTGGCCTGAACTAACAATTTCCATTGTACAATAATATTTTTTAAAGAGTTATTTATTTATCTATTTATTTATTTATTTGAAAGTCAAAGTTACAGAGAGAGAGGGAAAGGCAGAGAGAGAGAGAGAGCAAGAGGTCTTCCATCTGCTGGTTCACTCCCCAATTGGCCGCAATAGCTGGAGCTATGCTGATCCGAAGTCAGGAGACAGGAGCTTCTTTCAGGTCTCCCATGTGGGTGCAGAGGCCCAAAGACTTGGGCCATCTTCTACTGCTTTCCCAGGCCATAGCAGAGAGCTGGATCAGAAGAGAAGCAGCCGGGACTCGAGTCAGCTCCCATAAGGGAGGCCGGCACTGCAGACTGGAGCTTCAACCTGCTATGCCAGAGCACTAGCCCCAATAGTATTTTTTTAAGATTTATTTTTTCCCAAAGAAACCTTTTATTTAAGAAATACAAACTTCATGCATTTTATAAGTACAACTTTAGGAATATAGTGATTTTTCCCACCATACCCCACTCACCCACACTCCAACTCCTCCTTCTCCACCTCCTCCTCCGTCTCCCATTCCCAGTCCCATTCTCCATTAAGACTCATTTTCAATTAACTTTATACATAGAAGACCAACTCTATACTAAGTAAAGATTACAATAGTTTTAAAAAGCTAATAATGTGCCCATTCAGCGAAGGCTTAACAGTGATTCTGAACTATGCACTGCATTTGATAAACAAATATTGTCCTTTTTCACAATCATCCCCAACTGTCATATTTTATATTGGTCATACTTTAGTGATAAGAAATTCTAGAGAAATCATCTAAGCAATCCAATCATTTGTGGACACAGGTATACACACTTTTCGTTTTTCATAGCATTAATACATGGCCTGAGAGTCTCCAAACTGTCACAGGAGGGCATAACACTATTGATGGAGAGTTTGTTATTTTGCAATAATAGTTTTAGGCAATCCAGCAATAAGTACTGTAGGCACCATAATTCCTATTTATATTGAAAAGTTTTGCTGCATGGTAAGAGAGACTAGGAGAAGGAAATAATGTATTATCATGTATGTATATAGTATATTTACATAACAATGGCCAGTGCCTGTGTAGAACAGAGTGAAGGGCAAGGGTTTCTGTGTTTTAATAGAAAGGAAAAAAAAAAAATCATCAAGTTAAGGTTAATCCTAGAGAGAGGAAAGGAGTAGGAACTTTATTCTGTAGCATCATTCATTTATGCTTTGCATGACAAGCACAATTTCACTGTCCTCTGAAATGCGCCCATGTCGTGCAGGAACTGGCTGAAAGCACTCTGCTTCCTCAATTCTGTAATCACTGTTGCACTTCAAAGAAAAAGAAGGGGTCATGTTTTGCATCATTGTAAAATCAGTCAACTCTGTACCTGCTGCAGCAAGGGATATTTTTCTTCAGTCAAGGCAGAATATGCTATAACCTAAATATTTGTATCTATATTTATTTTCCCATTGTTTGGGATGAAAAGCTTTTCCATTGATGTCATTAATTTGTTGACAAAACATTCCCAGATGTTCCTGAGGAAAGTGACAGCGGTTAACCTGCCTGATTTTCTTCCTCTCTTACCCATAAGACACCATCAGTCTTCTCTTCTGGGTCAACGTTTGTGATTTCAAAGAGAAAACCCCCATCACTTCCCACTATTAGAAGGTATATTGTGAAGACTAAAAAAATTCTATCTGTAAAAACTTTTGAGATGTAAAGAAATGATGAAAGCTATTCACTCTCAATAGCAGATAGAGACTTGCCGCGGATATTTTTACAATGGAGGAAGATGTTGACAAAACTGCTGAAACACAAATAGTAGAGATTCCAGTCCTTGGGAAAAGGTCTCAGATAATCCTGCATAAAATGAGAATTTTTTCTTTTATTTTCTCTTTCAGAAAGTGAGAGAAAAAATAGAGATCTGAAGTTCAAGATGGGAGAGGAAACAGGAAAATTGGAAAAGTAAATGACATGAGCCCCACTAATGCTCAGAGAAGTAGAAAACCTATTAAATATTTGGTATAACAGCAGACTCATAGAATGGCAGATGTCCTAAACAGCACTCTGGTCTCAGAATCAGCCCTTAAGGCATTTGGATCTGGCTAAAAAGCCCATGAGAGTATTTCAGGCATGGAAAGCCAGGACACTCTGGCAAAAACAAAAAACAAAAACAAAAAAAAACCCTAAATGAAAGATCTCTGAGAGTGAGATCCCAGCAGAAAGAAGGGGCCATCAAAGAAGGAAATACCATTCTCTGAAGGGAGGAGAGAACTTCTACTTTGACTATGGCCTTGTCTAAATAAGATCGGAGTTGGCGAACTCAAGAGGCTTCCATAGCCTTGGCAGCTCATGACAAGAGCCTAGGGTGATTACTGACACCGTAAACAAGAGTATCAATTGTTAAATCAACAACAGGAGTCACTGTGCACTTACTCCCCATGTAGGATCTCTGTCCTTAATGTGTTATACTATGTAAATTAATGGTATAGCTAGTACTCAAACAATACTCTATACTTTGTGTGTCTGTGTGGGTGCAAACTGTTGAAATCTTTACTTAGTATATACTAAATTGATCTTCTGTATATAAAGATAATTGAAAATGAATCTTGATGTGAATGGGATGGGAGAGGGAGTGGGAAATGGAAGGTTTGCCAGTGGGAGGGAGGTTATAG
Organism: Lepus europaeus; assembly: GCF_033115175.1. Classification (NCBI taxonomy): domain Eukaryota; kingdom Metazoa; phylum Chordata; class Mammalia; order Lagomorpha; family Leporidae; genus Lepus; species Lepus europaeus. The sequence goes on along the minus strand of NC_084835.1, from coordinate 111,359,692 downwards.
GGTGAAAAAGCCACTATAATCCAAAAGTTGTACTTTGGAAATTTATATTTATTAAATAAAAGTTAAAAAAAGAAAAAAAATATTTGGTATAGACAGTTAAAACTAAGGCATAAATATAGCATAAAGCATAAAACTAAGACAGACTAAAGCATGTATGTTAGGAAATAAGTGATGGAGATGAACCTAAGAAAGTAAGTCCTCATAAAACTGCAGAAATTGTGGGGCTGACTCAATGCTGTCTCACACAGGGACTTGTGATCTCTGTCAAATTTGTTTAAACTTCTGAACGTCAAAGAGGCCCCACCTGACAAAGTCATTGAGAGAGATCGAAGGAGAGCCCAGGTCTGAATTTCAGGAAGCAATGTCTCAGGCAGGTCCACATGGTCAAAATGTGACATTGTTTAAATTCAGGGGTAGGCTTAGCATTCCTTAAAGTGCTGTCTAAAATTTTACGCATAAAGTGGTACCATTATTTTTTAATTCATTGAAGGGCAGAGCCAGAGATTCTTGAAAAGTTAGGCTTATATTTATTGTATCCCTTAGGCTCTCTACTCATACTTCACATGATTTAAGCTAGCTGTACAAACATCCTTTTTTTATTAAATCCACTTTTATAACTGCCTATCTCTAAAACTACTACAAAGAAAATTGTCTTTCCCCTATGTTCATTCCTTAATGGTCTTAAAACAATTATCTACAGCTATTATAATAGATGTCAACATCAAAGATTTTATACTTTGGCACATAGTTTCTATTAAAAGCCATAACTATAAGCAAACATTTAGTACTGTGTGATGTTGAACTTGACACTTCTTTTAGCAGCATTAAAAAATTTAGTTCACTGAAAAAAAATGCGTAGTTTTCAAATCAACATGAAGATATGAGGAAGCTTTATGTTAAACTCCTCCTTTAGATAAAGCATCCTAGTAATCACTGCCTTATTCCACTCTTTCTCTTGTGCAAATCAAATACAGAATAATTGAATATGCTAAGATATGAATATTAACAAGTCCATTACCCACAGGATATCAATTTCATCACAATAAGCAATGCAAAGGCCCTAGGAGTCTGAGACTTGCTTAGCTCTATGCCTTTTTGACTTCTGCTGAATGAAGACCACATGACCGAGGAGGGCACTCTGTGTCCCCTGGAAGATGCACTGCAACAAGAATGACTAGTGGTGTGGCCACCAGATAAAGGCCCCAAATGTAGGTGTTTTCCCAATTGTGCAGAAGCCACAGATGGTCAGACTGCTGTGCTGAAAATAAAGCTGAAACCCCAGGGCCTTCTTCAGTGGAAATTGTTCCTGGGTGCCTCATACTTGTCTCAAATTAACTACTAATTCTAGGCACCCCTTGGCCATTCTTCCCACAACAAGAAAATCCACCCTGTGTCTCATTGTGATTTCAGTCTTCGTGATGAACGTATACATCACCATATGTTTCTACACATTACATTCTACCTTGATCCAGGAGGGAGTGGAGAATAAAAGAGGTTTTAATTAAGATAATAGTAATAAATAATTAGCAATAATTCAAATGAAGCAGAGGAAACAAAACACCATCTAAGCAAAGCAATACCTCCTAGGAGTCCCAGATTGACTAAATTATCAGTGAACTGGAGGTATTCATTTTGTCAACTGAATTTACATATCATTTGCGTTTTCTCTGCCCTGATGAATGTGTTTTAAGTACCCTCCCCATTATAATTTCTCTGATTCCTTCTCCAAACAGCATTCTTATTTCTTATACAAGCTAACCCTGTTTAAAAAGTTTTCATTCTTCCATGAGGAAATAGCAATGAAGAATGCATCTGAAATGTCTTATAACCTTAGTAATAGTAAATTGATCTTTCAACTCTAAATGTAAACAAATATGTGATTTTTAGACCCTATCCTTTTACTCATGTCTTTATTGCTTACTTTAGCATTTTAAACTACTGCATATGCTTTTCTTGAATGAAATTCTTCTACTTGCCCTATGTCAGTATTTTCTTTGCCCTGTTCTTCATCTGTCTGGCCAATCTAGTTAGAATTAGTGTGTCAAAGAGTTTTGAGGACAAATTGGCCTATTTGGTTTTATTTTACATTATTTTTAAACTGTTTATCACATGTGCTGGTTATTAAGATATTAGACTTTGCTTTCAGATGCTTGGGCCAGGACTTTAGCCAACTACATTTCATCTTTGCCGATGATTCCTAACAGGTGGTATTAAGGAAGAATAAAAGACTACAGAAGGAAGAAGGGACAGGCTTCTAGTTTGTTCATTGGTCTGCCAATATCCCTCTAGCAATATCATAAAATAATTTTGAGCCTTAGTTATAAATACATCAACTTGAAATATTTTGCAGACTGAAAATGGATAGTTGTGAAAGTACAAGCCTATTCAGGAAGATAACCTAACCCTATGGGCAGAGTTTTGAGGTCTCAGACATCAACTTCCGGTAGGGGAAGAAGTGATACAGGTAAATGTATATTCAAACCTTTGAACACAAGGAAATGATTTTCAAGGTAGAAGGTGTGACAAAGGAATCATAGGGTAAGAACAAAGATAACGATACCTGTGAAAGGGGCCTTTGGAAGAGTCTAAAGGATTGATACAAAGTTTGTAGATAGCTGGGTCCCATATTGATGCCCATCAGGGAATTTCAACCACAAATCAGCACTTCACAATCATATGCACACACACCTGCCCATCCAGTTACATCACCCAGTTTTCATCCCAGGCATTTCAGGACCCAGGGATGTGGTAGGCATGGGGCCAGGGCTAGAGGTTACACAGGGGCTCAATCAAGATGAGCTTGCTGTATCCATAGGCTCTGTCACTGAGGAATACCTGACCTGTCAGGAGCAGAACTGATCTCTCAAGGACCTCAACCAGCCATCTGGTAGCAAGTTGATTACAGCAGCCACTTTCACTCTAGGGGGATTCTGATGCACACTAACTACCATAGATAAATATTCCATCAAGGGGCTTTTCTTCCAAGTCTGAAATGCCACTTCAAGGACTCACAAACTATATGATTCATTGATATTAGATTCAGTATAGGAAATGCCAGGGCCAAGAGATCCACTTGAGGTCAAATAAGTGATATTGGCTACATGAATACATGATCCTTTGGTTCTCTACACCACATCATGCTAAAGGTGCTGACCTAACAACATTGAAATGGCCTCATAGCTCAGCTCAAGACACTCTGACACTCTGATGGATATGGTGTTCATTGAACAAACAGTATTATACTGACACTGTGCTCCTCAAAGCTATTCTATAGAGGAACAAGCAAGAAGAGATAAGAGTGGATCACCTGATTGTCATTCATAGTGACATATTGGGAGAAATTTGTGATTTATGTACCCATAATTAGATCTTATTCTGTGATCCACTACTAGAAAGAGTGAACAAGGAGTCCTGGATTATTTTCGGGGCTGAAATGAACACATGCACTTCTTTCATTACCCTTATTCAATGATTGCATATGGATGTGTGATTGTGTGTATACTTCATGAGCACATGTTTGCACACGCATATGTAAAATATAATGATTGTCCTAAATTTAAGCTTTGTAGATATTATCTACAGCCTAATAAACTTTCTCTTTGCTTTACAGAGTCTATAACTGTGCTTTTACAGAGCAGCCCCTTAATAAATGTTTGTTGAAGTGAATCTCCCTTTCCTTAACTGAACATCTTTATAGTTGAAGATTGGGCTTCCATGCGAGGGTGAAAGAAGAAAGAAAAAGAGACATAGGCTTTTTTACAGATCAGTAGTTCTTGCACATACCACAAGGGCACTGGGCAGCACTGATGTGCCTCCCTAGGGTTCCTGATTTTCCATTCAGCCTCTCAGTGATTCTTTCCAGCAAACCATGTGCTTTCCTTAATGGTGCTTCATCAATTGTGTTTCCTCAATCCTGCTGCTGTCTGTCACCTGTACAGAAAGGTATCATTTGGCCTACAAAAAGTAGAATATAAACCACTCAAAGAGTGTTCAACAATTCATGTGCAATTTAAGCACAATAAGCCCACCCTGCAAAGGAAACAGTATCTAAAATATTCAAAGCTAAATTTCCTCATAACATTTTTTCAAAAGGCCATTTCACCAAAATAAGTCATATATAAACAGGTACCTACTCAGTATGAGTTGTTGGCATGCAATGTGTCTATGTCTCATTCTCAAGACTTAGACTTAATAATTCATATCATCAATTCAAAAGGAAATAGTACATTTGCCAAAAATAGACAGAGGTAAGTAGAATTAAAAAAAAAAAAACTTGACCTTCTGATTTCCTTTCCTGTGACGTTCACTCTTGTCTTTCAGAATTCCTTGCTGGTTTTGACAACTTGATTTCAGAATGAAAACACAGTGTCAGTAATGTGAATGTCACAGTTAATTCTCAAAAATTTTCAAATGTAGAATCAGATCAGACACAATATGGTAGAAAATATGGCTGCTGTGCCAAAGTCACTGTGCTGCATAATTTGAATGCTTGCCCTTCTTTTTGGTCACCAAGGAGTGATGGACAATTATTTAAAATACTAAAAATGATAGGGAAATGTGAAAGATAAGCATAGACACATTCACTTGCCATTGTGAAATTGGTCCTCTTTAAGCAGACACAATACTAAATACAGTGGCTTGACAAGCAGAAAGTAGGACACAATGAACAACGAAATCACTCGGTCAGGAAATGTCAGGTGCTATGTGGGAAAGTTTGTACGCTATAGTGAGCAGGTGATGGTGTAGCTGACACATTTAAAATATATATTTAAGATTGAGGAACCCTTGGATCATACTCTGAAATGTCAGCTGTGTACAGTTCTTGCTAACCTTTTAAAAATGTAGGTATAGAGGTCTTAAATTCTCTCTAGTGCAATAGAAATAAGAGTTGTAATTTTGCCTTGTCTGGAAATAATAAAACTTTAACACACCAGGGGTTCTTTGCTCCAGCCTCTTTTACCTTTATTACCAAAAAAAGAGCTTCTTTGGGCACAAAATTATAGCTTTTGGGAGAGTAACCCAAATTACTTCCTTTCATTAGGTATACATGATTCTAAACTACTAAATGCTGAAGAAATTGTATTCATTCTTAATATTTGACTTTCCTTATATCAAGGAAGTAACATTGACAGAATGACACACACACAAAAGAGGAAAAAAGAAAAGGAAAGAACATGGATATTTGAAAAGCAAATGTGATCACTTTTCCACATTGGGTTGAAATAAATTCTCAACTTACGAGTAAGATAATAACTCATGTTATTCTACTAAAACTATCACATCAAAACTTTCTCATAACTCAATAGAAGAGTATTAGTGACCCTGTTTTAAATTATGAATTTATAATGTATAAATTCATTTCGTAATCCAATCTCAAAAGGGTCATCTTGGAACTCTGTTTTTAACATTCTATCTGAACACTTCTATCACACAGTCAGCTTACTTCTCTGTTACAAAATCCAATGGTTACATGCTGCCCTCTATAATACATTAACTATACATGGCCTATACTAACAGACAGTGAACAGGACCAGTCCACAGGCTGCCTACAAGTAACATCACTTCTCTTCTCGTCTTTGGGAAGGGATGAACAGAAATTATCTTGCAACAGGAGGAGCAAGGGCTGAGCTGTCAAGTGCTGGTGAAGTTTCATTAAGTTCACCCTTCAGCTCATGTTTCTGCACAAGGAGGAAAAATGCTGGTCTTCCTATAGGAAGGCTGGCCTCAGAGATTCTCTTTTACATTGCATTTATTGTTTTCTTATTTATTTACTTTGAAACGCAGAGAGAGAGAAGGACAGATCTTCTGCCCACTGGATTGTTCCCCAAATGCCTGCAACAGCCTGGGATGAGCCAAACTGAAACTAGGCACCCGGAACTCCACCCAGGACTCCCATGTGAATGACAGGGACCCAAATACTTGAATCATCACCTGTTGCCTCCCAGGGTCTGCATTAGCAGCAAGCTGGATCAGAAGCAGAGCTGGAATTTCACCCAGAAACTCCAATGTGGAGTGCAGGCATCATGAGCTACATGTTAACCACTGAGTCAAATGTCTGTCCCCACAGGATCTGGAGCCATCACATCCTCATTTTCTTGCCCTTATTTGCCCTTTCTGTTCTTTCAGTTTCCTTTCTTTTCTCTCCTAATGCAGCTCTGCCTTTTTCCTTTTGCAGGTCTGCAGGGAGGAGGTAGCAGCCAACTTGCCAGCCCTCTGGCATTCTTCTTAGTTTCCATAGGGTTTAGAAGCTGTCTGGAAAAAGATCCATTTTTTCTGAAGCTTCTGGGTACAATATTAGCTCTGAGGGGAATTTAGATGATTACTTTTATCCACCATTGAAATCAAATATAAGGGAAAAGTCACAGAGCTCCAGCAACAAAGGCTGTGAGATAAGACTGCAAAAAATGAGTTCACATCACAGGAGGAGAGATTTACATTATGTGTTAGAAGAAATGCTTGAGTGAACCCACGCCAAAGACAGCTATGAGGACTCCATTCTGCAGGGCTTTTAGAAAAAGGACAAATTTGGACTGCAATCAGTCTCAATTTAAGTGTTGGATGCAAGGGCCTAGTCTGGATGACTTCTGACATCTTCTTTCCTTAGTATTCTATTTTTAGGATCCATCAATCAATCCTTTACAGAAAAACATGAAATGCTCATATCTTTAGTCCTCAAAGTTCACTTTGAAATTCGTCTGAGTTGTCAAAAATGTATCATGGAGAGTGTCGGAGCTAATGCTTAAAACTAGCAAAATAGCAAGTTAGATATTTACAGTAACAATGCTTCTATCAACATAAAATTCTTAAAGTCCAGACCTTACACATACCAGAGTTTAATTATGGAAAAATCATAATGATATCAAAGTAGAAGTAAAACTTTTTGAATACAGCAAATGCCTTTCCACTAAATTTCAGAGACTATAATTGAGAATCAAAGGTATGGTTCCTAAGTATTTCAGACTCCAAATTCTTCAGAGCAGTTTCTGAAAGGTGCTATTTAGCAAATCAGACGTTACAATCCTGATGCTCCATCCCCCTCCTCTTCCACCTTTAGATGATCAACAGAGACCTAAAAGAGACAGACTAATGAGAAGACATCATCTCTTGAGTGACTACAACATTGTAGAGCACTAGATGTTGCTCCTTTTCCTAGAAGGCAAGGTGTGCCCAAGTCATTTCCACTGGGCTAAAAGCATACAATATTTTTCTCACCTGAAATTTTGAGTCAGACAACTGGCAGAGGGCATGTTATAATCCAGAAGTTTGGGAGAGTGAAGCTAGGATTTTAAAAGATGAAAAGTTGAAAGAACAACTGCTAGGAAAGTGTATTAGCTAAGCTAAAAAAAAGTCGAAAAGAAGCAATGAGATTTAAAAACCTTGAGAGTAACTGCTAAGGGAGCTGGGGTGTATAAGGAAACCCCAGGAGTAAAAGCTATAATAATGGCCTCTCGGTGCTAGGAAATCAGGCCCCACTAGCCAAGGGGACGATGACCTCCTCCCTAGTGAGATTAGACTGACCACACAGAGGCATAGCAATTGCAACAAACCTAGAATAGAACATGCAACTCATCACATGTAGGCACAAATCAATTTATCTTCTCTCATCCTCTTTAAAATCTCCCCATCGCCACCTTCAAACAGCTGGTTGCTGGATTTGTGAGTCTGACCTCTGCAGAAAACAGATGAAAACTTTGAGGTTGAAGTTCTTAAACGGACCCATCTAAATGTGTGTAGCCAAGGTGGGCTGTCATTATAACTGAAAGTGACTGAAAACTCAAGAAACCTTACAGGGATATTTGAGGTGCACACAAGCAAAGATAAAATGGATTTTCAATATTGTAGTCCACATATTAACAAAAAATATTCCCTTTCTGAAATAACTCTCCTCTGTATATCTGTCTCTCTATCATCTACCTTTCTGTATTTCTATCTACCTACCTATCATCTGCTGTCAACATCATCTGTCTAGTGTTGTGTATTGTGTTTTCAGCCATCCATCCACATGGAGGGAGAGGGAGAGAATGACACAAAGCCACAAGATAAAAGGATGAAAAATAAGACTTAACATCAGGTACTGTCTTGCCATCTGGCAAAACCAGGAAGGAGCCAAAGTGTCCAACTTGCTAGTTTCTCTCCCCACCCTTGTCCTGCCAGTGATCTGCCCTAGTCAAACAATCCTTCTTATCAAAGGGACCAGGCACATTTCAAGATGCTTGTCTATAGGTATCAGATTCTTTACACCTTCTTCTCAGTTTGGTTTATGTTTATATGAACCTGCCTGTCTTTGTTTACACATCTGACACTTTTGCTTCTTTCAAACTTGAAATCATCCAGTATTTCCTCACTTTTCAAGGTTGCTAACCCCTTTGTTTCCTGTACAAATGCTTACTTTTTTGTTTTCTTTGGAGTCAAAATTTTGAGCAAATTATACTTGACGTTTAACATAGGCACACAGTGAATATTCAGGTTTCAAAGAATGCTGGGGAACAGACCACTGTGCCACCTATTGTTCAGACAGCCACACTCTCCACAATTTCTTTGCATGTCAGTGTCAGCTGTCTTGTCACTGCATCACTGGATGCTTCACTTCTTTGCTGGAGGCAAAGTGGTGCTTACTGACCCATTAATGTGTATAAACTGGAGCATGATCACGCTTTGGTCTTTGTCCTCTAGAACCTGTAAGCTAACTCCAGACCATAAGAGCTGGAGTTAATGAGATTGAGGCTGAGCCTCTTGACATTATCTCAGGAAGAAAGTGAGGTGTGAACATATAAATACCCACACTCTTGGAGAAGGAGTTGGCAGAATGTGAAGAGAGTTCCAATGGGAAGTTGAAGCTGCGCTGAGCAAGAAGAACAAAAGGTGGTAAGCAGGGTGGGGAATGTGGGCATTCTGGGTAAAAGAGAAGCTATGTCAAATTCCATACTCACAAAATGAGCAAGTATCCCAGGAGGCAGACCAAGAAATCACAGGATGAGCACTGGCCAAGATAGCCTTCATATTCCCTTTAGCTTCACTAAGCTGTAGATGGTGTCTTTCTCACTGTAGGTCCTTGACCTCTCTTTTCTTAGAGCACTTATTTTTAAATCCTATTAATTGCAAGGTGTCACCATTTGCCTTTGAGTGGGAGATACATCTTCTCCCAGTCTCTTTGCCAATGTCTTCCCCAAAGACCTGAGACAACCCTTGGACATGCAATCATCAAGAAAAGGAGAGTACCTATTTCCAGTCTTTGTGAGAATATAGGAGCCTGACTTCAACAGCAAGCCCAGAAAAGCTGATCACATGGCCTAACCACCTGCAATATCCTCCAGTAATTTACTACTAGCTAACCCTGGTGCTTAAAACTCTTCCTGCTTTTGTTAACAACTGAGATGACTTCAGTCTCTCACTCCTATTGCAATAGTCTTTGATAAAGTCGTCTTGCTTGCTTAACTACATCCAGTGTAATTTTTCTTGAATAGTTCACAGGCTCTACCTAAAGATAACTGGTAAATACTGCGCTACAATTGAGTCCTAGAAATCATGCCTTTGTTCTCTATAATGCTTAGAGAGAGGGTATCAGAAAAGTGTTCTAAGATAGAGAAGATTCCTAAATGAAAACATTCTCAGTCTTCCTGAAGGAGGCAACGATACCCCAGAATCAGAAATCTAGAGGTAGGGAGAAGGGGGGAACCTTTGTGAGCCTCCTACATGATTTACTGACAGAACTGAATTTAATTATTTAGATGTGTTAATATAATTCTGTTATAAAAGTGTTGTGAGTTTTAAATATCCCTGGAAGAGCTAATAAAGTGGAATCTTGCCAAATATACCAGGTGTCTGATAATAAACGTGTGCAAGAGTGCCTTAATTTGTATAACCATTAAAAATGCAGACCCTTACATAATAAAAATATTGATAGCTTAACTAATTTTCCTCCTTTTTGGAAAAAAGAGATTTCTGAGTTAAGGAAGAAAGAACATATAGAAAGATCTCAAAGGTGGGATTCACAATAATATACCAAATTATAATTTGATCATTATTAGCTAAGCACCTATCATGTACTACAGTTGGGCCAGACATTATAGAAAATAAGAGCTGAGATCCTGTGTTTATAAGATATAATGGAAATCCAAGTCAATTCATTTTCTTCATTTTAGAAACTGGAATGTGCACAATGAAAGAAATATTCCAGCCAACCCAGTGGCTCTTAGAGTCATTGATACAGAATTGCATAGTGAAAGCTCATCTTAGTTCAATCTTTATGGTGCAGTTCAGATTAAGTAAAATGTAGTGAGATTGATTAAGGGTTTTAAGATTTTCCCAGGCAGCAAATGAGAATATAAAATAATTAAAAGTCATGAAAGGTATCTCGGAGTGGGATCCAGGCAGCTTTGCTATCTCATTGCTGTTATTGGTTATTCTTCTAAACAGATACACTTAGAGCAATTGCTACCACTAGGAAGAGATATTGCTAGTGCTTTAACAATATAATCACTGATTTCAGGACATCTAATCAACAGCTCCCAGAGGTCTTGATGATGCATGGGGTCTTGGAGAGGTACACCCAGTTGCATTGTCCTTTGTTACTACTAAACATCCTCTAGCAAGTTTTCTCCTACACTTTGTTGTGCGTTCCCAGGCCAGGCTTGGAAAAATTCATGGAAGCGGTATCATTTCTCTTCTGGGTTTTCCTCGGGCTGCCAGCTGAAATTGAAAGTCACAATTTTGTTGTCCCTAAGCTGCTTTAGTCTTTACTTCATGGCATGACATGCAATCAACCAGAAAGGGGGAACAGGAAAAAGGCAGGTGTCATGAGGACTGGGTCCTTATCTTATTTACTGAGTTTGTTATCAAAGGCTACAATGATACTTGGTACACATGAAGTACATTCAAATACATATTGAAAGAAGTAGAATGAGAAATAAAAGAGCAAGAGGAGGAGAGGAAGAAAGGGGCAAGCTGGAAGGGAGGTTAGGTCTGAGGGAGAGGAACAAAATCAGAAGCTGTATTTGTATTTGTATTGAGTGCAGCATTCCCCACATGGGGATCACACACTGTGTTTCTCTGAAGGCTCTTGAACGGGTTAGGATGTTTACACAACAAGCATGTTGTCAGTGTTTCTGGCATCTAAGCTATTTTATTCTAAAAGGTGGGAATGGAAAGCTATCTCTACACATAGTTTTTATTGAAAACATCATCACCTTTGCTTTCTCTCAGCACATAAAATTCTTTATCTTTAAAGCATAAAAATTGTTCCTTCTTGATGCTAAAGATTCAATGCTGGTTTTTCTGTAGAATTACTTCTGACTGTTCAGCTCAGGGTAAATTCAAACAGCATAAACAAAGTATGTATGATAAGACTAACAAAGCGAAGGAAACAGTAATTAAATCTCCAAGGCAGGCACTGGGTATCTGAATAAACAGGAGTCCTGACTGTTGTTCTGAGACCTAGGAACAGATTATCTTTGATGTTGCTTCTTGATTGTCCACCAAAGCAGTGATACACAGTGAAGTATGAGCCCATGGTTCTGAAATTCAGGGTGAATCCAAAGACCTGGGAGCAGATTTGCATGATATCTGTAAGCAGATTAGGAAATACTCGTGGGCACATCAGTTTGTCTGACTTTGCCAATTCAGTGCACTTAGGTCTGTCGGTGTGAGCAAGAATCTGATCACCAAGGACATGAACAGCCAAGTGTCAGCTCACTTACTGAAGAGCCCTAGTTATAACTTCACCTCTTCAGCACAACTGTAGCTTTTGCAAACAATTACCAAGTCACCAAAGCATGGGTGCATACACCCCCTGCCTCCAACCGTGATGATGACAAAGCCAAAGGTTAAAACGGATGGGAAGGATATTGGATGTTAGTGCATTGAGGGAATATAGCCCTGCAAAGTGGCTTCTGCAGAGGAATAGAGATGCTTCTTAGGTAGCACTCAATCTGGAGACTGTTCCCCCCAGGCAAATGCAGTGGTGACCTACATAATTCCATCTAGCCTTATTTCTTGAAAGAGAGAGACCTCAGGGCATGGGAGCATCAAAACAGGGGATGTTCCTGGGTATCTGAGAGCTAGCAAGTAAAGGTTGCTGGGGCATGAATGTTTCAGCATCCTTCCTGGAAGTGTGGCTTAGAGCAATTACAGACCATGAAATAGAAGATTTTTCTGCCAATTAGCAATAAGGAAATAAGGTGTGGAGGGCAGCTGAATAAAGAAACATAGAACTGCATGGACAAAGAGGAGAATGGGTTGATCATGCCCAAAACATAAGAAATAGAAGTGGAACTCACAGGAACTGAGACAAAAGAATTCCTATACTATCGAATTTATTGTTATTACAAAGATCTAAGTTGTGAGAACCTTGTGGATGAATCTAAAACATATTGAATGAAAGAAAGCCAGCACACATAAGTGAACACTAAACAATTCCATTTCCAGGAAGCCCGTGAATCAATATAACTAATCTACAATGATAGCAGAAAGAAAGTGGTTATGTGAGGGGAGGGGAGATATCAACTGTATGGGACATAAGAAAATATTACACAAGATAATGAATATGTTCCAAGTTACCACTGGACATGAATGTAAAAATGCATGCCAAAACCACAGAGCTCTACATTTAAAATCTGCACTCTGAAAACACAGAATACCCAACTGCTGTATTCCATTGCTACTTTCAGTCTTTGGTCAGATTAAGTCAAATGTCCTTAGAGAATAAATGCCTACTTGATGCCTGTTTCTAACCAGTGAGGCACACATTTCACTCTGCTTCCTAGAAATTAAGCAAAATGAAGCCATCCTCGAACATTTACTCCTATCAGTCCCATTTGATATTTAACACATTGGAAGTCTCCATAAATATTAAACAAGCACTCCCAGTTTGGGCACTAAGTTAGATTCAAAAGCCCACTAGGGAATGAGAAGTGTTCACTAAGCACTGGTATTGGAATACCACTGAAATGTTAAGCAAAGCTCTTATTTAAGACATTTCTAAAGCCACTTTGGAAAACTAAGTCACTACTTTTCTTGGTTGCTAAACACAAAAAACTACACACACACACACTCCAGCCAAAAGCCAGCACTCCTCATTCATAAAGTGTATTGGTATACAATCATCTCTCAGTGATTCTGGCCTCTGGGTAATGTACATAAATCTTGGGGATAGAAAGAAAAGACCCCAGCTTTCTGGTTTCCTGGGCCTTAATTCTCCATCTGTGCTTGATGAATGGAGTAGGTTTGGCACCACTCTGCCCTGCAGTCAAAGGTAAAGCACGCTAATGATGACCAATAGGTAGAGAAAGAAAATAGAGGAGAGTTCATGATACTTAGACAAAGAACAGAAAACCATCTATCTTTTTTAACTCAGATTTCACTAGAAAAAAAAAGAAGATTTTGAGTTCTCTCTGTGCACCACTGAGAACTCATGGAAACTTGCTTTGTTTCCTCATTGTGTATATGCAAAGAAAGAAAAATGAAGAATTAGAGGACTGTGCTTTTATGGACGTGTGTTCATGTCAAGGGGACATGGGGAAATGTTCCTGTGTGAGGAGCTGGCTCTGGGCTGTCTGGAGACTTACCCTGCCACTCACTCTCTGCTTCGTTCCTTCTTAGGTGCATGCTTTTCAGCTAACATCCTCAGTGACTACTGTGAAAATAACCCACAGTGACAGCTCAAGACCAGCGAGAAAACTGGTATATGCCCATAAAAACAATTTATATTTCAGGCAAATTTGTCCCATGGTACTTTTTGTCAGTTTTATTTGTTCAAATCCCTGTTTTTCTCTACTTGAAACCATTCATGTCATAACCATATTTTTAAAATGAGAACTAAGAGGATGAAATGGATTTGGCAGGGGTCATAAAAAGGGAAGAGATGGCAGGAGTGAAAGAAGCCTGACAGATGTGTCTCGCATTTTCTTCCCAGTCTGTCCAAACTTGCCCCTCCTGCTGATGTGACATACATACAGTGTGTTTGCTGTCAATTTTAGCCATGCAGAGCATTTAAGTTGGCTATCTGGATGGCCAGTGAATTTATACCAGGTCATAGCTCTTCTTATCGTGTCTCTGGTCAGGCAATTTGAACCCTCTGCTATTACCTTCTCAAGGAACCTGCTGTGTTCTCTGTCCAGAACTGTCCCAAGAAAGATGGACTTCTACGACACAATATTCCCACCGACACATTTCCATCGATGCCCTCATTAAATTTGAGGCAGAATTATTCTCAGGGCAAGCACACCCTAATTCATGTGTGGCTTGATGACAAAGAAGATGAAGGAGAGGGAAATTATTTTACTTTGTTTTCCCTTTGAAGACATCAAGCCATCCCCAAATAGACATTAATATGAAGGTACTTCTGAGAGTCCTGGGAAAATGGAATCAAACCACATTAATTTTGCTACAAAACTGTTTGGAATAATACATTTTTCCATATTAATTTTTCATTAACTTTTTGAAGACTTATTGTATGGATGGTTTTCAAAAATGTTTTTCACCAAAATAAATTTATTATTTAATTCCATTTTCCTAGAAATTCTTGAAGAATGCTTGTATATTATTTTCAGGGACCCAAGGAAAACAATGGCAGAAGGATAATTGGTAAAGTTATTCCTTTCAGATTATTATTCCATTGATGCAAATATGCTGTGAATTAAAATCTGCCTTTTAAGATATATGTACAAGGTTTTTATATAAAGTTACTCACTTATATCAGCTTTATTAGCATTTCCTTTTCCTCTAATACAATTGAAATGAAAAGGTAACTTAATGTTTATTTTTTTTTAATTTTTTTAAGACAGAGTTACAGAGAGAGGTAAAGACAGAGAGAGAGGTCTTCCAATCACTGGTTCATTCCCCAGATGGCCGCAACGACCTTAGCTGCGCCAATCCGAAGCCAGGAGCCAGGAGCTTCTTCCAGGTCTCCCAAGTGGGTACAGGGGCCCAAGGACTTGGGCCATCTTCTAGTGCTATCCCAGGCCATAGCAGAGAGCTGGATAGGAAGAGGAGCTAGGACTAGAACCAGCGCCCATATGGGATGCCGGTGCTTCAGGCCAGGGCGTTAACCCGCTAAGCCACAGTGCCAGCCCCAGCCCCGGTAACAGTGTTTAAAGATTCTTTTACCTCCCAAGAAATCCTCAACCCTATGTTGGCAAGCCCTGTGGTAAGTGCTCTATGAATAAAGCTTTATATATCCACTTCTGCCTATAGAAGTGTGTGATTTTACACAGACATGTTGACTGAATCAAATACAAGCAGGACAGTGATCAAAGCAGAGCTTTAAAAGTCTAGGGGCTCAGGACTATTTAGTGAACAGGTAACAAGCCTCTGAACCTCAATAGAAGACACCAAGATAGTGCACAAAACATAACATTTTTATTGAAGTTGTCAATTCTGACTCCAAGAGAAACATTAAATTATTAGTTTGCTTGATAGAGAATTGCATCACTTACTATAGAAAAAAATTTAGTACTACAGAAGATGCTTAATCAAAGACTTCATTTTTTTTCATTGTTAGAACAGACATGCAACAAATTGATTTCTGAAAAAAGATAGTTTATATGTATATTTAATTACTTTACTTTGGTGGATCAGTGAAACGATTATAACTTTGAGGGATAACCCAAATCCCATGTTGACACCCTACAGGCCTACAAATAAATGATCTCCCATTCTGTTACTTTGATGACTGCCTAAAGAGAAGGACAATCAAATGGAGGTAACAGCTAAGCTTTTGATTTGCAATTTTGAGGACTAAAGAGACGTCATTAGTTAGAGAGGTCATGTATTTCTGCAACTAGTATCAGTTAATAATATTAATGGAAGAAACTGAATATATATAATAGGACATAGTTATCATTTGGAAATGAGAAATGAGAAAGACTGGAAAGGGGTCTCCTAACTTGCTCTTGGGGGAGTAATCAAGTGGTTTTTTGTTTTTGTTTTGCCAGGCAGAGTTAGAGAGTGAGAGAGAGAGACAGAGAGAGAGTTATAGACAGTGAGAGAGAGACAGAGAGAAAGGTCTTTCTTCCGTTGCTTCACTCCCCTAATAGCCGCTACGGCCAGCGCTGTGCAGATCCAAAGCCAGGAGCCGGGTGTTTCCTCCCAGTCTCCCATGCGGGTGCAGGGACCCAAGCACTTGGGCCATCCTCCGCTGCCCTCCTGGGCCACAGCAGAGAGCTGGACCGGGAGAGGAACAACCAGGACTAGTACCCAGAGTGCCGGTGCCGCAGGCAGAGTATTAGCCAAGTGAGCCATGGCGCCGGCCAAGTGCTTTAACTTGTGAGGGAAAAGCTTAGGATAGAGCAGATTCCCTGTCCAGTCCCGCTGTGGCAAACAGCAGCGTTGAGTGAGAGGATGCATATGTTCATTTATAGATATACTTGTAATGCAAGCAAAAATTTCAGAATGAGGTAGAGTTGGGAACATGAGAAACAGAAAAGAATCTTAACTGAAGAAGAAAAGTAGAAGTAAATCTAGATGAATTTTAGCACTGTGGCAAAAATCCAGTTCAACATCTGCTTCATTCCACAGACTTTTCTAATTCCCTTTATTTTTCACCATGGTACTATAGATGAACTTCACTGAAATACTTGTCACATTTATTATAATTTTTTTTTGTTTATATGTCTTTCTCCAAGGAACTACTCCATTAGGTTGCAGGGGTCTCCAACTTGCAGATCACTTTCAGTTCAATAGTTATGTGAGAAAATTCTGCATAATCCATCTATCTATCTATTCGAGCCATTGGTGCTATGTCTAGAGAATCCCGATCAATGTAGATGGATGGATGCACGGATGAGTGGATAAATGACAAGTGTATCCATAGATTGGTAGATAAGTGGATAGAGAGACGAATATGGGATAACAGATGGATTAAAATATAGAAAGAAAGGGAGAGGGGGTAAATAATAGGATACACCAGTAGTGGAAGTTGTGAAGGGGTGATCTTATCTGTTACTTGGATCTTTGCTTATGTATTTCTCAAAGTACACCATTTAAGGTACTTAATTCTGATTCATCATTATATATTACTTAATTTGTTGATGATTTATACTAATACTCTCCATACCCTATTTCTTCTTCAACATTCAGTTGTAAAATTGAAGAATATTAAATTTCTTAAAAAGAAGAAATTTTATTTAAGGGAAAAGGGAAGTATTTGTGAAGTTTTAAATCCAGGATTTTATTGCTAAGGTGACTAAACTTAAATGATTATAGTCTGGCCATAAGGCTACTAAAGTTACTTTATATCTCACTTTATTACTTTACCCTAATGAAGTATGTGATTCAAACATTTAGTTTCATAAATAAGGTTATAGACTTCTAATCATACCCCTTAATGTTAAATGTAACCAATATAGTAAAGATTGGAAATGTGTTTGTCTAAGAGACCAAGGAGACTTGAGTATCATATAGATGTTATCTCATTAATCCCCACAACCTCAATGTGAGATTGATGGCAAATATTATGCTCCACTAGGTGCCGAAGAAATAGAGTTGGTTATTATAATAACGTGTATTTATATAATATCCTGTGCTGAGTTGTTCAGAACATTTCACAGGTGCTATCGAATGAGTTGCCAGATCTTCCTTAGGAGTATGCATCAAGAAACCATCAGTTTCTTTGATAGCTTGAAAACCAAAACATACACAATGACTTACTCAATTTTACTGGTAGAAATGTAATCCACAGGACATTCCCTCCTAAACATGTTATTTCTTATTCTGAAAGCTTGATTATTGTTGTTAATTAGATGATATAAAAAGGACATGTGATTGTTAGATGATAGGTAGACAGACAGATAGAAATCTATAATTTCAGGCCTGGCCTAACAATGGTGATAATTACCATATCATGGTACCATGTCACGGACACAAAGCTACTGATGAAAGTGGAGATGAGTATCTGTATGCAGCACATTTTCTGAAATTCTAATGGACATCATTTCCAAAAAGTAATCCAAATCCTTTCTTAGGTAGTCATAGAGGAGATGAAACATAGCAATGTGTTAAAAATTTCAAATTATATCCCTATCATAAAATGAAATTTTAAAGCTAAAAGGGCATAAAATGCAAATGGCTTCAATGATTTAATTTAAGGGGACAAAATAATTTTTGGAAAGACTACCTGAGTTTCATGATGTAATAACTAATATGGATAAAAGCCAACTTTTGCTGCATACTGGTGGATTTTGGTGTTATTCTACACTCTGTTTTCACCTTAAAGAAGTTAATATAAATGAAGTAGCTGTCATGTGAGTGAGGAAGTTTGCACTTTGAAGGAACATACAGATGAGCACACACTCAAAGTGCAGAGGTATGGGTTCAGGTGAGTGAACAGACCTATCAATAGCAAGGTTACAAAGGTTTTGGGGGTCATGAAAAAAACATACATTTAAGTACAATGTAAATAATTAGAGGTAGAAGAAAGGCTTGATTTGATCTGATTTGCATTTTAAATTCACTGCAACACATCCTGAGTAAGGATAATCTACTAGAGGACCTCATGATTGTGAACAAGAACACCAGTTGGTAGTCTACATCGGTACCCAAAGAGACAGATAATGAAGCTTCTAGCAAAATACTCAACAATGAAAGACTAAAGAGAAGACTATTCTGTTTCATTAACCAAGAGATTTCATCCTCCAACTAAGGTAGAACATAGGAGCCATTAATTAAATTACTTTGTGGTAGCAATTGCAAAATCTTTTCATAAAAGATTTATTACTTTTTTACAAAAGTAATAAACATCAACTTTGTTAGCATGGCCTCAGAAACAAAACAAGTATAGTCTACCCCTTTTTTATTGTTTCCATTCTTGCACTGAAACAGTTGAAATCCGCCTTTTTGCAATTTGCATCATATACAGCACAAAACCAAAAGCAAAGACTTTCTTCATCACCTTGATGTACCTTAACTTCCCTGAATTATAACAAAGGCAAAATCACATTTTTAGAAAACAGACAGATGAATGGAAAGGAATGGGCAATACTCAATTATAAGTTCTTTCTTTCCCTCATCAAATAAAAATAGACACCATTGAGCTTGTTCCCTTTGTGTGTGCACCGTTTGTCATGCTTCTCTCCTTAGATATTGGTTAATGAAAGCAAGAAAAGCACTTTTACTGGGTGCTCAACTTTCTTTACAAACAGAGGTATTCACCAGGCATCAGAAGCCTGCCTTTCTACTTTTGCCATGGAGGCTCCTTTCTAGTGTAGCTCAAGTCATTTATCAGCTTTCCCTTGATCTGTGCCATGCCTCAAACCCCAATTTAACAGACTATCAAATCAAATTAGTGATCCAACTAGAACATGTTTAACTAAGTAGGTTGACATTCACAAAATAAATTATTTCCGTGCAATGTTATTCTTCAAGTTCATTCCAGAATTTTTAAAAAACTTATCTTATTTATTTCTTTTAAAAAATTATTAATACAAAGAGAACAGACTTTATGCAATTCATAGGTACAGTTCAAAGAAAACAACCACACTTCCTTCACTCCCCTGCTCTCCCAACCTCCTCCTCTTCCCTCCCCTCTCTTCATCAGTTTTTGCAAAGAATAATTTTAATCCACTCTATATTCACAGGCTTAATTCACCATTTATAATATTCTTCAAGTAAAAAGTAGGAAGACCACAGTTCCACAAGAGTATAAACAAGAGCTAAAAATGACAATCATATCCCAAAAATGATCATTTCATTTCTACACATGTTTTGGTATTCTATATTAACTTCTACATATCAGAGAAAACATATGAAATTTGTCTTTTGGAGGCTGGTTTATTTCACTAAACATAATGGTTTCCAGTTGCATCCATTTTGTTGCAAAAGACAAGACTCCATGTTTTTATGGCTGAATAGTATTCCATAGTGTGTATATACGATATTTTCTTTATCTAGAATTTGATATCTTTAAAAATATTTCATCATTTAATATTTTTTACATTTTTAATATTTTGAAACAGAATAAAGATGAATACCTATCCAACAGAAAGCTAAACATTTAAAATATGACCAAGTAAAATAGAAAGGACCTGGTCCAGTACAAGTGTAAAAGTAAAATTCACTGAAACAAATACTTGTGTGGTTTACAGTCTGTAATATCAATTGCAACATCTTGTAAAACACCAGATTAGTGAAAGATAAGTTTAATATTTAAATACCACAAATTAAAATAAAGTCAAAGCAGTATCCAAATTATTTTAAAACAAAGGAGACATTCATATTCAGATATGCCCCTGTTTTATTTTATTGCTCTGAAATCCTTTAAAGCTACAAGCATACTCTCTCAAGGCAGACCAGGTTCTTCTCCAGGGCTGCAGAGGAAGAATTTACAACACTCTGTATAAAAGGCTACAAAATGAAGCTGGAAAAAGGAAGGTGTGTTAATAGTACTACCTTTCCTTAACTGTGATGCATTTTCCTGCACTGCTGAATGATCTGTTACCCAGCCCTGGTAAAGCTTTGTCTTGGCAAGAGTTCTGGAGTGTTAAGTGGTTTATAGATTTGAATGTTGAGGCACTTTGTTAGCAGTTAGAGGCAAGAAAGCAAGAAAGGGAAATAAAATACCAGATTGGATAATGCTTTCACTTTGGCTTGTCAAATATGCATTTCATTTATATTTTAATGAATTATTTACTTTGCTCGAAATAATCCATTCTTATTAAGGCACATCTGTTGATAATTATGAAAGCTGTAAGCAGTAGAAAAATGCATTTCCCAACAAGTAAATGGAAATTCACCCATATTGGTAATAATCAAGTTGAACCTGCATCCCCTTTCTGTTGTTATCCCCATTTGAAATACTAAAATGCAGCCTGTTATCTTAATACATAATTAATATACAGAATAAAGGATCTCCTAATAATTGCATTTAACTCACCATTCTTATAAAAATATGATTAAAGTTTCCCCAAAGGAGAACAGTCTGAATTTACTGAACAGATTTATATAACCGTTGAACTCTCATAATTACTAATGGCCTAAATGCAAAACACTTGGGGAATAGTAAATGACTTAAATTTATATCTAGACACCAATCGTACATTAAGAATGAAATTATTTTAAAAGAACAAAAGCAAATAAATAAATCTTTAAAAAAAAAGAACAAGCACTAGTATTTTTGCCAAGAAAATTCTAGTTATACACAAAGCTTATATTATTTCATTATTGTTTGTTCTTTCAGTTGGCCCTCAGCATAATTTTTAAGCTACAAGAGTATATAAATAAGACATTAGAACAACATTTAACTGCCCTAAGAGTAATTTTTTTTAAAAAATTAAATGTATTTTTATTTTTGATCAAAGCTGATACTAATTTTGGACAAAACACATTTCTTCTAAGTTCCACTGTAGCATAATTCAGTCATCCTTTATGTATTCCTATGAGACCTTTCCTCATTAATGTGTTCAGCAAATGGTAATATCAGGTGTTTATTATGTGCTGAAAGCTGGACTGTAAAATTACACAAAACCAGATGAGGGTGCAGCCTGCTGCCACTGAGAGTCTGCCAGAGAGTTCCCATTTCCTGTGGTTGTAGTCATGAAGCTCTGAGAGTAGGGGTCACCTTACCATCAGTACTTTGCTGACCGGAAGGTCTAATTCCTTCTCCTCTTTGGCACATTTTGATTTATTCCACCTGCTTCTCCAGCTCACACAAAACACAGGGTTTGCCTGAAGGGATGAATCCGCAGGTTCTTCACCACCACAGCCTCCTTCCTCACAGGAACCAATACTATCCACCATCCAATCCTTTGTAACTCTGCAATCCTCTGCTCAAACTCTTGGGGGGATGGCCATTGCTCTAGTAGTTAAGATGCCCACTTTCAGTATCTGAATACTTTGGCTCCTGAATTCAATTTCCTGTTACTGTGGCTCCTTGGAGGCAGTAGGAATGGCCCAAGTGACTAGGTTCCTGTCACCCAAGTGGGACACCTGGATGGAGTTTCTGGTTTCCAGCACTGATCTTGGCATGGCAGTGAGGTTAGAGTTGAAGGACATGGCAGGCATTTGGGGAGTGAGCCAGCAGATGAGAGGATCCAGAGGATCTCTCTCTCTCTTTCTTTTTTTTCTTTTTCTTTTTTTTTTTTTTTGACAGGCAGAGTAGACAGTGAGAGAGAGAGAGAGACAGAGAGAAAGGTCTTCCTTTGCCGTTGGTTCACCCTCCAATGGCCGCCGCGGCCGGCGCACTGCGGCTGGCGCACCGCGCTGATCCGATGGCAGGAGCCAGGTGCTTCTCCTCGTCTCCCATGCAGGTGCAGGGCCCAAGGACTTGGGCCATCCCCCACTGCACTCCCGGGCCACAGCAGAGAGCTGGCCTGGAATAGGGGCAACCGGGACAGAATCTGGTGCCCTGACCGGGACTAGAACCCGGTGTGCCGGCACCGCAAGGCAGAGGATTAGTCTAGTGAGCCGCGGCTCGCTCTCTCTCTCTCTCTCTCTCTCTCCCTCTCTCTCTCTCTCTCTCTGTGTGTGTGTGTATGTGTCTTTACCTGTAAAATAAGCTTTGAAGGTAAAAGAATACAACAATTTCATTTTATCAGTCAAGCATTGACACTATTTTTGCACAATATTGCTTTAAGCAGAGATGAAGGAAGCAGGAAGCGGTAAAACAGCCTTTGACTGTGTTCATGTCTTTGGTTATGTTGCAATTCCTGCATCATTGTCTACTTGAAAATAATTCAAAATTGAACTTCACTTGGAGAAAGGGTAATGCCTGATATGAGCAAGGAATTTTTCCATAATTTAAGTTTCTTCAGCAGAATTCCAAGAATCATAGAGTAGAGAGAAAAATTCATATCTATACTCTCACAATATTTTCCCCAGGTGTTTTTTCCTTGGGTTCGTTTACTATTTCAATTATCTAACAAATATTCGAGCATCAAATGTTTTTCCAGGCATCCAGAAATACAAGAATAAATGAGACACACACTGCTATTGGAACTTAAAGTCTGTTGGAAGAAACAGAAAAAGGGACAAGAAATCACAAAAAGATTTTGAGAAAAGCCAAAATAATGTCAATTTACTTCTTCATTCGGAAAAGGGAACCACATTTCTTTTTTTTAGGATTTTTATTTATTTATTTAAGAGATACAGGTACAGATAGTGAGAGGGAGAGACAGAGAGAAAGGTCTTCCTTCCATTGGTTCACTCTCCAGATGGCCGCGGATCTGAAGCCAGGAGCTTCCTCCCTGTCTCCCATATGAGTGCAGGGGCTCAAGCACTTGGGCCATCTTCTACTGCTTTCCCAGACCATAGCAAGGAGCTGGATTGGAAGAGGAGCAGCCCGGACTCATATGGGTACCGCAGGCAGAGGATTAACCTACTGCACCACAGCACTGGTCCCCATGAACCACATTTCTTTAACAAGTTTTTATTTTTACTATTTTAATTGACTTGGACATTTTCTCCAGAAAACACAACATCCCATTAATTCTTCAAAAATATTGCTTAAAGAGGACTGAGAAATTCAAGGACTCTGAGATAGTGTTTAGGAGCTGTATGGCACAGAGCGGAGACTGAGGGGAGCAGTGGTCAGGAGGAAATCTCTGAGGAGTTCTTGAAAATGTTGCAGTTAGTGCAAAATTGCAAAAGCATCTCTAATAGGATTCCAGGCCCCAAGGACAGGACAGATCACTCGAATACTCAGCGTTCTTTTCTTCTTTTCTAATGCACAGGAATGCAAGGTGAGCACATTTCTGAGGGAAGAATGGAGATTGCTCACTCTGTACCCTCCCCAGCAATTTTCCTTCTTGCCAAGTTTCTAGCTCAAGGGAAGAATCCTGCATTTGCTTTCCCAAAAGCCTTTTCTGACAAATGACAGCTATATTAACCTGGTGGATAGGTGTGCTGAAACAGAGAATTATTGCATCTGCATTGCATTGGATTCTGATTCTGTTCACTCTAGGCAACTCTGGAGCTGCCTTCTTTGAAAGCTTTGAAGGCAAATTGTATCAGGAAAGGACATTTTTTGTTCTGATTTAGTAGTCTATAGCCAGGCAATGATTAACCACTCTTGTGGCTGCTTCCTTTCCAACGTATAGGGAGAAAATGAGCTCAAGTGTATCTCAAGCTATAGAAGGCATATTAAAAAATAATACTTCCTACAGAAAACACAACATTGATCATAGAAATCCTTCCATCAGCCAAAGAATTATTTGCCTAAAAGATTCTTTCAGCTCATACACACTTACTCTCAGGAGCATCTATAATTATATTCAATCGAACACCTCCATAGACTTCTGAAAATGCTTGCTCTCAGTGTCTATGCGATTAGTTATAAATAAATGGACACAATTTCTATGTTATAAACTGCCAGTCTTTATTAAGTATAGTGAACCTGACCAATATTAAACTTCTATTGACAGAATGATGAAGGTTTATCTTTACTTCTTTTCCAAGATTTTTTAAATTTACTTCAAGGTCAATAAAAGTCTGATTTTTCCTCTGCTAATGACTGATATATATATATATATATATTTTCTACTCAGATGTACATATACATCAGAAATGGCAATATGGGACATATATGTTTATATTACACTAGCATATTTGGGTCTAATTTTAAACAATATAAATGTTGTTAAAGGGCAATACTTTATAAATGATTATAAAAATCAAGAAGAGCAGTTAAGATGTCCGTATCCCAAACTGGAATACCTGGGTTCAGTTCCAAGATCCAGCTCCTGACACCAGCATCCTACCAACACAGACCATGAGTCTCACATAATTGGGTTCCAGCCACCTATATGGGAGACCAGGCATGAATTCCTGGCTCCGTGCTTCAGCTCACATTATCCTCATCGGTTTTGGGCATTTGAAAAATGAAACTACAGATGGAAGCTTGCTCTCTCTCTCTCTATCTCCCCCTCTCTCCCTCCCTGTCAAATTAAAAAAAAAAAAAACATAATTTGAATGACTTTTCAGTGAATCTATACAATCTTTAGATGTAAAAATGAGATATTTACATCACTCATCTCAAATAAATTCCTATCTATAAACTCTAGCCAGATGAATATGGCCTGACCATCAAGTGGAAAGGGAAGAAGGAAAATAACATGGATTCAGCTTGGTAAATGGGAGGAGGAGCTCAAATAGTGTGGCTTCTAGGACTGAGTTCTATGCACAAACATATCCTTAGGAAACAAATTCTGGGACAGGATGGAAAATTTGCATTCTTCCAAGACAAAATTTTGGATGATTTTGACTGTTGGCTTAGTTTGGGAAAGCCAACATGAAATGCCTTGCAGAGTTGTATTCAGTGTAAGACGCTTCATCCCGGCCAGCTATTATTCAGAGAAGGCAAAGGTTTCAGTGGGAACTTAGCAACTTTTTTCATAAAACCTCAGCACTTCACTCCTAAAAGTGTTAAAAGCTCATATGATTAAATAATTAGATTAGATATCTGTATGTAGGTATCACATATATATTTCCATAGTTGCATCTAGAAATAACAGTTACATTTTTATTTTTATCCATAGGAAACTCTGTAAGGAGTATTTCCAGGTAAGTCCTTAAATGTATATTTCAGAAGTATATTTCATACTTTAGGATGAATTTAAAAAGTATTCTTCCTTATAAAGAAACAAAGAATAATTTTTGAATTTCTTTCATTTTGAACAAAAACATTTTAAAATTTAGCACGTTAATATAAAAAACCTTTATGTCCTCATTTTATCATTTGGATCAGAATATTAGAGCTATACAGGAGAAATAACTTTTAAAGTTGCAAAATGATGGCAAATGTTTCCTTTATGTGTCTCATTTATACGCAATTTAGACAACTTGCTGAAATGATAAAAATGATTCTTTCATACTATAATGTTTATATCAGCATCCCAAAACAAAATATATGAATTTATGACTAAATTATCTGTTTCATATCAAGATTGTATATAATTAAAAATTAGTGTGATAATAGTATTTATATCAACTTTGAAATTAACTTTTTTATAACAACAGATCTATATATAATACATCTAATTCACTTAGACCTACTTCTTTGCAAAAGCCTGTCTACTTTATCTATTCACAAAATGCCTCAAAGTAACCACCAAGGGAAACTCCCTTTCTGGAACATCTTTAATTTCCTCTTTTATCCTGATGAACAAACAGGATGGAAAGTGGAAAACTGAATGAAATCACACAAAAAACTATACACACTGTCTCTTGAAGACACTACCTCTGAGCCTGATTCTCTAAAAGTGAAAAATAAATAAATACTTACGCAGCCATGAGGTGAGTTTTCAAGGCATCTTTTATGCATGAGTAGAAATTGCAGTGCACTAATCTAAAAAAAATTCAGGATTTATATCAATATGCAGCAGTTTAAAATAGAGGAGAGAAAGCTGATGGGCAGAGGAAGGTCAAATTAAAGTCAAGATTGCCCTTAGCCATGACAATACATTATCATGAAAAAGAGCCAGTCACCTCTCTGTACTACACTGTCCCACTTCCCGCTCTGCCCTGCTGGTGCCCAAACCTCTGGAATGTGGACACAGCAAGCTGCATTTATTACTGTAGAAGAGCAAAAGGCACACCTCAAGTCACCATCCATCAAACTGAGTTGCGAGATGGGTAAGGTCTCCCTCGAAGGAGTTGATGAAATTAAGTTTTCTGGTGCTTCTATGAAAGTAAAGATTAGAAGTGAGGCAGGAGATCTTTACTTCTTCCAAAAGCATAATAATTGCAGCTACAGCATATCTCTTTTTAAGAAATGAGTTTCACAAGGGCCAAGAAGTGGATGTCAAAGTCAGAGATGAGCTGTGGCTGCTACAGACCGGAGCCTTGAGTCCCTGGAATCAGATTTTCTCACTCTGGAAGTAGGACTGTTCATTCCGACATGAAGAAACATGAAGAATTCTAGGGGCTGATTACAAGCTGGGTAGAACAAGGCAAATGTTGAGACTCTGAGGGGTAGAGTGCAACTAAAGTGCCATTTTATTTTACACATGAAACAGTTCAACTGAGGTTTAGACAAGTGGTGATTTGTTCTATATCAATCATTCCCAGAAAT
Source organism: Lepus europaeus (assembly GCF_033115175.1). Lineage (NCBI taxonomy): Eukaryota > Metazoa > Chordata > Mammalia > Lagomorpha > Leporidae > Lepus > Lepus europaeus. The sequence goes on along the minus strand of NC_084835.1, from coordinate 111,332,697 downwards.
GCAGCACGGCCAGCAGAGGCTTTTAGAAAATAGTGAGGCTGCTTTGAGCCATAAGTGAAGATAAGATGATGGAGCCATTTTAATTAGTTATCCAAATATACAGTAGGAGTAAGAAAGTCAAAAATGCCTATGAATTGGAACAAAACTATAACACACAGTGTAAGAGATTGGTACTCACATATATGTCTTCTTGACAATTGCTTGCAAAAAAGTAAAAACACCATTTTTGACATCAATCCTCTTGAATTCATGAAACAGTGGCTGTCTACCATACCGTTCAACTTGAAAAGATTTAGCAGACCTATATCCCCAAAATTTGTGTCCCATCTGCTGGCCAGGTGGCTTTACTATCAACATAAAATCCATTCTTTTACCTTAATAAATACCTGAGGACTCTCTCTATTAAATTGTTGTTCTATTTTCTCAGAGAAGAACCTTGAAAGGTAATCTGACTAGCACCTCACACTACACTAGCTTGGATTCCTTTATAAAGCTAGAAAGTTATCCTCTGGAAGAACTGAAACTGTAAAGGAGTGCTATTTAGACAGCTGTTTTGTTGAAAAGAAAAGGGTTCAAATTCCCACGCATGGCATACCATTTACTGCTCATGGAAAACACTGGGTAGCTCCAGGTAGAGTCTGATCCCCTATTTGGCCATTTCACACCCATGTGTCTTCACACTTACTTAATGGAACTCACTTTCTTCATCTCTTACTTGAAGTCAGTAAATCAGAACCCAAATTACTTATGAAAGGTTTTAAAAAAACAATGAGTAACTAAACCAAAAGTGACAAAGTAATTAGTGGAAATTTCAAAACACCCTTCATTAATGTCTCTGCATGAGGTAATAATTTAGAAGTAACAAAAGCTCAAAGCACAACCAAAGACAAAATGAGCTCTTCCTCTATTTCTGCTCAATTTTTCCAACGTGGTTCAAAGTGGTTTACATAAGAATGTTGTCACTGGAAAGACCTTAATTTATCAAAGTTCAAAGTAAGAACAGCTGACCATCCCCTACCATCCCGCTTTTCCAAACCCTGGAGCAAAAATTGTCCCCCAGTAACACAAGAGTACTTCTAATGAATGTTTGAAATGTGACCTTTACACAGAGCAGACCCTCTCCCCAGAGAAATGCAGTTTTAAATATATACAGGGTTAAGACAACTTTGCACTGTTTTTATAATATCCCCAGCATTAGGAAATTTCTTTCTGTGGGTTGATCCTAGATGCTTTGAGAATAGTATGGGAGGCCCCAATCTGCATACTGGGCTTTGGCATTTTCTTCCCCACAATTATTAATCATCCCCAAACTACAGGAGATGGCTGAGACATTTTATGTCATTTTCACAAAAACCTATGTGAAAAATAGAAGCATGGGAGAAGTTAAGTGACTTCAGAGAACCCAGAAGAAGAATCCTGGAATATTCGTTCACGAAGAAAAAGCTGAATTTAACTCTGGGGTCATTGAAGACTTAGACATTCTGAATCCTGTGAGAATCAGTGGCATCCCTTATTGCATTCACTATCAGTGTTCTTGTTCTATGATCAATAGAGTCATACAACTGGATCAGATGATTATAGAGTTTCCAGAGGGAGTCTGGTTGTGAGAAAGTTTACAGCACATCGTGTTCAGCTCATACTTGCTGAACAAAGCCTCTTTGCTACAAATCCCAGATAGACAAGGTTTCATTCTTAGAAGAATGTGCACAAATTTTGACAAAATTATTCATTTCCAAAGTTTTAGCAAAATGAGGTACAAAATGATTTCTCCTAACTTGCAAATAGAAATATGACTGTAGGAGAATTTAGATCAATCTTCAAGAAAATGTGGAGGCACCCATAATCCACCTTTTATTAAACTTCCTTGTATTTAAAAAGTATTCAGTTCAAGTGTGTTTTTGAATATTTATCAAAGGTAAAAGATGCTCAGAACTACGGATCCTAGAAATACCAAGCTTCGTCATTACTGGATGTTAGAAGCTGGTAATTTTAAATCTCGACTTATTCATAAACGTGTTCCTGCATTTGAAAAATATTTGCTAACATGGTTAATGAAAGCACCACTTGGTAAGTGACAATATCTATGTTTCTGGCTCAATATTCTGAATTACATTTTTACTTCATTTTTTAAAGATTTATTTATTTTGAAAGTCAGAGGTGGGGAGAGATCTTCCATCTTCTGGTTGACTCCCCAGATGGCTGCAAACAGCCAGCACTAGGCAAGGCTGAAGCCAGAGCTAGGGGCTTCATCTGGGTCTCCCACGTGGGTGGCAGAGGCCCAGACACGTGGGCCATTTTCTATGCTTTTCCCAGGTCATTATCAGGGAGCTGGATCAGAAGTAGAATGGCCAGGACACAAGCCAGCACCCATACAGGATGCTGGAATTGCAGCCATGGGCTTTACCCACTACACAGTGCCAGCCCCTACTTCATTGTGTTTTTTTTTTAAACCTAGAAATTTTTATTTAAGGCATACAAACTTCATGCATTTCATACATACAAGTTCAGGAACATGATTCTTCCCTCCTCCCACCCACACTCCCACACTTCTTACTCCTCTCTCCTATTCCCATTTGTATTTTTTACAAAGATCTACTTTCAGATAACTTTATACTCATAAGATTAACCCTACACTAAGTAAAGAGTTCAACAAATAGTATTTTAAAAAAATGGTCCTCAACAGTTGAGACAATGGCTGTTCAAAATCATCACATTTCAAAGTGTCAATTTCACTTCTATAGATTACCTTTCAGGTACTCTAGTAGTTACCACAGATCAGGGAAAACATATATCTCTCTTTTGGGGACAGGCTTATTTCATTAAGCATAACTGCACTGATTTTAAAAGTGGGTTTGCTTGTGGAGAAACTTTTTCTGAAAGTTCAATCCAGAATCAACTGGTATGATTTGAGAACACAAAATAAATAAATAAATAAACCCATGTGAAGTAAATCCTTTTGAAATGGCACTTTTTACTTAATAAATTATCTTTACAGAGGTTTGAAATTAAATTTAGTCTGTAATCCTTCAGAAATATTTCATTCTTCCTAAGAAATATGGTTATAATTATAATAGTTGGGGCATTCATTTAAATTCAGAATTGATCTTATCCTCCTTCCTTTGACTTGTTTTAAGGAAAAAATCTATTTTTATCTGCCGCTTATGGGAAATGGGATTATTCATTTTATTTATTTATGGATTCATATTTTGGACCTCTTCTCCATAGAGTAGACAATCTTATAAGAATTGCGCTCAAATTTTAATCAACTGTGACTTCTAACAATAACAATACTCTGAGGAACTTTGCACCTTATTTTTTATTCAGTGTTTTCCAATGCTTTTCCTATTCTGTGCAACATGGAACATGAAAATATGAAAATTGGCAGAGTTCTCTCTGCTCCTTATAGCCTTTGAGGTAGAACAGAGCAGGGAAGCTTAAATGCTCTCAAATACAGAAGATGAGAAAAGGGGTAGACAAGGTAGAGGAAAGTTATCAAGTGTTGTTCACAAAACATTGATGAGAAGTACTGCTTAATGATGGACGGATATGATCAGCGCATGGGCTTGTCCAATCACCATGTGGGGGCATGAGGGAAAAGCGCCCATGATGGTGTGTACAAAAAAGTCAAGAAATTCATTGTATTCTTTGAAAACAAGATCTTGAAAATGAGAGGAAGATAAGGCACAGATTTAATTCCTATGATTAAATGCTCCTTTTCTCACTCACACAAAGTTTCTAGTACCTTATATTTCATACTTGCTACTTGCATCTTTCACTCATCTTTGCTGAACTGGCATTCAATGCACACTTAACACACAGGACCCCTGATGGCATAAGTTTTTGATAAAAAGGACATCTGAACCAGAATATGGATGCTGTGAAGTCACGCAGCTTTCTAGAAAAGAGTGTCCTGGAATCCAGACAGGCTGGTTTCAAAGTCCTGAGGTCAGAAAAGCCTAACCTATGCAAGAGTAAGAACACAGGTAAATGAAGAGTAAACAAGGAGGAAGGAAGGGGAGTGAGGTAGCAAGCAGCCAATGTCATATGATTTTTAAGTCTTACTAATTAATGCATGAGTACTGTAATCTATAAGGGTACGCCAAAGAGTTCATGAAAAAACAAGTAATTGAAAGATGTTTATTTTGGTGCCCAAAAGTTGAAATCCAATTTTTAAATAATGCACATCTTCCAAAACTTTTTGAAGTGCATTCATACTTTTCAAGAACAACAATTTGAAGTTTAAGCAGAGGACTGATATAAATACCTATTTATTTTCCAAAAGATCTTGTTAGCCTCGCTGGGAAGTTTACTTGAAGGGAGGGGCAAAAGTAGAATCAAGAAGTCAAATCAAAGAGCTATTACAGAAATCCAGGTATAAACACGGACTTAATTAGAGGAAGAGCAGGTAGAGAAAAAGCAGGAAAGGTGAGAAGTGGTTGGATTTAGAATCTGGGGGATATGAAGCTGATTACATTGGCTGATGGAATGAATGTGAGAAATAAGAAGTATGAATCCTCAGACTTTGGCCAGAGACATAGGCGGATGGAGCATTCATGAAAATTGGAAAAGGCAGAGCCAGAACAGTATTAAAGAAGATCTTTACAATGAACTCTGCCTACTACACATCTGCAGAAAGGTGCTGAGCAGCAGCTACATGGGAGATAGCTCCAGGCTGGAGGTATGAATTTGAGGGACCTCAGCATGTACAGGTTATTTAGAACCATTGGGAGAGTGTGAGAACGCCCAAAGAACTACTGTAGAGGAAAGGAAAAAGAGGAATAAGAGTGATTCTGCATGTCTTGATCTGGGCGAGTGGGTGCATGCTGATCCTAATACTAACACAGGGAACATGTGAACAGAAGGAGCAGGTTTTGGACAAAGTGAGAAGCTCAGTTTGGGCCATGCTGTGGTTGGAATACCTGTCAAAATACAGAACATTTCAGCAAGGATGTGTGGAATAAAGATAATGATTTGATCTATGAGCATGCACATGGCAAGCACATACAAGCCCGAGAGTGTGCAGTGGGAGAAGCTATCAAGGTTTTCAACCCATACCTACCTATATATGGGTGGCAATGAGCAACAGACATGTGCAGGAATAGGTAGTGGACCAGCGACCATGAAAGGAGAACGAGAAACAGTGGCCAGATATATGAGGAGGAAATCAAGGGAGTATTCTTCCATACTTAATGAGACAAGATGACACCTTGAAAAAGAACAAAGTACAACAGAGTGGGGATTGTGCTGTGGAAGAAAACAAATGACCAATTTTGGGGACTTAATGCTAAATGCAGCAGTGGAAAGGTCACTCTGTGTGGTATGGAAGAGATCATTTGAAAGTGTAGAGACCTACTAGAGACCTTTCTGATATCCAGAAATTAGTCTAAATACCTGAAGCAAAACTATGGTGATAATGTGTAAAAGGGAAAATGTATCTGAAAACGCTTGGGAAGTGAAAGCAGCAGGTCATATTCATGACTGGACGTAGGATAATGAGAGCAATGATAAAAGTGCAAGTTATGATACGGGGCCGATGCATTGGTGCAGCAGGTTAAAGCCTCGGCCTGCAGTGCTGGCATCTCATATGGGTACTGGTTCGAGTCACAGCTGCTCCACTTCAGATCCAACTCCCTGCCTGGGAAAGCAGCAGAGGATGGCCCAAGTCCTTAGGCCCCTGCACCCATGTGGGAAACTCTGAAGAACCTCCTGGCTCCTGGCTTTGGGTCAGCTCAGCTCTGGCCATTGCAGCCATTTGGGGAGTAAACTAGCAGATGGAAGACCCCTCTCTCTCTATCTGTGTGTGTCTGTGTGTGTGTCTTCCATGCTCTGTGTTTTAAATAAATAAAATAAATCTTTTTTAAAAATAGAAGTTATTATTTTCTTAATGTGAGAAGAGGGTAAAATGTCAGTGCTGATAACTGGAAGTGTAAATGCTATTGGAAGAGCAAGAAGCAAATGAAGTTCCCAGGACTGAGGCAAGGAAATATTTACTTCAATTTTAAACATTTGAAGTTTGCTTATACAATTCTGTCATTGTAGCAAGACAATGAAGGTGCAAATCGAAATAGCAGAGAAACCAGATTCATATATATGAGTGTGTATATGTATGTATATATATATATATATAGTATTCCATTGTGAATAATATTACATTTTCTTTACAATAGAAATTTAAATCATTTCCATTTCTTACCTACTGTGAACAGTGCTGCAACAAACATGGGAGTGCCAATGTCTCTTTGATAGGCTGGGTTCAATTCCTTTGCATATGTACTCAATAGAGGAATCACTCTAACATGTGTTAAATATATTAAAAATTTGGAGAAACTTTGATACTGTTCTCCACAATGGTTGAACTAATTTACATTCTGACCAACATTGAGGGTTTCCTTTTCTCAACATCCTTGCCAGCACTTGCTATCTATTATCTTTTTTATAACAGCCATTCTAACTAGAGTTACATGACAGCCCAATCTTGTTCCAGTTGCAGTTCCCTGATGATTAGTGATATTAGGTATTTTTTTCAGTACCTGTTGGCCACTTATCTGTCTTCCTTTGAAAAATGTATGTTTAGAACAGTTGCCTATTTTTAATCAGATTATTTGTTTTGTTATTATTATTGAGTTACTTGAATTCCTTATATAGTCTTGCTATTAACTCCTTCTCAGCTGTATAACTTGCAAATATTTTCGCCATTCTGAAGTTTCTCTTTTCACTTTTCTGTAAAAAAGGAGTTTTAAAGAAATCTGATTTGTTTATTTTTGTTTTTATTCACTGTACTTTTGAGATCTAATCCAAAAAATAAAAAATAAAAAATCCCTTTCTCATTCCAGTGTCCTGAAACATTTTATCTATGATTTATTACGTTTGTCTCAAGGTTTCAGGTCTTCCATTTAGGCTTTTGATGTATTTTTTGGTACATGGCAAGTGATAGGAATCTAGATTAATTCTTCTGTATCCAGATATCCAATTCCCCGAGCGCCATTTATTAGAAAGCCTGTCCTTTAACCAATACATGATACATGTTCTTAGCTCTTTTGTCTAAGACCAGTTGGATTAGATGTATGAGTTTACTTCTAGGCTCTCTGTTCCACTGGGCTATGGATCTGTTTATTTTTTATTTTTATTTTTTTACATGCAGAGTGGACAGTGAGAGAGAGAGAAAGAGAGAAAGGTCTTCCTTTTCCGTTGATTCACCCTGCAATGGCCGCTGCGGCCAGCACGCTGTGGCCGGTGCACCACGCTGATCCGAAGCCAGGAGCCAGGTGCTTCTCCTGGTATCCCATGTGGGTGCAGGGCCCAAGCACTTGGGCCATCCTCCACTGCACTCCCGGGCCATAGCAGAGAGCTGGACTGGAAGAGGAGCAGCCGGGACAGAATCCAGCGCCCCAACTGGGACTAGAACTCGGGGTGCCCGCGCCACAGGCGAGGATTAGCCTATTGAGCCGCTGCGCTGGCCAATGTATCTGTTTAAATCACTGTTGCTTTGCTGTATATTTTAAGTCTGATTTGTTCTTTCTGTTTGATATTTCTTTGGTTATTCAGGATTTTGTGTGTGTGTGTGTTGCATACAAACTTTAGGATTGTTTTTGCTAGTTCTGTGAAGAGCCTGACAAGTGTCATGAAAAAGATTGCATTAAATCTACAGGTAGCTTTACATAGTGTGAACATTTTAACAGTATTGATTCTTCTAATCCATTAATACAGGATGCCTTTCCAACCCTTTGTGAGCCCTTCACTTGGAAACCAAGCCTAACTATAACTGACAAATTCCTATAGGCGGCCGGAGCCATGGCTTAACAGGCTAATCCTCCGCCTTGCGGCGCCAGCACACCAGGTTCTAATCCCGGTCAGGGCGCCGGATTCTATCCCGGTTGCCCCTCTTCCAGGCCAGCTCTCTGCTATGGCCCGAGAGTGCAGTGGAGGATGGCCCAAGTCCTTGGGCCCTGTACCCGTATGGGAGACCAGGAGAAGCACCTGGCTCCTGGCTTCAGATCAGCACGATGTGCTGACCACAGCGGCCATTAGAGGGTGAACCAACGGCAAAAAGGAAGACCTTTCTCTCTGTCTCTCTCTCTCACTGTCCACTCTGCCCGTCAAAAAAAAAAAAAAAAAAATTCCTATAGGCTTGCTGTGGACAAGTTTGAGAGTCAAGAACTCCAAGTGGTGCTCAGCCTTAGGGGCCCCCACAGTGTTTGGGGGCATACTCCTTTCTCTAACTGAAAGGAACTTGTAGAATTCACAGACCAGGGACACAGACTCATTAAAAGAGTGAGACCTAATTACAGGACTACAGAACACTTCTCCCTCTACACCCTGCATCACATCACATAAGGCCTATTACCAGAGTTTATTTTACCCATTGCATGTCTAGATTCCAATAAAAATATTGTGAGGCATGTTAAAAAAAAAAAAGTTTGAAGAGACAGAACAAGTGTGAGGACCATAATCAGACATGACAGGGATGTTAGAATTATCAGGTCATGAATTTTCATGAATTTAAAAAGCTTTAATGAAAACACCATGAAAGAAACTGTAAATAACATGCAGGCACAGGTGGATAACGAAATACAGAGAGAAATGGAATCCCCCCAAAAAATAAAAAAAGAAATGGTAGAAATAAAGAAAAACACTCTAACAGGAGGACAGAGATACAAGGAAAACATTATGTGCGTATTTCTCCAACCACTCCAAGATCGCTTCTTCAAAACCTCTTCGGCGTTAATTGAGGGAAAATATCAGGTGAGAGGGTGGAAGAATGAAATTGTAGCAATCATGCTAAGCAGAGTGTGGTCCTCTGTGCTGTGACAAAATATCTGCATCCAAGCTCCTACTATCCTGTCCCTGCACCACCTACTTTGTCTGTCATTGGGTTGTGCTACCTGAAAAACTGATGGGAGGGAGACATCAAGTACAAGAGCTCTACTCCGTGTAGTATTTCATAACTGCTGCTTCCACACTGTCCAGACATATTACACCATCAATTGTGTGAGTGCCTGCTTATTACCACTAATTGTTGCAGGGACAATGGTGCTGACCACTGCAGAGCAGCCACTAAACCAAAGAAGGTAAGGCCAGGAGCGCTTAATGGTTTATTGAAACCATCGGGAAACTCTGTGAGGCGAATCAATTTCTCTGTAACTATCAGCCTGACAACAGCAAAAGGCACTCAGGTTTTTAATAGTAAATAAGGACTTCCTGGGGATGAATCTCTAAAACTCACTGAAACTTGCCCTTTACATTAAGATAATTATCATAACCTCCTGCCCATCCTCACACACACACTTCTCAGCTCAAAATGAATTTCCAAAGCTAGCAATTTCAATCATTCAAAAATACTTTTATTTCCTTGATAGTTTATAGCAAAGAACCCTAGAAGAGTGTTCAAAAGAGACTTAAAGCAAGCCTTTGTTCTCTGTGGTTGTTTTTGTTTTTGTTCTCTTTTTAGTGGACTTTTTCATGACTTTTATCACAAAAGGTATTCATGAAACTAGAAATGAACTCTATGTTCAGTGACATTGCTCTGTTTGGAATTTCTAAGGGAAGCCCAGTGGTTTTAATGCATCAAACTGTAACTCAATTGTAAGAGGAAAATTTCCTTTAATCCAATGGACCTTGATGTTTTTGAATCATGAGTTCCTTTGAGAATCTGCTGAAAGTTCCAGAACCTCTACAGAGACAACAATGCACAAGAGTGCACACACACAAGCTTGCATGAGATGTCACCCTGGCTACCACCAATGGGATCTTAAAACATTCAAAACTTGAAGTTTCCCTGTTGTGAGAGATGGTTGGACTCTCCCTTCTTTCTAGACTTTGTCTTTAGTGCTCTTCCATGCAATGGTGAGGACTTTCATTCCTACACTACACACAAAATGCTGGAAACATTTTACTCTCCAAGGGCCAGAAAGGTGAACAGTATTAGTTTATTTCATTACCAGATGTAGCTACCTGCCCCACACCTCTTCTTTTCACTCCTAAGAGTATTTCCATCTCTTTGGTTCCATAACCAAGTAAAGCCCACACAAACTACCTGCAAACTGGCTGAGGGCATGATGCACTCAGGGTTCCATATTCTCTCCTCCTGTAAACATGTCTCAAGGCCCTTTCCTTATAACTTTTTTTTCTGTAGTTCTGCTTCCCATGTTATTCAGTAACACACACATTATGAAACAAGAAAAAAATTCTAAATGTCCTATATTTAAATCAGGTTCCAAGAAGACTGAAACCACCTTGGGTCTTGGCATCCTAGATTGATGACGTTTACCACACCAGAGGACCCAAACTACCACTCAAAAAGCACTTGAAGAACATTCTTTCTCTCCTCTCTACTATGACTCTGAAGGTAAACAATAAAACACCTGGACTGACAGCTGTCCTGTGACCACTATTTGAGAAAAACTCTAAATTTGATTCTAATAAGCATCTCTGAAGGGGTGAAGATAATTTTTTCTCCCAACCCTTTAGAAGGTATATAAATCTGGACCCTCAACCCACAGACTTTGCCACTCCACCTCGTTGGAGATAACCTGGATCAAAGGGATCCTTCCTTAGCTTTGGAGATTCCCTTAGATATCCTTACATTCCCAAAAAGATAATGAGCTGAAAGTCTGGCTTGGTTGAGAATATCTGGGATGATTATCTAACTGGCAAATTAATGTATTTTTTCATATAAAAAGCAAAGTTTTCCCATTCTTAGTTTTACAATTAATCTTAGTGAAGATAAATGAAAATATTTGAGATAAGGAAAGGTTGCACCCTACAGGAAGAATTTTCTTCTGACTACTGTAGGTTCAAATATGAGCATATGAGCATGAGATATGTAGGTTCAGATATGAATATATGAGCATGAGATATGTAGGTTCAGATATGACCATATGAGCTTGAGAGAGGGAGGCCTGTGGTAATATTTTATAATTTTCTCTCCTATGACGAAACCCAGAAGAGAGGTTACAATAAAAAATCCCACAGGAAATATTTGGGGGTGGATGGATATTCTAGATAGGAGCATTGGTTCTTACTTTACTGGACAGAGCCCTAGAAAAGTCCATGCCTACTAGGAGGTCACTGTGTCAGCACAATGTTGCCCTCAACATAGTAACTGACTAGCCAAGTGGAAGCATCTAAGTACATCCTTTTGAGATGGTTCCCTGGGATGGGACTGCATTTTCCAGAGGAAGGTGAATTACCATGGAGGGTGTTAACTGGTCACCAAAGACAGCAACGAAAGGGTGTCATTGCAGAGAGCCAAAGGTAGATCATGTTAGCCCAGAACTGAATGATATTACACAGGAACCAGCACCACCTCTGGAGTTAGATCACATATCAACTGTAAATTATGACATCCCTAAACATTAAAGTACCCCCTCCACCTGCCACCCTTCACAAATCCATCATGTCATCATGTTATCTAGATTCATTTTATAATCAGATGCAACAGGGCAAAAAATTGAACCAAGGGAGAGCACCTAATATGCTATATCATTAAGTCAACACTATTTTCTTAAGAAGATAGACCTTTGATAGGGAAGATCATACGTTTTTAGCAAGAAGGAGGGAGAATAAAATTGATTTCAAAGAAAATGAAGTTATATTCTTGTATATCACTTACACAAATCAGTACATTCTGGGCACAGATTTCTTGTGTTCAAAACAGAAGACAGAACAGATATAGCTGTTTAGTTACTTGGGGAAAATGTTAAATAAATGCAAATTTATGTAAATTTACTCAGTACTTCTACTCACATAAACTCATGCAATATATTTCATCCACCTTTAACACTACTGCAGAATTGTGCTAGCTCAAATTCTTGTCATGCCATATAATACTACTAAAGCCAACCATAACCCTTTTTTTCTTATTTGAGAAGCAGAGAGGGGAAAGAGAAAGAGATAGAAAAACAGAAACAGAGAGCCCTCCCAAACGCATGGGATACAGGAACTCAATCCAGGTCTACAATGTGGGCAGCAGGAACTCAATTACTTGAGCCATCAGTTGATGCCTCCCAGAGTGTGTTTTAGAAGGAAATTGGAATTGGGAGTGGAACCAGGATTCAAACCCAGGCATTTCAATATGGGATAAGGACGCCCCAACCTGTGGCTTAGCAGCTGGACTATACAGCTTCCCCTCCTGTAACCCTTTATATGAATCCAACTAGTTAAAAGGTATCTATGAGTTTTCATTTCCTGAGGATTTTGAATGATGCTGAGATTTTAATCCCATTTCAATCATCTAAGGTTTAATCCTTCCAAATAACTTACATGTGGTATTGAAATTTATTGGACCCTAAATAGGTACTACGATCCCTTTACACTAAATATATAGCTTTATATTATGTAATTTTATGTATACTTTTTGAAGAAGCAAAAAGTTGAGAAACTATGGCAATAAAATAATTCTGTCAAGAAAGACCAACATGGCAGGTGCCGCGGTTCACTGGGCTAATCCTCCGCCTTGCGGCACCGACACACCGGGTTCTAGTCCCGGTCGGGGCGCCGGATTCTGTCCCAGTTGCCACTCTTCCAGGCCAGCTCTCTGCTATGGCCCCAGAGTGCAGAGGAGGATGGCCCAAGTCCTTGGGCCCTGCACCCACATGGGAGACGAGGAGAAGCACCTGGCTCCTGCCTTCGAATGAGCGCAGTGCGCTGGCCGCAGCGCGCCAGCCGCGGCGGCCATTGGAGAGTGAACCAGCGGCAAAAAGGAAGACCTTTCTCTCTCTCTCTCTCTCTCTCTCTCTCTCTCTCTCACTACCCACTGTGACTGTCCAAAAAAAAGAAAGACAAACATTCTGAAAAACATACAGATCAACTTGCTAAATGTGAAGCTGAAATGAAAGCATCTCCTTTTGTTTCTAGCAGCAGGTTTACTAATTATTAATTTAACAGTGGCTCAATATAATAAACACACACATATAAACCTCCTCTCTTGAAAACAGGTCCAAGATTGCCAAAGCATTCTCTCTACTTCCATTACTCTGTTTCCCCACAACGTGTGTTAAAACATGACTCTTCTTAAATATCACATCTATTTTCTATTCTCTAGAGAGATTTAGGCATCCTAATGTTTTCCTGTTCTTCCTCTGTTAATGGATACTTTAATAGCAATGTAGAGAAGGCAAACTAAATCTTGGTTCACAGAATCCCACTCGGTAGATCTCAGCTTGACCTGGTCCCTGGAGCACACTGGTTATTTCATGCTGACTCTCTTCAGGGTGATTGTCAAAGTACAGCATCAATCAAACACCTCACATTAGAGTGTTCTATTGTCAAATACACCAACTTTGAACCTACAAAGGATATGGATGAATTGTGGTAGTTCACAGAGCCACATTCACTGGTCACAAGTTTTCATTATATATTTACACACACACATTAAACAGTCCAATTAGGATTAGAAATGATAAATTTAGAAAAATCAATAATGGAAGACATTTCTTGGGACACTCACATTACCATAGTTAGGTATTCCATATCCTAAAAAATTGCTTTTTGCATAACCAATCTGTGCTTTTAATCATGTTTGTCTAATACTATCATCCCCCAAATTTCTTTAACCCAGTCACCTAAAATAATTTATTGGCTACTACACAATCTATGCAACTAAATCTTTGAAATTAAGTTAAAATCAAAAAGTAAATTCTCCTTCAAAATTTCTTTTCCTAATTACCAAGAAGTGCCTGAGGTTTTTCTTTCCATATAATATTAATATTTCACATTTACTTTTTTCATTCATTTTGGAGTGATGAATAAGTCCTCTTAATTTTTTCTAATAATTTAGTCTGAAACCAAACATTAATGCTTTGAAAAACAAGACTATACAAAAAGAGAAATGATGTCTTCAGCAGGTATTTTCTGCTTAAATCTAAGGATATTTCATTATATAAGCATATGATTATTCTGCTTCTTTATTCTCTGAGTTTTGAACATTAAGTTGCTCCCAACTGTTCACTATTGTGTAGAGATTTCTGCTTTTATACAGTGTGGGATTGAGCCAAGTTTTAAGGGTATTTTAAGTATCTTTGTTTCACTAAGTATCATCTGTGCATGGAGGTCCCCATGACCCACATTCTTGCTTGTGCCAAGAGGCTCATAATAACCCCATGCATACAGTTCCAACAGCATTGGACCTTTTTTCATTCTGGTAAGCCTGATTCCCAAGGGCTAGATTGGAAGAAAATGATGTGGCATTTCCCTCACTGACTCTATTCCTCTTCCCAGCTAGCTTCCATACCCAAGCAGATTGCATTCTCTTCCATCAATTTGACAAGATTAATGCCTCATAGTGATCAATAAATGAAGCCAAACTGTTGGTGACTTTCGTTAACTACCTCCCCCAACACATACCCCGCTCCCTACCCACCAGTACAAACCGACAGCTGATTCAGAGCTTCAGCTTAGCGAGCAAAATGGCATTTCCTAATGCTTATTCATACACAAATATGGAGTTATGAGGAAACCTTATCCCAAGACCTTTGTAGTTGAATAATGTATATGCTGTTTTAGCTTAGAAACTGTGAAACAGATCAGGCTGTGAGATCATAAAATTAATCAACTTAAACATGCCATAAATATTTTGAGCTAGCTTCTCACTCTTGTGTTAATCATGAAGTGAGAATATTCTCATTTTAAGTACACATATAATGCTAAAGCACATTGTTTCATATGCGTGAGTATCATGCCAAAGCATTTAGGGAAAATGCACTTCTGAAAAATAAGCTGATCTCAGAATTACCAGAATAGAATTCTCCTACAGATAACAAACACACCAAAGAGAATTGAGTTACTGTATTTTAGCAATCCTTAGTTTATTACTCTTTATCATTTACAAAACATTTTTATCCAATGTCTCATTCATTTTTCACAACCTCCTTGCAAGGTAAATATTATCATTGTCTCAATTTTGGGTGAATGATGGTATTGATATTTAAACATCAACCAACAATGTCTGAGTAAAACACACTCCAGTCTTTTTCAATGGCAAGAAGTTGTGTCTCTGTTTAGTTTCAGAAGCCAAAAATCAGTGTTTGAAGACTGCATTCCTTTCTGTAGGCTAGACAGGAGAATTTGTTTTCTTGTTCACACTGTTGGCAAAATTCAGTTCCTCACGGTGCTCTGTCTGTGATCTCCATTCCCTTGCTGATGGTCGACTATGAGCTGCTGTCTAGAGTATATCTGGCTGGTAGACCCTCTCCTCCCTCTTCAAAGCCAGCGACATTGCACCTCTATGTGTCTTTCTTCTCTGGTTATATCTCTATTTTAACCCTTTTTCCTTCATTTTCTACTTTGAGAGTCCATGTAATTGGCCCTAGCTAAGCAATCTAAAATAGCCTCTCTGTTTTAAGATCAACCTAATTTACCTGTGCAAAAATTTTTTGCCATTTAACATAACACAACTTTGGCAACAACACTAAAATCTTGTTTACCTCCCCAATTATGTTTTAGGCTCTTTTCTAAGCACTGAGTAAGAAACCAACAAAATAAAGTCTTTGATTTTATGGAGCTTTCATTCCAGGTGAGGAGACGGAGATAAACAGCTTTATATGGTCCATACCAAGTAACAACACAGACTGTAGATAAAATCAAAGCAGACAGTAAAGAGGACAGAAATCATGAAGCATTTCAGATCAGATAGAGAAGGATTCTCTGATACAAAAATAGATTCATAGCACGCGGGAAAGAAGTCAGTGTGATTATCTTTGTGACAAGTATTCCGTATTGAGGAAACAGCCCTAAGGTAGATGCATTCTTTATGTATTTAAACAAGGTCAGTGTGGCCATAACATCAAGAAGGAGGGAAGAAGTAGGATAGAATCCACCCCTACCCACAGGATGTAGAATCTTTGGGTCATGGTGTAAGGGTCTCCACAAGGATTTTAGGTTTGTTCTGAGTAGGATGGCAAGCTAATAGAGGGAATAAAGATTGGCATGATACAACACATTTAAAAGAATCGTTTTGACAGTTTTGTTTGAAGTTGCTGCTGGAAAGTTAGAAGGGTACTGTAGACCTAGAGCTGCTTACAGCCACAATGCACCTGCTCCATAGAGGAGGGACTGGTTATCCTCAGCAGCTCTGCACTCCGCCTGTGCTTTATCTCTTGCCTACTTCATTTATTTTTAAATTGTTGTACTATTTAATAATTATTTGATACTGAATTTAATTCATCTTATCTCAGAGATTTTTCTAAGATTGATTGTTAAGGGAAGATTTTTGAATTGGTCTGGCCTGAAGACATTTTAAATGCTTCCGAAAATGCTTCACTAATGGCTCAATAAGGCAAGCATATCACTGAAACTCTGCAACTGAAAGCAATAAACTGCCAGATTGTTTTGCCATCTCTAACTCTAAATTCATAGCACCAAAGTCACTCTCTTGGGAATTTCATTTGGCTCTACTGGTACCTTTTCATACAGTTGTGATGCTTGTGCAACTTCATTTCTAGGGACTCCTCTCCTAGCATTGCTGTATCCTTAATTACATGAACAAGAACAGCAGAGTGGTTAGAGGAAAAATGTAAAGATAACCTTGTTTAGAGGCTGTGGCTGTGAATCCATCTTTGCTAGAGATTTGGTTCCTTGATTTTTAGGAGATTAAGATGAGACTTTCCTGGAAGATATTTCAGGCTGTTGATTTGGAATTTCGGTTTTTGATTGGAAGTGGAGTGCATGCAGCGGGAGGATGCTTGGCAGCTGTTAAGGGCAGTTTCATGAGAAGAAGCTGGCTCCTGAGGAAGTTGTGTTGTGAGGAGTTTGCCCTTGGCAGTTCTCCGGTTCTGCTGGGGAGCTGACAGCCCTTACTAATGCTGTCTGCATGCACGGGTTATCATCTGCGCCCCATGCATACGCTTCTCTGCATTTGGATAGGGCCATTCATTGCTAGTTTATTCAAGTTGTTCCAGGCTCACAACCAACATTATCTTCAAAAAACAATGAGTGATGGTCTCTTAGCTTTATATACTAAGAAAACACAGAGAGGAATATGGAATCTGACAAGCATCTGGAAAGAGTCTGCCAGAAATTAATACCAAGTATACCATGGCCAAGGGTGAGAAATTAACTATAGAGGAGCCAAACGTCTGCTGAATCAAAAATAAACTGCCAAAAAAAAAAATAATAAGGAAAAAGAAGGACCAACAAAACAGGGCAGAAGTACAGCAGCCCTGCATTTTCACATGCCAAAACCTCTAATTAGAAAAGAAATTGCAAACCCACAGTCAGATTGTTATGAACTGTGAAGAAACACACAGAAACTTGAGAAAGGGCTGTCTACAATTTTATAAGCTGTAATGCAGCAAAGGCAGGGTGCGATATAAATAACTTTTCCATAATAAGGCACTTGACTTCTTCCTACTTGTGTCCACTGGCCTGAACTAAGGAATTCGGATTCCACCTTGAAACACTGTAAATAAAGACGATGTTATTCTTTGGTGAATGGAATTTGAATGATAGTAGATGGACAGGTAGTAGCACAATGCTGCACTGTTTATTTGGTGGGAAACAGAGGTAATGAGAAAACAGCCCAGATCCTCCTTACTGATCAATTTTCCATTTCTCTTCTCATTTCCAGGATGCTACCATTTCCCTCACTTATGTAACCTGCAAGCTCACTGCCTTCTTCGGAGCTAATAATAGCATTCTGGTTTCTCTTATCTACTTGATCTGCAAACTACTTCCCTGACAGCAGGTCTTTTTTTTTTTTTTTTTTTTCCTTCAGGAGAAGTCCAATATCACTGACATTTGGAAAAGCAATATGAAGAATTTCAGTAGAGGAAATGAACATTCCCCATCCAAATTAGGCTAGAATTAAGAAAACTCTAAGGAATATAGAAAAAAAAAATAAGGAGACAGTTATATAGGAGGATAATTGTGACTTATTTTTGTGTCATTTAATGATTTACTTGAATCCTCAGAAAATTTCCTCTACAACCACTAAGATAGTTTTCTTTCCAGAACAATGTATATTTGATTTCATCTCTGAAAGTTTAGCCATATACAGTGGAGCTCTCTGAATGTAAAGGAGCAATACAGGAGAGTATTGCTAATGAGGGCTTCTCACCACCTCCTACTTCAGAATTTCATTTCTGGGTTTCAGTTGTTTAAGAACCTTAACTGTTTACTCTTGAAATAAGTTGCAAGACTCTGGGGCTCACATTGGGTCTACATGTTCTTGTTCAAAATTGAAGTGTGATGTTTATGTTATTTTCCTGTGGCTGTCTTAACAAGGTACCCCAATCTTGGTAGCTTAAAAGATCAGAAATGTACACTATTGCTTTCTAAAGGTTGGCAGTCAAAATTCAAGGTGTTGACAGTAGCTCCTCCAAAGGCTCTGGCAATAGATCCTCACTTGACTCTTCCAGCTTCCGGTGGCCACCAGAAATTGTTGGTGATCTTTGATTTGTGACTGCATCCCTCCAGCTTCCTCCTCTGCATCTCATGGTGTTCTCCTCATATCTGTGTGTCCAAATCTCCCTCTCCTTTGGCCTGAGTAGGCACCAGTCACTGGATTAAGCTCACCCAAATCCAGTAGAATTTCATTTTAACTTGATTATATTTAGAAAGACCATATTTCCTAAACAAATCACATTCACAGTTTCCACATGGGAATTAATTTAAAGGTAGAATAACTCCTATGTCCCAATATATTCGACCCAGTGTGACATTAAGTCAAGCAAGCATCAAGCAGCAACACTGCCTTTTAGCTTTAAGAGTAACACAAGCTCTGATTCTGCCAGTGCAATGCCTGTCCAGGTTGCTATACACATGCTTCCTGGATTTCCCCCTCATCCAGTGACACTACCCTTCTTCAGGGACAAGACTGGGATATGAGGGCTTGTGCATGCGTGCACACACTCATACATGCATGCACACATGCTCTGCTCCTAAGCTCCTGATGCACTTTACAATGTCCTGCTCCATGCTGTCTCTTCTGACAGCCTATCCAACTACTTTTGCATTCAACAGACTGTTACTTAATTCCTACTCATTTCAGCCTTCATAGCCAAAATTTTTTGAGTATGAAAACCCCTTAGTGGAGCAGCTATTTGAACATGCCCTGCTTCAAACATGCACAATCAATGAAGTTGAAAACACATTTAAATGACATTGCTGTAGCTAAAGCCTATAGATCCGCCTACCCCATAAAACACTGTTCTCCTGGGAAATGTCTACCCCACTCTCCCTAACCTTGGGAGTGGGTGGAGCCATAGCTTCCAGGTTCTTACTGAGTCTCACCAGGATCAATGGCCTGGGGTAAGCACCTGATCCAAGCTGGACCATCTGATGCAGGACCTGCAATTGCCCAAACTTTAAGGAAATAATTCATGACCCACCATCCCCATTCCCACCCTCAGCACTGGAGTCTTGTTATGCAAGAAGATGTAACAAATAACTAATCTCTAATGAAAGAAAACAAATCAGGAACAGGCAGATCTGAACAAATTGAGGGCCTAGGCTGCATCTTCCTTAGTCCACATTGCCTGGAATCTGTGAATAAAAACTTCCTCCCATTATGCAAAACTCAAGTGCATTTTCTTGCTGTTGCTAATGAACTCAAAGCACTGACTAGCACATATTTAGCCTGGACAAAACTTGAAGCTGTTGGACATTATTATGGGTTGAATTATGCCTGCTCTATCCCACACTCTCCCCTGAAAAAGAGACACCTTAAAGTGAGTTATAACCCCTAGCATTCTGGATGTGACTTCATTTGATGATAGGCTTTTCAATGAGGCCACTGGGATAGACTCTAATCCAATATGCTCAGTATCCTCCTCACTAAACGGGGAAATTAGGACAAAGAGATGAACACACACAGGAGATGGTAGTATGAAGCAACACAGGGAGAAGACTCCGAAGAGAAATGCCTGGAATAGATCCCTCCACCATGGCTCTCAGAAGAAAGCAGCCCTGCCAACATTGAACTCTGTGGCCTCCAGAACCAAGGACAATAAACTCCTGTTGTTTAAGCCACTCAGCAGTATCACAGGAGCCCTGGCAATTGCATACAGACATCACCTATGAACTCCTCTATGACAACTAAGAGAATAAACCTAGAGAGAGGTCAGCTGGCTTAATGTTCCAAACAACGCCGAAAAAGCTAGCTTAAGAACACAGGCTTCATAGTTTGTAGTTCAGGGCTCATTTCTATAACTATTCCCTAACTCTTTGCTCAAAAGTTGTCATGAAAACACCAAACATGGGCTTTTGTTTTGGGAAGATATTAAAAATATAATAATAAATCTGAAAAGTAAATGAATTGTAGGAAGATGACATGAGCCTGGACGCCCACATTTATAACAGCTGTCATGATAGGAAGATCAAATCTTTTAGTTAAACATTCTCATTTAAAACCAATTTACATAAATTATGAGGAGTCATTTCACAAAGAAACAGCTCAGTGAGAGGAATGGGATTGACTGAAAGGTATGAAGAACACATCAGACTCCATGCTGGGCTGGTGAGATTTTTCTACCACTGCTGTAGGCTAAAGAATAAAAAAGAAAAAAAAAGAGATTTCTCATTCTAGCTAGAGAAGCAAAGAAGTTATATTTTCTCAATAAAAGAAAAACAAATCTTGATCAACTCAAGAAATGTTTATTTTATATAAAAGATGAGTGTAATTATGAAATGTTAATTTGCCTACTGTTTTCTTGTTAATAAGGATTTTATTGTTTTCGTCCTCTGCTAACACCAGCTGTAGACAATTTCCATGATCTCCTATGTGTCCTGTTTGCCAGTTTCCACATGTGAATGCCCTAAAAATGTTGGACTCACCTTGGTGATTTTTAGTAATATATTTTAGTAATATATTTTCCTTACAGTATCATAGGATGCCTAATATATTTATATTAAAGTTAGCTTACATATTCTTCAAGAATCTAATACATGGTTTAATATAAATAAAAATGCTTTTTGACTGCAACCTCAAATGTTCAATACTCTAAAACTTGTACATCAGTGTCTCTTACCCAAAGAAATCTTTACTACACTTATTTTTTCAAAAAAGACTATGAAAATGTTATATTTTCCAATAAATTACACTTTATATGATGCTGGTTTTCATAAAGTAGAACTTTATCCTCACAACTGAAAGTTTTAAGCCAGGAAGGAACAAAAATGGGTTTAGATTTGAAAGATTAAAGCAGAAACCATGAAAATAATATTTTAAAAAGTTATTTTTTGTTGTATTAAATAAGATCAAGAGCAGTGTCCCAAAGAGGTGTGGTCTGAACTGCTGATCAGGTGTCACATATGACTCACAATTTAGAATCATTATCTGGTGTCACAGAAGAAGATGGATTGCACAGGAATAACGCAAGAAGTTGGATCTACCTTTTCTTTCTCCTCTGAAAACTCAAACTTCATCGAGAAATTCAAATGCCTTCAGA
This sequence comes from Lepus europaeus, assembly GCF_033115175.1. NCBI lineage: Eukaryota > Metazoa > Chordata > Mammalia > Lagomorpha > Leporidae > Lepus > Lepus europaeus. Next base: position 111,311,314 of record NC_084835.1, on the reverse strand, counting down.
TGTGGCTGCTCCTTTTCATCCACCTTTACCCTGGGTCCCTGTTGTAATTCACTTGAACTAGTCACTCAATGCAATGGATTCCTCCCCAACCTGTGTCCTCTCCAATCTATTCCCTGCATTGACAGAATAGCACACACTAGAAATGTTAGTAGAGGGCACAAAATCCTCCAAGGCACCTGTGTTCCATAGAACGAGTTTCATTCTCAGGCTTCCCAGGTGGTGAGCAAAGTGATGTAAATAACCCAACTGTTACAACACCAACAGCAGTAGGTTCATCTAGCTGAGGCCCCTGTGGTACTGTATCTGGAGTCTCAGCTGCCCCAATCACTTAATGTCACCCGGAAGCAAATTGAAGAATTGTGATTTGTTTTTCCGTTTTCCTTGTCAGCAACGCTGACTGCAAACCAGAGATTTTATCCTTCCTGTGTTTATCCTGGATGGGACATTGTATTGGGTGGTGCCACCCATCCTCTCAAGAAGATCAGGGCAGATGTCACCCAGATGGCCTTCAGTGCTTCCTGGGCATGGCATCCCAGCCTCTGTACTACCTCCACTGCGCTCACAGCAAGCACTACCTGTCCTCTGGCAGGAAATAAAACCTCTCCTTCTCTGCTCTTCCCAACACCACAGAGGTCAGGCAGGGATAAGAGGAATCACATTTGTGGCTACACTCACACACTGTTGAGCCAGAATCCCTGAGTTCAGATTCCGGTTCTGCCACTCAGTGGGTGTGTGGTCCAACTGTGCTAAGTTCTGTGTTGTTTATTTTGATTTGCTTTTCTTCTCCAGAGTAGGAGTAATGTTAATATCTGCTTGGGAAAGAAAATGATCTTCAGTTTATACAGGATGATGCATGCAAAGAATTCAACAGAGTGCCTGAAACAGATCATTACTCAATCCATGCAAATGATTAATTTAATGAGGGCCCTTTTCTATCATCACACATAAAGACATGAGGAACCATGGGAGGATAAAATAATTCTCAGTTAATAATTATCTACTAATGTTTATAACAATAGATCTACTGTCATTTTCATTTTTCTTGAAATGTTATAGAGTAATTCTGCCTGCCTTTCTGTTGGAAAGATCATTTAAAATGAAACTTTTTAAAAAGAAATATATTTGCTGTTGCTGAATATATTGAAATTCCAACCAGATATCAGGTGGATCATAGTACACTCTCTCAACTTCCTTTATTTCCTTGTTTAAATGAACACAACAAGAATATATAGCCAATATATTGGGCTAATAAATTTGCATTTCATTTAATATTGACATTATCACCTTATTGTAAAACAAAAGAAAACTATTTTCTATTGCAAATACATAAAGTAACACACTGGATAATAAAGAACACAACTGAATCCAGTCAACAGAATATCCAGCTACAAAAGTTAGTAATTTTCTAAATTTGGGGGAGATAGCTTACTTCCTAAAAGTTTCTTTATTTCAAATAAGGCAGGAATATCACCCATTTTGGTACTATCCAATCTCTGTTTTTGATGACACTCCTGGGGCTATCTTGACATAGTACATTGCCTTCTACAATTCAATCGCCTACAACAACCTTGTTCTCTGGTCTTTCCTGCTTGTTGCACCAAATCCTTAACAAGTGATGCTGCAACCTTTCCAGGCGTTTTCCAGCAATCACTGCCATCTCTGATCTGTAAATTACAATCACAGGCTATCCCTTATTCTGCTGAAGTAGTGTGAGAAACCATTACATAAATGCTGTTTGAGCCTTTCATGGATGGATGCTATATATAAAGAAAAATTATTAGCTTTGTATTTCAAACCTGAGCCACATGACATACCAACAATACAGAAGCAGGCACTTTCTTGTGACATAAGTGGATGATTTATCATCTCTCTCCAATGGCTGTCCAATTCAGTTCCGTTCCATTTTTCTACATAGATTTAGCTTTCCTATCTGAATGATCTTTGTCAATGGGTAATTTAGATTTCTCAGCAGATGTCACATAAGCCTACTGTGAATTCTTTCTAGGTACAAGCACATTTGTGGCTTAGTATACAGAAATCAACATCTCTATTATAACCTAAAATGATAAAGAAATGCCTACCATGTGTTTTTAAAATAAATAGTAGTATATATATATATTTCTCAATGCTTAACCACAATTATTCATTCCAAGTAGCTTTTTTTGAAAACGGAATCCTTTTATTCAAAAATATTGATTGAAGAGCACATTATCTCTACCTTTTAACTATAAGTTCCCACATTATTGCAGCATGTCTTCTGTATAACATCACAGCACAGGAACCCATGGTCCAAGTGAGCAGCAAACAAAAATCTAAATAAGGAGTCTCCCTCTTTTTCATTGGTTCATGACTATCAACAAAAGTTGATAGTTGTGATTTAGATGCCTGACAATCACCTATTTGTCCTTTACCTACAGACTCAAATCCCAAGCTCCTTAGGATGGCAAGAGAGATCTTTCACAACAGCATTGCAACTACCTCTTCACCTTTCTCTACTGTGCAACATGAGCACCTCAATGTTTCTTAAACAAACCAGTTATTCAACAAGGTGGTTACTTCATCAGATTATTGCTTCCCATTCCCCTTCCTATTATTCAGGAAATTTATATTCATCAACTGAGTTATAGCACAAATACCTCTATGAGGACTTTAATAAATTTCTAATGAAGCTAATGAATCCTTCCTCTCTGTCTCCAGAGGACTTTATACACTTCTATTTTAATTTATTATTTTGTATAGGCAAATATTGATTCACAAATATGTCTTCTTAGTTGCAAGGAAAGCATATTTATTGGAAGAAAAATGTCTTATTTGTCTATGTATTTTCCATTGGAAATATGTTTGGCAAACACAATATATTATTTATTGATTGGATAACTGAAAATGTAGGATAGCTGCCTTGTAATAATCACTCATTTGAATGGCAAAACGGCAGAATTTTAAATAAAAGTTTTAAAGCACACCTAAAACATAAGGAAAAGAAGAAGGCCGTGGCGTGGGTATTTGACCTAGTAGTTAATTTGCTGATTGAGATGCTTGTATTCCATTAAGACTGAGTGGGTTCGAGTTCTGACTCCACTTCTGATTCTAGTTTCCTTCTAATGTGCATGCTGGTAGCAGTGGTGATGGCTTATATAGTTGGATCCTTGTCACCTATGTAGGAGGCCTGAGTTGAGTTCCAAACTCCAAGTTTCAATATGGCCCAATCCCAGCCATTATGGACATTTGAAGAGCGAACCATTAATGGGAGATCCCTATTAGTCTTTCCCTCTCTCTCTCTGTTCCTCTCTCACACTCTCATATAAATACATAAATAAAGTCAATTCGCCTTAAAAAAAAAAAGGACTTAGTTATCTTCCACCCTGCTAAGCACACAATACATAAGTTACAATAAAATAAAACTGAATAAACATTCTCTGAACACGTCATGTATAAAGTCTTGAAAAATGAGCATGAATCAGAAAGATTCAACTATATTGTCTCCAAATTGATGTAATGTACAGGCTTTCTAAATACATATAATGATTAATACGGATTTTCTTTCATTTTGTCCTATCATTCATATTATATAAGGCAATAATGAATAATCTTGGAATGACATGACTCCTAAGTCAGAGTGCCTGAGTGCTGGTCCCTCCTGCCCACTTTTGATCCGGCTTCCATCTAATCTATCTGGGAGGCAGTATGACGACCCATGTACTTGGGTTCCTGACAGCCAAATGAGAGACTAGATGGACCTTATGGCTCCTGGATTTGCCTAACCTAGACCAGCCTGTTGTGACCCTTTGGAAAGTAAACCAATAGATGGAAGAATCTCTCTCTCTCTCTCTCTCTCTCTCTCTCTCTCTCTCTGCTTCATCATTTTGCCTTCCAAATAATTAAGTAAAAAAATAGATTTTTTTAAAAAAAAGGAAAAGGACATGCACAATTTAAAACCTGTATTCACACTTATCTGATCTTCTCAATAGTTATAAAGCATCCATAGCAAAAATGAGTTTTGAATTTAACTTCTTCCTGCTTTTATGAACTCTACAAAATAGACATACTCAAGTATAATATCTACAAGGAATGTAGAAAAAGGAAGCATTTGGCAAGATCATAACTTCCCACGAAATAAATCAATATCTAAAGCTATATCCATAAGGGTAGAGTAATTCAATGCATAAAGCAAAATAGGAAACAGTATGAAATAGATGGCTATATAATTTCAGAATTTTTTTCTCCATGTCTTGCACAGTTAACTCTAGGAGTGCACAAACCTCAGAAGAAAATTCTTGAGTAGAGAACATGAACAATTAAATGGATTTCCAATATTTATTCCAATCTGTTTTATTTTTAACAATGAAAGAGCTTAGTTCTTACTTCACAAATCAACTGCCTGAGCACACAGCAAGTGCGGGAGAACAGTTGTGTGCAGGGGTCACTCCTGCAGCTCATGGTCCCTGCAGCTCTGCCAGCACACAGAGCACAGAGCATGCTCCGCTTAGGACTTGTTGCCACTGATACCCACATCCCCAACTTTTTTTTGATGTAGCTTCTAATATTAAATCACATTAAAATACACACAATTTCAAAATTAGCAAATCAGCTATTTAGGAGGGAAAAAGAGGTATACCAAGAAGCTCATTTAATTTTATTGTTCAAAAGGGTATTAATTTTAGTAATAGAAATCCTGAAAGGGAAAGTGAAATGAGAATTAGATGGGAATGTATGTCTTATGTCTGATTAAAAGAAACAAGACTTTTTTTTCTTGTTAAACAAATGACATTTGCAGAAAAACCTACCATCTGAATTCTATAATGAGACGATAGACCCATAATAGGTAATATCTTCCATTGAATTTTTCTAAAAGATCCAAAGCACCCAATAAAAGAATATTGCTTAAATTGATCCTGTATAAACAACACCCCTCTGAAGTTCTCTTCTTTCGTATTTCAGGAGCAATATTTACCAACAGAGTGGTGTAGGCTTTAGTACTGGGGCAGAGTTCTGCAGAAGTCCTGCTTTGCCAGGGTTATTTTCTTTATTTGATGGATGGTGGGAATCTCCTGGGGTACTTCTGGGAAGATCTTTGATTGGAGAGTGGTTGTTCAAGGGCTGAATGCACTGATTATTTACCAGCTGGTATGGCAGTGTTTTCCTATTTTAACAAGATATGGCCATCTGCATCCATGCAGCTCTGTGTGTAAGTCTAGATTTGGATATGAAATACTATCTGTGACCAGAAAGGAAAATAAATCACAAAATCAAAATGCTCCCCCCAGTCCTGTGCCTCAGTCATGTGAAGGTGATAGCTGGCTGGAATTTTCACTTCAGTGCTCTTAGGTAAATCATCAAGTGCAGCTGCCAGTCAGCTTGGACTGGTCCAAGACTGTGATTGTAGAGATTTAAATAAAGGAACATTTTGCAGCAGGTGAAGGTTCTCTGACTTCCTTTTCAGTTTATGTTAGATCGCAGTTCAAGATCTTGACCTGGAGGGGACAAGTGACAGGCGGTGGTGTCACACGCTAAGAATATATGTCTTTTTCACTCTCCTCATTTGGGTCAAACGAGCCAAGCTGATGAATAGCTCGGCAATTTCTATGTGGCGAAAGTAGCTCAAAAAGCGTGAAAAGATCATTCTTTCAAAGACTCACCTTTTGTATTTAAATCTCTCTAAAGTCCAGCTGTATTGAACATAAGTGACTTGGGTTGTTCATTTGAAAAACAATTAGACAGACATTATTTGATTTAGTCTGACACTTTACATTAGAATCGTGCAGTGACATTGGATGTCATTGATAGCAACTTTAATGGAGAAAAAAAGTTGTATTTCTCACAGAAGTAACCTAGTTCTACAGAGCTCAGCATGTGAAATTGAACTTAACCCCCTCTCTCCTCCCCAGATTAGCTTAGTTACAAAAACCCAGTAATCTTCATTCCTGGTACATTCTGGACATTCCGTATGAGAATAAAATTCAGACTAGAGAGTAAACAGCAAGAGAAATTCACCATGTTGTTAAAGGAGTTTGGGGATCACAAAAACTCATGTAAACAAGCATCCTTCAGAGCAGAGAGAAGTCCCGAGAGAGACTGAAATCGTCTGAGCTCCCTTGCAGGTAAGGTCTTACTTCCTTGGTTATTTCAATACACTTGGAGACTGACCTCTAGGGTGAAATCAGGCACATCCTGTGCTAATCCATCTCTTAATCGAAGGGACATGAGTAGGACCTTAAAGATGAAAACAGACTGACAATCCATAAACCACAGGGAAAACTGAAACAGCCATGTGAACGAGGACTCCAGACCTGGCAAGGACCTGCCAGTGAGAGTGCAGACTCCAGAGTCAGGTTCACTTGCCAGCTGTGCGACCTTGAAAAGGTCTCTGCAAGCCTCCGTGTTCCATCTGCAAGACAGAGACAACGGTGAGAAAGTCATGAGATAGTGCATGGAAAATGTCTACCCTAGGAGTAGGCTCAAAACATGTGCCCAGCAACTGAAAGAATGACGAGGGACCCTGAATTTTGAGGTGAGAGATGATTTGAGATGAGAGGCTTATTTCTTATGTTATTCTGGATGCGCACATTTTGTTAGCTCTAAAATGGTTGCTACTTCCTAAACGTAAAGCAGGGACATATGCTTCATTATGTTAAGACAATTTTTTCCTTAAATAAAATAAATAAATAAATGTCCAAAATGTTGCCCTGGCCTGCCTAGAGACAGTGAATGTTAAGTAATTTCATAATTGCCTTTTATAATCTAAAGCAATAGGCTGATAAAATCCTAAATTTAATTAGTTTTTTAGAGAGCTCCCCTGAATACTTGGACTTGATCTAGGACTAAGAGGTTACAAAGACGAAAAATTTATAAACAACAGGAAAATAGCACTGCACTTGCTGAGATCATTGCTCAATTAACGCCAAGCACTCAATCATTAAGATGTGTCTCACAAAAATCTGTGGAACAGATAACCTGACCTCAGCCCTCCCAGACTAGGAAGGGAAGGTGAGGAAGGCATGCAATATCAAGGGCAGTTCTGAAGAGTCCCACATCTGAGGAACAGCTCTTTGTTCACAGAGGCTGGGCATGAGTTAGCCAACATGTCTGAGTGAGAGACTGAGAAGGGAACTTGCAAAGCATCTTCATATTTTATTAAAAAAAACACAATAATCCCTTAGAGTGTTTTATAAAATATCTGCTATCATACTTTCACTGTAAAAAAGATAACTATTCAGTTGTTTTGAGGAAGTACATTCACTGCAGATAACTTGGGAAATTCAGAAAAGATTTTAAAAGGAATTGAAATTCCCTATAATGTTACCACCAAGGAATGATCCTTGTTATGACTTTGGTATAGCTGCTTCAAACAATATGTGTATGCATAAATGATTGTAGCAGAAGAACAATTTAAAGAGGGAAAGTCCATATGGAAACTATGGTCATCATTCAATTGCAAGATATCTTCATCTGTTTGGTGTTACCGTAACAGGATATCACAATCTGCGTAATGTTTCGTGAACACAGGTTGATTGGCTCACTGATACAGGGGCAGAGAACTCCAAGATCAAGGGGCAGTACCTGATGAGTGTCTTCTTGTCAGTCATCCCACGGCAGAAGGCCCAAGAAAGGGTGGAAGAGAGTTCACCTCTAATAACAAATCCATGCTCACAATAATGAACACATTCCTGCAATAATAGAATGAATGCCATCATGAGGGCACAGCCCTCATGGACTAATTACATTTCATTAGATCCCACCTCCCAACATTGTGGCATTAGAGATTAAATTTCCAGGCCCTAGGGGCCAGCGCTGTGGTGCAGTGGGTTAATGTCCTGGCCTGAAGCGGCAGCATCCCATATGGGCACTGGTTTGAGACCTGGCTGCTCCACTTCCAATCCAGCTCTCTGCTGTGGCCTGGGAAAGCAGTGGAAGATGGCCCAAGTCCTTGGGCCCCTGCACCCACATAGGAGACTCGGAAGAAGCTCCTGGCTCCTGGCTTCAGATCTAAGCAGCTCCAGCAGTTGCAGCCAGTTGGGAAATGAACCAGCAAATGAAAGACCACTCTATCTCGCTCTCGCGCTCTCTCTCTCTCTCTCTGCCTCTCTGCTCTCTGTGTAACTCTGACTTTCAAATGGATAAATAAATCTTTTAAAAAAATTCTCAGCCCCTGCTTTTTGTGGGAAACATTCAAACAATAGTACCCGGTAATAATGATCACACTCAGAGGAAAAGTGGACAAGAAGATAAGTTTATTAGATAGATAGATAGACAGACACATGTGTGTATGTATTTTTCTTTTCAAATATCAAAGAAATTACCAACGTTTCTCAGCTAAATAGATTGGCCTAGTCATGTTGCTAATACAGTTAAGGGATCAATATTCAAGACTATGAATTAAGATGCAATGATATCTTTAGTACTTTGTTTTTAAATTGTTAAAGAAAAACTGACATTTGTTTGGAGACATGGGACTGAAATGTGGGTGATTAAAATGAGAGGGGTATTGGAAACATTGGCCTATCAGTGTTAGCCCAAAGAATGAGTGGGTCACTGAGAAGCTGAGTGCCCAAGGCAGGTTAAAGGAGGGCCAGAGCTTTTGAAGTCATCCTTAGCTGGGAAACAAAGACTTAGAGGCAGGAAAGCAACATTTCACAGGAGGGGGAAAGGAAGGATTGAAGTGTAAAGGCAACATTTGTGGATCTTAGCAAGAAGCTTTCAAAAATGGATGCTGGTGCTCAGGTAGCTATTTACACGCTTTTGATGGAAATGTGGAAATGTTCTACAGGGCACTGGGGGCAGCCGCAGAGTATCAGTGTCTGGTGGGAAGGATGAGTGCTTAGGAAGAGAAAACAATGCATGTGTGTTGCTGGTTCATTAGGTTAAAAGCGCTGTCACTAAAAGTATTTTAAAGCAAGGAAGAACTGTATTTAGAATCAGACTGCCTAAGACAGATTCCTGGCCATGCCTCTGAAGAGGTGTAGGATATTAGGCATGCTGCATAGTCTCTTCAGTTCTCTTCTACAACTTAGGAAAAATAACAGAAGCACCTCGCAGGGTAGAGCTGAAGATTACACATACCCATAAGAAGGACATAATGCAGTGTTTGGCACATAGCAAGTACTACTTAATCGCTTGGCCATATCACCATCATCATCATCATTATTACTGTTATTATTAAATAATTAATAACATTTCATTAATTGGAGCAATAGCTCCAATTTGGTATAGCAAATATTGTTGGCATTTTATGAGTGCAGTTGCTACAAACAGTTATGGAAAAATGATGTAGACTGATCTTTGGCCCAATTCATTGTAAAATAATGAATCAGTTTGCCAACAAACTTCTGCTGAGTGTCTGCACACGCCAGGTGTTCTGCCCGGCAGATCCTGGAGACAAAGGCACAGTGTGATTCTACACAGTGTGATTAGTGCGATGATAGAGACACACACAGGTGTTGCAGGACCCAAGAGGAACAGCATTTTACTCTGGAAAATATCTGTGAACACTGCTTGAGAGACTTGCGGGACACCAATTGAAAGATACTGAAGACTGCAGGCCAGGCAGTCAGCAAGCACACTAACAGCTTGCCAGGTTCTGATCAGGTGCTCCGATTAAAGGTTACAAGTGTCATGCCTGGAGAAAGACAATCTGAAGGCTAATCTGGGTTTGTCACATTTGCAGATAACCCAGCAAATATCTGGGAAGATTTTTTTGGAAGAGGTGGCATCGACAAGGGCCCTGATTGAAAAGATATGAACATACAGAAATGTGAATGCAAAGAACATTCTAGAAAAAAATAACAAGCTGAAGCTCAAGAAAAAAGAGAGGGTAGGTTGGAAGAAGAATATCTGGAATACATATTACAATAGAGCTAGTGCATGAATTTATTAGCAGAGAAAGGGATAGGGAATGATTTTTTTTAAAAATATGTATATTTTGAGAGGGGCTGGTGGTATAGGAAAGTAAGTCATTTGTGGACTATTTTGTTGGACCTGATTTTGCAATCTGTGAGTCTTGAAGGTTCCTAAAAGAAAAGTTCACTATCAGAAGCTAAATCTACATTCATTATGAAGGAGCTCATGCAAGCAGAGGTGTCCATTTGGCTGTAACTACAATCTGGTAAAAAAAAATGATGAAGGATTAGCTGGGTCAGTTACTTAGGGAGACCACAGGGCTGATCATCAATGTCATGGTGCATGTATGATTGATTTGTTGAATATCAGCACACACAAAGTATCTTTACATTCAATAGAACTACTACATGTTCCTTTTTTAACTGTGGGGGAATAAATGATCATTGCTTTTGAGAGCATTGCTTTATTTATCATATAGTTCAAAAGTAAAATAAAATTGTTTTAAACTTCACCTAATTTTTGAGCATACATCTATGAGTAATCTTAAAGTCTAACACACTCCTAGTAATTTAGAAGAAAGTTTCTGTGGAAACACATTTTCCAGTAGTCTATAATCATCTACAGTCTGCTTTGTATCGTGTACAGAAATATTTAAGTGTGTTGATGATATTCATTTTCACTTGCAATCTGGTTTAACTGGCAACTGGCAAAACCAGTTAAAATTAAGAAGATGGATATTTTGAGCTAAACTACAAACAATTCTGCTGGAAATAGAATGTGATAACTAAATTGCTATCATTCATGCCTTGGTCTCTAGAATCTGGATAATGGAAGATTAAAGAGTCTACAACTTCCTCACATAGAATCAAAGAAAACAGACCAGTAAATTGGCTCTCCTTGATGTCCCCAGACATCTCACAAACTCAGAAAGAAAGCCAGTGCTAAAACAAACATTATACCAAAAAACCTCAACATCTAATGTGCTATGCAGAAACTGCACTCCAAACTCTATAGAGTATTAAAAATACTCTCGGGGGCGGAGCCAAGATGGCGGATAGTGAGGACGTGCACCGTAGTTTGGGAAAATAAACTTTCATAAAAGCGGAATTACTGTAGCATCAGGAAAAGACTCAAGAAAAAAACTGCAGAGGAATCACTTCCGGATCTTGTGGAGGAAACACAGAGGACTTACAGGGAACCCACCGCGTGGAAAACCAACCGAGACAAGCCGAGCGGCAGCGGCGGGAGAGGAGGCAGAGCCACAGAATCTCGCCAGCGCGGGAACGGAGGAGGGTAAGAAAGACAAAGACCTGAGGAGTCCGAGACATTGGGGGGAGGGGGAACAGAGGCCTCTCCCTTCACTCACCAAGCAAAACAAAGAGCACCGCGATTTTACATATGTAAAGCTCAGCCAAACTCAGTATCTTTAGCGAAACTGGAGAACACATTGAGGGCTGCATAAATTCTGTGTATGGTCCCAGGGGTAGATCAAACGAATACCCACAGAGGCTAGATTTCAACTACCCTCAACTCCACTCCCAACTGAGTCAAAAAAAAAAAAAAAAAAAAAGAGAGAGAGAGAGAGAGAGAGAGTCCCAGCAAGGAGCAAATAATCTGGGAGAGTCGCTCTTTACACAGCCTTAAACCTCAAGAAACAAGCATAGCTCTCTGGCCACACCCATCACAGCCCCTAAGGCTCCAACAAAACAGACAGCTCACTTAGAGGCATAGTATAACGAGAGAAAAAAAAAAAAAAACACCACAAATTATCTCTAACTTGCCAAGCAGGAACTGAGGAGGGCAAGAAAGACAAAGACCTGAGAAGTCCGAGACATTGGGGGGAGGGGGAACAGAGGCCTCTCCCTTCACTCACCAAGCAAAACAAAGAGCACCGCGATTTTACATATGTAAAGCTCAGCCAAACTCAGTATCTTTAGCGAAACTGGAGAACACATTGAGGGCTGCATAAACTCTGTGTATAGTCCCAGGGGTAGATCAAACGAATACTCACAGAGGCTAGATTTCAACTACCCCCAACCCCACTCCCAACTAAGTCAAAACAAAAAAAAAAAAAAAAAGAGAGAGAGAGAGAGTGTCCCAGCAAGGAGCAAATAATCTGGGAGAGTCGCTCTTTACACAGCCTTAAACCTCAAGAAACAAGCATAGCTCTCTGACCACACCCATCACAGCCCCTAAGGCTCCAACAAAACAGACAGCTCACTTAGAGGCATAGTATAACGAGAGAAAAAAAACAAAAACAAAAACACCACAAATTATCTCTAACATGCCAAGCAAGAAACATAGAAGCGGAGGTACCAAGAACAAGGAAGGCACTATGACGCCCCCAAGTGAACAAGACATGCCAATGCAAGATTATGAAGATGAAGAGATAGAGCAAATGCAAGAAGCAGATTTCAAAAAATTCACAAGAACATTAAGAAGTTCTCAAAAACAAATTCTTGAACTACAGAAATCCTTAATGGACAAGATAGAAAATCTCTCCCGTGAAAATGAAATATTAAGGAGGAATCAAAATGAAATGAAACAACTAGTGGAACAGGAAATTGCGATAGTGAAAAAAAACCTCAATGAAATGAAGAACTCAATAGATCAAATGGCAAACACATTAGAGAGCCTTAAAAACAGAATGGATGAAGCAGAGGAGAGAATATCGGAATTAGAAGACAGAGAACAGGAAAGGAAACAGTCAAATCAAAGAAAAGAAGAAGAAATCAGAAATCTAAAAAATACTGTCAGGAATCTACAGGATACTATTAAAAAACCCAACATTCGGGTTCTAGGAGTTCCTGAAGGCATGGAAAGGGAGAAAGGATTAGAAGGCCTTTTTAGTGAGATACTAGCAGAAAATTTCCCAAGTTTGGAGAAGGACAGAGACATCCTAGTACAGGAAGCTCAGAGAACCCCTAATAAACATGATCAAAAGAGATCCTCACCACGACACGTCGTAATCAAACTCACCACAGTGAAACACAAAGAAAAGATCCTAAAATGTGCAAGAGAGAAACGACAGATTACTCTCAGAGGATCTCCAATTAGACTTACAGCTGATTTCTCATCAGAAACCCTACAAGCCAGGAGAGAATGGCGAGATATAGCCCAGGTACTAAGAGAGAAAAACTGCCAGCCCAGAATATTATATCCTGCAAAGCTCTCATTTGTGAATGAAGGTGAAATTAAGACCTTTCACAGCAAACAGAAATTGAAAGAATTTGTCGCCACTCGTCCAGCCCTGCAAAAGATGCTTAAAGACGTGTTACATACAGAAACACAGAATCACGGTCACCAATATGAAAGAAGGTAAAGGAAGGAAACCTCAGAGCAAAAGATCACAGGAATCTCAAAGCAGATATTAGAAAATATCTTTGGCAAATGGCAGGGCAAAGTTACTCCTTCTCAATAGTCACATTGAATGTTAATGGCCTGCACTGTCCAGTTAAAAGACACCGATTGGCTGATTGGATTAAGGAACAAAACCCATCCTTTTGCTGCTTACAAGAAACCCATCTATCCAACAATGATCCATACAAGCTGAGAGTGAAAGGCTGGAAAAAGATATACCACGCCAACAGAAATGAAAAGAGAGCGGGCGTAGCCATCTTAATATCGGACAACATAAACTTTACTACAAAAACTGTTAGGAGAGACAAAGAGGGGCACTATATAATGATTAAGGGATCCATTCAACAAGAAGATATAACGATTATCAACGTATATGCACCTAATTACAGGGCACCAGCTTATTTAAAAGACTTGTTAAGGGACTTAAAGGGAGACTTAGACCCCAATACAATAGTACTGGGGGACTTCAATACTCCACTCTCAGAGATAGACAGATCAACAGGACAGAAGATCAACAAGGAGACAGTAGATTTAAATGACACTATAGCCCAAATGGATCTAACAGACATCTACAGAACATTTCATCCTACATCTAAGGACTTTACATTCTTCTCAGCAGTACATGGAACCCTCTCTAGGATTGACCACATACTAGGCCATAAAGCAAGTCTCAGCAAATTCAAAAGAATTAGAATCATACCATGCAGCTTCTCAGACCACAAAGGAATGAAATTGGAAATTGGCAACTCAGGAATCCCTAAAGCACGTGTAAACACATGGAGATTGAACAATATGCTCCTGAATGAACAACGGGTCATAGAAGAAATTAAAAGAGAAATCAAAAATTTTCTGGAAGTAAATGAGGATAACAGCACAACATACCAAAACCTATGGGATACAACAAAAGCAGTGTTAAGAGGAAAGTTTATATCAATAGGTGCCTACATCAAGAAATTGGAAAGGCACCAAATAGATGAGCTTTCAAGTCATCTCAAGGATCTAGAAAATCTGCAGCAAACCAAACCCAAACCCAGTAGGAGAAGAGAAATAATTAAAATCAGAGAAGAAATCAACAGGATTGAATCCAAAAAAACATTACAAAAAATCAGCCAAACGAGGAGCTGGTTTTTTGAAAAAATAAACAAAATTGACACCCCATTGGCCCAACTCACTAAAAAAAGAAGAGAAAAGACCCAAATCAATAGGATCAGAGATGAAATGGGAAACGTAACAACAGACGCCACAGAAATAAAAAGAATCATCAGAAATTACTACAAGGACTTGTATGCCAGCAAACAGGGAAATCTATCAGAAATGGACAGATTCTTGGACACATGCAACCTCCCTAAATTGAGCCAGGAAGACATAGAAAACCTAAACAGACCAATAACTGACACAGAAATTGAAACAGTAATAAAGGCCCTCCCAACAAAGAAAAGCCCAGGGCCAGATGGATTCACTGCTGAGTTCTACCAGACATTTAGAGAAGAACTAACTCCAATTCTTCTCAAACTATTCAGAGCAATCGAAAAAGAGGGAATCCTCCCAAATTCCTTCTATGAAGCCACCATCACCTTAATTCCTAAACCAGAAAGAGACGCAACATTGAAAGAGAATTACAGACCAATATCCCTGATGAACATAGATGCAAAAATCCTAAATAAAATTCTGGCCAATAGAATGCAACAACACATCAGAAAGATCATCCACCCAGACCAAGTGGGATTCATCCCCGGTATGCAGGGATGGTTCAACATTCGCAAAACAATCAACGTAATACACTACATTAACAGACTGCAGAAGAAAAACCATATGATTCTCTCAATAGACGCAGAGAAAGCATTTGATAAAATACAACACCCTTTCATGATGAAAACTCTAAGCAAACTGGGTATGGAAGGAACATTCCTTAATACAATCAAAGCAATATATGAAAAACCCACGGCCAACATCCTATTGAATGGGGAAAAGTTGGAAGCATTTCCACTGAAATCTGGTACCAGACAGGGATGACCTCTCTCACCACTGCTATTCAATATAGTTCTGGAAGTTTTGGCCAGAGCTATTAGGCAAGAAAAAGAAATTAAAGGGATACAAATCGGGAAGGACGAACTCAAACTATCCCTCTTTGCAGATGATATGATTCTTTATTTAGGGGACCCAAAGAACTCTACTAAGAGACTGCTGGAACTCATCGAAGAGTTTGGCAAACTAGCAGGATATAAAATCAATGCACAAAAATCAACAGCCTTTGTATACACAGGCAATGCCACGGCTGAGGAAGAACTTCTAAAATCAATCCCATTCACAATAGCTACAAAAACAATCAAATACCTTGGAATAAACTTAACCAAAGACGTTAAAGATCTCTACGATGAAAACTACAAAACCTTACAGAAAGAAATAGAAGAGGATACCAAAAAATGGAGAAATCTTCCATGCTCATGGATTGGAAGAATCAATATCATCAAAATGTCTATCCTCCCAAAAGCAATTTATACATTCAATGCAATACCCATCAAGATCCCGAAGACCTTCTTCTCAGATCTGGAAAAAATGATGCTGAAATTCATATGGAGACACAGAAGACCTCGAATAGCCAAAGCAATCCTGTACAACAAAAACAAAGCCGGAGGAATCACAATACCTGATTTTAGGACATACTACAAGGCAGTTGTTATCAAAACAGCATGGTACTGGTACAGAAACAGATGGATAGACCAATGGAACAGAATAGAAACACCAGAAATCAATCCAAACATCTACAGCCAACTTATATTTGACCAAAGATCCAAATCTAATCCCTGGAATAAGGACAGTCTATTCAATAAATGGTGCTGGGAAAATTGGATTTCCACGTGCAGAAGCTTGAAGCAAGACCCATACCTATCACCTTACACAAAAATTCACTCAACATGGATTAAAGACTTAAATCTACGACCCAAAACCATCAAATTATTAGAGAGCATTGGAGAAACCCTGCAAGATATAGGCACAGGCAAAGACTTCCTGGAAAATACTCCAACAGCACAGGCAGTCAAAACCAAAATTAACATTTGGGACTGCATCAAATTGAGAAGTTTCTGTACTTCAAAAGAAACAGTCAGGAAAGTGAAGAGGCAACCAACAGAATGGGAAAAAATATTCGCAAACTATACTACAGATAAAGGATTGATAACCAGAATCTACAAAGAAATCAAGAAAATCCACAACAACAAAACAAACAACCCACTTAAGAAATGGGCCAAGGACCTCAATAGACATTTTTCGAAAGAGGAAACCCAAATGGCCAACAGACACATGAAAAAATGTTCAAGATCACTAGCAATCAGAGAAATGCAAATCAAAACCACAATGAGGTTCCATCTCACCCCGGTGAGAATAGCTCACATTCAGAAATCTACCAACAACAGATGCTGGAGAGGATGTGGGGAAAAAGGGACACTAACCCACTGTTGGTGGGAATGCAAACTGGTTAAGCCACTATGGAAGTCTGTCTGGAGATTCCTCAGAAACCTGAACATAACCCTACCATACAACCCAGCCATCCCACTCCTTGGAATTTACCCAAAGGAATTTAATTTGACAAATAAAAAAGCCATCTGCACATTAATGTTTATTGCAGCTCAATTCACAATAGCTAAGACCTGGAACCAACCCAAATGCCCATCAACAGTAGACTGGATAAAGAAATTATGGGACATGTACTCCATAGAATACTATACAGCAGTAAGAAACAATGAAACCCAGTCATTTGCAACAAGATGGAGCAATCTGGAAAACATCATGCTGAGTGAATTAAGCCAGTCCCAAAGAGAAAAATATCATTTGTTTTCCCTGGTCGATGACAACTGAGCGCCAAAGAGGAAACCTGTTAAGTGAAATGGACACTATAAGCAACAATGAACTGATCAGCTCCTGTCCTGACTTTAGATGTACAATGTAATACTTTATCCATTTTAGTATTTGTTGTTGTTGTTGTTGTTCTAGTACTATTGGTTGAACTCAGTAATTAACACACAATTATTCTCAGGTGTTTAAATTTTAACTGAAAAGTGATCCCTGTTAAATCTAAGAGTGGAAAAAGAGAGGGAGGAGATGAACAATTTAGAACATGCTCAATCGGACTGGCCGCAAATGGTGGAGTTAGAAATGTGCAGGGGATTCCAACACAATTCCATCAAGATGGCATGTACCAATGCCATCGCACTAGTCCAAGTGATCAATTTCAGCTCACAATTGATAGCTCTGATAGGTCTAAGAGTCAAAGAGATCACACAAACAAGACAAGTATCTGCTAATACTAACTGATAGAATCAAAAAGGGAGAGAAAGATCCAACATGGGAAGTGGGATACACAGCAGACTCATAGGATGGCAGATGTCCTAAACAACACTCCGGCCTCAGAATCAGCCCTCAAGGCATTCAGATCTGGCTGAAGAGCCCATGAGAGTATAGCAGGCATGGAAAGCCAAGATATCATGGGAAAAAAAAAAAAAAGACCTAAATGAATGATCTCTGTGAGTGAGATCCCAGTGGAAAGAACGGGGCCATCAAAGAAGGAGATACCCTTCTCCGAAGGGAGGAGAGAACCTCCACTTTGACTATGACCCTATCGGAATAAGACCAAAGTCAGCGAACTCTAAAGGCTTCCATAGCCCTGGCAACTCATGACTAGAGCCTAGGGAGATTACTGACGCCATGAACAGGAGTGTCAAATTGTTAAGTCAGCAACAGGAGTCACTGTGTAATTACACCCCATGCGGGATCTGTCCCTAATGTGTCGTCTAAAGCCAAGTGATGCTATGACTGGTACTGAAACAGTATTTTTATACTTTGCGTTTCTGTGTGGGCGCAGACTGATGAGGTCTTTGCTAATTATATACTGAAGTGATCTTCTGTATATAAAGAGAATTGGAAATGAAAAAAAAAAAAAAAACAACCTGGTGTTAAAATGGAAACGGCATAGAAAATTAATTATTTTGAAAAAAAAAATTATGTGGGATCTCTGTCTTTAATGTGCTGTACATTGCTATTTAATGTTATAATTAGTAATCCAATGGTAGTTTTTTCACTCGATGTTGCTATGGGGGCAAAATGTTGAAACCTTTACCTAATATATACTAAATTGATCTTCTGTATACAAAGAGAATTGAAAATGAATCTTTACATGAATGGAAGGGGAGGGGGAGCGGGAGGGGGGAGGGTTGCGGGCGGGAGGGAAGTTGTGGGAGGGGGGAAGCCATTGTAACCCACAAGCTATACTTTGGAAATTTATATTCATTAAATAAAAGTTTAATTTAAAAAAAAATAAATAAATAAAAAAAAAATAAAAATACTCTCGTTAAAATGCACATTTAATTCATCACAGTGTGCACATCACACAGGATACTAGATCATTAATCTGAACCAGCTACAGCAGTTAATAAAAAGATTTGGCATGTCAGTCAAACAGAGTGTTTCTCTAAATTTAACTATCATTCAGACTTTAGAATCTCTTTATACCCAAAAAAAAAAAAAAAAAAATCAAAGCCGTCTTAGAGACAGGATGGAAGAGGAGGACCTGTTCTGCCAAACACCCCACCTCAATTGCTTGGTTTTTCTGCTAATTATGCACCACATTAGGTTGGGTGCATTAACAGCTCAGCTTTCATTATTCACCCTCTGGCCTCCATATAGGAAGGTGGCCTCCTTGTAAGTCTACTTTTAAAGAAAAATAATCAGGTATAACTTCTCAAAAAATGATAGGTGGGGCAAGAAAATGCTTGAGACTCGAAGGCTATTTTTTCATACAGTTTTTCAAAGTGGTAGCAGATCTTTCTCTGCAAATTTTTAATCATTTTCATGCAAATGAACAAAGACCATCACTGGCAAATTTATTATCTATCTGTCCCCAAAAAATAAAATCACGTCTCAAGACTATGGGAAGAGTAAGAAATCATAGGGAAAAGTTTTGAGTGATAGATCAGGCTTTAAGATAAAACATTCCAGATTTTCCATTTCTTGTCAACTGCTAAGGAGCTTCAAGAAAACCAATCTCATACTGCAACAGAAGTTCTTACCATATTTTGTGTAGTCAAAGCACTTGTATCTATTTCTTCTCTTCTCTTTGGTCCCTATGATGTTTAGATCAGTAAAACTCAGTATGTAATTAATTAGATATAATTATGATTTATTGCAGTGAATTGATAAATTAGTTAACAAGTATGGTAAGTGAAATCAAGCATTTCTTCCATCTCAACTTCACAAAACCCTCAATTTCTGCCGAATCATACCCCAAGTGATTCCCTACTGGCTAGGCTATCTCCAGTGTGCTCCATCATTCTACCTGATTAGAATGGGTTTCTTCCCCTCCATTCTTCTCTTCTCTTCTCTTCTCTTCTCTTCTCTTCTCTCTCTCTCTCTCTCTCTCTCTCTCTCTCATTTTGCCTTTCAAATAAACAAATAGAATCTTTATAACAAAATCTGCAAGTGTTTCAAAGTTCAGAAAAGTCAAAGCTAGAAAAACAGGCTGTTGCAAAGTAGGATCAGATGTGCTGAGATCTAACCAGGGTATGTTTTTCCTTGAGGTCAATTCATTTTCAGGAGGGTCCATTTACAAAGGGCTGTTCTGCTTTCCAATGACCAATATAAATTGGTCAAAGTCCCAGGACCTGGGGGGGGGGGGGGAGCCTGGTAAGACAAAGCATGGGAATCCAGAGATTCTGTGACTTATCTTGTCATAAGTAAATGAGGGAAGGACCCATGGGCCTTATGTAAGCCAAGTGGAGCAGGGGAGGGGGGTTTTTTGAAGCAAACATTTCTGGAGCACAAAAGGTAGGGAAATATCTTGACCTTTGTTGATTTCTAGGAGCAGCAACTCAGGTAAAGCTCAACATTGTCAGAAAGAAAGAATGGAGGGACAGAGGGAAGGGAGGGTAAATGAGAGGAAAATCACAGGAGGGCCAAGTGTTTGATAAGTCTGTCCACAGGAGAAGGCTGTGGGTAGCTCTTTGGAGCATAAATAGAACTTCAGAAGCAGGTGGAACCCACACCACTTGTGAGTTCGTCTCACCATGAACTTGGTATCAAGAGTAATTCAAGTGCTCAGATTTATGTCCTAAAGTCTAAAGCCCTCAGCGGTTGACTTTATAAGCACTCATATTCCACAAAAGCTATGATTATTTATACATGCACACATATTCATAACTATTATAATGAATAATGAATGTATTTTCCTAAGTTAGCTACATTAAAAGCAGTTAAAATCAGTATTTTCATGGCACTTCATCGGAAAAAATAGACACAATGCTATTGAAAAACTAGGATTATGAAGTCCCTCAAGCAGGTTCAAAACTATTTTCCTTCATGGAGTACACACGTGTCTACATGCTCATATTATTATCAGGGGTTTTAAGACAGCTTAACTGACCTTAGTTTTAAAATTTCACAGAATTCCACATTTTTCATATGTAAAATGAGTGTATAGAAGAAGGTGATGGCTGAGGTTCCTTTATACTTGATCTATTTTTATAAAATAAACACCAAGAGAACATCCTAACTAAAATTAACTGCCTCCTGGTCACTCACACTAAGTAATTACTTTTATAAAATGGGTTCAGTCTGAAGAATTTGTCTTACTGTACTTTTACTCAGCTTAATTGCTAGAAAACTTTCATAATATGAGTGTTGTTACCAATCTTTTAAAGATTTACTTTATTTACTTGAAAGGCAGAGTTACAGAAGTAACAGAGGAAGAAGGAGAGACAGAGAGAGAGAGGTCTTCCATCTGCTGGTTCACTCCCCAATTGGCCGCAACAGCCGGAGCTGAGCCAAGAGACAGGAGGAGCTTCCTCTGGGTCTTCCACATGTCTGCAAGGGCCCAAGCATTTGGGCCATCTTTGACTACTTTCCCAGGCATTAGCAGGGAACTGGGTCAGAAGCAGAGCCAGCATCCATATAGGATGCCAGCGCTACAGGCGGCAGCTTTACCCACTATGCCACAGCACCAGCCCCTATCACTACACTTTAAGGAATGGAATAAGTCTTCAAGAAAAGGCATTGCTTCCTTGTGAATGGTAAAAAAAAAAAAAAAAAACCACCTCCAGGAGAGCCCAGAATGAACCGGCATCTGTGGATTGTTTCAACTGCCATACTCTGTAAGCTTTGCAAGGACTTGATTGTAGATATCACTTTTCTGGATTTAGATAAAACAAAAATATATGGAAACAGGGAGGGAGAAGCCAGACTCACTTACTGGAGAAATGGAGCACTGCTTTCAAGTTGAACCAGGGATATTGTGTATCATTTAGTTGGCATAGATGTTCTGGCAAACTCTATCCAGAGCAGTGAGCCAGTGGAGTGAAAGACAGTTAAATCTCCCATCAACAGAATTGTTTCTGCTACCGTCCTTGTGATATCGGAAATGGCCCCCTAAAATATATATGAAAATGTGGCCCCTTACAATTGCCTAGAAGTCAAGTCTGGGGTGCCACACATGTCACTGGAATTTGGAGTGCCATACAATATCACCATATGCTTATTAATGAATCCCCAATATTAATAAGCCCGAGAGGGTTCTTACCTAATATTTAGAGAGGAATTCTAAATAGCAGCATAAATAAACAAGTCAGTGTGGTAAATTTTAGGCTTTTATTTAGTGCAAAAGATGCGTAAGAAAGTGAGAGCTGTATCCAAGAGAGAGAGATAAATCTGGGTTCTTACGGAGTACCAGGAACCAGCCACGTGGAGGAGCATCTAAGCCAGGAAGCTTAGGGTGGGTGGCCCGAAGGCCACATGCCCTGGAGGCGCAGGGCTACAGCCAGCCCCCTCCTGGCAAGAAGCCAGGGAAAAGAAGAAGGCTGGACACACACCGGGTACCAGGCTTCTAACCCACTTCCAAAGTTGTGGTTAATTAACCTGATTGGCCGGTGGGCTTTCAGATGTGGCCAGGTAGGGCCTCAAGCCAGGTAATCCCTTAAGGCATTCGGATCCTGTTGTTGACTTAACAATTTGAAGAGTGTCAATTATTAAATCAACAAGAGGCGTCACTGTGCACTTACTCCCCATGTAGGATCTCTGTCCTTAATGTGTTGTACTATGTGAATTAATGGTATAACTAGTACTCAAACAGTACTTTATACTTTGTGTGTCTGTGTGGGTGCAGTCTGTTGAAATCTTTACTTAGTATATACTAAATTGATCTTCTGTATATAAAGATTATTGAAAATGTATCTTGATGAAGAACGGGATGGGAGAGGGAGTGGGAGATGGGATGGTTGTGGGTTGGAGGGAGATTATGGGGGTAAAAGCCACTATAATCCAAAAGTTGTACTTTTGGAAATTTATATTTATTAAATAAAAGTTTAAAAAAAAGAAATATAATACTAATCCTAAAAGAGTTCTAAGGTTTGTCCCTAGGCACTGGATTTATTAAAGTGAGCAAGGATTGAATTACTATAGGGAATAAATTAGTCACTGTGAAGAATGAAACTCATTGTTATGCAAACGCAGGTTAAAATGCCATTGTGCAAGTTTTGTTTTGCTTTGTTTCAATGAAGGAGTCTTGTTTGTAGGTTTAAAACACTGACACAGAAGAGACCCCATTTCCACCACAGGACTCATTTCCATCAAAGACAGGTTAAGCCTAGACCCCTGTTGAGTTCCGCACTTCTAGTTTCCTAACAAAGAGGGGTAAATACTGTCCTCAAATTATCAAAGCAAAAGTGGTAATGACTCTGCCAAATTTGATGAAATTTTGCAAAAAGAGGTGAAAGGTTGATTAGCTTGATCACAAAAGCCATTTCACAATGTATACTTGTATCAAAGCACACAGTCCCATTAGATATCATTAGTACATGCAGTTTTCTTTATCAGCTATACCTCAATAGATCTAGGGAAAAAAAAGAAGAAAGGGACCATTAATGTGTATGCATGAATCAATTACAATTAATTGCATGATCGTTAACTTCATGTTTGTGGATGCGCAATCCTATGAAATAAATATCCTTGAAAAGTTTGCACAGAATTATACTTTAAGCAATTGATATGTCCTTAAAACATTATAGGAGAAAATTAATTTTTATAAATTAAAACTTGTTGTTATCCTAGGAAGAAAACATTTTAAAGGAATTTCCCTCTTCAATTCTTCTTTAAAAGTTATTGATCTCACATATTCTCTATTTTGTAAACTGGCTCACACTGAGACACACTTTTTGTTAATGAGTTCGTACTTCTCAAGAAGTAAATTACTTTAGGGCTAAAAAGAAATTGCAGTAGACCAACACACTGTTGAATTGAGTAACAAAAACTTTTAAAAGAATGCAGACAGAATTCAGTCCTCAACTCCACTGAAACAAGGGCTGGAGAACTTTAAGAGCTGAGCTTGGGAAAGTGGCTCAGGGCTTCTGTGTTTGCTAATAGACCTCACCCAAAGGAAAACTAACTTTTTTGTTACCTGCATGACAGGACGTAATTTTACACATGGAACAACTTAGGCCCCTCTCTCCCACAGAAACGTGACGGGGCTCCGCTTCCCCCCACACCCACCCCCTCAGGGGGTTGCATTTCAAAGACAGGCTCCCAGCTCCTGGAGGAAGAAGCTTTTGACAAGATCTACCTCTCAAAGGGGCAAAGAAAGTAAGTGCTGTAGAAAGGAAGGTCAGGTCTTAGAGGCAGGAAGAGCCTGTCTGAATTGAGTGAGGCTGGGGAAATGTTAAAGGCCCTCTTGACTAGAATCATGGTCAAGGTTTGTTTGTTTGTTTTTTGACAGGCAGAGTTAGACAGTGAGAGAGAGAGAGAGAGAGAGAGAGAGAGGTCTTCCTTTTTCCGTTGGTTCACCCCCAAGTGGCCGCTATGGCTGGCGCTTTGCGGCCGGCGCACCGTGCTGATCCGAAGCCAGGAGCCAGATGCTTCTCCTGGTCTCCCATGGGGTGCAGGGCCCAAGGACCTGGGCCATCCTCCACTGCACTCCCTGGCCACAGCAGAGAGCTGGCCTGGAAGAGGAGCAACTGGGACAGAATCCAGCGCCCCGACCATGACTAGAACAGCGGGGTGCCGGCGCCGCAGGCAGAGGATTAGCCTAGTGAGCCTCAGCGCCAGCCAACAAGGGTTTTAAAAACAAAAACATGGGCCCCCCTGAACTCCAGAATGTCTCTGATGGGTCTTGCCTCCTTGCGTATCTCTTCTCAGACGTCCCCAACACACAGTCCTCCTCCCCACACACAGAAACGCACCAATCATTCCCACCCTCACCTCCTCCTGCCTTGTAAAGACCTCAGCTGGAAAACCTCCAAGTTTCTTCTTCCAGGGAGGCCCCGTTGCACATGCACCTCATCTGCTTTCCCAGAGGAATGCCGGTGCGCTGCCCTCTGTGCCTCGAAGGTTCATGGTTGGAAGGATGTCTGCCTTTCACAGTGGACGCTGGGGAGCACAATGGTGAACTCACTAGACAGACCTCGAGAAATGAAATCAGCAGGTACTTGTGAGGTGTGGGTCAGGCAGCTGATCTGGGGAAACTGGGGTCACCGTGTCTCCAGAACCCCCTGCAAACATCTTCCCTGCTGGCTAGGTTCTATGAAAGCCAAGGGCTGCCCCCGAGCAACCTGGGTGACTGCAGACTGGTGCACGGCTCAGCCAGGACGGCGGTGGGAGGATGGGGCGGAGAAGAGCTTGTGGAAATGCAGGGCTTTCTGACCTTTCTCAGGCTTTTTTCCTTCTCTGTATTTTCTGTCATTGTCATCACCACACCCACTGTCTTCTCACACAAACTCATTTAAAAAAATAATAAAACAATCATTCTTATAAATAAACACTAAAGGAGATACCAGAAAGTCCCAGTATAAAATGTTATGAATCAGGGCCACGCTATGGCCGTAGCAGGAAAAGCCACAGCCTGCAGCTCCAGCATCATCTATGCATGCTGGTTCAAGTACCGGCTGCTCCTCCCCTCTTCCAGCTCCCTGCTAAGGCACTTGGGAAAGCAGCAGAAGATGGTCCAAGTCCTTGGGCTCCTGGCTCCTGGCTTCAGCCTGGCCCAGCTGGCCGTTGCAGCCATTTGGGGAGTGTACCAGTGGATGAAAGATCTCTCTCTCTCTGTGTAACTCTCCTTCTCTCTATAACTCTGCTTTTCACATGCAATAAATGAACCTTTTTTAAAAAAAAAAATATTATGAATCAAATCAGAACTCCTCTGCTTCTTAGCATTCCATGAACTCACTAGTGTGTTCCATTTGGTAATCCTCTGCTTAAGAGCGTGGAATAAGAAGCAACACACTCCCCGTCCCCTAAAGTAAGGTTAAGAACACAGCACAGCAAATACGGGCAGGAAGGACCCCTTCAGAAATTTTCACTAATGACCTTGGGTTTATATCTTCTACCATTTTTATGTGCTGCTTATGTATACCACTAATCTCTCCTTCAAATTTTATGAATTGTTGCTTGTGAAAATATCAATAGAAATTGACGTTGGAGAGCAGTAGCAGTGTCAGTGTGCTTCGGAAAGTCCAGGAAGTGTCCAGAGGAAAGGTGATGTCATGTAACACAGCAGACTGTCATCATGGCTGGGTGGGCCTCCAGCAGCAAACATTAAGGTCACTGACCTCCATACGTAGCGTCCTGCACACACTGCTCCTCCTGTGAGGCTGCATTTTCCTGGCCACCTTTCCAATGCTAGCGGAGCAGGGGCTTCAGATGTTTACCCATGCTTGCACTTCTTCCTGGGGCTGGGAAGAAAGCACAAATGTGAGTCTCATCACTGTCACAGGCAGAGTAACTAGCTTAGAGGTCTATGTCTCTGGGCTCTGCGGGTCTTGTAAATACTTCTGTTTCATTATATGCATATAATAGTGTGGGCGGGGGAAGGGAGGGGTTGATTAAATAGGAGAGTAGGCACTTTTACCTTTATTTTATTTTATTTTATTTTTTAAGATTTATTTATTTATCTGAAAGTCACAGTTACACAAAGAGAGAAGGAGAGGCAGAGAGAGAGAGAGAGAGAGAGGTCTTCCATCTGCTGGTTCACTCCCCAATTGGCCATCATAGCCAGAGCTGTACTGATCCAAAGCCAGGAGCCAGGAGCTTCTTCCAAGTCTCCCACGCAGGCTCAGGGGCCCAAGCACTTGGGCCATCTTCTACTGCTTTCCCAGGCCATAGCAGGGAGCTGGATCAGAAGTGGAGCAGCCAGGACTGGAACCAGCACCCATATAGGATGCTGGCACTGCAGGGGGTAGCTTTACAGGCTATGCCACAGCGCTGGCCCCAGCACTTTGATCTTTAAAGGAATAGCCAAGCCAAGGAAAATAAATAACGGCTCATTTCCAGAACATATGCACAGTGTTCTTGAGACAGTAGTTATAATAGTCTGATATTTTGTCTTTGTGCTTTGTTCTCTGCTGTGTTTTCATTTTAAATGGGAAAGCTGATTTTCACTTTAACTGAAAATGAATTCATGGAGCTGGCACTGTGATGTAGTAGGTTAAACCACAGCCTGAGACACAGGCATCCTATATGAGCGCCAGTTCAAGTTCTGGCTTCTCCACTTATAATCCAGCTCCCTGCTAATGCACCTGGGAAAGCAGCCTAAGATGGCTTAAGTCCCTGGGCCTCTGCACCCATGTGCACCTGGGCCTCTGCACCCATGCCTAGCCGTGGCCATTGAGGTCATTTGGGGGAGTAAACCAGCAGATAGTAGATTTCTCTCTCTCTCTCTCTCTCTCTCTCTCTCTCTCTCTCTGTGTGTGTGTGTGTGTGTCTTTCAGATAAATAAATAAATCTTTTTTAAAAAATCTTTTAATAAATCTTTTCTAAAAGGCAGAGTTACACAGAGAGAGAAGTAGAGGCAGAGAGAGAGTGAGGTCTTCCATCCTCTGGTTCACTCCCCAGTTCACCACAAAGGCCAGAGATGTACCGATCTGAAGCCAGAACCAGGAGCTTCTTCCGAGTCTCCATGCAGGTGCAGGGGCCCAAGGACTTGGACCATCTTATACTGCTTTCCCAGGCCATAGCAGAGAGCTAGATTGGAAGTGGAGCAGCCAGTACTCAAGCCAATGCCCATGTGGGATGCCAGCACTGCAGGCGGTGGCTTTACCCCCTACACCACAGCACTGTCCCCAGTAAATAAACCTTTTTAAAAAAAAGAAAAAGAAATGAGTTCAACTGCTAAGAGAGTAAGTGGCAGTAAGATGTGGTTCCCTGGTCCCTCTGAGTACCAGCTCACACTCCTGATGCCTCTACCTCTGCTTTAACAGAACTCGCCAGAGTAGGGAATGGTTAATTCTGGAATACCATGCAGGAGTGTAAGAGTCAGAATGTAATGGTTTTGAATGCCAACTCTGCAGTGTACTTGCTATATACTGGATGTATATTTGACAAGTTGTTTAATAAGTCTTACTATCCACTTCCCATCCTACAACATATAAGAAATTATAAGAGCTCTCAATAGTAGGCCTTCTAGAATGTGTTAGAAGGCTGACCGTAAATAACTTCTTGCCTGAAGTATAAGGAGGAAACCCCTTGTTGTTATCTTTACCAGAAGTAGAGAAAAACCGAGTGAAATTTCTGGCATCTCAAGCAAGAGTATTGTACACAAACATGAGGCTGGAAGCCTTTGATCAGGAAGTAAATGTATTAAAGAAACTTTTTGGAAAGAAACAACAATGAACAGTGAAAGACAACAGATTAGAGAAGGATGGAGGGAAGGATGATTGGTGAATAAATATTTGAAAAAGAATGAAGAAAAAACAAAACAATGAAAGAACTAATCATCCGTTTGTTACAGCACTGTTCAAACCTTAAGCTCAGGATCTTGTTGATCAATGATAAGTTATATTACACCATTACATTGAATTGTTTTTATCCTCTGTTCTCCATAAAATGAAAACCAAACATACTGTTTCTTTCTGAGAAAAATGCAGAAGCTAATCTTAAACTGTGCCACATATTTTATTCGAGTGAAAATATTAGTATCTTTATGTTAAATCTGAATTAACAGTCTATGATAAATGTTCCCATTGTTCTTTAGGAACAAACAAGGCAGCATTTTCAGAAGCAACATGCAAAATGGAAATGTCTAGAAGACAGTTTCTTAAATAGCAGTATGTCATTGCTAATGAGCTATGACAAGCTATATCTTGTCTTCCATTTTCCATCCGTATTTCTGAATAACTTTGTGAGATTGTGCACTAGTTTCACAGATTCCTGCAAATGATTATGCTGCAGTAATAGAATAAGGAGCATCTGTAGCTGATTGATTGCATCATGCAGTGTTTACCAGGAATGAAAGCCTGCCACACACACCCTGATTGGAGAAATAAGCTTGAAGATTACTATTATTAAACAACCAACTGTTAAAAGACCCACTCAACATATTAAGAGGAAACACAGAATAAGTTGATTTTGTTGCTTAAGCCAAATATTTTGGAATTCATCCACATTAAGCTCTCACTTTTTCCCACCATGGTGCTTGATTTTGTGATAAGTTTGCATACATTATTCTTCCCTGAGGTACATTTAGTTTAATTAAATTTTACTATTAAAACGTACTACAGCCTGCTTCTCTTAATTCTTAAAAAGCCTGGTGTGAAGACACATTTCCTCTGTATCCCTTCCCTGAAGGACCTTGGAGGACTTTACCTAGGCAGGGGTCACATGGGAATAGAGTTAGCACTTCAATCACCTGTGTTCCACTTTTGAATCTCTCATCTGACCTTGATTCTTTCATAATATGCTTTGTATTACAACTCTTTATTTTCCTTACGAGTCTGTAAACAAGAACTCATATTCAAAACTGCAAAAATACTGAAAGGTCAGGAAGATTATTTTCCAAGTGAACCAAACCCAGAAGCACTGGTTGAGAACCTACTGTGTGCTATATTAGACTAAGGACCATGCAGACAAACATGTATAGGGCCAAGGAATTCAGAATAAAAACTCCTGCCTTAATTCCTATCTCACAATGATAGCTGGCTTTGAAGGAAGGGGAGCTGTGAGCTCTGCTGGAAATTCTTGAAAGAAGAAATCCAAAAGCTCATTATGCCATAACAAGGAAATCACCTTGACCAAGTAAACACTAAAAGACTGAAAAAATATATATATTTATTTATTTAAATTTTATTTGAAAGGCAGAGAGACAGAGAGAAACAGACAAAGAGGGAGAGAGACAGACACAGAATTTCCAAGCACAAGTTCACTCCCCAAATTCTCACAAAAGCCAGGGCTGGGGCAGCCAAAGCCAGGAGCCGGGAACTCAACCCAGGTCTCCCAAGTTGGATTTCAAGGACCCAACTACTTGAGCCATCACCTGCTGAGTTAAAGGTAGACATTAGCAGGAAGCTGGAACCCAAAGCAGAGCTGTGACTCAAACCCAAGCACTCCAATATTGGATGTGGGTGTCTCAACCAACATTTTAATCACTAGATCAAATGTCTACCCCTGAAACTATGTATTTAAAAAGAGTTTGTAATCTGTTTTCCCATAGTCTTTCCTCTGATGGATTTACTGAGAGCTTACCCATACCCACAGTATTTAACAAAACAGAGTCCCACTCTGCTCTGAGAAAGCACTACACTAAAACACTAATCAAGACGTAGGAAAACACACCAGTTACCTTGCATTGGAACCTGAGAAGTGCTTTCGGAGCCATATTTCATGCTGGGAGGTCATTAGCAGTGCGTCTATCCACTGTGAAGTGTTTTGCCATAGGTAATAATGACTGTAGTTATTCCAATGTTTTCCAACTGTAGCGCGAATGAATGAGTCAGTGACTGTGTCAGGCCAAAGCAAAGAGTCTTTTGTTGTTGTTTATTTCATTCTACATTTCATACTTGGCAGCAGGGATCTTTTTAAAGCCTCTAAGTCATGAGAAAAAAGAACCTAAAATATGGTCACAGATACAAGTGCCCACACAAGGCCAAATCATCCAAAAGAGAAGGTCCAATGTTGATAAATGTATGTGTCCCCATAAAACATGTCAAGCATTTCTTAAAAAGCACTGCATTAAGACCTCCAAAGTCTTTCCAATTTACTTTTCTAAGCTACCTTACTTCTACAGTGTGGTCACCCTAATAGACACTAGAAAATGCTCAAGTTATCCCCAACTATATTACAGATACAGTACTGGAGCTCAACAGCCTTATTTCTTATTTATCTAAATTTTAGCTTTCTTATCTATAAAATTAAACTAATAAGTAGATATTATTTTCAGAGTCAGGAGCAATCAGGTTATGCTACAAGAAACAACTTCATAACACATGTCTTTAAACAATACGACTGCCTATTTCTTTTATGATAATTTTTCTGAGGAATCGGAAGACCTCTCAGGGGTTCTAGCTCCCTAATAATTTTGACCTTACTATCTCAAAGCAATACTCCTAAATTTCAATAAGAGGATGGAGCAGGAAGGTCTTGCACTGGCTGTTGAGTGTTTTGGCCTAAAAATGAAACACCTCACTTCCTTTCCCTGTCCAAGGGCGAGAACCAGGTAAATGGCTCATTCAGCCATAGAAAGGCTGGAATGTACAGGTATGTTTGCTGATGAAAAAATGTAAAAAGATGAAAAAAAAAAAAAACACTTATCAGTGAGAATTGGTAACAGATCTGGGAGAGTTGTGTGTTGTTACAACCAATGAGGCCATAGATGGAAAAATTCACACTTACAAAAAATAGTAGAAGCTGAATAACAGAAGGCATGATGATGATGATAACATCAACAACAGCAGGGAGTAAATGTCTCAGTGTGTAGGTAGATGAATTATGATTGTTTTATAAACTACCTCAAGCATTTGCATGAAAGCCAAATTTATTGTCAAATTTTAATCCCTGTTTCTACCACTAATGAGACAAGAGCCATCTGACCAAAAATATGCAGATGAGTCAGAGTCAGAGTCCTTCCTGTCTAATCTTCTCACTTTTCATCCTGTGTGGCATTATAGGCAATGCCTTCATGGAAAGCATGCTTTCACTAATTGGAACCCTCTAACCATCTCTTTCTTTGCAGTAACCTCAAGTGAACAATTTTGTGTTGATCCACATTTAAAACCTTGTTAGCCTACTTGCCAGTATTATTCTCTTAAATTATTCATCAGAGTATCTCTCATTTTTTAAAGACTGCTCTTCTCCAAATCTGAATCTGGGCCACTGCCCTAAGTAAAAGAAATATGGTTTTATAGTTCTACTCCTTTACTTTAATCATGCTCTACAGACTGTAGATTTTAGAGGTTGCTTGCTTGCCTGGTCCCAACTTCCCCGCTTACATTCAAAGGCTCCATAATTATAGCAGGATGACGGGTAAATCTATGTGTGATAGTATGAGCCTGGTCCAGAGAATCTTGTGCGTGGAGAAGTGGAGCCAGCCCATCAACATCCCAGGGCTGACCGCACATCATAGTTCACTACCTGAAGAGATCAATTGGCCGCATCCTTCTCATCTTGCTAAATTAACACTGATAACATTACAGCATATCACCAGTGCCACTGAAATTGTCAGTTATTTCTGTACTTGGGCAAGCCTGATTTCCATTCTCTGAACCCTTTCCATAGTCTCTGAACTCACTGGCAGAAGACTTTTCTCCATTTGTTTATATCAGTCAAAAACGCAGTACTCAACAGCCACAGCTTCCAACATGCCCACTTATTCCAGGGCCTTCAGATAGTCAGCCAGTCACTCACACACCAGGATCCAAAGAGTTTCAGAGATTTTCTGCAGTCTTTCTATTTTCTCTACAACTTAAAGACACACCAAAATTTATTGTCTTTTTGGGAAGTACATATCAAAGAGTAAAATCCTCCTCTCTACTCCTTGACATTCTTTCACCTCAAATATCTTGTGTTTGGTAGCACATGGTCCCTACCAAACACTTTGTTATTTGGCCTTAAAGTGTCTGCCCAGAAATGCGGAGGCGGTTAGGCCTTCCAATCAATTCAAACATGTCTGCCATGAACCTCCCTTCACCCCCACCAATGACTTTTATTTTCCATATTGACTAGGAAATACGGGTTATTTTCACCATGTGGCTCTGCCATCTTGAATTCATCCTCTTTCAGAAAACCATGCAGTGAGGAAAAAGTGAGATTAAGAAGATCATGAGGTGTACGCATTGTTGCATAATCGGTTAAGCCACCATTTGTGACTCCTACATCCCGTACGGGAGGTCCAGTTTTAGCCCCAGCTGCTCTGCTTTGAATCCAGCTTCTTGTTAAAGCACCTGGGGAGGCAGTAGATAATGGCCCAAGTACTTGAGTTCCTGCTCCCATATGGAAGACTTGGATGGAATTCCTGGCTCTTGACTTTATTATGTTCCAGTCCCTCTATTGCAAGCATTTGGGAATTTAACCAGAAGATGGAAAATGTTTCTGTCTCTCACTTTCACTCTCATTCTTGTTCTCAACTCTGTCATTCTGTCACTATATCTTCAAATAAGTAAAAAAACACAAAATATATATATTTTAAAAAATGAAGACCTTGGAAAATATTCTAAAGACAAGGCTTAGGAGTGGTTCACATGAATTCTGTCCTATTTCTTGGCCAATGTCAATCTCTGTGTACCGGAATTTGCTAACTTCCTTATGTGTCACTCTCTAAGGTAAAACAGGAATCTTGATTTCTTCTGTGAGTGCATATAACACTGCATAAGGCAACCACCAACCAGGAACAGACAAGGTTGTGTTTCTTTTTTTCTTCTCTTCTTGCTAATCTGATCTAAATTCAGGTCCTTTTTCTCCACCTTGACTCCACGGAATCATCATAGCCATGCTCAGGCCAGAATGTTCTCATTCCAGAAACATATGTGGGATGCCAGCCAGGGGTTAACTGCTGAAACATTGACAAAGCAGGACTGATTTCAACGAGAAATTTCAGGAGCAACATGGGCATTCTGCAAGTGCCATTCTAGAACCTAGAAACTCTAGATGACAAAGGAGAGAAAGAGTATGAATGGCAGAAAGAAGAATGGACAAAGGGAGGGGACATCTCAGAGAATTTTTCATCGAAACCTAAAGCTTCTAAACAGTGACAAAAATAGATCAGCT
This sequence comes from Lepus europaeus, assembly GCF_033115175.1. Lineage (NCBI taxonomy): Eukaryota > Metazoa > Chordata > Mammalia > Lagomorpha > Leporidae > Lepus > Lepus europaeus. The sequence goes on along the minus strand of NC_084835.1, from coordinate 111,278,119 downwards.
TGCACAGGTGGGTAAGAGAAAGGCAGCCAGAGAGATGAGACATGTGGCACGAGCATGCCAGTGTTAGAAGAGCTAGAAAAGGACTGCCATCCAAGCCAGCTGACTCCAGGCTTCCAAGCAGCATACACGTGCCCAGATTTAAGAAACTCACTGGGAGACACTAACCTCAAGAGCAGTGGGATTAGAGGGCTAAGCAGAGGTGAGCAATGGGTCACTGGATAAAACATATACAAAACTTCTGAATTGAAGGGTAACCTGAAAACTCTGAAGTTCTATAGCATTAAATAAACCTTCTAAAGTTCAGGTGCCAATCAGGGCTTCAGTTTGTAAAAGCAGAAATCTCAAAGGCTAACTCTGTTGACAAATTGCTAGCAGTTCCTTCCTTAGGTTAAAGCAGAATGTCACTGGAAACAATGTTATGTGCATTCCTACAAAGCTAACCTTTGGGTATGACCAATTGCAGGGCTTAAGCAAGGACACAAAAGAAATCTTTTTCCATTATATCTCTTCATTTACACATATAATTACTATATCTTCCTAATGCAGTTCATGTAAAAGTAACTGGGAACTATTAAAAATCATGATGCATCTCTCACTTCCTAATCCAGGCTCTCCTTGTGCAATTTCAGAAATGCATATCACAGTATTGACATTATTGGACGGGCTGTGGCTTCGGCAAGAAAATAAATTGATCTACTCCAAGGATTAAAATTGCATTTTAATGCAAATATTAAGGAACAGGAGCACCATTGCCATCAAATGCAGGTAAATAAAAGGCATCGTTTCTTACAAAACATATGCATGATACACACAAATACGTACATAAACAAAGAAAACACACACACGTATTTATATTGATTAATCAATTTCAGTGGGCTTTTTTTCCCTCTGTTTTTAATGATCAGTTTCACTCAATGGCATTTTTTTCCTGTACTGTGCTAGCTCAGGTAGGCTATGCAAGGTGGAGGCAGAAAAAGCCTCTATTTCTTTGTACTGACTCTTGTACTCCCAGGTCTTACAGCAGCCAAGGGGTTTCGTGAAGGGGATAGAGGGGTCAAAGGATGCTGGAGTGATAAAGAAAGGAGCAAGTGAGTAGCATCCAAGAGACAAAAGGGGAGAGTTGGGTGTTTACTCTTCCCGCCAAAAATAAGAATTCCACAGGTCCCAGTAGGGGACCTGACTATATTGACAGAAAGAAAAGGCTACATGGTCAATGTCCACAGGCAGACAGCTTTCCGCAGCCTCACAAAATGTTCTACTTTTCTGAGGGAGGCGTAAACCAGTTGAGAAAACAACCATTCTGAAAAGAAGCACTCAAGAAAAACACATCCTATTTCCTGAAGAAGAGAGGTAGAGTCTTTGCTAACTCTCTCTCTCTGTGTCTCTGTAAAAGAAAACAAAAGCTGTTGCACACCATAAAACTCAGTCAGGAAACACAGTGCAGACTCCTCTGTGACGTTTCCAGGCATTGTCAAAATCTGACCAGTGCTCCGGAGCATATCTGGAGGTGGCCGTTCTGCAGGTTGACAGCATCCAAAGGCAATAACAGTCGTTCACTGATCAGGAGGACCAGAAAGTCCTCTTTCTGAAAGATAAATTGATACTCTTTTTCTCCACCTCCCTCTATAATATGCAATGCATTGCCAGTTCCTTATAGAACATTATAAAGAGACTAAGAGGGAGAAAGCAGAGAGGTTATAGACCTTAGGGACCTGTTTATTATTCAAGGAAGATGAGGAAGACTCCAAATAGTAGCTTCATACCTCCTCCCCACAATATGCATACAGAAGCTTAATTGTCAAAAGAGCTCACCACCTGCCACCCACAGTATAAATTTTGTTATGAACATTTTACCCACTCTGGGTGGTAGCCAATGAGTTCCCTTGTAAGTACTATCTACAGCCTTATACCCTCACCGTTGATGAGAACCTAACACCATAAGGCTGGGGTGTTTCCTTCTGTCAGGAAACAAAAACTTCATTAGATTCAATTGTGGCATAAACAAGTTACGTAACTACATAGAAATTTATTTTTAATTGTCTATCAAGGTATGGAAATATTTGCCCATTTGAAAACTTAACATTGAAAACTTAATGTATGCACTTGATTATGATACTGTCCTTGTCTATGAGATTTTGTGCATCATCATTTACTCTGGGGTCTAAGCAACACCAAAAGAGGAGCTGCAAAGACAAAATAAAAGTTACACAAGAAATAATTCTCAGAAAGCACATCAGAAATCGCCTCTTGGTGGAGTGTATGGACTTTTGTTTTAATATGCAGTCTGATGGTTAGAAGCCAAGGAGGTTAGAACAAAAAGTTCAGAAATGTATTTCTCAGTTTCTGAAATGAGAAGAGAAAAAATTGGAGATGTGTAATTTTCTAAAGAAAAATGACTAAAAGTGGAGAAAATGTAAAAGGTCTAATGATAAAATAAACCAAGTGTTAGAAAGCATATAAAATCACAATCATCTCTAGATCCAGTTAAGTGAAACTGGAGAGAAATGAAGATGATGAGGAAACCATCAGTATGAGAATAAAAAGTACCCAAGAAATGGTGACCGTGAAGAGTTCTTCCATGACTAGCAGTGAGACTTTGAATAAGGCAATGCATGTCCTTGGGCTGCTGAGGAAGAAACAATTGTCTTCCCATACTCAGATGAGCTTCCAGTTCGAAGTGATGGTAAAACAAAGAAACGTTCACACAAATGAATACTGGGAGAGCATGATACGGAGAAGATGAAAAATGATGAATAGACGAGAAGCAGCATGGGACAAGCAACAGACTATCCATGTTGACAAATCTAGGTACAGTTTTACACTGGGTTTTGACTTGATTCAGGAAACTGGAAATAGAATGTGGCCTGGTAAGTACATGTTTAAGAAGAAAAATAAGCAAATTAGGAAGGCATCAAGAGCCGCTTCAGGGGTTAGGAATTACATGAATTGTTCCACTCTCTGTAACTACTCTACTGGCTGGGCAGAATGTTGACTCACCTATCCTGGTTCTAAGCATTTTCATCATTTCCAGCACTGGAATGTATAGGTTTATGTCTTTATAGTGTTAGGTAGGAAGTCAGATATGAGCTTATGTGTGTGTGACATAAAGGCCTAAAGAAAAGACATGTATGTCCAGCATATGCATCTGCATCTCAAAGTCATCCCGATAATGTTTCAGAGGCAGCCTGGTATTCGCATCCTGCCCTTCCCTCTTCTGCCATAACCTGCCAGGTTAGGGGGGTGGGGGGTGGTCCCTGCCCCTTCTGCCTGACAAATCTTCCACAATCTCCCAGGTGCAGCCCAGTATCTACATTTCAAACACCCTTCTCCGGATCCCGATTCTTTAGGGGGTCCTGCTCACCCTTCCTCTAAACCCAGGATGGCGCCAGCTAACTTTCCTCCTGTCTGATACCTTCAAGGGAAAACTCAGATAGGAGCTTCTTAAAATTTACATCCATAAAATCCTTTGCTTCAGGAGGAGATGTGTGAAGACAAAGACCCATCTCCTTAAAAACCCCGGGCCTCAACCAGACAGCGCACTCAGCCCTCTGCCTCTATGCTGAGTCGCCTGCCTGCCTGGCCAGGTGTAATCTCTCCACTCAACCACGTAATCTTGCTCCTTCCTCCGGTCCAAGCGACTGCACTCTCTCTCAGGTCCTGTCTGGAGAGGTGCCCATCCGTTCTTATGGATGTCCCAACCCTAATAAACTTTGCTACTTTTTACTTTCCACTACTCTGTCTCATGCCTGAATTCTTTCTTGCGTGGAGACAAGAACCCTGCCATTCTCCGGTAACAATAGCATAATTACTTATGTAAAATATCATTACATTTTATTTCTTATATTTATGTTCCCATACAGAACAGCAGATTTGTAAGCTCAGAATACATATTGCTGGAGGCTAACATCCTTAATGTCTACTTCCAATGAATCAAAAAAGTTGTCACGAAACTGTAAGAAAAGGTCAGAGAAAAGAATGCTAAGTTCTGCTGTCTGTTTCATTCCCTGAACATCAGGTAATACATCTAACCTCACTAGATCATGCAAAATAACAGCGAATGAGTACAGAAACACAGAGTTATTAATACACCTTTAGTGTTTCAAATGTGTTTCAGTTGATTGCTACTGAGGGTTTTGTACTTATGTATGGTTATGTGGCAAGTGAGAATAAGCTTCAAATGTTTCTGAAATCAGTGGCAGTCATTCAGGGCGTCTGAGTGTAGGACAGCACTGCCAGTTTGTGAAACCATATTAAGAGATCAGGATTTGCAAAGGCCCATGTTCCATTGCGGGGTTACTCTGGGCACTTCAGAAATGTCAGGGGAATATGCTTTGTGCTCTAAAAATACTATATGAAAAAATGTAAGTAGTGTCTCCAAAGAGTCAGCTACATTCAAGAAGTCATTTATTTATAGATATAACCCACAGTCTGGAAGAATCTTGCTTTATGTTTACATCTTATACAAGATAGTGTCCCATTTGAAAAAAAAAATCGTCTGGGAAAATTGGTTTTGTGGTTTGGTGAGGCAGGGAAAGAATATGCCATAAATGACTATACTAGGTTAAAGGGAATCCCTCATAAACTCATGGCCACCCAGAATCTCAGACTGTGACCTGTTCTAGAAATAAGGAGTTTTCCAAGTTAATTCATTAAGGTAAGGATTCAGATACTGGGATAGGGTGGGACTTGATCATGACTGATGTCATGAAAGGAAATCATAGAGACATGCATAGAGGGGTGACAATGTGAAAACAAAGATACAGGGAAAATACCATGTGACAACAGAGGCCCAAATTGCCAACAACTGCCATAGCTAGCCAAGACAAGTGAAGATTCCCCTGGAATCTTCAGAGCGTTGCTTCCCAACAACTCGATTTCAGCCTCTGGGCTGCAGAACTAGTAGAAAAGAATTTTTCGGTAGTTTGAGCCCACCCAGTATGTGGGTTTCCTTACAGAGCAATAGGAAATCAACAAACAGGGCAACGCCCCAAGGTGGGCGCTATTACCTTTCCCATAAGTTGGGTATCCTGCCTTCTCCCCTCAACCCTGAGTTAACAGTTAGTACTAAGCTTCTCAGTCCCTCGTCTTGAGCTGAGGCAACTATAATAAGGTGCCATCAAACACAAGTCCTTGATGAGACTCAAATTAGAACCGAGAGGAACAGCCTTTTGCAGCAGTAGAGATAGGGTTATTCAGAACACCTGTGGGTATGTCCAGCTTTGTGCTCCTGAGGGTTACGTGATTATCTTAACCAATCAGAAGTTTCCCAGGAGGAATTTGTAGAAGACTCTTGGAAAGGTCTCTGGAAACCAAAACACCCTGCTCCCCACATAACACAAATGATGATGTGAATGCACTCCATCTCAAACCACACAGTCAGCACCCTGCATCCTTCTGTGGGACATGCGTTTGTTGCTCTCACGCTCAGAAAGTCCTGCAGCTGCCTGATGTGACAGAACAGGAAGCCATTTATGGACACACTTGCATGCAGCGCTCTCAAGCACTGATTTTAAAATCCAGTAAATCCTAGAAGAAACACGAAAGTTTTAACTGCTCAGGAGGTTACTTGTCAGGCAAAAAGAGAACACTTATTTTTGATTTCAGGTGAAAAGAGGAAATCAATTCACTGAAGACTTTATGAGTCATTTCGGTTATTTGCACTTACTGCTTAAAGGTGTGGGTAAAAGGAGATTAGACTGGCTTCTGCTAGTGGCTGGTAATGAAGCCGGCCTGATTCCACAGTCCTTGACCTGACTCCTTCAAGATGTTTTAGAAAGTCCCATAAGGAAGAGCAAAGTCTGGCACAGGATGTCCAGAGCTGACAGCAGCCTCCGTGTGTGGCTCCTTCACCCTTCCAAAGGGTTTTGTGCAACAGAGAGCACCAACTTACTTTTCTTTGTATTTAATTAAATGAAATACTATACTTGAGTAGCTTTGTTGGGGCTTTGAAGAGTCACACAGAGCAAACTCTAGTTTGGTCTAAACTAATTACTTTATCTGTTATACAGGGCTTTCCCTGAGGCCACAGAATCCTGTCATAATCCACCTTCTTCCTTCTCCTCCCTCATTTTTAAACAACTAAAACTTCTTGAGTTATCAAGCTAGCCCTTTTGTAGGAATAATTGGATATTAAGTCTTTCCTTAAAAATTTACGTTCTGTGTTAAAGCAGGGTTGCATCAGGAATAGACAGTAACGCTAATTTAGAGTTAAAAACTGAAGCTTTCCTTTATATTAATATTAAAATTTATATTAATATTAATTATATCAAATTAATTTTATATTCATTCCCTCCTATATTAATACTGTGGGCTACCTACAGCTTTGCACAGCTTTGAACTTGTGTTTTGAAATGCTGTATGATAAAAAGGAAGCACAGAACACATGTGCTTCACTGGCAAACTTTTGTTGTGTCGAATATAATCCCAAAGTATTCGGATAACAACTTGAAAGGATATAGAATGACCAAGTCTGTCAACTAAACTTAGAAATGGGGCTCCTTGGGACTAAGAAAGCTGAGAAATTTCCCAGGAGTTTTGGTCTCCTGGCTGCTCAAAACCAAGTTTCCTTATTCTGAGTGCAGCACTCTTCCCATTTCGTGTTAAATACGAAATCCTTCTCCAAAAAAAAAAAAAAAAAAAAAAAAAAGTAAAAGGCAAACCAGATGAAATTAGATTTATATAGGCAGGCAGATGTAATTAACTTGGTTAGATTTGTGGAATAGGAGATCACGCCCCTGTGTGATCTCAAACCCCTACCTAACCTCACCTGGATGCCCACCGGCCAATCAGACCACGTAACCACTCCCCTTTGGGAGTAAATAAAAGGCCTGGAGTATGGTGGGTGCCCCCCTCTTATTGCCCTGTGCCTTCAGGTGTTGAGGTGGACTCATTATGAGAGAAGGAGCATGGTGGGGGCAAGAGGCGCAGAGTCACCACACAGACCCTGGGAGTCGGGTGAAAGCAGGGCAGAGGGGAGCAGCCAGCAGACTCGTTTATTTCAGTTGGTACAGCAGCTTAAATAGCCAAGGCAGCCAATCTGGTCAAGGGGCAGTTTATGCCCTAACCATTCACAACCTGCTGCCAGGCAGTATCCGAAGCCTTCCAATCACACAGCCTGTTGCCAGGCAGGCTCCGTTGCCAGGTGGGTTTCAAAGCCATTCCTGTGTAACTGACGCTCGCTTGCCAGTGGCCATCTTGGCATGGCCTTCTCATTCCACCACATTCGGGGACATAGCCTTCTTGCTGCCTCTCTGCCTTTGTTTTGCTGCCCATGTTAAGCTACCTGTGGCTGATCATAATCATACACTTGCTCCGTGTGGCTCCTGGCCTGCTCTCTGCCTGGTATGGACACAACTTAGCTTCTAGACTTCTTCCTCTTCCTAATTAAAGCCCTCACTTTCCTGTCCATTTCTCTCACTGAATAAAACACATAAAAATTTACCACGTTGCCTGGTCTATTTTGAACCTATATTCAGAATTCTTATCTGAGTAGATGGCAAGAACCCACAGGATAATTAATAATAAAATTATTAATAAGGCTGGATGATATCAAGGTGATGAACTAGCAGAAAAACTAAATTAACATCACTAAGTATATTGTATTTAAAATATAATCATAATGGTTCTTTGCTTCTCAGAGTATTTTCATCTCTTAAAACCATCAAAGTAAATGAATGATTAGTGATGAAGAAGAGAAGGTCAAGCATGAAGTAGACTGGCTTCCTTCTCTTCTCATAGATGTGAATGGCAGCTCCCTCCCCCACCCCATCCCCACCCCACCCCACTCCACCCTGCACCAGGTACCGACTTTCTTTCTGCAAAGGACCTTTCCGGTCTGTTCCTCTTCCCCACATTGTAAGAAACTTCCGTGGTCCCTACCACTTTTCTTAGTGCCTTGACCCACCAAGTATTTTCATCAGATTAAGTCAGCAGCACACACAGATTCAGAAAAAAAAAAAAAAAAAAAAAAAGCTAGAGTAATCTAAACAAAGAAGAGCCTGGAGCCACACTGAAAAATAGGAGTCACCTGAACTTTTTGGGTTATTCACTTTCATCGCGTTCCACAGCATTCACTGAAATCAACATTGATTTTTCTCTTTTCCCTGGTAGGACGCAAAATATCTGGTCCTATCCCATGAATATGATCAACCTTCATATATTTAATAGGAAGTAACTCATTTAATATGGTAACCATTTCAAATTCTGTCTTTAAAGTAAGAAAAGTAAGAAAAGAATTCAACCTATTTATAGCTTTGTAATAACTTATTTCCCAAATTTGATTTTAATTGTAGCTATGATGTGAACTCACTTCAAATTTTCTACTTCTTCAAAATGTAGAGTCAAGAATTGAATGTAGAACTTGGATGTTATCAATACTAACTTAAAAAGAATTATCCACATTATTGTTGCTATGATATTTATAATGACAGTACTTGCTTCTGTTTCTTAGTTTACTGTAGTTTGCTATGGTACCTCTCAATGCTGTTGGGCTTGTGAAAAGCTCACACACACAAAGAACTGAAACACCAGCTTAAAATTCTAAACACTGGTGTGTAAAAATGCCTTGGATTAGACTGATATATTTTCAATTTTACATTTATCTCATTATCCTTCAAAAATATTTAATTTATATAACGAGGACAAATTTCATGAAATTCATATATACAGTTTAAAGATCATAATGATATTTCCCACCCTACCATCCCTCCCTCCCTCGCTCCAACCCTCCCTCTTCCTTCCTTTCTTATTTTTCTTTTAGTTTTTATGACATATTTATCTCTGATGAGTAATTTTGATCAGAGAACTTCATCTCTAACCATTATCAAATAGCATAAAATAAATCTTTAATTGTTCAGTGGTTAGTTGTTTCCTCATTGCTGTCCCCTGCTTTCCTCTCCTCTCGTTAGCCAGCTCAGCTATGTGCAAAGATGAGAAGATAAAGTATGCAGGTGAATACCTCAATCAGGCAGCCTGCTTGTTCGTCAGCAACATTTACAAGTTCAAAGACACAGAGTCTGAGGACTGAAATGGGACATTCTCTCTAGTAAGAAAGAATGTATGTTCAATTATTACATGTCTTAAAATAAAACTTTTTAAAAGAATAAAGGTAATTTCAATATTCCACTATAGCATGAAACACATAGGAGTTTTTAAAAGCAATCATAAACAAATATTTCTGTGACTACATACTTTTATCATTAGTATTCCATACATGGACTTGAATTAATGCTATGCTTCTAATAATAGTGTACAGAATTTTGCTTTTTGTAATGTAAACACTCCCTCTTCTGGCGAAATGGAGTAATACTTTATATATTCTGTTTCTCTGAAGCCTTTACATATTTATCTTAATTCTTTATTTTTATATATTCTCTTTTAAAAGCACTCAAATATCATCTAAATAAGAATAAATAAAATTAATACTACATACAACACAGTTTATGCTCAAATTTTGACCCAAAAACATAACAATTGCTAATTTTGTTTTTCTCTCCAAAGGTACAATGTGTAGTATTTCTAAGAAAAATCAGAATCATTGTCGTAAGTAGCAATTAGATGCTTTTTGAAGCAAATTTTTTTACTTAAACACCAGTGGAGGAGAAAAATCACATTTTAATTAGAATCATATAAAAATATTTTCCTCTCACCTTTTGATCAATCTTACTACTTTTTTGAAGGTTAACTTCTTTTTTTCAAGATTTATTTATTTGCAAGGCAGAGGCTGAGGGAGAGAGGGAGAGAAGAGAGAGAGAAAGTTTTCTATCTGCTGGTTCACTCCCCCAGGTAGCCACAAAGACTGGAGCTGTGCTGACCCAAAGTCTGGAGCCAAGAGCTTCTTCCAGGTCTCCCAAGGAGGTGCAGGGGCCCAAGCACTTGGGCCATCATCTACTGCTTTCCCAGGCCATAGCAGAGAGCTGGATCGGAAGTGGAGCAGCCGGGACTTGAACAGGCACCCATGTAGGATGCTGGTGCTGCAAGCAGTGGCTTTACCCAGTGTGCCACAGCGCCAGCCCCTGTAAGTTAACTTTTGATGTTCATTAAACATTTTTCTTATACAGTTTTCAAGATTTTCCTGTGGATTTCAGTAGTTGTTCATATGTTGATGAAATATTTCTATTGTGTTCCCTAGTTCCAATTAATTATTTTTTAAAATACAAAAAATATTTTAATATATCAGATAGTCAGATCCACATCCCTACCAGAATATATTTATTCCTATAATATTGTCATTATTTTATATATTATTATTTGCATTTAATGTTTCAATTAATCTAGAATTAACATTGGTGTTTGGTATAAGGAAATAAATGACACTGTACTTTCCTAATAACTAATTATTGGTAATGTTTAATAAATATTTCATATTTTGTCATTAATTTTAATATTAACTGAATTATATACTGCAAACTCCTATGTTTTTCCTATTTTGGGGTTTGCTGTCGCTTGTTTTTTCTGTTTTTAAATTTTTTATTCATATAAAGGGAACATTTTCATTTATTTCATATATAGAGGTTTTTTTATTGATTTTGGTTTTGGTTTTGGTTTTTTGTTTATTTTTTGTTTTTATGAATCTACAGCCAGGCCAAATTTATACAGAGAAAATTAATTTGTAGAGGTGTGTAACCAACTGTTGGCATGCACATTGATGGAACATGTGGCAGAAGGCCCCGACCCAAGGGGCTGGACCTTTTTACATATATGCAGTCTTAAGAGCATAACGAGCAGGATACACAGCAGACTCATAGAATGACAAAAGCCCTAAACAGCACTCTGGCATCAGAATCAGCCCTTAAGGCATTCAGATCTGGCTAAAAAGCCCACAAGAGTTTCACAGGCCAGCGCCGTGGCTTAACAAGCTAATCCTCCGCCTTGCGGCGCCAGCACACCGGGTTCTAGTCCCGGTCGGGGCGCCGGATTCTGTCCCAGTTGCCCCTCTTCCAGGCCAGCTCTCTGCTATGGCCCGGGAAGGCAGTGGAGGATGGCCCAAGTCCTTGGGCCCTGCACCCTCATGGGAGACCAGGAGAAGCACCTGGCTCCTGGCTTCGGATCAGCGAGATGAGCCGGTGAACCAACGGCAAAAAGGAAGACCTTTCTCTCTCTCTCTCTCTCTCACTATCCACTCTGCCTGTCCAAAAAAAAGAGTTTCGCAGGCATGGAAAGCCAAGACATTGTGGCAAAAAAATGACCTAAATGAAAAATCTCTGTGAGTGAGATCCCAGCGTAAAGAAGTGGCCATCAAGGAAGGAGGTACCTTTCTCTGAAGGGAGGAGAGAACTTCCACTTTGACTATGGCCTTGTCTAAATAAGATCGGAGCTGGTGAACTCAGTAGGCTTCCATAGCCTTGGCAGCTCATGACAAGAGCCTCCGGTGATTACTGACATCATAAATAAGAGTGTCAATTGTTCAACCAACAACGGGAGTCACTGTGCATCTGCTCCCCATGTAGGACCTCTGCCCTTAATGTGTTGTACTTTGAGAATTAACAGTATAACTAGTACTCAAACAGTACTCTATACTTTGTGTGTCTTTGTGGGTGTAGTCTGTTGAAATCTTTACTTAGTATATACTAAATTGATCTTCTGTATATAAAGATAATTGAAAATGAATCTTGATGAAGAATGGGATGGGAGAGGGAGTGGGAGATGGGATGGTTGTGGGTGGGAGGGAGGTTATGGGGGGAAAGCTGCTATAATTCAAAAGTTGTACTTTCGAAATTTATGTATATTAAATAAAAGTTGAAAAGAAAACAAAAACAAAAAAATAGAACATAATGTTGCTTCCCACCTTCCCTCCCCTTTTTCACCCTCCCACTGTCCCTTTGCCTTCCTTCCTTTGTTAAAAAATTTTTGCAATGACATACTTTCACTTTATTTTATAATCACATGATTCACCATCCACTAAATAAAGAATTCAACAAATATTAAGTAGAAAAACCACCAGTTCTAGGAGTACAGATAAAGGCTACAAAAATAACTGAATATCAAAATGTCAATTTCTCTCATAAGCCTTACATTTTTTTTTTTTTTTGTATTCTGTGTTACCACAATTCCAGGAAAATATATGACATAGGTCTTTTTAAGACTGGCTTATCATGAGAGTATAGCAGGCATGGAAAGCCAAGATATCATGGGAAAAAAAAAAAAAGACCTAAATGAATGATCTCTGTGAGTGAGATCCCAGTGGAAAGAACGGGGCCATCAAAGAAGGAGATACCCTTCTCCGAAGGGAGGAGAGAACCTCCACTTTGACTATGACCCTATCTGAATAAGACCAAAGTCAGCGAACTCTAAAGGCTTCCATAGCCCTGGCAACTCATGACTAGAGCCTAGGGAGATTACTGACGCCATGAACAGGAGTGTCAAATTGTTAAGTCAGCAACAGGAGTCACTGTGTACTTACACCCCATGCGGGATCTGTCCCTAATGTGTCGTCTAAAGCCAAGTGATGCTATGACTGGTACTGAAACAGTATTTTTATACTTTGCGTTTCTGTGTGGGCGCAGACTGATGAGGTCTTTGCTAATTATATACTGAAGTGATCTTCTGTATATAAAGAGAATTGGAAATGAAAAAAAAAAAAAAACAACCTGGTGTTAAAATGGAAATGGCATAGAAAATTAATTATTTTGAAAAAAAAATTATGTAGGATCTCTGTCTTTAATGTGCTGTACATTGCTATTTAATGCTATAATTAGTAATCCAATGGTAGTTTTTTCACTCGATGTTGCTATATGGGCAAAATGTTGAAACCTTTACCTAATATATACTAAATTGATCTTCTGTATACAAAGAGAATTGAAAATGAATCTTTACATGAATGGAAGGGGAAAGGGAGCGGGAGGGGGGAGGGTTGCGGGCGGGAGGGAAGTTATGGGAGGGGGGAAGCCATTGTAACCCACAAGCTATACTTTGGAAATTTATATTCATTAAATAAAAGTTTAATAAAAAAAAAAAAAAAGACTGGCTTATTTCACTAGGCATAATTGTCTCCAATGATATCTTTTTTTTTTTTTGAAAAAGGCAGTATTTTGTTCTTTTTTTGGCTGATTAGTATTCCATTTTAAAATTTATGAACTTAATAACTATTTTTTTATTTAAGGTATAAAAATTTCATGCATTTCATATACACAGATTTAAGAACATAGTGATACTTCCCACTCTATTCTCCCTCCCACTTATGCTCCCACCCTTTTTCTTACTTCCTCTCTTATTCCCTCTCAATTTTTACAATGCTCTACTTTCAGCTTACTTTATTCTCACAAGATTAACCCTAATCCAAGTAAAGAGTTCAATAAATGGTAAGGAAAAAACAAAAAAAAATCCTGTCACCTCAACAATAGAGACAAGTGCTATAAACAATCAAAATACCAAGAATGTTTGAGAATGTGGAGAGAATTTATATTCTGTTGATTGAATTGCATCGCATCCTTTGAGAAATGCCTGTTCATATCCTCAGCCTATTTCTTTCTTTTTTTTTTTTTAAGATTTATTTTATTTTATTTGAAAGAGTTACAGAGAAAGGTAGAGACAGAGGTCTTCCATCCTCTGGTTCACTCCCCAGATGGCCACAAGGTCCAAAGCTGCGCTGATCCGAAGCCAGGAGCCAGAAGTTTCTTCTGGGTCTCCCACGTGGGTGCAGGGGCCCAGGGACTTGGACCATCTTCTACTGCTTTCCCAGGCCGTAGCAGAGAGCTGGATTGGAAGAGGAGCAGCCGGGACTAGAACCGGTGCCTATGTGGGATCCCAGGGCTTCAGGCCAGGGATTTAATCCGCTGAACCACAATGTCAGCCCCCTCAGCCCATTTCTTACCTTGATTGTTTTGTTGTTGTTGAGTTTCTTGAGCTTCCTGTACATTCTGGATATTAATCATTTATTGAATGTATACTTTGCAAATGTTTTCCCGTTCTGTTGGTTGCCTCTTTACTTTGTTGAGTATTTCCTTTGCTATGTGAAGTTTCTTAGCTTGATGTAATACCATTTGTCTATGTTTGCCTTTAACGTCTGTGCTTTTAGTGTCTTATCCAAGAAGTCCTTGCCTATGCCAATGCCTTTCAGTATTTCCCCTACGTTTTCCTCTAGTAAGTTGATGATTTCAGGTCTTAGGTTTAGATCTCTGATCCACTGAGAGTTGATTTTTGTATAGGGTGTAAGGTAGGGGGCTTGTTTCATACTCTGTCTGCAGAGATACAATTTTTCCAACACCATTTGTGGAAGACAATATTCATTCTCCTGGGAGTGATTTTAGCTCATTTGTCAAAGATTAATTGGTTGTAGATATGTGGACTAATTTCTGGGGTCTCTAATCCATTGCCCTACATGTCTATTATTATGCCAGTACCAAGCTGTTTTGATTATAATTGCCCTGAAATATTTCCTGAAATCTGGCATCATGATGCCCCCAGCTTTATTTTTATTGTTTTAGATGACTTTAGCTGTTTAGGGTCTCTTGTGATTTCAGATGAATTTTAGGGCCTTTTTTTCTAGATCTGAGAACACACTGAAGCTGAATTACTTTGTATAGTTTGGATATTTTGAGGATTCCAATTGTGCCAATCCACTAACATGAGAGATTTTTCCATTTTTTTTTTGTGTCTTCTGCTATTTTTTTCCTGGATGTTTTGTAAGCATCTGCCCCAATTCCGTATTTTAGAGCCAATTTTCTAACTTCAACAAATTTTCTGGTGAGTTACTAGCTCAAATTTTATTAAATTTGAGGAAAATTGATATTTGTAAAGTGTGGAGTCTTTATATGTAAAAAAGTAAAAACTACATTTCAGATTATTCTGATCTTCATCCACATTATTCACTCAAGTCTCAATATGACACATAAAAATTCCCATGTGTATAGGTATTTCCTTCTTAAGTTTACCCCTGGCTATTTTAGATGATGATGATGGTGATGATGATGATGAGGTTGATGGTTTGATTTTTGAACAGGATCATTGCAGAATTCTGTCAACATTCTTCCATAATTCTTTCCAGTTTTTTTTTTAATTGAAATTCCAAATGTTCATGGAGAAAATTTATATTTGCTCTCTTTGCATAACATATTCCCTGTTTCATAACATTTTCCATGAGTTCGTTTTAAGTGAAGGATAGTTCCTTCACCTAAGAAAAACAGCTTTTTTTACAAGTTCAAATAAGTCTTTATATGAATGGACATCACTATGAATATATTAGAATGCAAATTACTCCATCCACTGTTGCCCTGTCATCATTTTTTTCCTCTATCCGCCTTCTCTCTGACCTGTTAACTCCGCAAGTGTGTTTTCCATCCAGTAATTAAAAATTCTGCAATGTTGTTTATGCTTTTTCATGACTCTAACAAAATTTTAAATTAAAAAATGCATTTTTAAGTCTTTAACACTTCATTTATTTCATTTATCTTCCATTTTTTGACTTTCAATAGCTCCTGTTTTACCTCAGTCTTACACTATTCAAGTCATCTTTCACTTCTTATATAAAAAGCCCCTCTTGTCTTATATTTTACTGAGATCATAAAGCAAGTATTGCCTCAATATAATTTATTTCCCACAGTAAATCTTTTTGAAACCAGCTCTTTTCCTGTATATTGAGTACTAAGTCCATCTCCTTATTTTGAGCTGTGAAGTCTCTCCACAGGCCTCCTGTTGGCTGTTTTCTGTTTATGCACCCTTGGGGAGGAGCAGTCTGTCCCATCCTCATGTCTGCACGTAAATACCGTGGGAGGATTCTCCTTGTGTCTCCTCACTGTCCATCTGCTGTTGCAAGAAATCTCCTGTCAGATTTTAAGCTAGGATGTTTTTGTTGTTGTTTTCACGTAAACTTGTCTTACAAGTTGCATGAAACTAGCTGCCCAAAATAAATAAGGAGAAAATAAGAGTGGGCAATCAAGGCCAGCTCTAGATGTCCCTGTGTGGGTTGGAGGTCAGCTTTCTGTAGTCACATTTGTGCTTGTCCTGGTCTCTGTGACAGGTACGCAGCCTCTTTGGAGGCTGCTTGCTTAGGAAAAATTTCTGCTTTGCCAAAGTAAGGCTCACACCCTGGAGGAAGGCCTGTCCACCAAAGCAAGGCTGCAGTGAAAGGGCTACACACCCTTGGAAACTGCCTCTGGTTGCTGCTTGATCCCCAGCAGCAGAAGGGATGCTGAGGGCCAGGTGCTCCCCTTCTGTCCAGGCTACCCCCAGCTCTGCCTTCATCACACCCAATAAAGGATGTCTGTGGAGTGCTGCAGAGTTTGTTCTCCTTAATGGTCACAATTGCAACATCTTTTCTGAAAAGGACATGATGAAAGAGCCTTCAGTGTTGCTCTTCGATGTGTTCCCAATTGCGCTTTATCAAGTAGAATGCCTTTGCAATTTCTCTCAGAGGATTGGCTCACTAGTTTTCAGTAATAAAAACATTTATTTCCACTGATTTGATATCATTTTGGCCAAAGAAGATCTGGGAAAAGAAGAATGCCATGTGTGCACTCTTTAGAGTTCTGTCTTACCAAAATGCCATTCATGTAATTCTTCCATCCCAACCCCCTGCTACAACAAGGGATTTGCATTCACCTGGTTCAAAATCCTTTGGGTAGAAAACAATTTCCCTTTCCTCACAATTCAGAGCCATTTATTGCTAGTTCTCATATTTTATGTGCACTTTATATTCCAATTAGACTATAAGTTCTTTAAGGATGAATAAGATGGATGAATAAGATGAATCAGTTCATCCTGATTTTCTCAGGACCTCTCTGGTTTTGAAACTGAAAATCTACTGTACCAGAAACTCTTCACATACATATGAACCAGGAAGAGTGGCTTCTCTATCAAAGTCCACGTAAGCTTTATTTTTAACCTCCATCTTTTAAAACTGTGCCTCATCCATAGCAGATGTTAATGACATATGCATTGAAAAAGTCATTTTTCTCTGCTTCTATGACTACATGAATATATTAATAGCATTAGGATCACCATCTATGGCTGCTAACCAGAGTAATTAAGTGAATTAACTAGCCAACCATGAATATTCATGTGGGGAAGTTGTGAACTTCTTGTAACAAAGAAAGTAACCTGCTTCGTGATCTTCAGATGCTTTCAAATTAAAAGCAGCCTCATTGCTGGAGAAATTTAGACATAATTACAAAGAATGGAATGATTCCTCTAAGACTAATATTTTCAGAGACTAGCTACTATACTATTCAATAGACATGCAAAATCTGTTTTTCAAAAGTATTGGTGCCTTGGGCTGCCCTCCACACTCATTTAAAATATTGTAATTAATTTGGTACTGGATGTATAATAATATACCACATGGGCTACAAGACAAGTTTTCTGGCCGGCACCGTGACTCAATAGGCTAATCCTCCACCTGTGGTGCCGGCACACCGGTTCTAGCCCCGGTCAGGGCACCGGATTCTGTCCCGGTTGCTCCTCTTTCTGTCCAGCTCTCTGCTGTGGCCCGGGAGTGCAGTGGAGGATGGCCTAAGTCCTTGGGCCCTACACCCACATGGGAGACCAGGAGAAGCACCTGGCTCCTGGCTTCAGATCAGGGCAGTGCACCGGCCACACCGCACCGGCTGCAGCGGCCATTGGAGGGTGAACCAATGGAAAAGGAACACCTTTTTCTCTGTCTCTCTCTCTCTCACTGACCACTCTGCCTGTCAAAAAAAAAAAAAAAAGACAAGTTTTCTGTCGTAAAGATTTTATTCAGTAGTTGAGAGCTGTGACTATTTCCTTCTTCCCTACAGCCAACTTGAAATCACACCAAGTACATCCTTAATAACATATGTTCTAAGCAGTTTCTCATTTCTTCAAATATTCTAAATGGATTTCTCTCTTTAAAAAGGGAGATCAAGTGTTGTTCTTAACACAATCACTGTTTGCCAGCCATAGAAGTTCACTGAAGAGCAAGTCATCCACCCAAACATTATTCCCAAAGCACTCTGCGGGAGATAACAACGTGCAGGGAAAGGGGAGATATTTTACATGGTTAATTTGCATAATAAAATTCATTAACAACTTTTTCTAACCAGAACAATATGGCAAAGAGAAAATTAGGAAAGCTGTAGCACCATGCAACTTACATTGAATAAAAAAATCAGAAACTAGAAAGGGCTACTGCTAAGAGCAAAGGATCAATTGGAGAAACAAAACCTGTGAAGAAAGGTCATAGGAGGTGAAATGGGTGAGATTCTCCTAGGGGAAGTTTTAGCTTTTCAAACATGTCTGAGTTTTCTGAGGACAGAAATTGTGCTTTATGAGCTCATTCATTTTTACTCTGATAACTCAGTGCATAAAGATGGTTTTGTGTGGAAATGAGAGGTCAAGTTAAATAAATACCACTGCCAGAGAAGACATTCTCTACCTAAAGGATTAAAGCATAAGGTGGCAAAAGTCATTCAAAAATTAAAATAAATAATCACACATTCATTGAATGAGTAATCAATACTTGGAACTAGCTGTCAACGACTGTACCATCTGTCTTCAGAGAGCTCCAAATGCAGCAAGTGAAGGGTTGAGTGTGGTGAAACCAAGGAAGGAGATGCTATGCTTAGCACATGAGCTTTGGAAACCAACAGCCTCAATCCAATGCCAGATGTGCCACTTTCCAAGTGAATGGCTTTGAAATTGACCTCTCTAAACTTCAGTGTCCTGATTTATAAAATGGGTATATATACCTCCCCTATAAGGTCATTATGTGAAACAAGACATGCTGCATGGAAGCAAAGAGTGGCACCCAGGGTCAGCTTCGTGGACATGTAACCTGGGCCTTCACCTAGAAGGGCCCATATGTGATTTAAAGTTCTGCTGTGGCCATCTTGAAATTCTTCATAATGAGATCACTGTAATTGTTTCAAATGTAAAGTCCAACAGAACACGGAGCATGCACATGAGCCTAAGAGACACTCTCATGCTATCTACTCTTTTTTAAATATTTATTTATTTGAAAGTCAGAGTTTCAGAGAAGCAGAGGCAGAGAAAGAGAGAGAGAGAGAGAGAGAGAGAGAGAGAGAGAGAGAGGTCTTCCATCCACTGGCTCACTTCCCAAATGGCCGCAATGGCCAGAGCTGTGCTAATCTAAAGACAGGAGCCAGGAGCTTCTTCCAGGTCTCCCACATGGGTACAGGGGCCCAAGGGCTTGGGCCATCTTCTACTGCTTTCCCAGGCCACAGCAGAGAGCCGGATTAGAAGTGGAGCAGCCAGGACTAGTACAGGAGCCTATATGGGATGCCAGCACTGCAGATGGCAGTTTTACCAGCTAAGGCACAGCACTGGCCCCTGTCTACTCTTCTTTGCTACTCTATTTGCGTATCGTGTTGGCATTGCTCCAAGAGCCCAGATTTCTGTTGGAGCCGTGATGTATGGGGGTTCAGAAGAACCCAAAATAAGGATAAGGAAAGCATATTATGTCTATCAGTAAGCAGGGTTAGGGGCAAGGAGAATGACAGTCCAGACAGGTAACACTCTATTTGAACCAGAATTTGCTTCCAATGCAGAAAGAGGTGATGCTATTCAAAGAAATATGAACAACCAAAGAAACCTGTCATATTCCTTCTTGCTCATGTTATTGTTGTGAGTTAGTCAACCACATATGTTGAAAATAATAAGATAGTAGGAAAGAAAGAGAAAAGGCAGCACATATTTTC
The DNA here is from genome assembly GCF_033115175.1 of Lepus europaeus. Lineage (NCBI taxonomy): Eukaryota > Metazoa > Chordata > Mammalia > Lagomorpha > Leporidae > Lepus > Lepus europaeus. Next base: position 111,258,509 of record NC_084835.1, on the reverse strand, counting down.
TTTACTTCCCAGTTCTGACTTATTCATAAGTTAGCCTAAGGTAGAGGATATTGTTAGAATACATATCCAGAAGCGAAATAAAAGCAGTTGACTTCATTTTGTGCAGTATTTCCACTGCTCTGGTAAGAAGGAATGCATACACGTGTACAGGCTGTGATATACAAATGGTAAAATATCAGTGGTCCTGCATACAAGTCTAATGCTCAGGTACAGGAGTTTAAAACTGACATTTCACAATATAAAGACAAATGACAAAATTGATTAAACAATCCAGCCTTTTTACTTACAATAACATCAAATAGCACATAAAGATATATAGCATACCATGAAAAACTGCAGAAGAAATGAGGAAGCTTTATATTTTACTATCGTTTTTTCATAACCTTTGAGCAAAGGGCCCCACATTTTTACAGTGCACTGGGACTTGCAAAGTATGTAGCCAGCCCTAGCAGCACATGTTAATCACTTGACAAAAAGAAGCATTTTCACCATTAAACCCTTTGAGTAGCACTTCTTCAATTTACTTTATCATAAAAGTCATCATTAGAACTAATAGTACAGACTCCAAAAGTCCTTTTCTAGAGAGGTGATAAGTGTATGTGTGCGCATATGTGCTTAAACAGGAGCACCAGATGAATTTTATAAAGTGAATTCAGAAAACACCTCTTTAGAGAAAAGAAGCTGTGAGAGATACCCCAATTTTCTATTATGCGAGTCTTAGGATTTTAATCAGTGCTTGGCAACTATTCTAACTTATCTCCAGTATGTACTGTATTGTTGGGGCTAGTGGCCCTGGCCCGACATGAGATGCAGCAGGCTGAGGCTGTCCCTTATCTATGTTTCCTGTGCTTTTGTTCTGAAGGCACAAAATTTTTCATCCCACATTCCTGCAGGCAGGATGTGACTTCTGATGAAGGTTTATAATGTTCTTTGCTCTATCTACAGAGCTTGTACCCTGATCTTTGCTACCTTGTAAACTTGCTTTGTTCCTGTGCTATGCATGATTGCACACAATGAATGCTATCTGTATGGGGCCTGGGGTATATATCCTTGTCTTTCTGTGTGCTTGGGGCTGGAGGCTGAAGAGTTTCCCCAAGGAGAAGGCCTCCAGTCCCTCATTGCCGGGCCCCCTGCTTTGGCCTGAAACGCGACGAGACAATAAACGTGGTGATGTGGCCTCCGACAGCTGGTGCCGTGACTCGGATTCATCTCATCCACAGGTAAGCCTCTGTAAGAGGGAAGTCTGCGGTGGTAGTAGGCTGGCGGTAGTAGGCCGGCAGTAGCAGGCCGTAGGGATTAAAAGGGAGGCAGATAAGCACGAGTAGGGCGTGGCAGACTAGGGCTTGCCCAGGGAGCCTCTCCAATTGCCATGGGAAATATACAGTCACATCAGAATATTAAAAGAATAATAAAGGCCTTGTTAAAAAGCGCCAGGACACCGGTTGCAGGACAAAATATCTCTGACTTTATTGACATTGTAAGAAGCCATACACCTTGGTTTACTGAAGAATGCCTCCTCACACATAGAAGGTGGAGGGAGCTGGGAAAACACCTCAAGGGAAAGAAACTCTCACCAGAAGCATGGCGTCTGTGGCGATGCATTGATCAGGCTTTTGAAAGTGATCAGGAGGAGGTGGTACAGTGTTTGCTAGCAGCATTTGAGTGCATGGAAAAGGAGAGCAGGGCTAATAGCCAAAGAGGAGACAGTGAGGCTGAGGAGGTTACCAACCAAACTGGGCATACGAGGCCCGTAGTGGCGCCCTCAGCCCCACCAGAACCTGAGCCCCCAGAACCCTGGTGGGGTGACGGGCCACCTCCGGGTTATCCCTCTGATGGCGAGGCCACATCCTCCTCATCCTCCTCTCCCTCTAGTGAGACAGAAGCTGACACGGATACGTCATTATTTAAACCCGACAGGGGCAGAGACAGAGCTAAAAGGACTGGGGAGAGCAGCCACAAACAGCCTACAGGCCAGCCCAGAGTACTTCAGCTACTGCCTAAGGGGCAGCCCCCTCCTTCCTTAAGAATAAGGCCAGAGTGGGGGTTTCATGCTCATGCGGCAAGTCAGGAGAGAAAAAGAAAGAAACATGCTAGAGGGTGGAAGGAATTTAAGGACCCAAGAGCAGTTTTCCCAGTCACAGAGGATGCCAATGGGGATAGAGGCTGGGCCCCCATAGACTTTTCACAGCTCAAGGAACTTCAAAAGGCAGTCACCATGTATGGACCACAGGCCCCATTTACTTATCAAGTTCTGGATATGCTTGCCAGCCAGGGACTTACACCTAATGATTGGTGCAATCTGACACGTGCTGTTCTCGCCGGAGAGAATTACCTCCTCTGGCAGGTGGGGTTCCAGGAGCTGGCTAGAAGCAAAGCCGCTGAAAATGTTCGTTCTGATGGGGCCCGTAGGCATTGGACTGAGGCCATGATTTTGGGCATTGGTAATTTTAATACAGATGCAGTGCAGGTTAGGTACCCAGTGGAACTTCTACAACAAATAAAGGACTGTGGTATGAGGGCATGGAAGGTGATACCCAAAAAAGGGGAAATTCGGTACAGTCTTACAAAAATTCTCCAAGGGCCCAATGAACCTTATGCGGACTTTGTAAATAGGCTTTATGAGGCTGCTGGAAACTTGCTCGCAAATGCCGAGGAAGCAGCCCCTCTATTACACAGATTGGCCTATGAAAATGCGAACAACCATTGCCGTGAGGCGCTGCGACCTTGGCAGCACAAAGACGTAACACCCTTTATGAAAATTTACAGAAATGTACAGGATGATGTAGCAGCTGGGGTACACTCGATGCGGCTCGGAACTCAAAATGAGCGCGCCAGGGGTGCAAGGAATCGGGCTGGTGCCTGTTTCAACTGTGGCAAAGTTGGGCATTTTAAGAGAGAATGCACGGCTCTTAGACACCGAGCTTCTGGCAGTCAGCCAGGGTTGTGTCCCCGATGCGGAAAAGGTAATCATTGGGCCAGTGATTGTTACTCGAAAAAGGATAGACAAGGAAATCCCCTACCCGAAAGAAGGAATCAAAAAAACTCCCAGAGCGCCCTTGCTGCCAGGGCCCAACCCAAGGTGTCACTCAAACGCAGGCAGCCACAGTTTCGGACACTCAGCGATTCCGAGTAATGGTGGGGGAGGTGAAGGCCGCTTCCCCAGTAATTGTAACACCCGCCATGGGTCCGCAGGCGATTCCCCTCAACAAAGACAACTTACCGTCTCATATCAGAGCAGGCATCCTTTTAGGAAAAGCAACACAGTTACAAAAGGGGATCCAAATTGTTCCTGGCCTAATCACTACTCCTGCTAGTAAGTTTTTCCTTCTTGCCGCGCCCAGCACGGACCCATTGTAATCAATGATGGAGATACCATTGCACAATTTCTCTGGTGGCCGAGCCCTAAGGACAACAGAGGGGAACAAGGACATTTAGCCGCTCTTTCTATGACCTTAGATCACAGACCATTTCATGTTCTAACAATTAAAGGCAAACAAATTAGAGGGTTGTTGGACACAGGAGCTGATGTGTCTATCATAGCTAATACAGACTGGCCGCAAAAATGGCCTCAACAAGAATCAGAGGGTAATTTAGTAGCACTAGATATTGCTGTAACACCAGCTCGCAGTTCCGCTGTCCTTACTTGGACAGATGAGGAGGGACATACTGGACAATTTCAGCCGTATGTATGTGACGTGCCTGTGATCCTCTGGGGGAGGGATGTATTAACATTACTACAGGTTAAGTTAACTAATGAGTCCAACGTAACATGGAACATCATAAAAAGGACAGGTTACAGACCAGGGAAGGGGCTAGAAAAATATAAACAAGAAATCACCCAACCCATCCCGGCGACTGGGCAAACGGATCATTGCGGTCTGGGTTTTCCCTGGGGGCCATTGTAAGACCGCAAGCTCTGTCAATAACCTGGATAGATAAAGACCCTATATGGGTTCCTCAATGGCCCCTTATGAAAGAGAAGTTGCTTGCGGTCCATGCCCTGGTCACAAAACAGTTGAAGAGAGGACACATTCAACCGTCCACATCTCCTTGGAACACACCTATATTTGTTATAAAGAGAAAGTCCGGAAAATTTCGCTTACTACACGACCTCAGAGCCAATAACAAGCAAATACAGCCTATGGGAGCTCTACAGCCAGGGCTTCCGCTGGGTTACTGCTTTGCCTAAGAATTGGGTCCTTATAGTTTTGGATATCAAGGATTGTTTTTTTCTCTATACCGCTTGCTAAGGTAGACGGACAACGGTTCGCCTTTTCCGTCCCTTCCACAAACAATGCAGCCCCTTTTGACAGGTATAAATAAAAGGTACTCCCCCAAGGTATGGCAAATAGCCCCACTCTTTGTCAACTGTATGTTCATGCTGCTATAGCACCTACATGCAGGGCTTTCCCTGCGTTCCAAATTCTTCACTATATGGATGATATCTTAATGGCAGCTCCCACAGATAAAGATGCTAAACTCATGTTTACTCATTTAAGTAAAAATTTAGCCAGATGGGATCTCCACATAGCGCCAAAAAAAAAAAAAAAAAATACAAGAAGGTGACACCCTCCAATATTTAGGACTCAAGATTGAGGGTAACAGAGTAAGCCCTTTGGATTGCCATATTACTTACTCAGAGTTTATGACACTCAACAAATTACAAAAGTTATGTGGTTCCATCAACTGGATTTGGCCCTATGTGCGGTTACCCACCTCGACACTGAGTCCCTTGTTTAACCTACTTAAGGGTGACCCTGACCTAACCTCCCTGTGTAAGCTAACTCCGGAGAGCTTACAAACAATAAAGATGGTAGAAAAGGCCTTAAAACATACTAAGGCTCAAAGAAGAGATCTAACAAAGCAACTTCTAATTCTTATCTACATAGTAAAAGACCGTCCTTATGCAGTCCTGTGGCAGGGAGCCATCTTAAGCTTTATTTACCCTTCCCATAGTCAGCCTCGCTACATATTACAGCTCTCTCAATCCTTGGGCTCCTTGGCCCTGACCGCCGTAGAACGCTCTGTGCAGTGTTTAGGTATATATCCCGTTGGCATTATTCTCCCGTTGGCTAAGGAGGTCATAGAGCTTTGGTGTCAAGAGAATTGGGAGTGGGCATACCTGGCCACCACGCTAAATCTCAATATCGATAATCACTATCCCTCTAATCCAATTCTTAAATTCTGTGAGGAGACCCCACTTCAATTTCATAGAAAGGTAACTAACAGCCCCCTCACTGGCGCATTAACAGTTTATACTGACGGCGCTGCGGGTGGTTCGGGTGCTGCGATCAGTGACAAAGGAGTGTTAAAAACGGTAACGGACTCCAACTCTCCTCAACATGCAGAATTAGCAATCGTGGCAAAAGTCTTGTGTACTTATAATAAACCTCTTAATATTGTCAGTGATAGTTACTACGTGGTACAAGCCGTTCGTCGCCTCGATCATCCTGCTGTCATAGCCCCTCAATCTACAGTATTCCAGTACTTAACTACCATTCAGGCTGCCTTACGACAAAGGCGACAACTGGTGTACATTGCCCACATCCGGGGCCACACCAACCTCCCGGGGCCCATGGCTGAGGGTAACCGACAAGCTAATGTTTTATCCAGGTTTTCATTGATATGCTCCGCCTTTTTAGAAGCGCAAAATTTTCATCAACAGTGGCATGTTAACGCACGCACTCTGCGCAAGCGTTATGGCCTTTCCAGGCGAAAAGCTCTTCAAATTATCCGAGCTTGCCCGTTGTGCATTACCTCCACCCCTAGACCATCAGAAGGCATCAACCCCAGAGGTCTCTACGCTAATGATGTCTGGCAAATGGACGTGACTTATTTCCCTCCCTTTGGCCGACAATCCTGTCTTCACGTGACAGTAGATACTTTTTCTCGTGTCCTCATGCCAAGAAAAATGCGGTTGCCCTTCAAGACCATTTACTTCACTGTTTTGCTAATTGGGGCATTCCCCGCACCCTAAAAACAGACAATGGCCTGGCATACACCTCACAAGCTTTTGCTAAATTCTTGGCCCTTTTTTCTATCTGTCACATCACAGGAATCCCTTACAACCCCCAAGGACAGGGCATTATAGAACGGGCCCATGGTATTTTAAAAGCCACTCTTATAAAGCAAAAAGGGGGAATAGGGAAGCAGTTCTGCTCCCCTAAAACTCATCTTGCCATAGCTCTCTTCACTCTCAATTTTTTTTTAAATTAAACTTTTATTTAATTATTATAATTTCCAAAGTACAGCTTATGGGTTACAATGGCTTCCCCCTCCCAAAACTTCCCTCCCACCCGCAACCCTCCCCTTTCCCACTCCCTCTCCCCTTCCAATCACATCATGATTCATTTTCAATTCTCTTTATATACAGAAGATCAGTTTAGTATATATTAGGTAACGATTTCAACAGTTTGCCCCCATATAGCAACACATAGTGAAAAAAAAAATACTGTTGGAGTACTAGTTATAGCATTAAATAAGAGCGTACAGCACATTAAAGACAGAGATCCTACATAATATTTTTTTTTAAAAAATAATTAATTTTCTATGCCATTTCCAATTTAACACCAGGGTTTTTTTTTTTTTCATTTCCAATTATCTTTATATACAGAAGATCGATTCAGTATTTAATTAGTAAAGATCACATCAGTTTGTACCCACGCAGAAACACAAAGTGTAAAAATACTGTTTTAGTACTAGTTATAGCATCACTGCACATTAGACAACACATTAAGGACAGATCCCACATGGGATGTAAGTACACAGTGACTCCTGTTGCTGACTTAACAATTTGACACTCCTGTTCATGGCGTCAGTAATCTCCCTAAGCTCTAGTCATGAGTTGCCAGGGCTATGGAAGCCTTTAGAGTTCGCTGACTTTGATCTTATTCCGATAGGGTCATAGTCAAAGTGGAAGTTCTCTCCTCCCTTCAGAGAAAGGTACCTCCTTCTTTGATGGCCCTGTTCTTTCCACTGGGATCTCACTCACAGAGATCTTTCATTTAGGTCTTCTTCTTTTTTTTTCTTTTCCATGGTGTCTTGGCTTTCCATGCCTACAATACGCTCATGGGCTCTTCCGCACTCTCAATTTGTTAACGCTCAAGACCTCAGGCTTAACCACCACAGAATTGCACGCTTCCAAAACAACCTCAGAAAACACAGGTTTCGGTAACATAAGAGGTCAAAAATTTCCTGTGCCAGCTGCAAGTTCTGGGAATACTACGCCCACCGCTCCGAAATTAGTTATGTGGAAGGACGTAGTGACAGGCCAATGGAAGGGCCCAGATCCTGTCCTCCGGAAGGAGCGCGGTGCGGTCCTAGTCGCGCCCTCTGACGGGGAAAACATCTGGATCCCGTCATGGTTGATACGCCAACTTGTGCCTTTACCCGGTACCAACGCGGGTTATGTGCCTGAAATTAACCAACCGCCCGTGACTACAAATAGGTCACGAGGCATTGCTTGTTTGTTTCTTTTTCTTCATAGGCTGCGGCGCAGCCACCTGGGTTCCGAAAGAAGAGGCCGTCTGCTACAATCACCAGTCATTGGAGATGGAGTGGACACAGGGGAGACAGTTAATTCTATGCCTTATGGTCTGTAGCGATCTGACTGCTATTCATGGAGCCTCCTTTGCGTCTGATAACATTTGGATGCGCCTCGCCCAAATTGCAGGTTCTGACAACATTTGCCTTCAACAAGATCTACATGTGGAAACCATTTTGGGTTCATGCCTTCTGCCCATCTGTCATCCAGCAGAGGAACTCAAAAATCTCACGTTCTTCGCTCGATTCCCTAATAAAATCGTGACTTATCAGGACTCATATAACTGGGGTACTCCGTCATATAACCTACCTGCAAAAGGGATACGGCTTTGGACTTCTCGAATAGCTGTCACTGAGAATGACACTTGTGCGGAGATAAAAAACTGTACCTCAAAATGTACAAACTTGGGTAATGGTTTGCATTGTAACAAAACCCTTTCAATTTCCTATGGGACAGGGCATATCCCTCTTCCCGAAGGATGGTTTTTCCCTTGTGGTAATTTCACTTTCAGCTATATCTCTGCTAATATGTCTGATGGCACCCATTGTTGCCTTAGTCGATTAACTGTTTTCCTTCCCTCTCCTGATTTGCTAACCACTAATCAGACTGTACGTAGTAGGAGACATACATTGACGACCTTAGGACCTTAGACGAGTCATGCGATGCAAGTGTCAATTTGTTTTCTAAGGCGGAGGTTGACTCACTGACTTTTTCTCTTGTAGGAGTCCCTGGCTTAGCTGTAGGTACTTATAAGACTGTAGTAAAATTGGCCTGTGCTATGGTAAAAAATATCAACAGCACCTCTAAAGCGCTGTCTCTGCTTAACGATGAACAGCAGGTCCTGAGACAGGGTATTCTAGATAATAGGGCAGCCATAGATTATCTTCTATTACTTCATCATAAAAAACGCAATCAAGTAAAAAACATGTGTTGTTTCAACCTTACCGATAATTCATATAGTATTACTCTAGAAATACAAAACCTACGTAAATTGGCAGCACACTTCACCCGGGATAAAGGCTCCGGCCTCTTTGACTGGCTTACATCTTGGTTGCCTGATTTTTCTTGGCTTAAAAAATTGTTCCTAGAAATGGTATTGTTACTATTTGTTGTGATTTTAGCTTGCATTGTGGAAAAATGTTTTGTGCACTGCCTTTCCAGGCCATGGTAGCCTCGCTCTCTCTCTCCCTAACTGCCTCATTGACCGCTTGCTCTTACACTGTTCTTAGGGTGGACCGGTAGTCAACAACGGGTAAGCACTTGCAGGCTTCTCTAGCAACCTAAGACAGAGAACAGGACATGCTTCCTGTATCCTTGATGACGGGTAAGCAGAGTAAGCGCTGCAGGGCACCTAAGACAGGCACGAGTCCACACCATTCAGCATTTAACGCGAGGGACTTGTGGGGGATGGATCCTCCCCCGCGGCCCCCTGGGCAGTGTAGACACGGGTTACCATAAACACCAGGCCATTCTTGTGCAAACAAGAAGGGGGAGATGTCGGGGCTAGTGGCCCTGGCCCGACATGAGATGCAGCAGGCTGAGGCTGTCCCTTATCTAATCCTGTTTCCTGTGCTTTTGTTCTGAAGGCACAAAATTTTTCATCCCACATTCCTGCAGGCAGGATGTGACTTCTGATGAAGGTTTATGATGTTCTTTGCTCTATCTACAGAGCTTGTACCCTGATCTTTGCTACCTTGTAAACTTGCTTTGTTCCTATGCTATGCTTGATTGCATACAATGAATGCTATCTGTATGGGGCCTGGGGTATATATCCTTGTCTTTCTGTGTGCTCGGGGCTGGAGGCTGAAGAGTTTCCCCAGGGAGACGGCCTCCAGTCCCTACTTTGGCCTGAAACCGAGGAGACAATAAACGTGGTGATGAACTGACTGAGTGCTGCATCTCCGTGTGGTTTGTCAGGTGGCCTCCGACACTGTATCTGTGATATTTTCATATTGTACTGAAGAGGATACTTCAGGCTTTCTATTCAAAACATTTAGTGGTATTGTCTATAAAACTTTCCACCCAGATTTAAAGATATTTCCAAAGGTGCCCTCCCAAGGCCAGCATTGTGGCATAGCAGGTAAAGCTACCACCTGCAATGCCAGCATCCCTTAACAGAGTCAGTAAGTGTACAGGCTGCTCCACTTCTGATTCAGCTTCCTGCTAATGGCCTAGGGGAAAAGGCAGAAGATGACTCAAGTGTTTGGTCCCACGTGCAGACCTGGAAGAAGTTCCTGGCTCTTGGATTTGGTCTGGCCCACCCCCCAAACATTGCAGCCATCTGAAGAATGAAGGAGCAGTTATAAGATCTCTCTCTCTCTCCTTCTCTCTCTCCCTGTCTCTTTCTCTCCCTGTCTCTCTCTCTCTGTAACTCTGACTTTCAAAAAAATAATTAAATAAATCTTTTTCAAGAAAAAATGTGCTCACCCTACACACTGAAACATTTGGCCTTGCTATCCCCAATACATATGTTTGCATACATCTTCCCCACTGAGCAGTTTCTTTATATTGCCTCTCACATTGTTGCCACCAATGCCTTAGCCCCACTATTTCTCCCTGAAGAATCCCCCTCCATCAATTCTGTGCCTGTTCACCCTCAAAAAAATCATTCCCTGCCCTTCCCCTACTCCTGATTTCCGAAAATACCATTTCTCAGGCAACTTTGATAACTGACTTCCCCTTGAGTGTGGCCAAAGCGGTGACTAGAGAGCAGTAGGGCAAGAGAAGCCATCCAGGCTTTAGCCATCTCCATTCCTGAAATGAGGTGCAGCACTTTCATGGCTCCGGCTCCTGTTAGGTAGCTGCTCCTGTGATCAGAGCTGCCACAGGCAGCCCTATCCCCTTAGCACTGGCCCACATACTTCCACTCACCCTCTTGCTCTAAGGCAGATCTAGCTTTTTGTCAATATTAACTCATGACTTCTTTCTTATTCTGTTTTTATGTGTTTAGCCTTTGGAAGTCCTTTTCAAAACTCTCCTTCTTTACTGTCCCATCTTGATGTACTTGGTATATGAGCTCTGTTTTCTTGATGAGGTCCTCCACCTTCAAAATATAAGTTTTTTTTAAATCATTGAAGAGACATTTGTTGGGTCTCCAATGAGGACATGACGCTGCTAGTGCACAAATAAGTAAAATACAATCCAGTTGCTGTCCTCACGAAGTTTACAGTCTCATGTGGGACAGACAAATCTGTGCAATTACACCACAGTACGTGGATGAGCAGGTGAGTTTTTGAAGAAACCACATGAGTGTGCATCAATTCTCTCACTTATTGGTTCTTGAATGTAAAAAAAAGTCAAGCATCCTTGAGGAAGGACCTTGTACCTTGAACTACAGAGCTGGATTGAAGGGTGTTCTTTGCACCACTGGGAGGTATCTAGGAAAACCCCCAAGCAAGAGCATTCAGGATAAAGGGTGAATGGATGACTGGACTCAGGCCACCACTGAGAAAGGTACTGCTCCAATTCAGGATGGTGGCCACGGGGAGGAGTTGGAGGCAGAATAGTTACTTCACCCATGGAATCATCTGGAACCGCTGATGAATCAGATGGTTAAAGAGAAGAATTGAGACAAATTACAAACTCTCTGGTCATGTAAGAACTCCCTCATGACTGAACTGTCTTAAGCAATAATCAGAAATGAACAACACCCATCTCATTATCTCTGTTTCTTCAAAGACAAAAGCTGCAGCTTGGCAATTTCTATTAATTGAATGTTTCTTATTTTACATGTAAAGATATTTAACAGATTTATTTGAAAATGTAGAATTTCTAATGTTCTTCAAAAAGTGATATAATACCATAAGCCAGATTAACAAATAACTTCAAGAATTTAATAAAGTAATTATAAATTTTTAGCTTTCCCAAGTATCAACATACTAAATATTAATTATCAAATGGAATAAAACTTCAATCTTACTTTCAAGAGTTTGATATTCTGTGGTTTCACTTTAATCTTACTAATCATCTTTAGAAATAAAGAGCTAAAAACAGCTTGATGGTTTGAATTCAGAGACCAAATTTGATTGGATTTTCTGATTAAGGGACTAATCTTAACTATGAAATATGATGATTAATAACATATCAAGCCTTTTCTAGTTCTCTTTTAATGGAGGGCTTACTGAAAGATTAGAAAATGAAAAATGCAGTTTTTCAAGATTCATTTACTGTAAATTGACTGAAATTGAGTGGAAGAAAACTAAAGCCTATTGCCTTATTGATGCTATTTCCATATGTATAGTAGTTATTTCTTAACATTGATTTGAGAAATTATGATTTGTTTTCACATTTAATCAATGGAGAGCAATATTTGGATCAGGAATCTTCCTGGGTAATACTATAATTACCACATTTTAGAGCCGTCTTTTTCCTTTCTCTTGCTAGCAATTTTAGGTTTCCATTCCCTACTAAACTGTTTACTCTGTTAGGAATTCATGTGACATTTTACATGGAAAGAAGTGTGAAATGCCACTTTCCATACTGCTACCTTATAAATTATTCAGCCCTGCTGTTTATCAGGCAGCTTCTGCTTATAGATAAGAAGTCACCTCTCATTTGCTGCACACATCACAGGGGCTTAAACAATCAAAAATGATGTGTAGCCTGCTAAGGAAGCAAGGAGAAAATCCAAGAAAGAACAGTTTGGGATGAGACTCTCCTTTCTGAAACAAGCCCACCAGTCTCCTTGGCGTGATATGGTAAAATTTTGCTTGCAATGTGTATAGCTGAAAGAAAGATGCACATTCTCAATAGAACACAGACAATAGAGTGCAACTTTTTCTATCTTCATGGATACAGTTTTACTGAGTCAGAGATCAAACAAGGAGCCATTGTTACCCTTACAAGCAATCTTACAAACTGTCAAAGATGTAAGTATCAACAGATTCTCTAGGTTTTTTCAATTTTTGGAAAATGTGGCAGTCTGCCTACCTCCATTACTTTTATAATCTGCACTCTTTTCCCTGTAACTTTCCAGAGTCCCCCATTGTGGTCAGATTTTGATATGGTCTATATTTTGACCCAGAACACTCATTTTTTTTAACCAGTCTGGGATTTTTAATCCCATGATAGAAAATACAATGGGTACAGGTGCAGTAGTTAAGATTCCACTTGGGGAGGCCGGCGCCATGGCTTAACAGGCTAATCCTCTGCCTTGTGGCGCCAGCACGCCGGGTTCTAGACCCGGTTTGGGTGCCGGATTCTATCCCAGTTGCCCCTCTTCCAGGCCAGCTCTCCGCTATGGCCCGGGAAGGCAGTGGAGGATGGCCCACGTCCTTGGGCCCTGCACCCGCATGGGAGACCAGGGGAAGCACCTGGCTCCTGGCTTCGGATCAGCACAATGCGCAGGCCGTAGCGGCCATTGGAGGGTGAACCAACAGCAAAAAGGAAGACCTTTATCTCTGTCTCTCTCTCTCTCTCTCTCACTATCCACTCTGCCTGTCAAAAAAAAAAAAAAAAAGATTCCACTTGGGACACCCTCATCCTATACCATGCCTGGATACAAGTTCTAGCTCTTCTCTCAGTTTCATCCTCCTATTAGTAGCACACCTTGGGAGGTACTGGTGATGGCTTCAGTAGATGGATTTTACCACCCACAAAGGCAAACTTAGATTAAGTTCCTGGATCCAGGCTTCCATTAGCCACAACTCTGGCTGTTATAGGCATTTGGAAAGTGAACCAGGAGTTGAAAGATCTCTATCTCTATCATTATCTCTATTTCCATCTCTGTTTCTATTTCTCTCCCCTCCCAAATCTTCTCCCTCCCCCTTTCCTCAGCCTTTCAAATAAATTTTAAAAATTAAAAAATACATACATATTGGCATCTTTAGGCATTTGATAGTTTAATAGATCACAATTTGTCCACAAGAGGAATTGCCAAATTTATTATGACATTAAAAGATAATTATTGATAAACAATCAATGAATTAACTGAACCATTCCTGAGCCAGCCCAATTTTCCCCATTGAGTAACTCTTCACTGTACGTGATTCAATACTAACTTTTCTTTCCCTATAAAATTAGATTTGGCAAGGCGTGGGGAGTGGGAAAGAACTCACAAATCTTGTCACATCTACAAAATAATCATTTTATCAATCAATAAAAAGCATGTATCAAAAACTTACCCTAGGTAGGGCCAGCATTGTGACACAACTGGTTAAGTCACTGCCTGTGACACTGGCATCCCAAATAAACGTTGGTTCTAGTCCCAGCTGTTCTGCCTCTGATCCTGTTCCCTGCTAATCCACCTGGGAAGGCACCAGATGACGGCCCAGATATTTGGGCTACTGCCACCCACATGGGAGACCCTTCAGGCTCTGTGCTTTGGCCTGACACAGCCCGAGATTGTTGCCATTTGAGGGAATGAGCCAGTAGATGGAAAATCTCTTCCTCTCTCTGCCTTTCCTTCTCTATCAATATGCCTCTCAACTAAATAAAATAAACTTTAAAAGAAAACTTACCCTGTGTTTAATAATATACTGAATAAGATGCTGCCAAAAACTAAAAGGAAACATAAAATGCACAATGCAACACCATAAATTAAATGTCATCTACTCTAAACCCACCTTATCAATGCCCACACATAGATTCAAACAACTTCCCTAAGTAGTCGGTGGCAGACTCTGCACTACAGCTCAGATTTCTCTAAGCTTCAAAGCTAAGGTTTCTCCATTTGTTCTTAAAGGAGTTTGCACTCTGGAGACATAAAAGTGACACATCCATAGAAACTGGAATGAAACTGCACCCAGCTTATAATTAAGAGACAGGCCAGCCCTAGAAGAGTTGTGGGAGCAGAATAGACTGAATAGCCTAACACCCAAGGAGGACTTGATCTGGAAAACACCTTGAAGAATGAAGAAGTACAAACAAAATTGACATGGGCAGCTGTGAGAAGAAGGGATGCCATCTATGTGCCCAAATGAAGTGTGAGCTTAATTGAAAAGTAGGCACTTTTGATGCTTTCAGTTCAGAAGTATGAAAGAGGCTTATTCTTTGGAGAAGCGGGAGGAGTTGATCTGAGCAGGAGTCACTGCGTGGTTGTCAGTGGGCCGAGTGTCAGAAGGCACAGAAGTACACATCCACAGGCTCTCGTGGGTTACTAGTCACCAGGGTTCCCCACTAGCAGTGGCTGTAGCATACTAGGCCCTGATTCTCCACACCTCCCAGTTCCCAACCTCCTTTCTGTACAGCTGTGTAGAGCACTCCCACCATGGTCACCTCTTCTGATTCTTTGATTCTTGTTTTGACCGACATGACATTAGAGGAGGTGAACATTTGAGAAGAGTCGTGATTGAGGCTACTTGCTTCACATCCACTGGCACGCCCTCCCACAGATGACATTGGGAGCTGAGTTTCATCAGCCAAATTCAGTCCAGGTCATGCAACCCCCAGCAGACTCTCAGATGCCTAACTGAACGCAGCCAAATTCAGGAAAACCCTCCAGGCAAACACCGCCTGAGCAGGATAAACCCCACTGACGCATGAGAACTGCATGACCTTTTATTTGTCTGCCACTGAGGCTTGGTGGTTACTTAATTGATACTTCAAGAAAGACACTGCTCAAATGATGCTATTCACTGACTTTCATAAGATGAGTAAAATATCCAAAAAATACAGGGACTCAAGAAAGGAGGCCCATAGCATTCTATGTACACTGTGACTAGCTTAATTAATTGGATTCTTATGGGGATATAAAAGATAGGAAAAAAATCAACTTTTTTTCTCAGGAAACTTAAAACCGAATTGATAGTATTTGCCACACACATAAGAAAAATGACAAGAAAATTTGCTCAGCTGCCTATAAGTAGAAATTGTCTATCTAGTGATTAGAATCACTCTGCACCTGAGACATTTTTAGACAGAAAAAGAAAACTAGGGAACTAGCTTCAAGGTTGAGAACTCCTTTAAGGAACACAAGACATCTTATGAGCATGGTGTGTTCATTGCTGATGTCTCTAGTTACAACCTGTACCTAGTCACACAGCTTCAGGGACTCTGACCACCAGACTTGGACTCTCTAGAGAGAAGAGAAGACCAGCTCAGGATGTCTTCCTGAGAAATTTTCCCAGATTCAGGTCAAAGAAAACAAGCCTTCTATCTTCTTAGGTAATGACATTCCTGGCAGATTCAAATTGCAAAATGCAAATCCCAGCAAATTAAGGTTTCCATCAAGTAGGTTTACAGTTGTCAGTTTAAAAATAAAAGAACTACTCTAAACAGATTCCTTTTTTTTTCTTTTTATTTTTGACAGGCAGAGTGGACAGTGAGAGAGAGAGAGAGAGAAAGGTCTTCCTTTTGCCGTTGGTTCACCCTCCAATGGCCGCCGCGGTAGGCGCGCTGCAGCCGGCGCAACGCGCCGATCCGATGGCAGGAGCCAGGTGCCTATCCTGGTCTCCCATGGGGTGCAGGGCCCAAGGACCTGGGCCATCCTCCACTGCACTCCCTGGCCACAGCAGAGAGCTGGCCTGGAAGAGGGGCAACCGGGACAGGATCGGTGCCCCGACCGGGACTAGAACCCGGTGTGCCGGCGCCGCAAGGCGGAGGATTAGCCTAGTGAGCCGCGGCGCTGGCCAGATTCCTTTTCAGCAGTATGATGAAAGCTATGAATTCAGGGAGAGCTGTTGAAGCTGCTGAAAAGTACAATCTGTTTATGCTCCAGGAGAATAGAAGCAAAATCAACTTGGAGATAAGGACATTAGAAGATGCCCATGTTTTCCTCCCACAGTACCCGCGTGCAGCCTAGTGTTACTTGATTCTTTACCATGGGCAGGCCTCACCAGCAGGGATGTTGTCTCTTAGCTCTGTTCTCCTGCCTGATGTCTCAAGGGTGCCAGCATGTACTGCTGAAGTTAAGAGCAGACAGTGCAAGAATTAAGAAAGAAATTCCATGAAATGAGAAGAGCAAGGCACATGGTAGAATCATAGCCAGTGGGCAAACGGGAGGTTACCACAGTGAGGTTTGTGAGGAGCCAGCCTTAAGTGGACGGGGAAATCCATTAGGGGGAGCCAAGCGGAAGCTACAGAGACCGTGGGAGCAGTGGCTCCCTTCTGTCTGCGTTATCGCCGATTCTCAGCGGAAATATCCTGTAAGTCATTTTAAAATTCTTTATAAAGGGAGGCAGGGGCGGGGTGGGGGAGAAAAATTAAAAATAAAAGCACATCAGTTGGAGTGATAAATCAGAGTGATAAAGCGTCGGTAGATGGCTAGGAGAAAAGGAAAGGCAAATTTTAAGGACAGGTAAGAGCAGATTAATGTGGTATAAAAAGCTTACCACAAATATTTTTAAATCAATCATACTAAAATTTGAATTTTAAGAAGCAAATTAATAATGACTACAGAAGCTGTAAATTTTCATATGAAGTTAAAATAGAATTTGTTCCTCAAATGTGTTAGAAACTAGAATTTAATAAGAAGAGAATAAGAGAAGCAAAAAATGGTAAGAATAAATGAATGAGGTTAACTAAAGTAGAAGTAGGAAATAAATTAATATAAGCAGCATACAGCAAGGCAATAGAAAGTTCTAAAACTGTGTTGAGAACCGAATCAAGCAGAATAGAGCTTTTAGAAAGAACAAGACGTATGAAGGATCAAAACTGGAAAAGGAGAGGAGAACCCGGAAAGGTGTGGAAGTCACAAGGGGCAGGCCAGTGGAGTGGTGTCCTGTTAAGGCTGTGCCCATGCGTTTTCCACCTGTGCTGCTCACAGATGTGACTGTCTCAAGTTCACAGGACTGAGACTAAAGGAGGCCCTTTGCAGTCAGCCTTCCCCATGGCCATTATGTCAGGCTTGGCCAGGGGAAGGTGGCCATTAGTTTGATCAGAGCATAAATAGGCCTCTATTCTCTGCTCCCTACAGGTTCCTGTCCACCTACAGGCGACCTTTCTCCACTGTGTGCAAACGCGTGGTGTGGTATAACCATAGACTCTTGCTTCTATTAAACTGGCCACATAATCTCATGCAACCTTTTGACAGTTTAGCCCTCTCAAAGCTTAATTTTTCAAATATTTAACTATTCAAACCCTTTTAAACCCTGTGTTTATGTGGTTCATTGAGAATAATTGAGGAATGAAATTCAAATAAGTATTTTAAAAATCCATTTAAGTTAAAAATAAATGTTTTTATTTGCAGCAAGTAAACACAGGGAATTGTTAATCTTGTTATCTTTTGAGAATTTTTTTTTTTTTACCATTAGTGTGGGCAAAAAACTCTCTCTTCAGACCTCACATTTGAGTTAAGCCTAAGGACTGAACAATCATCTTGCTGTTTTCTCTTTTCTCTTTGTCTAGTCTGACCTGGTATTTATATAGTTAAATCCTTGCATTAATATTTTCATTTAAGTTTAATTCAGATGAAATGAGCACAAAGATACATCAGAATCTATTTAAAGAGATTATTTGTGTGAGTTCTTTTTGCTGCATTAGTAGTCTGTGATAGACATAGTCTATTTGCAAAGTACGTCTACCTCTGAATCAAGTGTCTTTCAAAAGACAAATTGACAGCTAAGCTTGAGGTTCATAAAAATTAGCTATTTGGTTCCAGAAAAATAAGGCAACTCTCAGCTTTTCAGTAAAACCAGTGAAAATTTTCAATAAAACTTTTCCAGTTATTGCTAACTTCAATATTTAAATGAGTAGACCACACATATCATTTGTATCTGGAGACAAGTTCCTTTACCTGTGAAATAAAAGAAAATTAAATTTTCTTTTCAAAGTGATCCCTGTTAAATATAAGAGTGGGAAGAAGACAGGGAGGAGATGTACAATTTGGGACATGCTCAATCGGACTTGCCCCAAATGGTGGAGTTAGAAATGTGCCAGGGGATTCCAATACAATCCCATCAAGGTGGCATGTACCAATGCCATCTCACTAGTCCAAGTGATCAGTTTCAGTTCACAATTGATGACTCTGATAGGTCTAAGAGTCAAAGGGATCACACAAACAAAACTAGTGTCTGCTAATACTAACTGATAGAATTAAAAAGGAGAGAATGATCCAACACAGGAAGCGGGATACACAGCAGACTCATAGAATGGCAGATGTCCTAAACAGCACTCTGGCCTCGGAATCAGCCCTTAAGGCATTCAGATCTGGCTAAAAAGCCCATGAGAGTATTTTAGGCATGGAAAGCCAAGACACTCTGGCAAAAAAGTGACCTAAATGAAAGATCTCTGTGAGTGAGATCCCAGTGGAAAGAACGGGGCCATCAAAGGAGGTACCTTTCTCTGAAGGGAGGAGAGAACTTCCACTTTGACTATGACCTTGTCTAAATAAGATCAGAGTTGGTGAACTCAGGAGGCTTCCATAGCCTTGGCAGCTCATGACAAGAGCCTAGGGTGATTACTGATGCCATAAACAAGAGTGTCAATTGTTAAATCAATAACAGGAGTCACTGTGCACTTACTCCTCATATAGGATCTCTGTCCTTAATGTGTTGTACTATGTGAATTAATGGTATAACTAGTACTCAAATAGTACTTTACACTTTGTATTTCTGTGTGGGTGCAAACTGTTGAAATCTTTACTTAGTATATACTAAATTGATCTTCTGTATATAAAGATAATTGAAAATGAATCTTGATATGAATGGGATGGGAGAGGGAGCAGGAGATGGGATGGTTGTGAGTGGGTGGGAGGTTATGGGGGGAAAAGCTGCTATAATCCAAAGGTGTACTTTGGAAATATATATTTATTAAAATAAAGTTAAAAAAATTATTTTCAAAACAAAAATAATTATTTTTAATTTTTAAAATAATTCATGGTATATTAGTAAAGAGATATACTTAAAATAAATAAAGAATATCCTATTCCTACCAATAGGAAATGCTTTTTGTTAATATCTTCTTAAATATTCTTAGATACATGATCACCATATATTCAAATAAATATGCACATGACCTTATTTTAAATAATCTTATATATTTTGGCTGTTAATATCTCTATGTATTATTGTAATGTCTCAGTCAAGGTTATCCTTGATGTCATGTCATAATTTATGAAGTGCTAATCCAACAAATGGGCTCAAAATCAATTATATTTTTTTCCTTTACATGTAATTTTGAGATGTACATCTTGGTGTAGATTCCTGAGCATTTATTCCATTATAATTTAAATTAGTTGTCTGCAAGCAGAATTCCTATTTCTAACACGATGGATATAATAAATTTTCTTTTTTATTATTATTTAATAAATGTGAATTTACAAAGTGCAACTTTTGTATTGTTGTGGCTTCCCCCCCCAACCTCCCTCCCTCCCGCGGCCCTCCCCTCTCCCACTCCCTCTCCCATCCCGCCTTTCATCGAGTTTCATTTTCAATTACCTTCATATACAGAAGATCAACTTAGTATATACTAAGCAAGGATTTCAACAGGCTGCCCTCACACAACCATACAAGGTATAGGATATTGTTTGACTAATAGTGTTGTTTTTAAGTTTCATAGTAAAACACATTAAGGACAGAGATCCTATGTGGGGAGCCTGTACCCATTGACTCCCATTGTTGATTTAACAATTGGCACTCTTATTTATGGTGTCAGCAATCACCTGAGGCTCTTGCCATGAGCTGTCTAGGCTATGGAAGCCCCTTGAGTTCACCAACTCTGAACTTGTTTAGTCAAGGCCATATCACAATGGAGGTTCCTTCCTCCCTTCAGAGAAAGGCGCTTCCCTCCTTGATGGCCTGTTCCTTCTGCTGGGGTCTTGTTCACCATGATCTTTCATTTAGATTGTTTTTGCCACCGTGTCGTGGCTTTCCATGCCTGTGAGACTCATGGGCCTTTTAGCTAGATTTCAAATGTTATGTATTTTTAATCAATTGACCAAGTTTTTAAAAATTCCTTGGGTTTGGGGCCTGGCGCCATGGCTCACTTGGTTAATCCTCTGCCTGCGGCACCGGAATCCCATATGGGCACCGGGTTCTAGTCCCGGTTGCTCCTCTTCCAGTCCAGCTCTCTGCTGTGGCCCGGGAGGGCAGTGGAAGATAGTCCAAGTGCTTGGGCCCCTGCACCCGCATGGGAGACCAGGAGTAAGCGCCTGGCTCCTGATTTTGGATCGGCGCAGCCCCAGCTGTAGCGGCCTTTTAGGGGGTGATCCAACGGAAGGAAGACCTTTCTGTCTCTCTCTCTCTGAAACTTTACCTGTCAAATAAATAAATTTTAAAAAATTCCTTAGGTTTTTGATTGGAATCTCATTGAATTTGTAGTGTAGATCAAAAATCATGGATTCATTTGTTGAACAAATCCATATTGAGTGCCCTCTGTGGGCCGGATACCAGTACAGCAGGCAAAAACCAAAGAGCCTCCCCCTTGGCACATTTGCGCTGAGGACTCAAAACCAATAAACAAGTAGAAGAATAACATGAAGTCAGGTTACAGAGAGGGCTAGATGATACAAGATCTGAAAAAGAAAAAGGTAAAAGCGAAGGAGACAAGGAATGACAGAGGTACTATTATACATCAGATTATAGATGGGCTGGGTGCTTGGCACAGCAGTGAAGTCTCCAATTTTCAGAGCTCCTGATTGGAGTCCTGGCTCCTATACTTCCCACGCAGCTTCAGCTATTGCCTGAGGTGAAGCCCTGAACGATAACACCTCCCAAGAAGTTTAAATCTCAGTTAATTAACATGATGAAACCTGTTTACTCAGCTGTGAAATGGACAAAGAATGTGTATGTCTTGTATAGGGTTGCTCTGAAACCCAACGATGAAATATATTTTAACCAGTCAGTGGATAAAAATGTGCAACTACAATTGCATTTAGGCCAGCTCCGCGGTTCACTAGGGCAATCCTCTGCCTTGCGGCGCCGGCACACCGGGTTCTAGTCCTGGTCAGGGCACCGGATTCTGTCCTGGTTGCCCCTCTTCCAGGCCAGCTCTCTGCTGTGGCCCGGGAGTGCAGTGGAGGATGGCCCAAGTGCTTGGGCCCTGCACCCCATGGGAGACCAGGAGAAGCACCTGGCTCCTGCCATCGGATCGGCACGGTGCGCCAGCCGCAGCGCAGCGGCCGCGGCGGCCATTGGAGGGTGAACCAACGGCAGAAGGAAGACCTTTCTCTCTGTCTCTCTCTCTTACTGTCCACTCTGCCTGTCAAAAAATAAAAAATAATAAAAAAATAAGATGATCTTTAAAAAAAAAACAATTGCATTTAGGTGTCTAAAAGGTGTGTGTCACTCGTTCATTTCTTGGAAGAGGGAGCACCTTCTTCACATCCATTCTAGGGATGGAGTCTGCCAGTCACTCAACCTTCAGGGAAAGAAACCTAAGAGCTCAAATTCCTCCAGATTATTAGAACTGTAAAACAAGCCTCTGAAAAGACTGAGATCTATTGGTAATGTAGGTTAGACTAGTGTCTGCTAACTACTGCTATTATATTAAAATAACAAGAGAAAATAATAAAAATTGAAAGAAAAAGCCATTGAGAAGCATCCAGTGGCCTTTTTTGTACTTGAAGCACAGGATTCCCATGATCTCTGCAGTCAATGAAATGAAGCTTACTAATACTTGCCAAGGACCTGAAAGAAAATACAGGGAACCAATGACAGGAAACCTAGCATTTTATTTTATTCAAGTCGCAGTTATCACATTAACCACACATGTAGCATCCTGTGTTAATCACAGCAGGGAATACAGAGATGCATAAGCCACAAAGAGCTCACAGTAGTAGTGGGAAAACAAAACATACACCTTTGAGCATCTAAGTAGCAATATGAGGGATTAAACAGCAGCAGTGCCAGCGGAAATTTAAATAGAAGCAACATTAAGTGTAATTCAACATGCAGCAAGAACAGAAGGATAACACTGTAGCTTCATAACAAGATGACATTTGAAGAAAATCTGCTTTTTTAAGGTTATTTATTTTTTATTTATTTTGAAAGATACAGTGACAGGAGAGCAACAGGGTGGGGAGGAGAGAGAGAGAGAGAGAGAGAGAGAAAGAGAGAATCTCCTATCTGTTGTTTCACTCCCCAAATGTCTTCAACAGCCTGAACTGATTCAGTTCAAAGCTAGGAACCAAGAATTCCATCGGGCTTCCCATGTTTGTGGCGGGGACACAGGTACATGAGCAATCATCAGCTGACTCCCAGGGAGCCTATAGCAGTAAGCTGGAGGGAAGTGGGGACAGTACTTGATCCCAGGCACTCCCACAAGGGATGCGTGTGTCCCAAGCAGCTGCTTAATCTACAGGATCACAGCACTCGCCCCAGAAGACAATGTTCAGAAATTGGATAAAAGTATTTTCATATGGATATAAAATGAGTACATATTAAATATTTCTTTAACTCATTATTAGTGATGGTAAGAGTAGATGTTACAACTCACTCAAAAAAGAAGTTGAAGCACAATATGTACAATTGAAAATGAATTAATAGAGGGGACCCTCGCTTCAGTCATGGAGGGAGGGAAGTCAATTGAATCACCAGACAGAATTTATTGCATGTGCACAGACAAGCATTATTGAGAAGTGTTATCCATTCTCTACAACTTGTATTGTAAGGTGGATCAAAGGTGATGAAAGGCCCAAAGGCTCTGAAGAGTAAAAGTAAGCATCACATAACCAAGAAGTGTGTGCTCAAAACATGGCTAGTTTTCCATTATCTATATGTGCACACATGTGTGTACATGATACATATGCATGCATACATATATGTACATATTCATAATATACATATTGTGATGTATGTAATATTGTGTGTTTGTATTTTAAAGTCTACAACAATGTGAAACACTACTTGTTCCAAGCATTTTAGATAAGGGGTACTATACCTGTATTTGGATTTCAGTATGATACAGTATACTATGAACTACTTGGAATTGTATATTATTGAATGAACTTAAGTATAAAATATTAATTTGTATGTTTAAAAATTTAAGGCATCTGTAACATAAGGTTCTCACCTCGAAGAGATTCTCTCAAAAGGATCAAAATGATAATCTCAGTAAAATGTCTCTCAATATCAATTAAAACATTTGGTATATTTTCAAATTAATATTTCTAAAATATGTCTTTCGACTATTTTAAAAAAAAATCTTCTTCTCTTTAAATTTTATTTCCTGGTAAAATTATATAAAAATAAGTGTGAATTGATCCCTAAAAAAAGCACTGTTGGAGACACTATATTAATTCCAACCATATTGCCATCTCAAAATAACAATAGTCTGACATTCTCAAAGTAGAGAGTGCATGCCCTACTGAGTCATATCCCTAGCCAGTCACCTTGTCTCCTGCTTTTTGTCATTTAATTACAAGTCTAGGATCTACTAAATATAGCGTTTGGCTGTTTTAGCCTCCTCTAGGGGCAAAAGGTGATATATGGGATGACACTGATATAGGCGACTGACTCACTGGTACCAGGCATCCAAATTAATGAATTGGACTCTTCTCTGGGCTCTGAGCCCTAAGATGTGGTGGGATTGATTGCTTCATATACAACTCATGAGTTTCAAGATAGTTTTTCTCTGACTTTCCCCAATTTGAAATTCTTCTAAGGAGAAGTTAAATTCCAGTCTTAATTACAAATTCCATAAGGTTGCAGAAGTGTTGCTCCGTTACAAGGTTAGGTAATAGAAAATTTAGTATCTAATATTAGATTGTCCTGTGAAAAGTAAATATCTTGCCTTCATCCTTTCTTCTCAGATGTCCAAATCTATCTCTGAAGAAAAAGGTGGCTCCAGGTTGGACCCAAAACACAATGAACAGGGCCTTCATTTGCTTTAAAAAC
The DNA here is from genome assembly GCF_033115175.1 of Lepus europaeus. Taxonomy (NCBI): domain Eukaryota; kingdom Metazoa; phylum Chordata; class Mammalia; order Lagomorpha; family Leporidae; genus Lepus; species Lepus europaeus. The sequence goes on along the minus strand of NC_084835.1, from coordinate 111,234,254 downwards.
CTGACACCAGCAGGAGGCATTGTGCTGCTGCCGACTGAGATGTCCACATCCTGTATCAGGGTGCCTGGGTTCCAGTCTCAGCTCTGCTTTCATTCCAGATTCCTGTTAATAGAAGGCAGCAGGTAATGACTCAAACAGCTGGCTGAGTCCCTGTAACTTACATGGGAGACTTGAATACTGAGTTCTGGACCCTTGGCTTTGGCCTGGCCCAGCACTAGCTGTTGTAGTAGGCATCTAAGAAATGAACCAACAGATGGAAGATTCCCTCTCTTTCTCTCTGCCTCTCAAATAAATAAATAAATAAAACTTATAAAAAAGAAAGAAAGCAATACCAAATATAAAGTTTATATCTGCAATATTCTAGGAATATACATCACTGGAAAATTATCAGTGCTCCCCCAGAAAAATAGTGGAAAGAAGGAGGAAAGCTTACTTATGGTGATTTTTATCACCACCGTTTTATGAAATTTCTATACAGTGGCAAAATCAGTGTAGTACTGCAGTGTAGCCCACAGACTTGAACTTGGAAGTCATACTTACCTTCATGTCAGTCTCAGCTCTACTCTTTATCACTCCTCCAATCTCCGCGGCCAGCTTCCTCCTGTGAAGAAACATAGCTACCTTATAATTCATTGTGATAAAGGACTGCAATATGTGGACATTGTATAAGCTTTAATAATTGCTAATTTTTGTTTTCTCTAATAAGTGGAAATGATAAGCACAAGCCAAAGGCATAAGTTTTTCCGGTGGTCTTCTAAAGTAGAGTTAGGGGTAAGAGGGAAAAGTGGAGTTCATCCCATCCAGCTCAGGCACTGCCACACTGACCCATCAGCTTTGGTGACCTTTGGGCTAACCTAGACCTTTATCCCTTCTCATCAATTTACCTTTATTGGATTAGCAAAATTTGGGGAAAAAAGTGAATAATTTACATTCATTGGATTGGCAAAAATTAGAAAGCTAGATAATTAATGGGCTATTAGAGATACAGGGGCACTCAAGCACTGCTGGTGGGATTGTAAACTTGGCAGCCCTGTGGAGAGTATCTGGTCCATTAGGTTAAATTTTATAGAAGACTGAGTGTGATCCAACAACTCTACTCCGGGGTTATCCCAATGAGTTTTTCACACAGTCTTTTAAGAGGACATATGTAAGGGTAATTGTTGAACTAATATTTGAGGAAGTATGGAGTTGGGAGCAAGGTTGGGAGAGTTTATTGCTAGAAGAATGGATAGATAAAGGTTGAATAGATAGAAAAGGGCTGAAGAACTATAGAGTAAAATGAAGCCACAGACTAGATACCTGTGTAGTAATATGGACAAATCTTATTAACATAATGCTGAGTGATCATTTTTTAAAAATATAGAATTTGATAAATATATAACCCAATAATATTTATATAAGTTAAAGATACATGCACATGAAAAGTAATACACATATTTTAAAAGCACATGAAAGCAAAAAGTCATTAAAATAGATATTCATGTTAATAAAGGACAGCAAAAATGGATAGTGATGATAAAGTGGAATGAACAAATTAATGCATAAATAAACCATTTATTGAATGAGTGAATAAAGGAATTTCTCTTGGATGAATGATGATGATATGCTATGTATTCATCTTTTGAATTTTACTGTAAAAGTGGGAAGGAAAATTGAAATATAAACCAAGGAATTAAGTGATCTTTATCTCCAAAATTAAGGTCATGTGGGTTGAAGGACCGATGAAGGATTAACAGGGAGAGTATTTACAATGGTTAAAGTCTGAATTCATAATTTAAAATTACATTACCCCAAAATGACTCCTTAAATATAAGACTGCATTCTAACAAAGCCAATGACATCATCACACTGTTGTCAATCTCAGCTGCAAAGGCAAAAACAAAAAGTAAGCTAAGCATTTGCACCCAAATGTATTCCTCATCTGATTTTAGTTCCTAAAATACATTTGCCTTTTGAATGAATACTGCCTTTCCTTGACATCAATTGCTACAGGAAAATCCAAAACTTCCCTTAATGCATAAATGAATAAGAAAGTATTCCTGACCTTATATGTTTTTACAGAATATTGATCAGATTGTTCTATTTTATAAAAATATTTTACACAGATTTGTGCATTAGAATATATAATTTATGAGAATAGAAAATTATCGAAATTCTGCATATTTAAGATACTGATGAATCTCATTTTAATTAATTAATTTCTTGAAGCAGCTAGCCCATCTTGTAACTACCAAGCAATATATGCCAAATTAACTTGAATGGATTTTAGTTCTAAGAAACAATTTGTTTTAACTAAGTCTTCTGGGAACACACTTCCTTATTCAAAGACAATCTTTCATTTAAAAATATTTGTTTTTCAAACAGTTCATTTTCTGATAGATTTCTTAGAAAGTTACTCATTTTTCACTATTCCACTAACATTTAATGCTTTTTTTCTTTTAGCTATTTCAGTCATTCCTATGAATGGTGGATTTCCTTAGAGGTTCACCAAGATGAAATGGAGAGGCTCTATCAAAGGCAGCCATCTCCATTAAAACGAGGCACACTGGTTTTACAAGGCATGACAACTTTAGCTGTTACACATGATTATTGTTATTGCTGAGATTTGGGGCTGAGACTGTAGGGAAAACATTTGCCAATGGCTTTTCAAATTCTGATAGTTCTGTTTTCTTCATTGACTATCTTAGTAGAATCTTCTGGGAACAAAATATCTGAAAACACAGATTCTATGACAATGACAAATTCTCACAGTTATCCATATAAAATATAACAAAATAACAAGAAAAAAGAAAGAGAAAAAAATACATTTATCTCCCAAGCTTCATTTTAGATGATTCTGTCACTGAGGGAAAAGCGCATAGAGGCACAAGGGTGTTTAAGCAAGTTCAGTAATGAAGCAGTTGTTTCTTGATCTAATATGAAATAACGTGTGAAATACTGGAATGAAATTTTTAAAGGTTTACCAAGTATGCATGGGTTATATAATGAGACTCTTTCCCTCCTTCCCCACTGCCTCTTTGTCAATTCCTTTCTTTATAAGACTTACAGAATATCATAGTAGGGACAGATCACAATTTTACCCTGACATGAACCTAAACATATTGTCTGAGTTTGGAAGAGTCTACCTTCTCGGACTTTAAAAGCATATCTCAGTATGGTGAAATTTTAATCTTTAGGAAGACTAAAATTCCTTTTAAATAGACCATGAGTAATTTTTTCATTATTTGGTTTCTGGAATAAAAAATAAAAAGATTTCCTTTCTTCCACTTCCCCTATTAACTCTGGTGTTAAGAGCTGATTGTTTCATATTTCTTTAGTGTGATTTGAATGTTAACAAGAAAATTCTGGGATGCTATTCCTTAAAACAAAAGAAAAACTCTCTAGAATTATATTTTAAGGCATTATGCTGATGGCAATGGGTAAAATGTTATAGCAAGAAAAACCTACATGGTGGGGCTTAACACACAAAGCACACTATACTCCAAAGAGCAAAGGTGAGAAAGATGCAGGCGTCTTATCTGGATCACAAAGAACGTCCAGACAATGAGGCTTGTTCAGAATGAACAGGATGAATCTGACATTAGGAATTTCATTGTCAATCTCATGCTATCATGTGCCTGTGTGTACTGAGTTGTACTACATCAAGGAAAATAAATAAGAAAGGGAATATGTAAACAGGGCTATGGTCACATAGGGCTCTGAGAACCAGCAGCATTTTGTAAGTGCACTCTTGTTTAAAAAAAAAAAAAAAAATTGGAAAAGCCAGGCAAGATGTGTGGGAGTTTTCAGCACACCCAGGAGCACAAAAGTCCCATGGGCATATTTGTAAGGAAAAGCAGATCTGTGTGAAAGACAGAAGGCAGTGTTCATTTACAGGGTAAAGGAGATGATAGAGCGGAACTCCAGAAGCCAAGGTGGTGAAAAACTGGAGATGAGAGACTTCGCTTATACGCAGGAGAGAAGAAAAGTCTGTTCCAGTTCATGAAACTTGCTGTGGCTTAAGCAACTGATATCTCTTAAATATTGTGAACAAAACATACGAATTTTGATTTGTACTATGCTTCTCTCATATGTTTCTCACATGCATCAAACTAGACTATACATTACAGTCTGTAGCCACTACACAGGGCGTGAATTCTTCCAAAAAGAGACTTCATTTAAAACGGCGACATCCCAGCAAAGCCCTTTCAGAATTTGGCTTAGGTGTTTTCTTCTCTCCCAAAAGCCTCATGCTCTTGCTCATCTGTTCCTCTTCTACTCCAACAACTAAACGCCAGACAAGGGTAAAGCAAGGACCTTTTAAAAGTTCACAGAAAATGCATATTATGAAAAAAAGTATTAAAGAATTTCAAAAACATTTGCAGCAAGAAAAACATCTTTTAATTCCATGTTGTACCCTCACAAAATTCCAAAGTTTCCCCAAACTCTCCAACTAGGTTATAAGACATTCTAATACTTTATGTACATGACAGAGAAATGATTAAAGTATAGAATTCCTATAACAGTGTGGGGAAAAAATGGGCCCTCGTTTAATGATGACTTTGGTTAAAGTCATCATTTATTGCCTTTAGCTTCAGCATTTGGTCATGATCTTTAAACGGTTTTGTTTACTGTGCTCTCTCCTTACCCTCTTCTTACCCATGTGAATTCTTCATCCCTCCTTAAAGCTCTTCTCCACCATAAATACTGAGAATTAAGAACATTAAGGATAACCCAGGAGAGAGATCTAGAATGAATGGAACAACATGGTGCTGAAGGCAAAATACCCATGTGTTGAAAAGCTTGACCTTCAGCCATTGATAAGTATTTCCATAACACCTGTTCTATTTATTGGCTAAGCTATGTGCATTACTGTTATTTTCTCATTCAGAGTCTGTATTTTCAAACAAAGTCATAAAAGTTCATTCACATTAGAACTCAAATCTCAGCTCTGTGAGATGCTGGCTTTGGGAAAACCACTTGATTGGCTCCTCATATGTCAAGGGACACAGTTCTCATCCCCTTGCCATTTGCTGCAAGAGTTTAGTGAGATGCTGCTTTCTCGCAGCAGTCTTATCTCGGTGAGATCTGAAACTTGCATCAAGCTGGCCTAGGAAGCTAAGTGGTTACTACAGTCAGAGATTTTCTTCAGGGACACAGGAGCAGAGGAACACTAAGATAATACATTTTGATTGTCTCACGATGGTTACTCAGATCGCACAGCAATGTATGAGGGGAGACAGAGACAAAAGGTGAAACTGAAGTTGTTTTTCAGAATCACTGGGAAGGAAATTTTGTTTGTTTGAAAGGTAGAATACAGAGATAGATAGATAGATCAATCGATCTTCCATCTCTAATTCACTCCCAAAATGGCTGCAATGGCCAGGGCTGAGCCAGGCTGAATCCAGGAGAGAGGAGCTTCATCTGGGTCTCCCATGTGGGTACAGGGGCTCAGGGATTTGGGCCGTCCACCTCTGCTTTCCCAGGTGCATTAGCAGGGAGCTGGATTGGAAGTGGAGCAGCCGGGACTTGAACCTACGGCCGTATGGGATGCTGGCACTGCAGGCTGTGACTTAACCTGCTACACCACAATGCCAGTCCCTGGGAAGGAATTTAGCACCACAAGTCTGGGGATAAAGGTACTGAGAAATAGTTGTAACCTAAACAATTTGTCGCAGAACATTTGGGATCCAATCCATTTTACCGTGACATCATATTAAAAGAAATGATGCTACAGGATGGAGGGGAGAAACAAAGGAGGTATCAGAAGCCCACAGCTATGAGAGCAGGCCGTGGAGAGTTTCAGAAACAGCCCGCTGTGAACCCTCGTGGATAAAAGAGTGGAAGAAGCCTTGAACATGAACTCTGGGTTCCAGAAACATGAGATAGAAAGGCTCTCCAACGTCAGCACAGAGGAAGGGATCCTCGTTTATCCGTTCACAGTCAGCGAGGGCCAGCAGTAAGTCAGATCTCCAATGTAAAACACTAAACACAAAGCTTTGCATGCAGTAGGTCCTCAATAGTAAATGTTCCCTTTCCCTTGACAGACAGACCTTATGATTAAGACATCCTCGAAAGAGATTTCTCCACTCTTTCATTAGCATCCTCTGGATACCTTCACTCTCATCACCTTCAGCACCCTCATTGCTGTCAAAAGGAATCCTTCATGTAAAGAGTCTGTAATTAGGATACCAGGGAGCAGGCTGCACCTGCCGATTGTCTCAGCTGCTTTTTATCTCTCTAGACTCCCAATATCAAAAGCACCCAGGACAAATTACAGATGTAAAAACCTGGCCAGCCTCAACGTTAGTTCATTTCCCATTAGAAAAACTGGCTGTGCGGTTTTCCTGAGATGTGAACTCCACAACAGCACATGTTGTAATTAGCGTCTGCCTGTCTTTCCACTAGAATATTCTCTGCTTCTGTCGCTACTGCCGCAGTGGGGGTGTTCTAAAGGGAAACACAATGTCTCTGAGCGGGCATCACTTTCCAAAACAGGAGGCAAGGTCCAATTTCTCGATGAACGCTTCAACCTTCTAATTCAGTCAAAGCAAAGTTAAATTTGTTTTGTTGGAAAATTTGAACTGGCCTGCAAGGCAGTTCAGCAGTTCAGGCTTCCTGTAATTAACTGTCAAATAAGAGCCCAAGCCCCAGCAGAGGAACGCGAGCCGGTCAGCATCAGAAGGGTTTCAGTTCTGATGAAATTTTACAACACGAATGGCCTTTCAGGGAAACATTCATCGCAGTCAAGAGTTCACTGTAGAAACAGCAGCCAGTGGAGGTGGTTATCAAAAGCTCAGGCCGAACTCCCATTAGGCTGCCCATGCCCTTTCTGGTTATCGCCGATGCTCCTCTACAAGCAACATTAATTCCAGTTTCTGGTAAACTTGTCTCTGATGAACTCTTTCTGCTGGAGCTTTTGTGCTCCAGGAGAGCAGGGCTTTGTGGTTCTGGAAGTTTGGGGAGGGAGGGACAGCGAGCTCTCCTAGGGCTATTTTACTAACCCCGTCGTCTGTGCCTCGATCCATCCCCTGACTGCCACAGCAGCCACCTTCCCCCAAGCACACACACACAGACGGACGTTGTCCTGCAGCACGGAGTGCATAGCTCCCAGAGTGCCTACAGGTGGAATGCGTGAGGAGAGGGATCAATTTCATGTAGCTTATTGTCCAAATCTCAGAGACACAGAAGTGCTTGTCATTTCTCTCGGAAATCAAAATATTTCCATGACAACAGAAAGCTTTTCAGCTCTATAATAACCAGCAGCCAAATATTTGTTCTCTTGGCATTTATAATGACAGAGCATAGCACAATAGGTATGTGACTTATCTTCCTAGAACCTGAATTGCACTGGGATTTTCTGGACTGTCTCTGTAGGTCATGGAAGTTTGAGTTTATTTCTTTTTGTGGATAAGTAATAAATAAAATCAAAAGATATATAAATTATTGCAAAAAACTAGAAAACAATTGGTACAAAATAATTTATTTGTGATTAAATTTAAAGGCCTACAGAAAACAAAAAGTATTCACCTTCAGAATTATTCTTCAGAAATTATTCTTCAGAAACATTCTTCAGAAGTATGAGATAAAGCACAATTTTTCCCTTCTTCGGCCCCCATAAATTTTCAATCCATTGTTTAGTGATCAAATATTCTTATTTGATTGATATCTTCTACCTGCCTGTGTTCTCTTACTAGATTTCAAATCTTTGAGTAAAATTCAGTTGAATGTTGTGTGTTAAGATGGAGAATTGTTCCCTAGTTCAATAAATTTCTTTCTTTAAAAAAAATCAGAGAGTACAACATTGGCCATGATCACTGAAAAAATATAGAAACTAAAGCAGCTACCTGTGGAAGAGGAATCGCACTCAGTGAAAATGGGGAGAGAGAAAATCTCCATGTGACAAATGTACTCACCACATCACTTTTTTTTACTTGACAAGTAGAGTTACAGACAGTGAGAGAGAGAGAGACAGAAAGGTTTTCCATCCGATGGTTCACCCCACAAATGGCCGAAACAGCCAGAGCTACGCCTATCCGAAGCTAGGAGCCAGGTGCCTCTTCCTGGTCTCCCATGCAGGTGCAGGGGCCCAAGCACTTGGGCCATCCTCCACTGTCTTCCCGGGCCACAGCAGAGAGCTGGACTGGAAGAGGAGCAACCGGGACTAGAACCTAGTGCCCATATGGGATTCCGGTGCCACAGGCGGAGGATTAACCTAGTGTGCCACGGTGCCGGCCCACTTTATTTTTTTTTAACAGATAACTTTTTTTTTTTTTAAGATTTATCTTTATTTATTTGAAAGACAGAGTTAGAGAGAGAGGTAGAGACAGAGAGAGAGGTCTTCCATCCACTGTTTCACTCCCCAGATGGCCTCAACGGCCGGAGCTGTGCCGATCCGAAGCCAGGAGCCAGGAGCCAGGAGTTTCTTCCAGGTTTCCCATGTGGGCTCAGGGGCCCAAGAACTTGGGCCATCCTCTACTGCTTTCCCAGGCCATAGTAGCGAGCTGGATCAGAAGAGGAGCATCCCATGTGAGCTGGAACTGGCGCCCATATGGGATGCCAGCGCTTCAGGCCAGGGCGTAAACCCACTGCGCCACAGCACCGGCCCCACAACATCACTTCTAAGTGTGTGTTTAACAAAGTTTTTTAAAAGTCAACAAATTCTTCCACATTTTCTGCTAGTCTATGGTTAAAATGTAGAATGTTTTAAGAACCTCAGATGTTGTTAATCTTGGATTTATTATTACCATGCGGATTTATTGTGACTGTCTTTTGTGAGGTTTTTTTTTTTTTTTTTTTTTACAATGTGGCAGCTTTATTGGAGAATAACTGATAATGAATTGCACATATGTACAATATTCAGCTGATAAATTCGGGCATTTGTATACATCACGAAAACTTCAGTATCATCAAGATAGTGAGCCTAACAGCCACCCAATGCCCTCCCATCTCTTTTGACCCAGCACTCTGCCCATCCCCCACCCTCGGGCTAGCATTGACCCTCTGTCACGATAGATGGGTTTGGATAGTAATGCCACCTCTCACTACAGCTGACGGTTGCCTACCTCTTCTCCTCCTACTCATCCCCCTTCCTCCTCCTCTTCTTTTTAATCAATCTGCCTAGTGATTTATCAGTTTTACTCATTTCTTAAAGTGCTAAATCCGATTTTCATTGATTTTCTTTATAACTTCACTGTTTCGGATTTGATTGACTCCTGCTTTTACTTATGGTATTTCCTTTTTTCTACCTATTTTGGGTTTAATTTTCAATTTTTTTAAGTTTTTTAAGTGGAAACTGATAATGATTTGAGGCTTCGAAAACTTTTTTTTTCTTTTTTAAATTTTTATTAATACAAAGAGAACGAATTTCATGTATTTCATAGATATAGTTCTAAGAAGATAACCATACTTCCCTCCTTTCTTCCTCCCTCATCCCCCCTTCTTTCTTTCCTCTTTTTATCCTTTAATTTTTGAAAGAACATAATTTCAATTTACTTTATAGTCACACGCTTAATGCACTACTAAACATAATGTTCAGCAAGTGAAAAGACGAGTGTTCCACAGGAATGTAGACACAAGCTACAAACAAAAATCAAATCATAAGGTGTCAGTTTCATTCTTTTACATTTTTTTCTGTATTCTGTATTAACTACAATATATCAGAGAAAATATGATATTTGTCTTTGGGGGATTGGCTTATTTAATTTTTTAATAAGTCTTTTGTTTTAAAGATATTTATTTATTTCAAAGTCAGAGTTACACAGAGAGAGGAGAGGCAGAGAGAGAAAGAGAGAGAGAGAGGGGTCTTCTACCTGATGGCTCATTCCCCAATTGGCCACAATGGCAGGAGCTGCACCGATCCGAAGCCAAGAGCCAGGAGCCAGGAACTTCTTCCAGGTCTCCCACGCGGGTGCAGGGGCCTAAGGACTTGGGCCTTCTTCTACTGCTTTCCCAGGCCATAGCAGAGAACTGGATTGGAAGAGGAGCAGCTGGGTCTCGAACCAGTGCCCATATGGGATGCCGGCACTTCAGGCCAGGGTATTAACCCACTGCACCACAGTGCCGGCTCCGGGATTGGTTTATTTCACCAAGCATAATGATCTCCAGTTGCATCCATTTTGTCTTCATTCTTTCTTATGACTGAGTAGTATTCTTTCATGTATGTATACCACATTTTCTTTATGCAGTCACCCAGTGATGGACATCTGGGTTGATTCCATAGCTTGGCTATTCTGAGTTGAGCTGCAGTAAACATGGAGATACAGATAATTCTTTCACGTGCTGATCTCATTTATTCTGGGTCAATTCCCAGGAGTAGGATGGCTAGGTCATATATAGATCTATTCTCAGATTCTGAAGAATCTCCATTCTGAGACTTTTATTCTTTAATACAAATAGAAGCATTTAACGCTGTAAATTCCAGTTAAATATTGCTTTTTGTGGCACTCCACAAATTTGGAAATGTGTTTTCACTTTAATTCAATTCTAAATACTTCAAATTTTCCTTTTTTAAAATACAAGATTTATTTTTATTTATTTGAAAAGCAAAGTTACCTTGAGAGGTAGAAACAGAGAGAGAGAGAGGTCTTCCATCCACTGGTTTACTCCCCAAATGGCTGCAGTGACCAGAGCTGGGCCAGGCAGAAGCCAGGAGGCAGGAGCTTCCTCCAGGTTTCCCAAGCAGTGCAGGGGCCACCCTCTGCTGTTTTGCCAGGCACATTAGCAGGATCAGTAGTGGAGCAGCTGGGACTTGAACCGGCACCCATATAAAATGCCAGCATTGCATGCCGGGGCTTTAACCTGCTGCACCACAGTACCAAATCCTCAAATTTTCCTTTAGACTTCTTTTGTGACAAAGCATTAGTTGAGGTGTTATTAAGTTCTCAGATATTTGAAGGCTTTCCAGAAATTTTTATGCCATTAATTCCAGGTTCATTTCATGGTGATCACAGAATACATCTTTTATGTCTGAAATCTTGAAAGTTTGTTGGACTGATTTTATGGGCCAGAATTTGATCTGTCCTGTTAAATGTTTCACATGCATTTGAAAATAACATGTGTTCTGCTGTTGAGTAGCTTAGTCTAGTCACTAGTTAACAATTACATCACACTGGTTGACAATAATATTCAAATCTTTGCATCTTTGTTTTCGCTCTACTCTTTTAGATCAATTATTGAGTGAGGGTGTTGAAATACTATTTATTATTACAGATTTTCCATTTTTTCTGGCAATCCTGTGAATCATTTTTCATTCTTTTGAAGATATTTTACCTTTCATGTTAGTCATAAGTGTGTATTTTATTATTTTGCATGATGATTTACCATTTATAATATACACTTTAAACTTACCACATTCGGCATACAAGTGACAGAAACTGAAACAATGGTAATTTCCTATTTCTTCTTTACCAATGTTTATGTTATTATCATATATCTTATAAATTCTAATAATGCAAAACTACTATTTGTATTTGAAAAACAAATTATCTTTTAAAGAGCTTTAATTATTAAAAAAAAGTCCTACATGCTAACATGTGCAGTTTACTTTCCGATCTCTTCATTCCTTTGGATGTGTCCAGATTCTATCTGGCAATAGTGTCCTCCCTCCTGATGGCCTTCCTTTCATATCCCTGTGGTGTGGGTCTGCTGGATACAAATACTACAGTTCTTGTATATCCACTAATCTTTTTTTTCTCCACTATAATTTTATTTTTTTTAAACTTTTATTTAGTAGATATAAATTTCCAAAGTACAGTTTATGGATTACAATGGCTTTTTCCCCCCCATAACTTCCCACCCACCCACAACCCTCCCATCTCCTGCTCCCTCTCCCATTCCATTTATATCAAGATTCATTTTCGATTATCTTTATGTACAGAAGATCAATTTAGTATATATGAAGTAAAGATTTCATCAGTTTGCCACCACACAGAACACAAATTGCCAAATACTGTTTGAGCACTAGTCATATCATTAATTCACATTGAACTACACATTATGGACAGAGATCCTACATGAGGAGTAAGTGCACAGTGACTCCTGTTGTTGACTTAACAAATTGACACTGTTTAAGGCGTCAGCAATCTCCCCAGGCTCTAGTCATGAGTTGCCAAGGCCATGGAAGCCCCCTGAGCTCGCCGAATTTGATCTTATTTCGACAAGACCATATTCAAAGTGGAAGTTCTCTCCTCCCTTCAGAGAAAGGTATCTCCTTCTTTGATCATCCAATAATCTTGAGTACACATGGAACCACCAATACTGGCAGAAAATATTAGAACTTCGATTAAGCAAGCTTAATTTACTGTGCTTATTCAAGGGCAAGACTTTTCATTTAGAACCTTCATATAAAAGAACAGTCACTTTGAGAGAGTACATGATATAGCTTGGGTGACAGTTTTCATAAAAATACATTGAGCTAGCATGAAGTGAATCTGTACTGGACCATACACTGTATTAACAACATGAAAAACAGGCTCAGTACTTGAAGTACATATTTCTGGATTGAACAAATACATGAGCAAAGGTGGCAGTTTTACAAAAAAGGGAGACTAACTGGAAGCAAAAGAGGGAAAGTGATGTAATTTGCTAAGTAAGGGTTGGAAACCTCAGGCCCCAAACACCAAGAAACCAGCTCTGTCACCTGGATATGTGATTACCTGCAAGTCTTACCCGAGGCTTCCTTGTGTACTTACACAAACATGTGCAAATGCATACCCAGAGAGAATCAGCATACTGCTAATAAATAAGTACTACAGATCTTGAGAGGAGAAGGTTAAGTTTCTATTTCCTTTATTTCAAACTTCTATAAGGCTGACCTAGATGGCTTGAACATTCACCTCATTTGAGCAAACCAAGACAGTTTTCTTCCTGACTATAAGCAACTGACCTTAAAAAAAAAAAAAAAAAAAAAAAAAAAAAAAAAAAACTTTGCTTCAGAAAACTCGCATTATAAATCAGTTCTCTGCCTCTTTGAGATGTAAATCTTCTGACCTGGGAGCCATCCCTTTGGAAAGTGAACATAAAGAAGTGTAGCACCTCTACATGCTACTCTCTGAGGGACTGTGGAAGCCTAACTTCAGAAAGTAACTATTAGCTAACACAGATGGCCTAATAACGCTGACCCATCTCTACCTTACTGTCCAACGGTACTTTTTCACCAGCTCATGTCAAGGCTTACAAAGTCTCCCACTTTTTCTTTCAGTTGAGTTTCAATTCTCTCCCTTAATGCAGTAGTCTTGAATGGTTTGCCTGACCATTTTCACAAGTGTCCAGTACAATTTCCCCTCATAAAACCCATTTATGTATAGCCAATGAAAAGATGATATGAACCCAAGTAACAGTACCTGGAGCTTCTATTCCATTTCACAGAAAGTAATCAAATTAAATTAAAAAAAAAAAGAAGAAGAAGAAAGAAATTGGAGAGGCTGGCACTGTGGCACAGCAGGTTAATGCCCTGGCCTGAAGCACCGACATCCCGTATGGATGCCGGTCCTAGTCCCGGCTGCTCCTCTTCCAATCTAGCTCTCTGCTATGGAATGAAAAAGCAGTAAAAGATGGCCGAAGTCCATCTCCTGGCTCCTGGCTCCTGGCTCCTGGCTCCTGGCTCCTGGCTCCTGGCTCCTGGCTTCGGATCGGTGCAGCTCCAGCCGTTGTGGCCATTTGGGGAGTGAACCATCGGATGGAAGATCTCTCTCTCTCTCTGCCTCTCCTCTCTCTGTGTAACTTTGACTTTCAAATAGATAAATAAATTTTTAAAAAAAAGAAATTGAGAAAAATTTCCTTGCAAATATATTAGGTTCATTATCTAGATTCTGCTTATTTGAAAACCCTCACCTGTTTTATAAGTAGCTGAGAAAGAATTAAAAACCATTACATGATCATACACCAGTTCCTTAGAATGACGGATCTAATTTTATGGAATGTGTTGCTTTGGATGGCCCTTCAATCTAAGAGTCAATAGTCAAATTTATCTGAGATTTTTGGTTGATCATTTCAGTGTTAGAAGAAGAGGAGGAATTAAATGCTTTTGATGGAATAACCCTCTTTAGTGTATCCCAGGAAATATCCCTGTCTAATATCTTACACTTGGTAGCTCCCCAGAGCACATGTAATTATTTACCATCTTTCACTATTGCTGCAAGCCTTTGGAGTTGCTAAGCCAGAACCTCCCTCTTATTCTATAAATGAAGTTGTATGCTAATAGAAGTTTACTCCTAGTCTTAATAAGTAGATATTGAATTCAGTATTTCAGGGTACCAATGCAGTACTTCTCAACTAAGTTGATCTTCTGTATATAAAGATAATTGAAAATGAATCATGATAAAGAATGGGATGGGAGAGGGAGTGGGAGATGGGATGGTTGTGGGTGGGAGGGAGGTTATGGGGGGAAAGCTGCTATAATTTAAAAGTTGTATTTTGAAAATTTATATTTATTAAATAAAAGTTGAAAACTAAAAATAAAAAAAAAAAGAATTCCCTGAAGGAATTTTAAAAGAATAGCTACACCTGAGACTTACCCATAGAGATTCTAATTAAATTGATCTTGGATGGGGCCTTGAAATTGGTGATTCCAGTTTGTGGCCAGGACAGAAACCCACTGACAGAACACAGCACTAGACTATAATGGATGGGATTTATGTTTTAGAATGTAATCTAAGAGAAAGTTGTTCCCTATAAGGCAAATTTTGATTAGAAACAAAAAATTTAAATATTTAATGACATTATTAAGAATTCTATTCCAATGAATTTGATTGTTTATATAAAATTAACAAATCTTTAAGAAACATAACATAAAATGGCACACATATAATTATGTGTTGAATAATTGCATAGTTAAAAAAGAAATAAGATTTATCATAGAAAGCCAATGTGTGCACACACCAAATATACACCCAACACAAACCCATCAGACTGCCCAAATACACCACAGTGCACATCCCAGTAAGTTAGTTGAATTTGACAGCTGGGTTATACAATGTAGATGAGTATTCTAAAAGTCAAGAATATTCAGACACCTTTAAAAAATGAAACAAGATGGCAGAACATCATTTACATTATCACAGCTTGCAATAAAATTGTAGTAATTAAAATATAATGATATTACATAATGACAGACAACTATACCAGTAGAAGCGGATAGAGTATAAAAATATATCATGCATATATGAACACTTTAGTTTTTGATAACAGACATGGGAGAATTGCAATCATTAATATTGGTGCTGGGTCATTTTGATTTGCACCTGAAAAAAAAAATGGAGCTAAACCCTCTCTCTCTCCATTCACAAAAAACAAATTCCAATTAGATCTTGGAATTATATCTGAAAACCAAAACTCTACCTATGAAATGCATAAAATCTATTCTCTTTATGTAAATAAAAAATATGAAAAAGAAAATAATGTCAGAGAGTATTCTCATGAATTTATGAAAAGGAAGGTTTCTTTATAATTAAAATATGCAAAGCAATAACAATGAACTCATAAAATTAAGAAATTCTATTCATTAAAAAGTCATTAAGAAATTAAAGGCAATACATAGAGAAATAAAAAATATTTGCCAAAAATATGACCAGCAAAGGATTATTGTATGCCAGGGATCAGCAAATTTTTTCTTCAAAGAGACAGACAATAAATAATTTAGACTTTGTGAGCCACACAACCTCAGCCTCAACCACTAAATCTGCCATTATTTCATGAAAGAGGCATGAATGTTAGATGTGGCTATGTTTCAATATTTTATTTACCAAAACAGATGGCAAATCTGATTTGGCCCAGGAGTCATGTTTTCCCAACTCTTTATATATAATGTAAAATGCCTCCACAAAACAATTAAAAGAATGGAAACCCAAAAGAAATCCAACTGGTTGATGGATTTTTAAAGAAAAAGATATACAGATTACCAAAATTAGATATAAACATGCTGTTAAATTAGGGAAATGCTAACTAAAATCACCCTGATATACTATGTATAATTTATCACCACCTGATAATTAAAATTTAAAAATATAAATACACTGTGTTGTGAAGATTTTGTGCAAATAGAACTAATGAGTAATATACTGACACTGGGAGTATAAATTGGAAAACTACTTTGGAAAAGTTATTGAAATCATCAACTGAAGTACATAAACTGCACACATGATATGCACAAGTTTCAAAAATGTTTGCAGCAAAGCAAACATCTTTTAATTCTGCTTTCCATGAACTTTTTGAAGTATACTCATATACCACAAAGAAATGCATGCACACATACTCAAGAAATTACCATCAGAGGTTATCATCACATCCTTTTTGTAGCAGCCCAAAGCAGAAACAACCTAAATATCCATCAGTAGTATGGCTAAACACAGGGCATTTTTGTTCAGTGGAATGCTTCATAGTAATTAACGCATCATAGCTATTTGCAAAAATGTAGGTTGATCTCACAAATATAATAAAATAGGATGAGAAGCAAGACCAAAATAATACTTTCTTTATCCTTCAATTTTAATGCATTTCAAAGTTATAATAAATTTCAACAGAAAATTTAGGAATGCATACTTAGTAAAGGTAGAAAGGAAAACTATCACGAGAAGCAAGAAAATCATCAGCAGAAAATCAGCAAAATGGTTAACTTTAAAGAAAAGGGAGGGATTTTATGGGAAAAATACAGGGATTTCAAGACTCTCACACTTCCTAATCTGAATGATATACTATAGATTTAAGCTTTGTGATAATTTCTCTGTGTGTTTATACCTAATGTAGATGCAAGGGGCTGGCACTGTGGCATAGCGGGGAAAGCTGCCAATTGCATAGACAGCATCCCATATGGGTACCCATTGGAGTTCCAGGTGCTCCCCTTCCAACCCAGCTCTCTGCTATGCCCTGGGAAAGCCCAAGTCCTTAAGCACCTGCACCCTAGTGGAAGACCCATTAGAAGCTCTAGGTTCCTTGCTTCAGATTGGCCCAGCTCTGGCCGTTGAGGCCATCTGGGGAATGAACCAGCGGATGGAAGACCTCTCTCTCTCTCTACCTCTGTAACTCTGCCTTTCAAATAAATAAAAATAAATCTTTAAAAAAAATGAATCCAATGCAAGGAGAAGTATGAACTAGTGCCCTTATTTCTCGTTTTCCTTCTCTCCATTACTTTTTTTCTACAACAAGGATGAAGACGCATAGTGGAATTCAATGAAACAAGCTAGTTTCTCCTGGAGTGTGGCCAACTCTCTGCCATGTTCTCAGATAAATTAAATCTGTGGGGAAACACATACACACACACACACACAGATATTTCAGCAAATTTGTGGATATGGAATTAAAAGATAAATTTATTGTGGTACAAAAATTTGAAATCCATGTACACAAAGAGTGTTCAAAAATCTCAAAAAATGATGCATATTATGAAAAAATTATTCATGAAGAAAGATGATAGATAGGTAGATAGATAGATAGATATGCATTAACTTTTGAAGCACCATGCTATGGTTGTTAAGTGGAATTTTCAGATGTTTATGTGGTCTGAAGAGCATCCTCAAGGGCCAGATGCTCTCTCTTGGGGAGTAACTTAAACAGAAGAGAGCTGGAGTCTTTGTATGAAGCCATTGTAGTTTCTACGAATCCAGAAACCCAGAGGTTGAAGTGACTTTGTGAAAAGTACCTGAGCCAGCTCATTGCGCCTGTGAGAAAATGCAATCTAATAATACATGCTGAATATTTATATCTTTATACAGTTTATAATGTCTTTGTTTTCCCCAGCCTTTATTATTACTTATATATACTTCTCTATTCAATACTTACCAAACCCTGAGGCTACCCAATAACAGTGTAATGTTCTCCACTTCAGTCAATGAACTTTAACAGAAACCAATGCATTCTAACTGAATTTTTGTTTATCTCAAGGAGCACATTTTAATGAAATCAATACATTCTTGCTGAAAGTCACATGAATCCATTGGAAAGAATACGTTATTACCGAAACCAATATTCAGTTTTATAATGTCTGTATGTTTTAGTGTAAGCATAACCATACATTTTAGCTGTAACCAATATATTTCTGCAGGGCTGGTACCAAGAAAGCCTTATTCCATAGCAAAGTCAATTCATTCTTACAGAAACTAATATGTATTCCGTATTTCTGAGCAAACAGTGTCAGGCTAAATGGAGACTGTGATATACATTGTTGAAACATGTAAATATTTCCAGAGAGGACTTTAAAAAAGTAGTTTTCAAGGTATATAAAATCTTTTAATATCTTAGTTATTGTCACAAAAACCACTGGAGAAAAATTTTTGAACGGAAAAGTTAAGTGGTTTGTAATTTGTGTTTAGACTAAACATGAATATATATATATTCAAATATATTTATTATCTAGATTACTAGCTGTTGAATTTTTAAAAATCCATACCTATTTAGTTAAGTGCCTACAAAAGCGGTTATCCTTCACAAAATATTAAATGATAAAATATTGGAAATTTCCAGTCCTAGAAATAGTACATTTTCTCCATCTAACCTAAGAAGAACAAAAACCCACAAAATTCTCCTTCTAAGTGCCCTCCCCGCTAAAAAGTACAAATGCAAATGGAGTCATTACCAGAAAAAAACTAATAGAGGAATAAGAAAGGAAATCAATTTAAACAATGACTCATCAATGAAATGATCATTAATAGAGGAACATGAAAGGAAATCAATTCAAACAATGACTCAGCAGTGAGATGATCAAAGACAAATGTATAAAGGGTATTATGTAACATTTCTATGTGCATGTGTGTTCACGCATGATGATAGTTACTCCTACAAGGTCTCCTGAACTGTTGTATAATGCTGTTTTCCATACCCCAATTGGCCTACTACACTTCACGCTTGGTCAAGAGATTGAAAAAGCATCACCTTTTATAAAGCTAACGTTTTAAAATTCAAATGTGCTTGTATTTAGAAAGTGACTGGTTATCTCCCAAGACATTATCTAATTGGGAGAATAACCTTCTTATATAATTTATTCAGACTTGGATGGTGAGGGCAATTTGCTTCCCTAGACATCTTCATCTGCCTTTTTAGTTTTCTCTGCTAATGGCATTTCCAGAGGATGAACAAAATGAAGGAAAGAATTATACTATGCTAAATACAAGAACTTCCAAAAATATTTTTAAACAGATCTTTCAGGAAAATATGAATCATTTAAAATATTTGTAGTATATTCTTTCATATTCATACGAGCAATAAGGAAACTCTCAGGTCACTAAGTTTGCTTCACTGATCATGAAAGATACAGATAGTACCAAATTTTAAAAGGAAGAAGTGTATTCCTTTTTACTTTTTCATTTTCTTACTTACAAAAAGAGAACAAATTTCATGTAACTCCTATATACATTTTAAGAGCATAACTTCCCACTTCACCCTTTCTCCTTCCCTTATTCCCACCCTTCTTCCTCCTGCCTTCCATATTTTTCTTTTAATTTTTACAATGCCATGTTTTCAACTTCAAAATAAAAAAAGAAAGGAACTCTGTGGAGTAGATTCTAAACCAAAAAAATAGGACAGAAAACAATTTCTCTTATTAAAGCTTCTTTAAGTAATTTGAAATTTCTTGGCTTCAAGATATCTTCATACAGTTAGTTCCCTTATGTCTCTGTCCTATAATGATCTGAGCTCCTAAGTTATTATTTTTACCCAGGGTTTATTTTTCTTGATGAGGCCCAACTCAGACTCAGCACTCTGCCTTATCGATCCATCTTTACAATAAATCCCTGTAACTTCCTAGTTTAGGTGTTACAGGGAATCCCAGCTTAGGATTCCAAAAAAAATATAGTCTCAAAAGCACTAACAGGACCAGACACTTCACAAAAATAACTGCCATATTCTCTTATGGCTCCCAGTTTTTGCTGTACTGAACAAAATTCTGAAGTTTAACTGACTGTTTTTAACCTATGATTAATGCACTGTGCCTGTGTCCAATGTCATTTCACCATGGGCAGCTCAGCGCTCCCTAACCTGCCCCGAGCTCTTCCACATTAAGCCTGCTTTTTACCTTCTAGCTTCCTCCCAGTCACCTATACTGGCCTAGCTCCCACTTTTCAGATTCATATCTAATTCAGTAAAGCCTGAGTGCCAGCATAAACCTTTCTCATATCACACTACCTCTCTTTCACTAAATGACTGGTAGGCACCTACTATGCCCTATCTTGCACACACAATGCTCCTCATCTCCATTGAGAACCTCTATTTATCTTCAAACCCCCTCCATAATAGGCCTCCCCTGTCCTGACTTCACTTTGTCAAGTAGTCATTCAGTCCTCAAGCAGCAACAACCAGTACTGCGACTGGTGGGCTGCCCCACAATTCCAGAAGTCCAGCCAGGAAGGATGCAGTGAGTCCAAAAAAAACTTAGAAATTCCCACTCACAATACGAAAGTCCTAGGTTCATGTTCCCATTGGTTCCCTTGACAAGCCCCTGAACTTCCATGAGGTTGACACAGCGGCAGCCCCAGGTGGGCACTGCATACTCATGGATCTGGAACACAGCTGAGGGACTCCAAAATAAAGAGAGGAAGTGTTATGAATGCGCCAGTAGCGAAGCCACCTTTACCTCCCCTTGAAGGAGAGATACAATCTTCATCACCTAGAAAACTCTAGCAAGGGTGAGACCTCTCCAGTTCCGTGTCCTAGAATAACTCCAAAGATAGTCTCTGGAAGAGATCCCTGGCTACGTCTTCTCAAACTGAGGAAGACACAAACCTCAGCATTCATCAGCCTGCAGAAACACCAGGTCGTGCGGGTCATCTCCCCACATACTTCCATGCGCAGCCCAGACTTCAAGGGTTATCCCAACACCACTCCTCACACCAGCACCTGCAGTTCCCTCTGCATCCTGTCCTGTCACAGACACCACGCCCATAGACACCCTGGCTCTCCAGCTATTTTTCTTGTTCATTCTTTCTTCTCTTTTCTTAAGCAATGTTGGGAGGAAAAACCTTGTAAAAGCACAGACTGATGTAACTTCAATGTAGTTATCTGCAAGTTCAGATGAGCCCCCAAACTCTCCTGCAATCCTTTTCCTGTCTTAGACCAGGTCCTTTTCCTTCCCCACAACAACTGTTTCAAACTCTCAAAGTTTCCACAAGCCTTCGTAGCTCCCTGAAATCAACCTGCCTCCAACCTAACCAAGAAAGGGTGTCTGCACCTTAGGCCCAATCTGGATGCTCAAGGCCCCTGTCTCAGTCAGAAGTATTCCTTCCTCTGCCCCCAGACATATGCTTCAATCTCATTCCCTTGCAAGACTTGATCCACCATAGTTTAAAAAAATCTTTATCTGCCTCTTCACTGCCTTTACTCCCCATTTTTCATGCAGTCATCCATGGATTTCTGATCAGTACTGAACTTACCACTATATGCACATTAGCACCTAAAAGTCACTGTGGTTAAAACTGTGCTCACTACACCTACCTACCTCTAAGACTTCCCCTTTTTCTAGTGTTTCCAAACTAAGTACTGCCACTCCACTCACCCTTCAGCCCCGGAAGCTGGAATCATGAGACATATGCTCCTGTACATATATCTCTTCATGTGACTATTTTAATTGCATAATTCATCATTTCTTACCTAGAATATTCCAACCTGTCTCACTGTTCTGATTATTTCTCTACATAACTTTTAAGATATAATGTGGCAAGGCAGACTTAATTGGGTCAATAATCAGCTTTAATTTCTCTCCATTATATGGGATAAAATGCAAACTCCTTAGCAGGGCATATTTTATTCTCCTCATGCCCTCTCTCTGCGTGTTTCCTGTCCATGTTATAAAGTCTTTCTGTGTAAAGGCTCACAGAACCATGTGCACTTCCCTCAAGCAATAATTCAATGAACTGTTGCTCATCTTACAACTCAAAATGCGAGGACTATGGTTATTAATAGTGTGTTTTTTTGCTCTTTTTTTTTCCCCCAGAGGCAGAGTTAGACAGTGAGAGAGAGAGACAGAGAGAAAGGTCTTGCTTCCGTTGGTTCACCCCCCAAATGGCCGCCACGGCTGGCGTGCTGTGCTGATCCGAAGCCAGGAGCTAGGTGCTTCCTCTTGGTCTTCCATGCGGGTGCAGGGCCCAGGCACTCGGGCCATCCTCCACTGCCTTCCCGGGCCACAGCAGAGAGCTGGACTGGAAGAGGAGCAACCGGGACAGAACCGGCGCCCCAACCGGGACTAGAACCCAGAGTACCAGCACTGCAGGCAGAAGATTAGCCTAGTGAGCCATGGCGCCAGCCTATTAGTGTATTGTATTTGAAATTTTCACTAAATTAGTAGATTATAGATATTCTTGCCACAAGGAGTGGGAAAGGAAATGGATAATTGTGATGACTGATGTGTTATTGTTCCACAATAGTAACCATTTTTCTATGTATGTATCTTATAATATCATATTGCATACCTTAAATATACACAAATAAATTTCATTTTTCCTAATATGGGCATTATCTTCTCCTCTCTGAACAAATCATGAAACAATTAAAAGCTCTTTCTCCCTGATGAATGTTATATTATCGACATCCTTATATCAAAGTAATTGTTGCAGTGTTTTATAATTATTTATATTTCTTCATTTATTTTGATATATGAGAGTTGATGGGATGATATTTGTTTCCTATATCATTATATGAGAAGTGTTATGAGAGAGTGAAACATCTTTTAAACCCAACAGATCAGAATTTATATGTTCTGCAAATAAATACAAACATTTGTAATAGAAACTTAATTTCTCAGTCGTCTGTTCTTTACTTCAAAATAGGAGTAAGAGAAGTGGATAGTGCTTGGCATGACACTTAGCACACAAAATGTTCTCAAATAAATTGTAGGTACTAATGGTAATACTAATATTATCTTTACCATTGATGATTCCCCACTTGTTAATGTCAGGTATGTCTGATATTGTCATGAGTATTTTAAGAACAAATAATTTATAGCTGTCACATATACATATGATGACTTTAAATGTCGGTCTTATTGATCATGACTATTATTTATTGTTATTATTCTAGGAACTACTAAGTGATCTTTTCAAGTAGGTATTCATTGAATGATGATTGCCTGTAATTATCAGTAATGCTTCACTTCTTTGGAAAAGAAAATGAATAATTTCTCATGTATAAAATATATACAAATATATGTAAATTTTCTGCACTATTGACGTTTGTAATTTTATATAGTAAAATGGATTTATAGAGTCAGTTTTAATATCAAAATGTTCTTGATATTTAGGAAATTTTCCATAAAAAATTGAGATGTGGACTTTGGAAAAGAAACCTGGTTTAATATACTCAAACGTCAGTTCTAAAGCTCTTGAGAAACAACTTGAAAATATCCCTTTGCTAAACACTTTAAACATACCCACTTTGACCATACTTACCCATGTATAGATTATTTCCAGTGGAATGCTTTTGCTAGTTATTTCCCCTTCATTCATCTCTGATACATTCCAGCACAAAACTCTGCTCACTAGTAAAATTCGGTGATTACAAAATCTGTAGTTTTGTTTTGGTATGTCTTTTGGAAAATGTAGCCCCAATTGTCATATTCCTTTCTGTTTATTAACCTATAAAATATCCTTAAATCTTAATAGTCATCTGATACAGAGTTCTAGGAGGCAAAGTCAGTTATGCTGTGGGTGGGGAGAATCTCTCTGATATTTGGACAAAGATGAGAATGATAAGAAGATCCCAAGCATGATAAGATCAAAGAGAAGAGTCAGCAGAAAAGCACAATACAAAATGAAATCACTGAGACCAGCTGGTCCGTCTGGTGGTCAGTCAGGACACGGAGGAAGTAGGCGTGATCAAACCCCACAAGTTCCAATAGGCCATGCAAGGAGTTTACTCTAAGACCAGAATGGGAGCCATTGGAGAGTTGGAAGCAAGGGAATCATGTGACCAGATTTACATGTTAACATTTTCACTCTGGAAGCAGGCACACTGCTTAGGAGCTGTTGCATTAGTAAATATTCAGTTGAATGAGATATCATGGCCTTCTATGCCATGACACAACTAATAACTATGTATGGGATTAATAATTAGTAGCCAAATTTGATATATACTTTCAGATGAATTATCTTGATAATTCAAGATTACTGAAAGTTATATATTAAGTGATTATCCAAGGATATACAATTACTGAGTTGCAGACTTAAAAGCTTTTGTCTTATGGTTCCAATACTATAATTGTTACCCTATAATTACATTTAGTACCACTGCTTTAGCATTATTATTGGGTCATGGGCCTGTTTTAAGTATTATATATTAAGTATTGGGAATTTGGGGGTTGGTAGAAACTTTCAAGATTATCTTCTTGTATACAAGGTTTTTAAGTGGTATTTTGAGAGTTTGAGGGGAATTTCACCTACTTAACAGGGATAGGTAAATTTCTTGTTAATTTATTAAATAGTATATAATATAGTTTTAGAAGTTAGTGTTACATTTTAAACCCTCCAGGAGATTATGATCAAATAAAAACAGCAGAAATAATGTAAAAATATATTCCAACTCAACATGGTAAATCCAAAACACAGAATTAAACAGTTATGAGAACACAGAGGGCACGGTCATTAAAAACAATGCCTAAAAGAATGTGGGAAGAGCAAAAAAAGGAATAAAAATTGTTGACCAATGAATTGGATGATGAAGTTGGAAAAGTTACTGTAGGTAGGAAAAAGAGAAAGCAAACAAGGCTTAGCTTTAGGAAAGCAACTGATATTCCCTGGGGACAATGAGGTCTTCAATATGAAACTGACCTGGAGTACAGAGGTAAGAGTGAAAAGAGTTGGGACAGACTTTTCGCCTTTCTGTAGCTAAGCTGCACTCTTTGATCTTACCCTGTGGATAATGGATCTGGGCAGCCAAATCTCTCTCTGGTTGTTATTAAAATATGAAAAAGGAGAAAGTGTTTCTCGAAAGATAATGAAGCAGAGCGGTGGAGCTTATCTGCCAAATCCCTTCTCTCTGAAGGAGGTCAGCACAACAGTGTCCGCAGGTGATGTGATGGCAGCTCATTACGGATCTTTCTCAAAACAATTGCATTACATTGAGAGTAGTGATTTGGGACTTCTGGTTTGCATCCCCTAAAGCTGGATTCTTTCATAGCCAATTCATACTTGATCTATCCATGGAAACTAAACTCAAAGGTATCCATGGATCAGTGAACTTCTACTACTGTTTAGTTCTCTTTTCTCCATCTTTTCTCTGTCCCAGACCAAGCTCTCTCTCATTATTCCTGTCACTGCCTATCCTGCTACATCTCAAATTCATGTCTCCCATCTAGACTTACGAGAGCCAGCAGGGAGGCGATTCCCACTTGAACAGTGTTATGGGATGTTTCTTCACCTTGATTGAGATTTGCACACCAGATATCAAGAGACGGTTCAGAAAAAGCTAGTTGCTGAGTCAGAATGTTCAAAATCGACAGATGAGGCTGAACTAACAAAGGAAAGTTAAATAGTAAACAAAAATCAGAGAGCATGGATTACCTCCACTTTGTGTATTTTGTTGTACTTTATTTCATCTTCTAATATAATACATCATATTTTATTGCATTTTCTACTTTACACATATCTCCTGTTAGACTGTTAACTCATTGACAGAAAGGAACTTATATTACTCATTGAATAACCCCAATGCTTAAGCTAGGGCATCATATATGGAATCAAGCAACAATAACAACAAAATAAACTAAATGAATAAGTAAATAAATAAAAAAGATATTATGAGGTATTTGACTCCTCCCTAACATCCCCTAAATCTTAAAGGATTCATAGAATTTCCGAAGTGGTCTCAGCACTGAAAGGGTTGGTAAGAGACTTCAGGAGCAATACACTCCACAGAGGACCCTGCTCCTCCCTGGGCCATGAGGAGACTCAGGGGAACAGGAAATCACAGTCTTCCGAGGCTGCTCCTTCGCTTTGGAACAGCTCCAATTAGAATTATGTTTATTTTATTGAGCTACCTTCTCTGGCTTCCTCCCACACATTCTATTTGTGCCCTGAGGGCTTTCAGGGAATAAATATAATCTCTCAGAAGATTATTTGTCATTGATTTGAGAGCCTTGTCTAGGACGTATTTGATTTCAGACTGAACTTGTTACCAGTCTTGAGTCTCTTCATTCACAAATCCCAATAAAAGATTATTAGAAACCCAATTGAAATTGCTCTCAGAGCAATATCAAAATGCTGGCTTCTTTCTTAGAGTCTTATCCTTGTTTAATCAAAAAGATAGAAAAGAACTGTAAATTTTCGAGTAGTAATAAGGCTTCACGTCATTTCCACACACTTCTTACTTCATCTAAATTAATTTGTCTCATCAGATCATGGTATATAGTAGTATCATTATCCTCTTTTTATAGATAACCTAAGAGGAATTGTTAAGAAAGCCAACTGTTCTTGGTTCAAAAATAAAATAACCTTCACTTGATTTTATATTGATTTTACTAAAGGATTTTCATAAATTAATGTGTAAATTTTACAAGTGAACCCATCATTGGCAGAGAAATTTCCTTCCTCTAGGTATGGATTTTAAAAGCAGAGGGCAACTGGCTCTATTTCCTGGCTTTGCTTCTTTGTAATTCAGTAATTTAGAGCAAGTCATGTAACTTCTCTGGGACTCAATAACCTAATTTGTGAAATGACAGAAACAATACAGACTTCATAAAGTTGGAGTGAGTGTAAAATAGGATCAGGTATGCAAAGGTGGGAGGACAAAGCTCAGCACATGACATCATGATGATGATGAAGAGAACGTAGAGATTCAGCAAAATGACATACCAAGTATCATTGATGGACAGGGACTTAGCAATAGCCTAATCAAAGCTGATGAACACATATATGGAAACTGACATCAGATTCTGATCAAGGTCACAGAGCCACGTAGCATAATGCCACCTAGGAATGTTCTCTTCTCTGCAGTCCACACAGGCCCCCAGTCCAGTACTTTATCACACCGATTAGGCCAGAAACTAGCAGCCAAGGCACTTCTTAGCATTAATGTGTCCTCTAACTATGTAGAGACCACAGGAAACAGAAACGAGACTCTGTTCTCAGGTTCTTTCTCTAAGATTCCCTTTACCATTAATTGCTGAGGACAGTCACATGAAAATTAAATCTTCAGTTCTGTGGGGCTCATCTGCTTCCACCCCTCACCTGCACATGAAAGATGCTTGCTCATGAATACATCTCCATTTCAAATGAGTAGTCGAAGAAGTCTGCCATCAAGGCTGTCTCGTGAGGTATGGGGACTGGGGTACAAGCCTCTGCCTCAGGCTCCTCGGGAGGTGACAACTCATTCCCTTCTCTATGTGAGGAAGATAAGAAAAGCCTGTCAGAGCTGCTTCCCCAGGACATGGGCCCTCAGGCAGACAGATGTGCTGGGTGTAAAGAGAAGTTTTCAAAAGGCTTTCTTACTGCCGGCCTGGGGCAGAGCAAACAGGGCTGGGACCTTCAAAACCAGCTTCTGGCCTCGAAGGCTGAAACCCCAGCTATGTTTTAACTTCGTTTTCTTACTCTCTCTGCTATAGTTGGTTTTGGTTATGTGTTGCTCTGTTTCTAATTTTATTATATTTGTAAAATTACTTTTCTTGAATCTCTCCTTTCATGCCTATGTGCCATGGTGACACAGGTTCACAAAACAGGTGTACAACCAGGACTGGATGCAGAATGCATAGGATTCTCAGGACAGAGCGGGAACATTAAAGTGGCATCTTAGAAGTTTTCACTTATAATTACAGGGTCAGTGCATTTGCCCTAAACAAAATTTGTCTAAACAGAGGGGTGGAAAGAAATCATTTTTCTAATCTCCTTTCTTCTTTCCCATAGCAGTGGAAGACAATAAATAGCAAGGCATGGGGAAGGTTGATATATTCCAGAGAGGGTGATTTTCACTAATCTTCATATCCAGAGTTACACAAATTGCTGCCATTTCAAAAATTTGTAAATGGAATTCTCCATTCAAATGTTTTGGGAGAGATCAGCCTATGTCCACCCATGCATGCTCACTTGATGGTGCTGAATTGTTTTATAGCTTTCAGTGTCCATTCATATCAGTCTTGTTTTACATCTTGCAACAAGAGCAAGAGATGAGCAATATCATTAGCAATGGTTGGCAATAGAGAAAGAAGCCAATGTACTCAGGGAAGGAGAATTGCGCACACCTCATGAGGACATCTAGCTTGAATGCTGTAAGACCTGGGACACTGTTTTTATAAGAATGTCCAGCTCAGTGACCACTTCTCCTCACCTGGATCAGCTGATGCTTGAGCCTAAGCTTGGGAATGAGGGTTAGGAAGGGCTAGGCTGAAAGGCAGGAGAAAATACTGCTAATGGCCCCCGGGTCATGTAGAGGAACCCAGCTCCATGAAGAGCTAAAAGTGATCCTTCTTAGAGTAATCATCACTCAGGTTGAGAAGGGACTGAACGTGGAGAACAGGCTCTTCCTGAGAGTGGATTTTCCCAGAATCATGGGATAAGTGTGTTTCCAATAAGAGTATGATTTCAGCAATAAGCCTGACCAGTCTACTATGTAAGGCAAACCTTCTCAGCTTGCAGGGCCTCAGGTATCTCATCCATAAAATGAAACACTTGGGGGCCAGTGCTGTTGCGCAGTGGGTTAAAGCCCTAGCCTGAAGCACCAGCATCCCATATGGGCGCCGGTTCTACTCCCGGCTGCTCCTCTTCCAATCCAGCTCTCTGCTATGGCCTGGGATAACAGTAGAAGATGGCCCAAGTCCTTGGGCCCCTACACCCACCTAGGAGAACCGGAAGAAACTACTGGCTCATGGCTTCGGATCAGCACAGCTCTGGCTGTTGTGGACATCTGGGGAGTGAACCAGCTAATGGAAGACCTCTCTCTTTGTCTCTACCTCTCTCTGTAACTCTTTCAAATAAATAAAATAAATCTTTAAAAAAAAAAATGAAACACTTGGGCCAGTTTGTCACTCAGGTCATTTCAGACAGAAGCATTATGTAATTTTAGAGACACAAATTTTAGATCACATAAACCATAAAGCGGGTGCTTTATGTTGATTTTTAAAGATTTATTTATTATTTATTTGAAAGGCAGTGTATGTGTGTGTGTGTATGAGAGAGAGAGAGAGAAATAGAGATCATCCACCCACTGGTTTACTCCCCAAATTGTCACAACAGCCATGGCTGGGCCAGTCCTAAACCAGGAGCTAGGAGCTCCATCCAGGTCTCACACACGGGTGACAGGAGCACAGCACTGGGGCCAACTTCCTCTTTGAAGGTGCATTAGCAGGAAGCTGGGCTGGAAGTGGATGAGCCCAGACTTGAATTGGTCCACACTGGCTCCTTTACATTGATTTCTACCAGTCACATTTTAACTAGCACTACAATTGTTTAATATCTGGGTTTAGGTTGCTTTTGTATTCCAAGCAGGTATGTAGACAGGAAGAAGGGGTATTTGAGGGAATTGTCACCTCCGTCATCATAGCAGATTTTGGAGCAGCACATTATTTTCAGGATAGCCAATGTCGCTGATTTAGCAAGCTGTACTCAGATGATCTTCTGATCACAAGAGAAGAGAAGACCAGGGCAGATTTGAGAAATGAAAGAAAAATAAAAACAAAATAATAAAAGGGAAAGAGAATAAGGAGATGGCAGGAAGAAGAGAAGGCACTTCCAATCCAGCCCCAAGTTCCTCAGCATACACAGTGTTGTCAGTGCACCCTGAAGTGGGTATGGATAGCACTCCTTTACATACAAGAGAATTAAAGTTCAGAGAGTTTATGTCTGTCTGAGGCAATTCAAAAATGAAATGAGTGAAGTAGAATTTGAACCCCATCTGTCTAACTAATCCAACTCATTGTACTGTGCTTTCTATGATTGATTTTGTAAATTTGTGTTGTGTTGGTTAAAATATATGATCATGATTATTCTTTGTTTTACATTGTAATCCATTGAAATAATTTGCTATTGAAATAATCAATAGACTTCAATAAATGCATTAACTTCAATAAGCTGGAAGTTTTAAAAGCTACTAATGGGATGGATGTTTGACCAAGTGGTTGAAATGTCAGTTAACCTGGGTTTGACTCCCAATTCCATTTCCAGTTACAACTTCCTGCCAGTGTGGATCTTGGGAGGCAGAAGGTGATGGTTCCAGTAGTTGGATCCCTGACATTCATGTGAAAGATTCATATTGGAGTCCTGGCTTCTGGGTTTCAGCCCTGCCCAGACTAGACTTTTGTAAGCATTTGGTGTTTAAATAATCTGATAGGATCTCTTTCTCTCTCTCTCCCTCCCTCTCTTTCTTTCTCCCTTCATCCTGCTCCCTCTCAAATAATCAAATAAAATTAATTTTTAAAAGTTACTAGGTAAAATTATTTGTATGGAGGTAGATGAAAAAATGTTTATGCATTTCCACTATAAAACAGATTTCTCTCCTAATTGCAAGTGGCAAAAGTGAATTTCATAAGTGATTTTATTATTGTTCTCTTTAGATTAGGTAGGTAGTCCCCAGAACCCACTTTCCATTCTTTTCTCCATAAAATCTGAATTTTCTTTGGAAAGCCACACCTTCTCTAATTCTAGTCTTGCATGCTGTAGTTGACATGTGAATTGTGAGTGACTCAACAGAGATCAGCACCCACAATCTCTATTTGTGGGGTTTGGGTACGGTAGGTGGTTAAGTCATGGTCTACTGACTGTTGGGCTTTTTCTGAGACTATGGAAAATAAATATGTTCTCAAATCAGATTTTAACCTGGGAATATATGAGTCTAGAACAGTTGGAGGCCCCCAGATGAAATCTGAGAAGGAAGGCTTCTCATTGAAGGCAGAGCCAAGACAGGAAGAAAACGATGACTCTGGTGAAACCAGTGTCAATGATTGAAGATATAAATGTTGATCTCTGTCAGTTCCTGCTGTCTGTGATTCAGAAGTAACAGAGAATTAACTGGCCCAATTTTCATTTGATAATCTAGATTAATAAAGATTTTGGGAGTTTTGGTATGAAGAGATAAGAATTTACTAGGATAAAATATCAAAATAAAGACCTCACGGGTTATTTCATAACATAATTTGATTTTTCACAAACAGCACACAAGAAGAAAAATGTTAGGAACAAGATTATTTTAATAATTTGGCTACTGAAGTGTCTGGAGCAGTATAATAAATTACTAAACCCTTTACATTTCTCTAAATCCCAATTCCCTCTTTGTGCAAATGTCTTACTTTCTTCACTAGAAAATGAGCACCTTCTCCAGGTTCCCTCTATGGCAAAGAAATGACAAGTGTATTCAGTCTCAGAGGATCATAAGCTCTTCAACTACAGCTACCACTTTGACATGTGTATCAAGTGTTGGAGTGACTGAAAGAATCAGAGCAATTTCTGCCTGGAACAGTTTCCCTCGATGCAGGAGGGAAAGAATGGCTTTTCTTTCACAGTGGGTCACTCAGACACTGACACTGCCTGCCAAATAGACATGAGCTTCCAGCCAAAACTTTTAGGAAGTTGCCTTTGGCTTCCATACACAGCCATTCCTAGTGGTGTGCCCAAGGCGACAGGGTGACTGCAGTGGAAGGTATTTGACCATGAGCCACAGATTATGTCCAGAGGTAACTCTTTCCTGTGATCCTGAAGAGGGGCAGAATGTCTCTATTGGGTTCAAAGGTCAGTTCTGGTTTCTGGGACTGATCCCTGAAATGCTGGGATGTTCTAGTGACACAGCATTGTGACCATGTGGTGGGGGTAGGCTCAGAGGTACTGGGAAATCAAAATCACTCCATTCCCAGTGGCTCTCAATAGACTGTCATAATCCTTAGACAAACCTGCCATAAATATTTTTCAAGGTAGTGTGTTTTAGAACTAATTCAAATCTTTCTTGTAACATCCAGAACAGGATATATTTTCTATGAAGAGTCCACTCTCTGTGACCTCGCCAGCAATAACTTCTGCATCTCATATCACTCTGCATTATCACCAATAAACTTCCCTGTTTGAGAACATTAACATTCAGTGTGTGCATAAAAGTACCTAACCCACTTTCCACCCTGTAATATCTGAGGGGGTAACACATGTGCAATCCACTCTAATTTATTAATGACTCAGAAAACCACCCCTGTTTGCTCCTCCAGGCTTGCTATTCACTGCAAATAGATTCAAAACTTTATAGACCACACCATCCTTTCCCACAATCAGGCACCATGAATTGCTCTCATGTTGAATGAAGGGCTGTGAGACCCAAAGCTCTGAGCCCCACAAACGGGAGACTGTGATCAGATGGACAGTGGAACCCACATGCCTTGAGGGTGGAAGCACAGAAAGCCACTTTCTCCACAGAAAGTTTTTTGGTTGGTTGGTTGGTTCTCCAGTGCCTCGGACATTATATAAACAATTGTAAAGCCATCATCCAGAAAGTCTGGTTCCAAATTTTGAGAGCAAACAGAGTCTGTGCACTTGAAAGTGCGACCCAGCAGCAATCAGACCATCACAGATGGCCTCTGCCTGAAGAACCGCACTGAAAGTCTGAACAAAGAGAAAACACTGTCAGACAGGGCACAAGCACACAAAATTACAGAAGAAAAACAGGTTTTACGAAGAAATCCGTGAAGAAACTCGGCAGCTCCAGCTTCTCTCCAGGAGTGACAGAATGGCAAGAGGGACCTCAGCCAACACCAGGGGCACAAGCACACCCCGGGTTGAGGCACTTACCCTCAACAACCACTTTGCTATGGGGACTTGGTGACAAGTTCTCTCAGGACACTGCCGCTCTAAGGAGCTGGGATTTGAGGAGAGGGTCAGAGCTGACTGTGATAACACAAATGGGCATGTTTAATTCACATCAAAAACTGGATCTTAAGTAGCTGTTGAGCA